>NC_137696.1:3284818-3884818 GCF_964034855.1 Anser brachyrhynchus | reverse complement strand
CCCGTGTTGGCTTTTGGGCTTTTTCAAAAGGCAGATGAGGGAAAAGTGTGATACCTTTTAATTGGCAAGTGGTGTTGGTATGGTTCCTTTCCTGCTGGAACTGCCTGAAGCAGAACAGGCAGAGCAAAGAAACAGGAGAAGCCCTGGGCTCTTTTCATCTCAGTCTCTGATTGCAGATCCCCCTGGAACCAGGGAGTGAATCTGTCCCTTTGTATTTTTGAGTGAAGTGAGTGCTGATTGATTTGTCAAGTGATTACATGCTCAGATGAGATACTGGAATGTATAGTTTGATTCGTATTCAGTACCACAGCAATGCCTAGGAGTAGCTTCGTATAGTATACAATGAAGATTTTAGTCATTGTAGAAGAATTTGTGCATAGAAATCACCTTTCTGAATGTCTTTTAGAACCTTACTCAGCATTGTATCCTTTCATTTGTTTTCTTTTTGGAGAATTTTCTGACCTTGTGCTTGCAAAAAGAGAATACTGAAGTTTAAATGTTTGCCAGAAGGACTTCTTTCTAAATAAAAAATACCAAAGTGCACTGAAGTTAATTGCATTTTGAGGGTATATCTGTCCTTTCTAAACTCAGATGCCATAATAAACACCCAAGCTATGAGGAGGGAGGGTTCAACTCATCAAGAAGGACTTAAATACTTGGTTTAGCTGGCGCATTTGTAGGAAGATGTTGCTCCTGTGAATATGAATCCTAGGAGGTCAAAATAACTACCCTCCAAAACTCAACAAGCCATATATTGTTCTTGGCTGTACCTTTTGTGCTGTCTTCCTCTGTCTGCCTCTTCACTAATAATCGTAGCATTATTCATAGAGTCAAACTTCCATTGCTGGGGACATGCAAGTTCCTTGAAGGCAGAGCTGCTTTCCACAGCTTTGGAACCTAAAAAAAAAGAGATGGCATTTTGGAGAGTTTTCAGGCAATAGCTAGGTGCTGTTTACTACTGTTACTGCTTACTAATGGGATTTGTATGCATGTTTCTCAAAAAGTAGTTTTCTATGTTTGATGTATAACATATTCTGAGTCATTTGGTTCTTTTAATTCAGAAGACAATTTTTGGATAAGAAAACTTAAGAAAGAATCACTTTGCTGTGAATTGAATGTATTAAGTTGTGATTTCTGAGCTAATCTTGGAGTCTACTTTAGAAATTAAGATGTTGAGGCTATTTTAAATAGTTCTTACGTAGTAGTTCCATTTACGAAGCAGCAACTCCGCTTCCGTGAAAGATGGAGTGGGAATAGTTTTTTCTGTATTGAACATTAATCACACATAGTAGAAGCAACTCTCTGATTAAGACCATTGTTTAATGCACAGAAATAATGGCTGTATAGGTTTTATTGTCATCAAGTCACTAATTTAAAAAACAAACAAACAAACAACAACATTATTTGGACTACTAGCACTAATAAAACTTGAGTTCCTTTAAAGTTGTGGCTTTAAGTTGATTGTGAGCTCAGTCAAAACTTTTTCCTTTGCAGTTTGGGCATCTGAAACTGGAAAATAATTATTAAGCTTTACTTGTTTGGCAGAGACCTGCTTGGATATTACCAGATTGAAACTTCTGGGTCTGTAAATGGAGCAAAGAACACACAATCTTAAACTGAGAAAGGTGGGGGTTGATAAACCAAAGGGAGCCCAGATATTGAATATGAGCTTGAGCTTGTTCCCTTTGTTCATACGAACATCAATGAAGAGGGTGATTGAATTGGCTTAAATTAAAAACATTACTTCAGTGAGTCTGAATCTCTCCATTGTCTGCAAGGTGGTAGTGACCTGAGGCTTAGGTAATCCCTCGATACTGGCTTGCTTCATGTTAGGGTTGTGTGTGTATCTATCCATCTGTGTTTGTGTGCATGTTGATATAATAAATATAGATATAAAGATATGTACTTTAGCAGATTTCAGTTCAGTTTTCATGCTTTCACTTTAACAACCTTAATTGTTGCAGGAGTATGTTGCTGTATGTCCCAGATGATGCAAGATGGGTTACCATGTAAATATCATTCACTGTTTCAATAATATTTGAGAACTGTTGGTTCTAAGTACCTAAAGAGGCAAACTTCTGGCTCTTGAAGAAAATGAAAAACACAATTCCAGAAAAAAACTTTTTTGAGGTGATAGATGGACACTAAAATGATTGACAAGCTTCTCATATGGGCCTGATTTTTGAAGGAGGGAAGTCTCAGAACAATGCAGCTTTTGGGATGGGACCTTTTTGTTTGTTTATTCCATCTCTGGAAGCCAAGTTCTGTGTTTCTTTGAGAGGTCAAAAGACTGCCTTAAACTGCTCTGAGGGCAAAATTAAATTGCTTCTCAGTGGGTTATCTTCTCTGTGCTATTGTGGGCCTCACTTAGACAAGAGAATCATGTTCTCCTCTACTTGCATTTTGTAACAATCTCTCCTAGTACCTCTTAATACCAGTGGTAATATAAGACACAGAGATTCTTTCCAGATGGATATGGTGGTGTCCATATGTCAAAGTACATTATTTAGGAAGCGAGGATAATTCATAGATGAATACCAGAAAATACTAAAGGATATACTGTTGCTCTGATTTCCCCAAGACAGAGAGGAGGCTAGGATGTCTTCCCTCTCCTGCTTCATGGATAGGGTAGGGAAAATAGTAGATGTCTGCAAGGCCCGAGAGGAAATGGGATTCTTACTAGAAGAAAGACATTAATAAGATGAAAGGGAGTATGTGTGGTACTTGAATGTTATCTGGGCTGCTGCTGGATCCTGGAATGAAAGGGAGGCCTTTGGGGAGGAAGCTGTGAGACAATACAGCCTTTCTGGGCACAAGATCTGCATCTTGGGTTTGAAATGATCCCTGAAATATATTACAGAAAGTAATTTCTTAACTTCTTTTAAACATCACTGATATGTTGAAGTGATCAATGTTTTCATTTCATTTTGTTGACAAACCATTTGTTCAAGAGTATGTTGTTGCAATGAAGGCGAGCCCATAGCAGTAGACCCACAACGAGTTAAAATGTGGTAGTTTTTAAGAAATCTATAGCTCTCTAATGACACTGAAACACAATAGCAAGCATGTTTATAAGCAAACCAAAAATATTCTCTGCCAGGCAGTTGCTATGTGTGCTCAAATCCTCTCTGTATTGGCTGTGTCCTAAACAGGTAACTTCCTTTGTATAGCATAGAAAACTTCCATTAGCAACTACGAAGGATCAAGAAGATGGCAGATAGCTCTTCCTTGCCCATCTGAAATGCGCAGTTTTTAAAATGGAAAGAAATGTCTCTGTCGTGTTTTTACCTTCCTACTAGCTGAAGTCCACCACAACTCTAGACCTGCAAAAATAAAAATATCCCTTGGTGCTGCATATCGGGAACATAATTTGTTCCCTTACTCCAAGCAGATATTTTGATGACCAGATCAGATGCAGAACTACTGTGGGTTTTATTTTACCCATGTTGGAGCTCTGCATCTGCTCTCTTATCTTAGTGTATAATATAAGTCTTCGTGCTATTTATGGTGATCTGTGTCAGAATAACTTCAAATCCTAAAAGGTAAAGAGAGAGCTGATGCTCATCTGATTTTCTTTTGCACATACATGAGTCTCTTCCATAAGTGCTGTACACAACAAAGACCAACTCATTCTCCATTCCATTAATGCGCCTCAAGTTTTTTATTTGAAGTTCCTGTCTCGTACATATAATAATTGAAAAGGAAATGAGACTTTAGGGTAGATAAAGTAAACACACACCATTTCTGTGGTTTAACTGAAATGAAATGAATGCTTTGTTTCATAAAAACATAATTACTGCTATACCTTCCATGTATTCAGACTCTAATTCTGGCCTGGCCAAGCCTGTACTGCCTCCATTATTTCTGGCATCAGGTTTTATGCAATGTAGCATTTTATATTGTAAACATGAGGATGTTTAATTCTCTGCTGTCTTTTGCACATAAAAAAAGAAAAAACAATTGCACATCAGTTCATTGATATTTGTTAACCCAGGGATAGGGACAATTTAATTCTCAGGACTTCAGATTTCATTGCGAAGGTGTGTTCTCACTATGTGCTGCATGTGTGTAAAATAAACTGAGAACTGGGAATAAAATAACTTAAACATGGCACAGAAATTTGAAAATCAGTACACAGGCTTTCCCGGTCATAAACTTCTCCAGTTCATAGCTCTTTTGGCCCAGATTATTTTCCCATCCTCCCAGTTGGACATACTACCAAGTTCTTCTTTCTGTCTGGTTTCCCTCCCCTGCCCTGAAGCAGTTTTGATGCAGTCCTTAGATTAAATAGTCCAGACGTGTTCTTGAAAGTATTGAATTTTCTTGGCTGAATCTTCTTCTTCTATTTATTTATTTTTAATTCTTAAATTGTAAAATTTAAAGTCTGGTGAAGTTATCAGCTAAAATCTGGACCTTGAAAGAGATTTCAATTTTTATTTTTTATTTTTTGAACTGATACATGTCATCCTTCTTTGCATTACAAGATACAGAATTGAAAAGGGATTGCATCTCTCTTCTGCATTTGAGTACCTCATCAGTGTCAGTTTTGATGGCTATCTGTTTATATTATCATCCAAAACTGTGATTCCAGAATTATTGTTTCATGTTTCCATGCCTCTTCCTTTTTGCACTTCTATGGGTTGGGGTTTGATAGCTAAAGAGCCTGTTCACTCAACCAAATGCTTATCAGCCTCACTTTTATTTTCTACGCTTGCATTTTATGTTGAAAATTAGAAGAAATACTCTCTTAGATTTAAACTCCAATAAAATGGCCTATACATAATCAGTGAGCGACATATTTAGATTAGCTTCATAATCCTAACAGAAGGAAGCATTTGAAATGTGTTTGTGTGTGTCATCTTTAGATTAGGGAGACCCTTTGCAGCAATTGCCTTTGGTCTCTCAGTGGCAATTAAGAAGTTTCCTCTGCCCTTGCCAAATGTATAAAGTAGGGTGTAGTATATAAAATGGTTGTCATTTTAGAACTTCACCTATGCTGTCAAAATGTCATGTAGAGATTTGAAAAAAGAAAAAAAGGGAATTGGTGCAGTGCTGTCTAGTTCATGTCTTTGCTTAGAAATGATATACAGTGTATACACCTCGCAGTACTGTGTCCAGATCTGGTCTCTCCAGTGCAAGGGAGCAATGGAGCTACTGGGGAGAGTCTGAGGAGAGGCTGGGAGATCTGGAGCTGCTCAGCCTGGAGAAGAGAAGGCTCACGGGGATCTCACCAATGTCTGTAAATGCATGAAGGGAGGGTGCAAAGAGCAAGGCTCTTTACAGTGATGCCCAGCGGCAGGAAAGAAGGCGACGGGCACAAACTGGAACACAAGAGGTTCTGCCTGAACATCAGGAAACCCTACTCTCCTGTGCAGGTTACTGAGTACTGGCACAAGTTGCCTGGAGAGGTAATGGAGTCTCCATTGCTGCAGATGCTCAAAAGCCAGCTGGACGTGGTCTGGGCAAAGCCATCTGGGCAGGCAGCTCTAGGTGGCCCTGCTTGAGTGGGGGTGTTGGACCAGATGACCTCCAGAGGTCCCTTCCAACATGAACCATCCTAGGATTTGGCGATACGGTAGGTAAGAACTACTTCATACTCAGCATTTGTTGTCTGTGTGTCACATGTAGAGAGAATTTTGAAATGACCATGTAGTTTTGGGCCACCAGATTATAACTATATTTACATACCATTTAAAAATAAGAAATACCACCATCAAATTAAACCCTAATAGTCCTTTGAAAGATTTCCTGTAGTCTAATATCTAAGAATCTTCACACACATTGCAGGTAGAAAGGATTTGGTGAAGATTTAAAGACATAGAAATCTGAGTGATTAAAATGAAATTCCTTTCTCATGCTAGAAAAAGGATTCAAGATGCCTTTTAACTCCACTTATTTCTCAGGTTGCTTCTCATCACAACAGACATTTTTAGAGAGCAGAATCCAGAGAATCGTGTCAAAAACAAATATACTTAAAACATGATCTTTGTGAAAAGGTTAACAGGTTTGGATTTGTTTAGTCTGAAAGAGAATAATGATTGATTGTTTTCCATGTCTGGTGGCTATATGAGATGAAATTGCTTAAAGTTGTAGAGAGGGGATTTTAATAGGAAGATATCTCAGCTACACAGGAATTAAATACTGAACAGCCAAAAAAGCTTCTTAAACATGGAATAGATAAAAACTTGGAATGTATATCACGGATATTTAAGTAGCATCAGAGAGCAGGATGTGATGGGCTACTTGTCTGAAGTGTGATCTTTGAATTCTGTCTGTACAAATATCTCTCTATTTATATCAGTATATCAAGGGTGTCTTTTTTATTTTTTTTTTGGTAGAAGACCCACAGTTTCTGAGGAATGCTTCACTTTTTCCAGTTCCTCTACCACTTTGGGCATCCAAGCATAAGAGTTGTCAGATTATATAATTAAGCTTTATTGCTGTCAGATAAAGAAATTCAGAGATTGCCTGAACTGCATTAACCACTGAATGAGTAGTCTTTGAATGCTGCTTCTAGAACATCTCTAGAGCCACACGCATCCTTAGGACACTTTTCTAGTGAACTAGAGTAAAATACCTAGATGCCTACCAAATCTGTTTTTGTAGAATACCAGTTAGATATTTTATTCTGTATAAAATGTTCTGAAGGCTAAGCTTTAAAACATGTTGATGATCAGAGTAGGTATTTGTAGGTATTTGAGACCATGAGCACACAACCTTATTCACTTTAGCAGTATGTAGGACCAGAGAAATATTTCCTGAGTCTCTTCTTAAAGATGTCCACTACACACAGTTGAAGTGGCTGATTCATTTTAAAGTCATTATTTTAAATATACACATAGTTAACAGTTTTAGTTTCTAAGTACATATACGTTTTTGTGGAATTTAAGTTATTTTATTTCAATGAATATCAGAGTCATTTTGCATAGTCCTTAGTATCTAAGTATTAAGTGCTAACACATGCATAATAATCACAGATGGTCTGATAATAGAGAGACTATAACTTTGCTAATAACTTCATTGTCAGTTAATAGATATCCACTTGTACTTAAAATCCTTTTGGGAGGTTCTTTAATATCATCAGTTCTCTTCAAATAAGAGAAATTACTGTTTCTAGCAATATGTTGGGATTATTAGGTTGTAACAATTTTGAATTTGCATTCAGAAAGATGGGTGTCTTGTTATGGATGGAACAGCAGAAGTCAAACCCATTTAAACCCTCCCCTAAAATCCCTTTCTCTTGGGTCCTGTCAATGACAGGCTGATGTGCTCCAAAGTTGATTACCTAGTAGCAGATTGAGGTTCTACGAACTTTTTTTCCTTATGCATTAAAATTGCTGTGCCAAAGATAAACCTATGTCAAAAATCAGAAGGCCTGAAAACTTTTATGTTTTGCTTTGTGTCTGTCTTAATATTCTTCCCTCCTTCTTTTCCTCCTTGCCTTTAGTTTTTGTGTTTCCTTTCTGATGTTTCAGCGTCATATTGTAGAAAGTAGAAACATTGCCTTCACTGCGTTTTCTGGAAGCTGCCAGTATCTGTTGTGAACTTTCTCAGCCTTTAAATCAACAAACAAGGGCTAATTAACAGCTGAGTAATGTCTTACAGTTTTCACAGAATGTTTGAATTAAGAGAGATTTGGTCATAAAATACTTATAAGCAGCACTTTCAACAGTCTGAGTGAATGTTGTTTTCTCAGAAACAAATTTAACCTGTGTGTTATCTGGAATATTACTTTACCACCTTTCTATATTGTTATCTATGAAAAATGGAAGAGAAAATTTGAGTTTCCTAATTAAAAAAGAGAAAGCATAGTGTGTCTGGCAGACTTGAATACTCCGTATCCATCACAACAATCTGCACACTGCAGAACTAATTTTTTCCTGGCAATATTACTTTTAAATATGACTAATTTCTAGGATGGCCCATCTAAAGAGATGAGAAATTAAGCAGTCTCTACATATTGATCCTTTGTGTACAAATATATGTGCTTTTTCTACTGCATTGTCAGGAAGATTTGACTGATTATGTGTAATATTAGATCACTGTGTACAAAGAAGAGACATTAGCTTCTTAGTCACCATAATTACATAAATTCTATCTGTGTACTTAGTGGGGAGTATGTCCCACATAAGAATTCAGTTTGTATACCCTGGTCTTGGTTCTACTGCTTTATAAATCGACTTTTTTATGTTATAATGCTGTTCTCTAAAATTGCCTTTTCTTTTGCTTTTACATGAATTGAACATGTTTCCACTGGTAAAATTGCCCAAGCAAGTGTTTTTATAGTTCATATAATGGTGTTACAATCTTCAGTCCTAACTTAGAAGGCTGTTGTTGAAAGTATGAAGGTAGTTCAAATGTTCATGAGCTTTTGTTCGTATTAGTAACAGCTGGGGTGATACATACATTTCAAAGCTAGACTAAGGCAACCAGTTTGTTTTAAACTCTGTCAGGTGCTTAAGCCTTTCAAAAATGTGGGACTCAATGAGCTAGAAGATGCAGAGTTTCGTCTCTCAAGTCCTGATCCATGCAGATTGCGCCCATGGTTTTTAGGACTGAAAGCTTTATGCCCGAGGCACCTTTAAAAAGTAACTGTAGCAGACTAAAGAACTTTAATTTCAAATAAAATGGTATGATAGTTTATGCTGTTATTCACGCACGGTGTCAAATGCCATTACTCTTTATGTCAGTATTAGAGGTTTAAGAAAAGCCGAACACCCAATTACAGAGTAGTTACAAGGCACTTACTGCAGCTGTTGGAGGAAGGGTGGTGGTGGCTGGGTGGGCGACAGGGATGCTTGCGCAGTTCCCGTCACTGGTGGTAAATTATATGCTAGTACAAAATTAGTATTTCTGCTAGTGACAATTCTTCCACTATTTCAAGTTTTAGTGCATGAAAATATTCATAATTTAAGTGAGGTAAAAAAAATCCAAATGACAAATTTCCTTTATGACTAAGTATTCTAGATCTTTTGTATCAAAGAGACCCTTTTACTGAAGTTGATCTATAAAGTGCAAAACACCTTCCCCTTCTGTGAAATGGAAGAAATGCAGAAATACATCAGGAGAGGGTTAGAGATTGATGAACTCAATATCTGAGAAAAATACTTAAAAATCATCATGAGATCAAAACGAAAGGGCAAATAAAAAGAGCTTGGGTCAGCTTTTAAAATGTAATATTCTTTGGCTAAGATCCCACTCCTTCATGCTTCGATTTAATCTGTCAGGGCAAAAGGGCAAAGGTTCACATGATTGCTGGGGAGGGTACAAGATGCATGACAGAGCAATTTGCTGAGTTTCTCTGGATGAGTGTAGACAAAGCTTGCATGTCTTTGCTCTTTGTCTCTCTGACAGTAGCCTTTAACATAGTCCTTATTGTTCACTTTTTGGGTCACTGAAAGGCATTTATAAGGTATTTGTGATGCAGAAAGCACATGAAACTGTTTTCTAATTTGTCTTAATTGCTTGTCTCGCTAAATGGTTAATTCACATTTGTATGTGCTCAGCAGTTTAGAAAAAGGTGTTTGTTCGTATATGAAATCTCGGTAATTGCCAAAAGTCATTAGAGGTGTTGGTGGATGATCAGCATTAGACCACCTAAAAGCCTTTATTCTCACATTTCCCACTTTAAGTGCTTGATGATGATTGTATAATTTGTAGCACTTCACTGAAGCTGTACTTGGTCCTTTTCCCCCTTCAGGAAATGTTTGGTCATTCCGAATTATATTTATTGCTTTCCTCTGACGATGGCATCTTTGTGAACCCTTTCTAGTGCTGCTGAAGACCCGTAGACACAAGTTGGCCTTCAAGTTACAAAGCAGCATGGGTCTCATTTCAAGTCTATCAACTTTGTAGTAAACAAAGGAAATCATGTGAGTGTAGATGCATGTCTGAAACTTTTTTTTAGTAGGTCAAAACAATTATAAGTCACGAGAATTTCAAAGGCAGGCTTTTGCTGTTCTGTGAAACCACACTACTGCTAGGCGCAACTTCTAAAGAAAATGGAAAACTGCTAGATAGCTTTTCAGGCTTGCAAATTGAGGTATTGATCCCGCAATTGACTGCTCCCAAATAGAGGAGCTTTCCAACCAGATGCAATGGTCTGTTTCAGAAATTTGTCATAGATTTGAAATCAAAGTCAATGCAAAATATCTTTGGGGTTTAAAGAGTTGAATGCCTTAGTACAGTTTGCAGAAATAGGTTAGAGGCTTCATGTGCCTTGCCTCATTTAATTCAACTTTATTCTGGTATTAGAGAGAGAGAGAGAGAGGAAATGTATTGCAAGCATAAGTTTACCATTAGCAGAACCAATGCAATGTTTTTTATACCTCTTTGTATGATAGTAATGTTCAGTAAGTCAGTCGCAGGAACAACAAATGCCTTAGATCAAGGTTAATTTTGTTAGAGAGTGGCAAGACTGCTGATAGCCATCAAAAGAGAGGAAAAGACTTCACAGTGGTTTTAGGCAGTTACTTAAAAGCAGTCTGCTTCAGTCTGTGTGCAGATTCATTCTCGCTGCATTTTTGAGCAAAAGATGGAAATGACTAATGAGACTATAGCAGGTCATTTTACAGTCTGGGTTTGTGTCATCATAGTAAATACTGAGTACTGCATATTTAAAGGAAATGATTAAATTCACAAAGGCATTCTGGATCTGATTACTGATTATACTGATTACCGACAGCTGATGTAGTCATGTACACAGGCCATCGGTTTGTCGATACTTCTGACTTTGGGGAAAAAAACATTATGTGTTGATCAGACTTTGTAATTATTATAGAATCATCCTCATTTGCTTTATAACTGCCTATTAGTGTTTCGTTTGTTTTGCTTAGAGAGAAAAAAACATATTATGCAGTCCATAATGCTTTTGACAGCTGGCCTGTGTCTGTGCTGATGTCCGGACACTGAGGATGACTTCAGCAAAGGCCGGCACCTGAGCAAGGGACACAGCATCGCTAGTGAGTGGGCCCAGCCCCGAGGCTCAGCCCAGGGCTCATGCTCTTTCGCCAGTCCAAACTTTTATGCCAGCCAAAGTTTTGACCAGTTTGAGCTGAGTGATTCTTCCCTTTTCAGTTCTCATAACACTCTCTTGTCTTTCTGGCAACCCTAGCTTTATCAGTTTTCCAGACGCGACGGTGTCTTCTTAGCTCTGAATGTTTAAGACAGATAACTATTATTTAAGAAGGCTAACTTGCTGCGTTTGGAAGTAGCACCTACTAGCCACAATTTTTATGTGAGCATGTCATCTAAATTCAGCTCTCAGTTTCGTATGTGACTTTCCCAGCATCATCATCAGCTAATCCATGTCTGTACAGATACGTGGATTGCTGCTCTTAAAATCAGAGCACCCCTGCCTCGACTCCCAAGAGGAGGTGGGCATGAAGAACCTGTTCCCGTTGGATAATTTGTCTATTATATGCTGACTGAACATATTTCACTTTTCAGAAATGTCCCAGCTTAGCACAGATAGCTCTTTAAAAGAAATGCAAAGAACTTATTTCAAAATGGTTTGTTTGCAGGAATCACAGAGACAGTGTTTCTGTTAGGATCCTTTAAATAAATAGAAATTCAGTATTTTTTTTTATTTTTTATTTTTGCCTTCTAGTATTTTGTGCCGCATCTTAGGACAAATCAATATCCCAGTTTGTAACTAGCTTGATTGGTTATGTCTTAACTATTTTTCTATTATTTTTGGCATACCTTCCTCTGCTCGCTCTCATGTTGACATTTATTCTGATTAGTGTAAATGAGGGTCTTAACCCTGGCTCTATCTTTTTATATTGCATTGCTTGTGAAAGAATAGAAATGGCAATTGTATCTAACTATGCGATGCATTTAGGTAGTTTCTATTTAAGGTCCATAAAAATGTATTTATTTTCAGAGGTAAATGAACCACGTGCATTGTGTGAGAAAGCTATGTTCCTACACGCAGATGCTCAATGAAGAATGATCTCCTGAGGTAGAGTTTATGCAGTACTGAGAAGTGTAAAGCTGTAAACTCTTAGTGCATTCTGACATGATAAAGGTTTGGGAAGACTATTTTGTTGCTCCTGCTTGTATATATCCAATGATGTGATAATCAGGTGGTTTTTTTGGTGTTTTGTTAATGAAGAATACATGATACTGATCTGTTCTGTGTCATTCTTTGGTACAGTTTGGTAAATTATTGGATTTCTGTGACTGTTGCTAATATGGCATGAGGTGAGGGCATTCACTGTCTTGTAGATCTGATTCCTTTGCTGCTGTCTGCATCCATTTTCATTTAGAAAGTTACTTTCATGTCTTTTTCTTGAGAAATCTTTCACAGAATTTCTTCACCTCCGTTCTTTGCTCAGCAGTCAAAGGAGAAAGTGTCAGAAGCTCAGCACGCACAGCTGGTAACAGACATTGCCACTGATGGGTTGAACAGGGGCTTCTGTTTTGAATGCAGTGCTTCTACCTGAGGGGTGTCTTCCATGGGAAGCTGGGGGCTGGTTTTTGAAAATATGCTTCCTCCCTACCCCTTGCTGTTCTTAGTGTTTGTGAAACTGGTATGTTTGTGTTTGACAAGATTATAGGTATGTGGCTTGCTTCTAGCTTTACAGATGTTTTTGATCTGCACAGTGTTTTCATTTGCAATTTGGTCCCTAAGAGCAATGGTAGATGAGGATGTGTTTTAAAACTATGACATCTGGTGTGAAATGATGACGTGAAGATCTCATCTTGCATGTGAAAAGGTATGGCTTCTCATGCCAGAGAGAGCAGATTTCTCAAACTGGTCTGTAAGAGGGTACCTTATCCTACTGCTGGATATGACCAAGACATCAACTGTATGGTCCTTCTCTGCATGGGCTTTACCAGTTTCCAGCACATCTTGAAAATATGAATCCTGAGTTGATAAATATAAACATTGCCTCGGAGTTATTCGTGACCATGATATGTCAGCTGGTTCAAAAACCCTTGGACTGGTCAATGTTATGAGTTGGGAGTGCTAGTCAGAACTGGCTTCCTTCATGTTGGCTGCTGCCTCTTACCATGTTGAGTCCAGGGGGAATCAGAAAGTCTGCACAGAGTTTCTGTCTCAGCTGGCTCCTATTTGAATGGGAACGCTACTCCCACAGCAATGGTTCATCAGCTTTCCTGGGGTACTGTGCTTGAACCTCTTGCTGAATTGTGCAGTTCCCCATTTTAAATCCTTCTGTCATTCCCTCATTTGTAGCTACTTGTTTGAGGACTTCTACCAGCAAAGCTGTAACCAAACCTGTGTATAAATGTTTTCAGTGGAAAATTAGATAGGACCCATCTTTTTCCTGCATTTAGAGCTTTTCTTTATTTGTTTATTGAAGTATAAACAGGATGGGGGATTCCTCTCTTCCCCTTATACAACTGTGATAGAAGAAAAAAACAAAAACACAAAACAATTAATCCAAGACACTAGCTTTCTTCCCTTGGTTTGGTTTTGAGAGAGATGCTTCGGGAATACATATTTATTCCTATACAACCTGTGTCATTCACAGCGGAATATAATATGTCACAGGAAAATGGAGACTATGTATTTGTTGGGGACATGTTGGGTATTCTGTATAAAAATATTTTTTAAGATGCTTGATGCTTGGCAAATGTTGTTGATTTGCCTGAACAAAGCTTTGAGGAAACTAATACAGCCAAATTTGGTTTGTATTTTCTAAGTAAAAATACTCATTTTGATAAAGAGCAGATCTTCAGATACAGAGTGTATGTAAATTATGTGTAATCTATCTGGATTAAATCAGGAAAAGCCAAGGATAACTTCTGCAGTCTTACATATCTGGAAGAGCTGGGATTCAGTTACCCAAGCAAGACGGTAAGCATTTCTGAGGGGCAAAACCTCGCATTGTAAAGTATTCAAATGAAACATAAAGTTAGCTAATGTAAGGAAGCCTCGATTTAGTTTAAATATATGTTCCAGTCTGTGTTTGCTGACATTAGATCTGTCTTGCCATTCATGTTTTTCTTTTTTTTTTTTTCTAGATGAAAATGAAATAAAAAATCAGCTAGAATTGGTTTGAACTAACTTTTAGCACCAGACTTTTTATTAATTTTCCAGATGGAGAGAGAAGAAAGAATAATAGGGAGGCTGGAGGTGAAATTATGTTCTTGTGGGTAATACACAAGAAACCCTTAATCTTTTTGGTTATGTTACTTTGCAACTGTAGGTTTTGACAGTCTGGTATTGGCTTATTGTATGGATATGAACTGAAAAGAAGTCTCCCTGTTTTCTGTAAATAAACCTGGGAGTTTCTAAATAAAATAAATATCTATGTACACAAAACGCTTGTAACAACTTCACTTTTGACAATGAAGGATATCTGTCTCCAGCAACCCGCTTACTGTTGGCTGAATGGGTTTAGTTAACCATTAGTTGGGCACACAAAAAATAATGACAAATTATGGAAAGTAATCTGAAAGTTCACATTGTTTCACCTAACATTTACTTCACATTTTGCTACACATTGTGCATCATCTTACATTTTTGTTGCAGTAATTGACCTTTATAAGTAAGTGGGAATTGATGTACCAGGCCTGCTAGTAGTATGATTTAGGTTATGCAATAAGTCAGGCTTCCCTCTGACTCTAGAGAAATGGCGAAGCGTGCTTCAAGTGATAAAACCAAATCTACTGTTAAGGCTTGAATCGAATGTTGTGCCATTGTAGAATAGTGTGCGCTCAGAATTTTTCTTGAAAATGAAAAAAAAGTGAATGGTATGAAAGTAAATGACACAAAACCCTCATGCAATTAGTACTCCCAGGAAAGGAACCAAAGCTATGTAAGATAAATAAAATGGCTTGCGATGAGAACAACTTTCAAGCTAGATTTTAGATGTACCATTTTGGTTTCATGTGACTGCTTTATTCTGGATATTTCATTGTGGGAGGTCAACTGAGAGCCAGGAGCTTGTCAGGCTCAGACAAGTAAAAGCCGTGTTAGAAAACAAGAAAGAGTGCAGGGAGGAGAAAGGAAAAGACAGAAAAATATGTCTGGAGAGGTCAGAGAGATTCTCACAAGTACCGATGGCCAGTTTTCCAGTGATTTGTCTATTTTCTGTTTTAAAAGTGTTTGATTTATTGTGTTGTGGAAATAATACCAATTTTATAATAATCTGTTCTAAAGATTAATTATTAAAGCCCATTATTAGGGGCAGTGTAGTCTTAACCTTTTCTTTAATTTACAAAGGTCATAAATATATCTGAAAAAGGGCGAGACCACTATCTAGAAAGCAGGTGTGAGAGCCAAGAGCTTTGGATTTCTTCCAGGAGGCTGTGCTGGGCTCCGGACCAGCTCTGCACACAGTAAGGGTAAGAAGCGGTTTTCTGGGGGCTCTTGGGTAGAAGTAGCAGCTCTCCAGAAGAGCTGCATGTAGATGAGCTTCCCCACCCTGTCACATGTGAGGTGCAAGTCTGTCTTCCTGTAACCCAAGAGAAGATTTGTTCCTTTCCCCTTGCTCTCATCTGTGCACCAATGGTCTTTTTGGATTTCCTTCGTGGAAAGTATGCCATACAAAAATAGTGCTAGCAAAAAACTTCTGTGGCAAAACCTGGTCACTGTCATTTTTGGTGAATATTTTGAACAATGCTAAAGCTATTTGGTAAAACTTTTTAACACATGAATTAATTTACAATATTAATATTTTCTCATATGTGAAACAAAGGTTTGTCTGATAGAAAAAAGATTTTATCTGTGGGTAGTTCTCATTTCTCTCAAGCAGAAATTGTAGTCAGTGATACAAGGAAGTCTCTGCTATGTTTCCCAGCTGTGAGTTAGAATGAAAAACATTTTCACGTGTTCTTTTTATTTTAACTTGATTCCTATCTGCAAGTTTGTTTTTGCACTTTTAAACTATTTCCTTCCTGTTATCAGTAGATGTTCACTAATTAAAAGCTTCTGAAATGTAATATAAATGAAGCGTAGAGGAAGGAGGTAAGAGTAAACAAATGTTTCTAACTAGCTTGTTATCAGTCTGGGACATAGTTGGTTTGGATGGATGGATGAAGTTAAAAAAAAAAATACACACACACACACACAAAACATGAACAACAACAACAACAAAAACCAACAAGCTGTAGAAACTGAGAGACAAATTGGTTAAAGCTGGAATAATACCTGAGACAAAATCTCTGTATGATTCAAGAATTGGAAATACGAACTGGATCATTTATGATGCATTACCTGCCTTTTCATCTTAAGGCTATTAGGATGACTGAATCTTAGCTATATCAAAATATTCTTTTATTCTTTTTTTCTGTTTAAGTGGTATAAAGTGGCAGCATTCTGACTGAAAGGGGTAACTAGACATTTTTTGTTGTTCTTACCAAGACGAGCACTTCACTTTGTAGTTAGTGAGTTATAGTTTCTGAGCTAGCTCCTCTTCTGCTCTGTAGCACTGCAAGTCTGCTGAAGGAGGGGTGGAACATAATAAAGTAGATCTCAGTGACAGTAATTCTGAAGCCATTGACACAAATTATTGCTGTCATAGACGGAGCTGTGGCAGGCTGGAATTGCATTTGGGTGCCTTTTAAGTTTCTTCACTCTTCTCTGCAATTGGGCAGAACATCATGTGAAGACCCTGAGGGCCATGTTAAAGCATCACTTTGCAAATTTATTTCCACTTGTATTTTTATTTTTTGTTAGTATGAGTGTCAGTGATGTATTTCTAATTTCTTCCTTTTAGATAGTGGTGATTCTGCCAAGAATAGTAATGTTGGATTTTCTTGTGATCAGCTAAATGATGATTTTACTTATTTATTTTGGTTGATTTTTTTTTCATAAAAAGTATATAAAATTGTATAGCTAGTAGTTCTACAATAAATCTGTCTTGTTGGACAGTGGAAAGTGTGAAGTTCTTCACACTCTCCGGTGTATGTGCCAAAGAGAATAACCAGTAATGAGAGAGGTACCTGGCAAGAATGCAAAAAAATGTGCTAATTACTTTCGATGGGAAAATTAGTTTTTAATTTATTTAATGTCTTCATCTGATATATTCAAGACATTTACTATTAGTACTGATATGGAAAATCAAGAGCAGCTGCACATTCTGAGGAGCCATCTATTGGAAATTGTGCTGAGATCACTAATACTTAACTCTTCATTATTTGAATGAGCAGCGTTGGCATTTCTCTCAATTTTTCAGGGCTTTTTCCATTCCAGGATTTGAAAACTTTGGGTGGAATGGGAACCTGACAACCGCACATAACCATTTATTACCTAACGCCTATGCTCTCAACCATAGCGGGGCACTAATGGTACTAATATTTAGTATTGCTCAAGGACTTTTCGTCATCATACCTTAAAGGACCGTGCGTGAACAGATTGGAAATTTAATCCCAGCGTACAGATAAGAAAAACTAAGCAAAATAATTTAGGTACATTTTGAATGGTGAGATGTTTGGGGAGCTAGCCTTTGAGTCATCAATTTTTTTATTTCCCATCTGTTCCTCCAGCAGCTGCGCTGTACAGAGATGTTTGTATTTCTCCCAGCCATGGTAGGAGAACAGAGATAGATGGATGAAAAGAATGCAGAATTGGAGCTTACGTGTTTGCTGATACTGGCCTAGGCTATCGGGTGTGGATTGGAAGCCATGCAGAAGCTGTGTGGGACCAGTTAGAGCAGGGAACACAGGAGGGGAAGAGGGAGTAGGAAGCTCTGCATGCTGCTTTGCTCCCTGTGATGTGGGTTTAGGATAGAAGAATGTCGCGGAGATGAAACAGGCTCAGAAGAGAGATTGACTTGGCAGGAGCCTGTAAGACCAGTTGCATGTGAAGCTCTCAGACGCTGGATACGTTCCTGGTCTCCCCATTCCCACCATTTTATATTCCAGACTATCTGATCCACAGCTGTGTGTTCAGCACGCTCCCTTTCATCCATCCCCTCTTAAGACCTTTTTTAGTCTAATATGAACTTCATTGCTATTTCCCTTGGTTCTTTTTCCATCTCTTGTTTGTTTCCTTATTTTCTTTTCATTTAATTTGCCCTTCTGATTATGTCCTTTCTTACAACTTCATTTCTTTTATTTTGCTAAGAACTTCCTTGCAAACCCCCCTTCCAGCTGTAGGGAAGGAACACACATAGCTCACTCGATATATATTGACCATCATATTCCTTCTGCTTGCACGTCCTATTAACAAAGCCTTGTCTGTTTTGTCAGCTCCTGGGAGCTGGGATTGACTACTGTATATTGAACACTTAGCGAAGGGGGCTGTCGTTTCAAAAAGGGTTTTATCCCTCAGTGCATATTTGAGTATTCACAACTCTGTAGCTTGCAAGCAGCTGAAAAATTGAATCCTGTGCAGTGCCAAGCCTTTCCGCCAAAGGTTGAAAGCACTGTCAGCTCTCCCTGACTTGAGGGCAAGCAGCAGGTTAGATTTGCCCGCATTGGATCACTTTACTCTGACAATTTATTTCAATATATTTAAAATCAAATCAGTACTGTATGTTTGAAAAATCTCAACCATACTAATGAATATATTTGTAGTAGCTTAGATTCCCAAAGAAGGTTTTGGTCTCTTGTATACGTACTGACTCTTCAAAAATACGTGTGTATGTGTATACATATACATAGTCATTGAATTGATTTTGACTTCTTGTCTATTCATTACATAAATCAAACATGCTTTTTTAAGTATGTCTGTGGCATTCCAAGTTATTATGTGAAAAAAATAACAATGGAAAATATTCTAAGTACAGCATTTTGTTTTAAAGTTAACAATTGCTTTTAAATAAGCTTATTTCAGTATGTAATTTAGTAATAATTCAATGCTAATATAGGTTATAAGTAAAGAATAAAAGGGCAGAATTGCCTGACTCTTTTTTTTTTTTTTTTTTAACTGTATCACTTGCTTGGACACATTATTCATTTGCTATGGTCGAAATGAAAAAAGAATCTGGAATTGTTTTCATAGCCAAAGGAAAATATATGAGCAGTAATAAGAAGACTGGCCATGTCAAAATCTGGAATCATTCTTCAAATTTGCTTTGAAAATTAAGCTTTTAACACCAAGCAACTGGCTCTCTCAAATATCTTGTTTCAAGGAAAATACATCAAGCAATAAATTGCAGTATCAAATGGCCACTGTAACTAAATCTTGTTCTTCCTTCAGTGGCCTCAGGACAATTGGTCTAAAGTCTCCTTTAAAGAAAAAGGCTATAATTACTGTTTCAATTGTTTGCTTTGCCTCAGATGTAGAAAAACGTGCTTCCTCCTCCTTTGTCCTTTTTATGGCTATTTTAGCTTCATCTTTCAATGCATAACTGCTGTTTATGTCTAGGTTAATTCTCTGTAGTGTTTAAAGACTACAAGGGAGTAAAATGTAAATAGACGCCTTCGTATCCAAGACACTTTTTTTTTTTGATAAAGTGAGCATCATCAAAATGTATTAATAATAAAACTTTATGTTTTTGTCAATGGAATGTGTACAGAAATAGATCTGTGTGACCTATCACATAAGAAGTGATCTGCTGATTATACTTTTAATATTAAAAAGCAGAAAATACTTGAGAACTTTCCAAGTCCTTAGAGTTTAAACCCATTTTGGATTCCTTTGGTTTTACTGGAAATTAATGCTCAACATTTTGACAGGAATGAGGGTCTTGGCAAATCCAAGCAAAGCTGTGTCTGCACAGTTGCTGATATTTATAATCTACAATAGAGAAAAGACTGTTTTATGAACGTTGAGAAAAGATCAGCACTAACACCTAACAGATGGGTTGTATCAGAAGAACATTTGCTAACAATACTTGATCTTAAAGACCTGCTGATACCTTGTGGAAAAGATTGAAAACCGGTTCAGAATAGATTAAAGATGAAGGCTTCTAATGACACACATTTCACAACTGTATACATTGGTTTAATGGACTAATTAAACAGATCTCGTTCTCTGAATTAGTTGTTGCACATGGCAATTTATTTGATCGTGGTGTCTTTTATGGGAATATGGGTTTTGAATCCAACTTTATGACCCTAAATAGACTTCTGCTGTATGTTGGATTTTTTTTAAAATGCATATTCAGAAACTTTTGAGACAAATCATTTTATTTACATACTTAATTAAATCAGTTTAAAGGAGAAGCACATTGTGAAAAGATCATTTTATTTGTCCTGATACTTTCTGGCATTTCAGCACGATATTACTTTGCAAGACAAGAAGCAACACTTAACACAGTTTGGAACTGGAGATGAAAAGGAATTCAAAGCCATAGAGGTGGAAGTTCGTTGTTTGTAAAATATTTATTTTGCTACAGTGTATGAAAGTAATGGATTTTGGGGGTCATTAAATTATTCATGTTCTCATAGTCTCTTTAAAGGAAAAATCTTGTTGCTCTAATATGAATTATTTTATTTATTTTATATATTTATTATACGTGTTGAAATTTACTGTTAGCATAGGGTGTCTCCAATTGTCTTAGGTTCTTTTGTGGTTCCTATCACAGACAAATGCAAGCTTGTTAGTGTCTTGGATGTATTAGTCTCTTTTGCACCAGGAACTGGAGGACAGGCCAATGATAATCCTGGACGAGGGGACTTACACTTGCTTCTCTCAGAACGCTACAGTGGTTCTACCCACTTATGTCATACCAGAGGGAAAATGGTTAAACTGTTTACAGTAGCATTTATTTTTATAAGTAGAGCTAAAAGCAAATACGTTTAAGATGGCTCATTCCCATCTTCTTATTGCTTGTAAGCTTACTCACTTACTTGTTTAAAATGAAATATTCATTGCTGGTTGTTTGCCAAGCTTATTCATTTTTCATATTTTTCAGGTAAAATGGCTTTCCAGTTCCCAAGAATAAGACTCAAATTTTTTGTTTCCTTAAATAGCTCTAGTACCCCTGAGTTTTAGAGTACAAATATGGTATTTGGCAACAGGATGAGCAATTGCTCCCCTTATGATAGCATTGTGTTACTTGGACAAGTTCTAAGTACTGGTTGCATGTACAGACTTAAACAAATACATTCAGAAAGAATGCATCTATGTGGAACATTTGGCTCCTTCAGAGATGAAAGAGACTTTTTCGGCAACTGCGTTTCCATGCAGTTCACAAATGCAAATAACAGTGCTATTTCATTAGTATGAAAATAAGCTGAGGAGCGTTATTAAGCACACAGATAATTCCATGACAAATGTCATGAATCCTAGCAGGATACTTTTATAATTTGGTTTTCATGGCTGGTCTCGAGAAGCGTACAAGGAAAAAGTAAACTGAAAAGTAAACAAGAAGTGACCTCATGCTGAATAGAAAGAATTAAAATCTTGCATAGTTGGTGTTGGTGTACTGAGTCAGGGAGATGCCGTTTGGGGTAAAGTAACCACCCATGTAGTTCAATACAGCGGATTGAGACAAGGGTATATGCCTAAAATTCAAATTGCCATTTCCTAACTCTCCAGGTGTTTATCCATACAACCTTAATAATCTTCTTAAAACAGAATTATGATGTAATAGATAAACATTTTCTAGGTAGCCAGTGACACTGTCATCAGGCTGTGTGCTGAGAAGACCTACATCTGAAAGAATGTGGAATAATTTCCCTTTATTACACATCTTCAGCTGGTCTGCCCCATTCATACTTTCAGTCCATTTTTTCTGCTTACAGTCCATATGGCATAAGAGTTTGTAAGTGTTTCTGTGTAAGCATGCCTGTATAGAGCATGCCAGTGGACATCCTGCTGCCCTCCAAGTCAAGGATTTGCAAATGTTTCATAGTGTGGACCATGTTTTAGCAGTACTTTAGGTTATCTATGCTGTGCATTCCACTTCTGACTTTATGTACAGCCTTTCTGCTTTATCGATACTTCAGAAGTTGCTCAGAAGGAAAATAAATATTTCAGGAGTATTTTGTGTCTTCTAATGCAGCTCAACAGTTGAAGAGGACGCACTGCTATCAGATAATAGCAAGCTTATCTATAAACCTCTTTGCTAAGCACTGGTGATCCACAGATGACAGTATGAGAATCTGTGCCATAACTGATATTTTCCCCACAAATACTGTAAATTTCAGGTAATGAACTAAGAGTACATTTCCTAACTTGTCCAAATTAGTTATATGCATCAATGCTTAACAGGAACTTTCTCATCATCACAAAAATCTGGCTCTGGGAAAGAAATGTTCTCTTCATTCCCGAAGGTAAGCTGCTGTTTGAATGGCAGACTTAAAGCCAAATGTTGCCTCTGTTAAACAGAGCTGAATGCTGCCTCGCTTGTAAGCCTGGAAGAATTAGAATATCATTGACTTTGTATTCAGTAAATCAGAACTTCTGATAACACAGTTATCTGCAGCATGAAAATGCCCTTTGCTTTTAGAAGAGAAACTGTAACCAGAAAACTCCATTATAGGCCCTTGTTACAGCTACAGGGTACAGATAATAGGCTGGGCTGGAGAAAAAAAATTCCCTTCCAGGTAAATGGCAATTATGTTTTGAAAACAGCTAAAGAAGACGAGAAATGTGGTCAGACTTATCCCTGGCACTTATTTAACTAGCTCAGTTCTAAAAATTTATGCACATAAAATAACCCCAGACTGTATATTACTTGGTCCTTAGGCTTCATTTTAAACTTTTGATGTTTCAAATGTGTTAATGTTTCTGCTTCTTGCTTGCCCATTGCTGGCTGTTGAGGATGGCACTGTGCCTCGGTCCTGTGTGTTTCCTGGGAGCTGTGCCCTCCCTTGCCGGACACCTGCTTACACCAGGTTGCCATCAGAAGTAAGCCTGCAAACTCATTAGAGGTAGAGCTCCCTTCAGCGGAAATTTGGAAAAGGCAAGCGGTTTCCAAGGGTGCGAATGGAAGCCACCCCTAGAGAAACGAGATGTTTTTTTCTGGGTGATCTCCACTGCAGACAGAAGAAGCAGGGGACTGAGAAATTTCCTCCTTGGCTGGGAGTTTCTCTGGGAGACGGAGCAAGTCCTCGTGCCCCGGGCATCCTGCGGCAGCTGTGCTCGCTCTCTGGTTGTGACAGGGAAGGTTAAGGTGAAGAAACTATCATTTCCAGATGAAGCTATTCATCACCTTTCTTGGAAGCAGCTACTGCCAAGTTTTTCCATTATTCTTTTCCTTCTGCAAAGAAATGCTTTTTACAATTTTTGAACTCGTTCTTGTTGTTGCTTTTTTTTTTTTTTTTTTGAGGGGGGTTTGTTTTTTGTGCTTTTTTTAATCCCTTGAGGTTCTCACTTTGAAGATGAGACTTCTTAGGTCATCTCTTCCATCTCCCGGCATGTTCAGGATTGTCCTGCAAAAGCTGTCATAGCTTTTTGTTCAATTTAGTGCTCCACTTCCCCCAAGAGACCAGACTTCAGACGATAGTCTGATGCATCTCGCTGTCAGCTGCTTGGTGAGACGTGCCATATAAATGCCTGGATATTTTAATGCATTGTGTCAGCTTATGATTCATATTTTAAATAAAGATATTACTTTACCTGTATGACTAGTAACAATTAAAAAAAAAGAAAACACCAAAAAAACCCCAACCCAACCCTTTTTAATAATCTATCTATGGTGTGTCTTGTTAGAACAGTTTCCAGAACATGAACAGATTACTGGAGTCAAGGTTGTTTTTATTCAGTTTCCTTTAGAGATTTTGCAGTGCTTGAACTGCACAATTTGTTTGTTTGCAAAGGTTTACGTCTCTTAAATTCAACTAAAAATCTAGCAGCCACATGTAGTATTGAATTCCCTCTCTGTTGTTAGCTATTTTTGAGCCACAAATACCTTTTCTATTAAAACATTTTATATGAAAATTTACGAAATAAACACACACTATATATATACACACACATATATATACTGCATATGTTCCTAGGTAATTGACAGCATCCTGGGTCAGAAGCTGTTCCAGTGGTTAATTATTTATGTTAATTTTGAACCTCGTTTCTATCTGAACTTCTGGACTCGGATTTCAACCCCTGGAACTTGGCTTTGTTGGTTATATCAAAGAGTCTTTTAACGTCGGATATCTCTGCGTGTGTTGTAGGGACTGGTGGGAAAAGGGCATGCTCTCTGTTGCTGTATCAATTTTGTGGCCATTGGGAAGACGAGTTACCAGATTGTGACCCATTTCTCCTCGTAGGCTTCAGATGTGGCGGTGTCCAGACAGCAGTGTCTTGGCTGACTTGTGCTTAGGCTGCTGGATGCTCTGTTTGGTGTGTCTGGGAAGCCCAGCTCCGAGGTCTTGGTTTGTTATGGCCCAAACACTAAGGACTGACACACAGTGCTGGACATCTGAGCCTGTCCTGGAACCACAGGCCTCAGCTGCTGCTTTCCTTGGTTTTAATCAAGCATATGTTCATATTTTAAAAATAATGATATTATTACTTTGAAAGGAAACTAGAAAACTACCTGGCATTTATACGGATATTTAAATAAAATAGTAAAGCTCTGATTAGGGGAGGGGGAGCAGCAGTGAGTTTCCTGGATGTGCGTTCATAGCACTTGATTTGATGTTTTTGTCACCATCTTGTGATCAGGCCCCCAGGGAGTTGGTAAATGGCATTCTCTGTGGTGTTAAGTGATGTTTAGGTTCTCCTGACACGCGAGTATCATGTAGGCAGGATAGTGCCCGATGCTTCCCCCCCGGCACCTCGCAGATACAGACCCTCAGCAAACAAGTGGCATATGATCTCATCAAAAATGTATAGACTCATGGGAGGGTACAATGCTAAGTGATAAAAATGGACAAAAGATACCAGAAAAAGCTGAGGAATAAACTGGAAGCTCTTGACACCTTATATTGTAGGGACGGAGAGAAAAAAAAAAAAGACAAAAATGCTTTCACCAGCTCCCAGGCGAATCAAGGAGTGACACCTCACGCCGGGTTTGTCAGATAACTCTTAGAGGAGATGAATTACAACCTAACTAAACCATACCCCCTGCTGCTGCTGCTGTGTCCAAGACAAAAGATTGTTGTTATGGAAGAAAAAAGTAGTCTTAGGGTTTGATTTTTTTTATCTTTTTTTTTTTTTTTTAATGACAACAAAGGAGTACAGCTGCGAACTGATCTGATGCCAACATCTGCAGATACAAATATTTTTGCATGTATATTTAGCTTTTAATTTCTTGGATTTTTAATAGCATTTCTTTAGGTTGTTTTTGTAAGGATTGTGACTCTTCAGTTACAGACATGTATTACGATTTCAAAACCAGATGCTCAGCTTCACTGCGTACCATTTTAGATTTGGAAAATCTGTAATTAGTTTGAATTTCTGTCCTGGTGAACTTGCCAGTATTTCTCAGGTAGTTAATATCATTTCTGTGCTATTGACTTCCTTTTTATTTTTATTTGTGGTTTTATTTTTTTTCATGTAAAATTATCCTAGCTATTAATGACTTCTTAGTTGTACAAAGTAGCCAAAGACAAAATCTTAATAGTAACTTAGAAGTCAAATCATATTTTTGAAACCAATTTTAAACAATCTTACAAATACAGTCTTGCAATCAAAAGGCAAGTAGAACTTTACTCGTGGCTATGTAAATAGCACGGTGAAGATGTAGTCACAGAAGTATAGCAATACCTGTTAGTAATTTTAGATGCATGTATATAAATTTGTTCTGTTTGCGCCATGTAATGAACTGAAGCAATGCTGCAGGCAGTTAATGAGGTTAGCTCCAACTTATAAATATAATATTTGCAGAATTCCTCTGCGTGTGTTATGACATTTAAATATTACTATGCTGTACTGCTACTGACATTGTAACTCTTAACAATGGGTGGTGATTGCTATTTATTTGAAGTGGGGTTTACATAAATTTTTGCTGAGATTAATGTTCTTTACTGTGTCTTTTTTCAACCTGAAAAATATGATTTCTTATTAATATTTCTACTCTGAAAGATGGAAAATGTATTTTCCTGTTCTCAGACTATTGATCTTCCATTCCCAGACTATTTTTAATGTAATTTGGGCTTTTGAGGTGACTTGTTATAGCTTGTGTTGTGGTTCTTCTCCTAGATCTGCCTTCCCCTCTTCTCTTGTAGGGTGAAGAAGCTTTTTTTTCTCTTTTTTCTTTTATTTCTTTTTTTGTTTTTCTTTTTTTCTTTTTTTTCTTTTTTCTTTTTTTTCTCTTTTTTTTCTTTTTATTTTTTTTTTTTTTCCTCTTTCCAATTTCCAAGGCACAACGGCTCTTTGGACAAAAAGCTATAGGTGCAAAGTGGGTGTGCTTGTGTTGGAAAGATGCTGTGTTCCTCCATTTCCCTGGTGACCAGGAGTCTCACCTAACGCTGGCCAACCTTTAGTGTGAGGCCGTCCTTCAGCCTACAGACGCTGCCCACCTCCAGGACCTGCTCTGAATTTCCTGGCTGATGGCAAATGGTGCCTGCTGGAGTTTGTGCTTAGCTTAGTTTGTGCTTAGCGCAGTAATGCATTACGAAGGCACTGGCTTGTGAGAAATAAGTATTTTCTGGAATGGAAGAAAATCTTGCAGAAACAATACTGCTTTTAGGGATGGTGAGATACCATAAATAATTCTGTGGAGTGTAAATTGGATTACAGTGGGGGAAGGGAGAGGTGAATTTGATGTGAGACCCTGAACCGGCCAGAGCTGGGAAGGCGGTCTGCCCAACAGCAGAGCCTTTAAAGCCAAAAAGCCACACTGCATTTCAGTGTGTACTATAATATCTCCCATCTTCGACAGAGAAAACTTGAAGTGATTAGCCAAGACAGAACAAAAATAAAAAAGGGGTTTATAGACAATATCCCCCTTTGTCCTGGCAGGCAGCTTCCTGCTTTCATGCTCGGTTTCAGTCAGCTCGGTGCCCTCTGATAGCAGCAGGGTGATGGGAAGAAGCTTTCGGAGAGCAGGCTGCCGGCTCCGTGCCCCTGCGACTGCCTTGTGCTGTGCATTCCCCCCTTTCCTGTCTGCCTGGGCCACCAGGAGGGATCAGCCCCTTCCCAGCAGGGAGCCTGGCTCCCCGCTCGCTTCGGAGACTTTTTGAGGCCACGCATTGTAACTTTACACCTAGAGGCAGAAGCAGAATAAAATACTGCCTCTCAAAAGAGATCTCTTTCACGTGAAAGAGATCAGCCGGTGTCATTTTTGGGGGTATAAAACTGCTTTCAGATTATAACAGTTTGTCAAAATCGTTGGGCAGTAGGATTGCTCTTAAGATCTGGGGTAGATACTAAAATTTCTGGCAAAATCCACTTTTTCTCATAACGCAGTTGTGGTTTCCCTTTTTCCTCCATTAAATCTGGCATTCTTGTCTTCTGAGGATACATGTGGACTGTGGTCACTGCTCTGATTATAGTGTAAGGCAGATCTTGTTTGGCGTTAGCAATAACCGATAGCTGCTGGAGCCGGGTGTCCAGCAAAGCCTGCAAAATCTGCTGAAGAACAAACACCAAACTGGTTAACTTGTGCTTAACTCTGTGCTACCAAAGGGATTGTAAGGGTAGCTTAAGTATCTGTATCTGTAGGTATCTGTACACTGCACTGCAGTATAGATATAGAAGTGCAAGTTGGCCACTAAATTAAGTCCAAATCTTTGTAGCTCGGCTGTTTCAGAATACAAGCATCCTTGACTGCAATGTGTGCCCGTTTGCAGCTCCCTTTTATCATGAGAAGTCCTCCTGGAAGAGCCTTCTGCAAACCTAGCACTGCTTCCCTGCCCCGGCTACCCAAATTTCGATTGTTTCAAGCTACACTATTTTGAGTGAATTCAGTGCTGTGAATTCTACTTTTCACATCCAGTGTCTGTTCCTCACGTGCATTTGATGTGCCAAGTGACTGTGTCCAATTTCAGCTTCTCAACTATATCCTTGGCTTGCGTGTGCTGTGGGGGAGGCAGACATTTCTCCTTGGGTATGTAAAATAATTAGTTGCCTTTGGTTTTTAAGTGTTTTGTTATAAATTGCACGAGGCTAATTCTTTACCAAAATAGATTTTACTTTCCTGGAGAGAGGCAAATTGATTACTTCACCATTAATTTCTGTATTCGGCTGCTTTGTTACTTCAGTCAGTAGTTTTGCCCCAAAGTGTGTAATGGACATTATATCTTTTGCTACCACTTCTGAATGATGTCCAGATCAAACTTTCAGTACTGTTCCTTGTAAAGGGCTATTAAAAAGCATCACTGTACAGGTACGTTTCATGGGTGCACCTCCCCTGAAGTGCTGTTAACGTGACTGAAGGATTTCTGCAAGCAAGCCAAAGGTAGAAGGGCTGTAAGAGGAAGAGAGAGGAGTTTTGACATTGCTGCTTACTGTAAATTTGGAAATTAACTATTGTCATGTACTAGCCTCTGGCCTCACAGAGCCTTCCTCTCCTATTGTGTTGTAAGAGTGTACTATACAGCATCTCATAATACACCCATCATTGATACCAAGTTTTATGATGTTATACACAGTATGTTTTGACTACTTACAGATTGTCATTATCCCTAAAGTGCCTACATTTTAAAATGAGGTGTGGGGTTGTGAGACAGAATATTCAGGCACTTATCTAGAGTTTGAATCATAAACTAGATCAATGATTTTTTTAGAAAGCAGAAAAGAGAACATTATCTACAGAAAGAATTGCACTTGTGGTCTCTTGGCAGCAGTGTGTAGATCTCTTGTTTTTATACTTAAGAAACTACATTCAAAAACATACATCAGGTTTGTACAGCATAGCATCTTGTTTATAGAGCTTTTTGGTGAAAATTATCTATCCAGATGTTCAGTCACCAAGAGGAAGCAAATTTAAGCAGAAATTAATGCAGTGCTCAATTATTAAGTATTTAGTTCTCATCGGTGGGCAGTTACAACAAGGTTTGTTGCTCTGTACAATGTAGTTACATATTGATTAAATACAGGGTTAACTTACACATTGAAACATGAGAAGTAGGTAACTCATGGCAAGGAAAAGCAGTTGGAAAAAATTAAATTAAGTAATAAATAGAAATTATATTAGGTAGCTTTTAGTACCTGATGTTGAATATGGCTTTTCTGTTTCTGCTCGTGGTGGTGTTATTAGGTCTGTCTCCAATTTGTATTGAAAAAAGGTGCCTGTGTCCACTTCTTGCTGTGAGCAAAGCGCAAGTGTGCAGAGCCTGCTCTGAAAGCGCAGAGCCCCAAGGAGGGCCAGCTCCGGACGGGTTCATCTCCTCCAGCGTGGGGCCTGCACTTGTGTTGTGGCGACAACGTTGTGCAAAGTCGCGCTCGAGAGAAAGAGCCTCACAAATCAGTAATAAATGGAAAGTAGGACTACAACACAACCGGTTCACTTGAATGCCATTTATTTATGATAGTCCCTTCACGCTGTCATGGAAGCTTGTTATCTTCAACAGAGGCACAGGATGATGTACAACAATGTGTCTTTGGGGCATATGTGCCCTTTCTGTGTTTTTATTGCGAGGCCAGGCAGCGGTGTCATGCTAATAGGCTGTATGCCGCTCCATCGTCCCCGAATCATCAGGGCCCCATGGCTCACTAGATCTTTATGGCGTTTTATACGAGGCTTAGCCAGTGACATTGTTCCCTGGTGGCAGAAGCAGAGAGAGACAGATGGCGAAAGCCATTCTTTTGTCGGCAAAGCTGAGTAGAGACAGAAAAATGGAAGGAGAAAGTATCAATAGAAATGAATATGACAGGGAAGCCAGGAAGGATGGAAACTGAAAGCACACATGAAATACAGCAGGAAAAATCAGTGTCTCGTCTGTTGGCTAATGCACCCAGTTGGTTTCAGAAGATCTCTCTTGCAAATAGTTTTCCTTTGTTTGTTTGTGTGATGGCAGGTGATCTCAGGGTAATATTTGCACAATCTGTATTCCTTTCTGGCCTTGAAAGCTGAAATTCCCTGCATGTAAAGATACCATGCTCTGGTGCATAAAGGTTGCTTCAGCATCAGCCTTTAGATTTCCAGGGAGTGTGAAGTGTTTCTGTCAGAAATGGGAAAGAGTCAGAAACCTCTTTAGTAAATGAGGGGCAGTATACACAGCTATATAAACTCATGCAAATTTCACTTGTACACCTTTTTCTGTCATCATGGAAAACAGTTTGTCACGTTAGCAAGCAGCTTCGTCTCTTCTGTACCTGTGCCCTGCATATATACATACAAAAATCTCAAAGTCCTCAGCAAGTCTGTAGGATCTTCTTAGTAAGTCTCATCACTTAGTCTTTTCAATTGCTTTGCATGCAAGTAATTTTCAGTGGTGCTATTGAAAAGTCTGAGCTGAGGTATGTTCTGACAGTTGTAAAATTGCATTGCCTTGTCTCTTTCTCAGTTTGCTTTGTCAGTCACAAAAGGTTTGGCATTTTTGTTCCTCTCCTACTCCCTCCCTGCCACCCAGTTACACACCTAATCGTACCTATGTAATATAAGCCTAGAAGTCTGTGAAGAAGGAGACAGCAATTTACTACGTAAAAATTGCATGTTTCTCCTCTGTATGGGCACAGATTAACTATTTGGTTCAAATATTTTTAAAATGTTCCCATCGAATTGAAGTCTATCTCACTTGAGTCAGAAAAGCAAAACACTGGAAAAAGATAAGAAGCATCTGGAAATGCTACATTGCACTGGAAAGTCTGCTGCGGTCCCAGCTATGTTTTTTTTTTTTTTTTTACAGTATCCATAGAAGTGATTAGAAAATAAGTCATCTTATGAATCTAATTTTATTAGATCTGATACGCCTTCCTGAACCTTTATTCTCCTCTCCCAATTTCCTTAAATCCAGACTTTAATGACAGTTGTTTCTATCGTCTTCTTACCCTGCCCTTCCAGTGACTGTTTTAAAACAAGTCAAGCTTTTCTAGCACATGTGGCTTTCTGTGGAGCAGCTATGGTCCCTGAAGTAGTGATTACTTTACCAGATCAGTTTTCTTGGAAAGTCTTCCAAACAGTGATCTAATAAACCTGACATGTTAAAATACTTAAGCATTCAACAAGTGCTTGGCGAGACAGAAGGATGTTCTTGGAGTTAATATCCAAAGAATATAGAACACGTAGTGTCTCACTGTGCTGTTACTCATTTAATATTTTGCTGCCTGCAGATTTTTTTTCCCCATTCTTAGGTTTTTCCCCGGTCTGCGACTGAAATTCCTAAGGTACAAGCATGTACACGGGGCAGGTCAGCGTACAGAAGTGTCTTTCTCTAGCTGTACCCTCTCTGTGCTTGTTTGGCCAGTGAGAATTCGAATTAATACATTTATTTTAACTGGATGATTAGCTGATTGACGCTGTCATCACCTGATAGCTTTTGGGAGACCTGGGGGACTTGGGAAGGCCAGGTGGAGCGAGCAGTGGTCTGTTAACAAACATTAGCTTAGTTCTTCCTCCTCCCTCTCTGAAATGAACTGGTTGGTGCCAAAGTGGTAGAGAGATAGGAGGTAAAAATCATAACAAGGCATTAAGTAGTTTCATTGATAGAGAATTCCTCAGTGAACAGATCTAGAACAAGACCTAGGATCTTGGAAAGGACTGTTTTTATCATTTTCTTCCTGTGTATGGATATTCTCTGTGTGTTGGTACCTACACATCATGTATGTATGTCTATAAACATATATATATGTAGTGACTCTTGAAAAAAAAGGAATGAAGTTTTCCTGTCCCTGCTGTAATGGCTGAGGAGTTGCCCATTTCTTTAGAAAATCCTGAATTTTTCTTTCCTTGCTTTTTGCTCCATTGAAAAGTATGTTGTCTCCTGTAGCATTCATCACCAGTTTGTAGAAACGAAAGGGCGATGGGAAGCCCGGTAAGCAGGGGATGCAGTTGTTTCTCTTGCAGGAAGGCTGCTTATCTGTTGCTTTGTTCTGTCAAGAGTCCTTGCTTGGCTGGGAAGTTCTTGTATCCTGCCGCTTTGCTGCCTCTGATGTCTGATAAGGATTTTAAATTGTTCTCTCTTTTTTGTTGTTGTTGTAGCTCCAGGTGGCTCTAATTAGTGACTATGGCACTACTGTTCTCTCTCAGTGCCAACGTGGAACAATAAAAGACCATCCCTGCCCTGAAGAACTCACCATGTAAGTGCAGGACAAGAGACAACAAGCAGATACAGAAAGCAGGCCTGGAAAGCCCAGCACAATGGGGAGATGATTATGAATTTGGGGTTAGGCAGTAGTCAAAGCACAGCAGCTACCAAGGCACTTTCCAGGAAGTCTTCCTGCCAGCAGCTGGAAGCAGCTAGCTTGTTGAAGCAGGCTGAACGACTTTATTTGTATGCAACCCATATCTGCTCTGGGGATTAGAAGAGAGTATTTTTTAGACATGGGTCTTTTTCTCTTTGGGTAGCAGAAGACCAAGGGTAGCCAGCAACCTTCTTGCCCATGGACAGACCATAGGCTTCCTCTGCAACTGAATGGTTTCTCTGTTCTGTTCCCTGGTGTGATGCTATTGCTTGGACTCCAGTTGTGTCTGACTTTACTTTCTAGTTTTCTGTGGAAAGTTAGCAATGATAATTTCCCAATGCATTGCCTTCAGGATGTAGGGTCTGAGGTCAACATGTCTTTCTTTGGCTTCCTTTCCTGTGCCATGCTGATCCATCCAACCCTCTCATCTTCCTACAACAGGAGGAGAGCACCATGCCTGCTTTTGCTTGTCACCCTCACTTCCTAGCAATTTGATTTCTCCTTATTTCTGGCCTGAGGAGAGGCTTACGTTGACAGCAGAGAGGGAGACTTCGTGTGAGGACCAGAAAAGGCAATGTGGAACTCTGAAGTGCTTCAACTGTTACTTGTACTTAGTGTGGTCTTGAGCTACATGTTAAACATACATTGTAGCCACTCTTTTTTAAGATAATCACAGGAACTTTACCAATTCTGCTTACATAAGTAAATACAGGCATTGTACCGTAAGCAGCTTTTGGAAGCAGGGTGAAATATGGTAGTTTAATGGAACATCTGATGACTTGAATTGCTTTTATTTAGATATAGTCCTAAATTGTTCAAAGACCAAAAATGAGTTGAATAGTTTTAGCTGGCACGCAAGTCCTGTTTTAAAAACATTTGATTTACTCTATAATCTATAAACCTTTTTCCAGTGTCTTCTGTGATTATGTAGTGTACTCAATTTTTAGATGTAGATTTTCAGGATGTTAGACTGGACTATCAGCTTATCTTCCTGCTGTCCAAAAGTTCTGGAGTTTGAAAGAATTGCTGATTTAGAATGCTTAAAGATGTTCTTTCCTCTTCTCCAGCATTAATCAGTGTTAACATTCTGCTTTTGTAATACGTATCCAAGTTAAAATATCATAACAAGATCAAGTGGGTAACAGAGGTTCAAGCTGCCTTGATTTTTTTCAGAAAAGCACACAATTTGGTGAAATAGAAGCACAGACAAATAATTAATTATTGACTTTAAAAATAGAAAGGAAGAAACAAGCTACATAAAAAATAATTATCTGCAGCCTTCAGAGAATAATATTTATCCACACATAAAAGAGTAGTGACCTGTGTTTCTCATAAAGAAAAGATGATTGCAATTAATGTTTTATTACGAAGCTTTAGTTCTGAAAGATTTTCTGCTGAATTACAAAAGAGAGTCTAATTGGACTATTACAGAACACAAAAACTAAATGGATGAAAATTAACAGTAAATTGTCATGATCAATTAGTGCTTCCTATCATGTTAAAAATCTGCCCTAATAAGTGAAGAGTTCTAAAACTATTTCCCTTTTCACCTTCCACTCTTGAACAAATTAAGTAACGTTACAATTGAGACATTTGGTAGAGAAAACAACCTGGATGATTAATCTGTTTAGTTCTCTGACTGACATTTACACAGCTAATTGTGTAGTGATGCTGCTGCTTTAATAGGTCTGAATATTAATGGAAGATTTGGTTAAAGTTGAAAGTTGTTTGTTTAGGAATATCACTGGAGAAATAAGAATGCTTCATCAACTTCAGATTTTCATCACAGGTTTTATGACATATCATGGAACTTAAGTGCTTTTATGGCTTGTAAAAATTGCTTCAATATTTGACATTCTGTGCTTCAAGGAATCCTGATTGGCAGTTGATTAGCCTTTTGCTCAAGTCATTATCTTCTTTAGTGAAATTAGTTGGCTAGAAAATTGCATTGTAATTCATCAAGGGGAAAGTAACATTTCAAAAGCTCTTGAGAGTATGATCCTTTTTATTTAGTATACAATGTAAATTATTTCCCTAGCATGATCTTCTAAAATGTACTATTCATCATATTATAGCAGTATGTATTAAATTATTGTATTTGTTTTCTTTTTAGTCTTTCAGTGAAACTACATGATACCTGCCATTAAATTGGCTCATGAGTAATACAGAAGGATGTGTGTACAAGAAACAGCTTGGCCTTGAATCAGAAAAGCACTGAAGTATGCATTTAAAAAACTAACCTCAACATGTGGAAAATTGCTCTCTTATTGTATTTAATGTAATGCTAGTAATGGGATCTTTTTCATTTGAAAGGCAAACTTTTTGCAAAAATGATGTTAATGAATAATTCATAAATGTTCATGGCAAGGTGAAGAAAAGATAGTTGCAGGAAGAGCATCACTTTTATAAAGCCAGTAGTATACTGTCAGGATGAGACAGTAGTTTTGAAAAACGTTCCTCATTACCTAAGTGGAAAGCATGGTGCCTGAAACACATTTTTTATTGGGTGGAGCTTGGGGAGGTCACCTGTTACGAGCAGTGGCTAAGATTTTAACCCCCACAGCTTCTCAGAGCTGACCGGTCTCCTCCTAGATGCTTTCCTGCTCTCCCAGGTGACTGCGAGTGCTCTCCGTGCGGGTACCTCTGATGTGAAGCAAGAGGGGGAAGCAGCACAGAGACAGCAGGAGCTGCACTCCCCTGAAATGGTGGTTTTCTCACCAGTTCATTTGCAGGCACCTGAGATGTCAGGGACCAGGATGGAGCGGGAGATTGCCCTGCTCTGAGCGAGGGGCTGGGCTACAGGATCTCGCGGGGTTCCTTCCCACCAGCAGTTGTGAGTGCCATGTGCCGGTTTGCTTCCCTTCTTGCTCTTGGGTCTGCAATACAAACAGGTTTCTGCAGTAGTGCAGCACGCAGCGGAGATCATTCTCTTCTCTTTTCCTGTTTTCATTTCTCCTTCGTGCTCCAGCCATGGTTTAAGGTCACATTCAGCACAAGGAGATGCTTTTTGACACATCAACTCAATTAACTTCAGATTGTGTTGCAATTAATGACATGCTTTTTTGTTTTTTTTTTTTTTTTCTTTTTACTTTTATAGCAGGCGTATTATCAGATGTTTTAAAGCAGTGTCTTGGTATTAAGGCTTCTAGATGAATTACATACATATACATATATATATATATATGTAGGAATACAACCACATGGGTACTATATAAAATTAGCTATTGTGCAGTAATTGTCCCATGGAACTTAATTGCTACCTTGCTAGTAACATTTTCCTACACAGAAGGCAGAAAACATTTAATCATTGCTTTTAGTATTCCTCCTGTAAGATGAATGTCTGGAATAAAACACACATGTCAGGTGAAATAAGAACATTTTTTGTACGTGATTTAATGAGAGTTAACTCACTGGACATCCTCTAAGAACTTAATTAAAGCGATGTTTTTGCATGTAGCTTTGTTCCAGTATTGACAGACGTGTCTGCCCAAGATCATTTTATGAATCACCTCAGCATTGAAAAACATGGCAGTCGCTCATAAATTAAGTATCTCATAACTTCACTGTTTATCCTCTGTGTTGGAATAGGCGTATTCTCACTTCAGGCTTTTCCATCTTATTCACTGCACCGCTACCCATTGCTGCTGTATGCTACTGTTGTACTGTCTGATAGATGAGTAGCCAGAATCATGTGGGCAGAAACAGGTCAAATCAAATTTCCTTTACTGTAAAAGGTCTGAAAGAAGACTCAAGAAGATGCCTCCTTAGTTTGAAAGTCAGGATTTTATGCATTTTCTGTTATATGTTTCCTATCTTTCCTACTTCAATCATTGTTGTTAAAATAATCAAACATTTTTCTAATGTAAAAAAAACAAAAAAAAAAAACAAAAAAAACCCAACATCAAACAAACAAAAATTCCTCAATTGGTAATAAAATGTACCTTCCTTGTACTCTGTACAAGATATGTCAGCAGGAGTAATTAAAATTAATTAATGCTTCTGGTAAAGGCCTCATTGTCCCCTTAAGGTATAGAGCACTGGACTGGAAGATGCTTTTTCAGAGATTCCAACAAAGTAAACAAAACAAATTTCTTTAAAAGAAAGGCTGCTTTGAAATTTGATCTGTATTATTACAGCTTACCTCTCCAGCTTATTGATCGCTTATTGCCCTAACCCAGCTCTGCAGCCTCTTCAGAAGCATTGCCAAGCGCCCCATGCCGGCACTGAGCTGCCCCTCTCGGCAGTCCCGCTCCCACCGCGTCACGAGGTATCCCTTCTCATGCATAAAATATAGGCTGGGGGAATTGGTCATGGCAGTTCCGCCCACCCCTTGATGTTATATTATGATATGCTTACCGGGAGTCATGTCAGAACCTTTAATTATTTACTAAAGTCATAGTGGCAACCGGTGTAATGATGATGATAGTCTGCGTATCTGTAGTTCTTCTATCTGAGGAATGTGAAGTACTTTACAAACATTAGTTAAGCAAGTGATATCTTTCCATCACTACTGCTAAGTGGCCCTACTGGAATAATCAGGTTGCTATTAACTGAAGTTTCTCTCCTCTCCATTCATATTTAACATGCTAAAATAATTGCCGTATGTACTGTGTGCTCTAATTTCCTCTCTTCCTCTTACCTTGTGCCTTTCTCCTTTCGGGTTTCGTTTTCGAGGAAGGAACTTAATTTTTAAAGGGTGTTTATTGTCTAAATGGAAAATGAAAAAATAAAAAAGAAAAGGAATTTCCTAGGTAGAAGGGTTTTTTTAATAAATAGTTCAAGAATTTGCAAGACTTCAGTTTCCAGAGTCAGGCTCTCCAAGGCCCTGTCTCCATGCGTGTTGCAGAGTAGCTGGAGAGCACAGTGCTGTCTTGAACGTTTGTAGAATTGCCAGGGCGCCTCTTAGACGGAGGGGGAAATATAATTTTAAAAAGCGTTTGGCAGTAGTGATAGGCTAGTGTGTATAGTTCTAAAGCTTCTTGGCAATATTGTGCAACTCTTCTGTCTAGGAAAAATATAAAAGTTGCAGACAGCTTTTATCTAACCTGACAGGGTGCAGTAAAATACGGCACTCACAACTCAGAAGGTGCTATCTTTCCAAATGCTGCCAAAATATATTGGTGTGCCACAGTACAGTGCTGCTTTATTAAACTCTCTAAACGAGAAAGAAGGATGGGATTTACACATTTCCTGTCTCATTATCCAGAAGTACTTCTGTTCTTTCTTAGGAAAAAAATATGTTCTGATTCTCTTGTAGAATATTACTCACTTTAGGATATGAAACTTTGTATTATTCACATACATTAAAGGTCTGATACAGCAAAAACATCAGAAAGCTTTTTCTGTTTGCTGAATCCGTTGATGGGCATTTTGTCAGCTTTGGTGTTGGTAGGTGAGGAAGTCATCGTAAGGGCAAGGGATATCTTCCAGATATCAGGAGATCTGCTTTACTCCAAACAGAGAAGCTGTGCTGGTTCTTCCACAGAAGAAGCCATGCTGGTTTCTTTCTCCGACAGACATCAGATAAACATCCTAATGCCATGTTTGAAAAGGCAGAAGAATGTGCAACATCCTCATCTAGATTATAACTTCAATTATTTCCCATCATCTTCTATGCAAGAGGAATTTTCAAAATATTTCCCTTCCACTTCTGCAGTTTCTGAGTCTTCTGAGTTGAGTTAAGGGTATTTGGAAAGAAGTAACTTTCTGTTGAGTTCCCATTCTTTAATGCTGTTGACAAAGGGCATTTAATTTATTGTGTAGAAAAAAAAATGTGCAAGGATAAGTTTATACATAAGATTTGTAGTATTTCTTCAGCTTGGTAAAGTCAGCTGGAAGCGTAACAGAATCTCTGAGACATAAGGAAAAGAAATCAAATTTCATGTTTTCTAATCTTACACATATTAAATTATTTTTACAATGGTTTTTAACCTGCACTGTGTTAGGTCAGCTATGTTCATTGCCTCTTCTGGGGGAACTCTGCATATGTTCCTGAGTGTAATAACATCTATACTTTTGTGTGTGTGTGTGTGTATGTAGCTTTCCTCTTCAGTATTATAAAAGAATTACATTTATCCTCTTGGGAACTGTTAATCGTTTTGATTCACTAAAGCAGTCTTTGTATGAACAGATAACATTTATCATTTGCTTAATAACTGTCATTTTATTTTCTAATGTTGAATAATCGGAAGTAAGAGAGGGAGAAAACACAGTTTGTTTAACAAAGCAATTTGGCTGTTCGTACGCTTTTAAGAAAGGAGGCTATATAACTATATGTGTGAGAGAGACATAGGCAACACAGGTATTTAGGAACAATTTGTTTGTTTTTGGAAAAGGGATATGCTTGACAAAAGCTTAATTGTTGTTTTCCCGTACCTGTGCCAAGGCAAAGTACGTGCTGCAGTTAGCATGATGCTTCTGTGGGTTCACTCATGCGTCTGAGTATTCAGGAGAGAATGCTGGCAAAAGCCTCATTTTTGAACAGACCTTTCAGATAACCACATTTACCCTCTGTACTGTACTGTGTGCTATTGCATCCAATTTGAGGGCTCTTGAAAATATATGCCTCGTTTTGTACTTTGTAAGTCTGTTGCTGCTTCACTTTGGAGCAGGTTTTGTTTTGATGTGTAGTGAAGCGGTATCCAGCCTGGTGTAACTAAATGGAGCACAAGAGCTGGGGAAACAGTAAGTACAACAATCACACCTACTGTAGCAGAAGTGGGAGCAGAGCCATGAATACCTGGCTGACTGTCGTGATGACTGCCCTGTGCAGGCCTTATTTTTGAGTGCATTTCAGTGATGCTTCAATTTTAACTCTTCCTGTCACAAAACTCAAGATCAGAATATGTTTAGAAAGTGCCATTTATGCTAGGCTGATGGCAACATGGGTGGTCTGACTGGAGGAGCTTTGTGTATTGCAAGGAGTTGCTCCCCTTCCTGTCTGCTGCATCATGGGGAACGCTTATTATGGTCTTGAAACTAATTTAGGAATGTATTGGTGGAAAGGAGTACAGTGATGCTGCCTGTTGGGGTCTTCTGGCTCACCCCAGCATTTATACTCTAAGAAAAGCTTTAGATATGAATCTCCACTCTTCTTCCACTTACTTGCTGTTTCTCTGACCTATTTTACTGTTTTCTTTGTTTATTTTTGTTTGTTTTAAAAAGGAACTTATCTCTAGGTAATACAATTTTAATGTTAAGGTACTTCTACATCACTTTAAGTTTAAGCATATCCTGAGTCCAGTAAGTAGAAACGGGTTTTTAGAGGAAGAAAGGGGCATTTGTAGAGCTATTCTGCAGTGATTTTTAATTCTTCAGAGAATTCCAGAGGTTGCTGTGATGAAGGTGAAGCCTTTCTGGTAGACAAGCAGGTTGCTTGGTCTCCAGGATCACAAATACGAACAAGGGGCCAGACTTGGGCCAAAATCCATTACAGAGCTACCAAAGACCATTGTCTTTTGTGAGAAATGCTGCTGAAATGTGGCACCATGTTTGCAGGGAAGAAGTTTACCTCTTGATTTCTGGGAATTAAAACTTAATTAGGCCAGGTTTCTCTGAGAACCCCAAATAATTACATTCTCCTTTAAAACCCACAGGTTTATGAATAATAGAAGGCAAAGATTGAAGATGGCTATCCAAACTTTTTTTCTTTTCATTTTTTATTCTGTGCTTTCCTGGGTTACCTATTTAAATATCAAGAGGATGTTATTAGTTTCTTAACGACAAACCCTATAGCATCTAAACAAATTTCAAATGCTGTCTCATGGAGCTGTTTTGTTCCTTTCAAGTAGTTAGGCTTGCAACACTAACTCATCTTCTGTTTGATAGCAAATCTGCTGAACATGGGGAAAAAAGGCTGAATAACTTCTCAGTCAATATTCCACCAATAAATGCGGTGGGTGGAAGTTCAAACCCCGATGTTCACTGAGTCATCTTGTCAATCACATTCATGATCTTTGCAGTATTTCATAAATGTCGTGACCACAGGTAGACACGCTTCACTTACTCATTCACAGATGGACAGATTGTTATAGTGAAACCAGGGCTCCATGAAGCCAAAGACAGTTTTGTCAGGGATTTCTTGTCAAACTGGAAAGGAAATACATGATATTATCCATTTGCTCATTGCTTATGCCCTATCCTATATGATCAGGCTGCAAATTTTGAAACACTCATGTTCTGGCTTCCTTGGGCTGTCTGCCTGCTGTCTGTTTCCTACTGTTAATTAATTCCCAACATGTTGTTTGATCCACTGGCTATTTGCAGATGTGTTTGACAGAGGGTCGCAGATTTCAAAACAAGTAGTTTTTTTTTCTCTGCATATTTCTGAAAATCAATGTCCACAGAGAAGCTAATGCGTCTCTTCAGGTAAGGAAATCCAGGGAGACTCAGCCACTATAAAGTTTGTTGGCATCATGTGCCTGGCCAGTACTGCAGATTCAGTATAGCACACGGGCATTTATTTACCTTGCCAGCAAACAAAAAAGAAACAGGTTGGAGGCACGGGTGAACTGAGTTTAGAGTAAGTGAAGGGAGACCACAGTTGTGGGACTTTGTGGAGACATGGGGAGAGTCTGGAAGGTACTGAAATTGCCGCATATCGCTTTACCCTCAGTTTCCCTTCCTAATTTCCCTATTTGGTGTTCATCTCCTTTGCAAAGTACATAAAATTCTCTAATAAAAAAGCTGTGCAAAGCCTTGAGGAGTTGTTCTGATGCGATGAAAACTCTTGCATTCAAATTATGTCTGGTCTGTAAAACATTGCTCAATGAGTTATCTATTCAAAACAAATATTCCTGTAATATCTGTATCTGTGCTGACATGCACATAAGGCATTAATGGAGACAGAAGAATATATTGGTACTTGACAAATAAAATTTCCTATTAATTTTAAACAAAAAATCAAGTGGGCAATGTATTTCAATGGAGAAAACTGCCTTTCAGATGGTTGTGAAAGTCACTCTCACCTTTTTACTGCAGTCTGTTCAGCAAGCAACTATATCCCACTGGATTTTACACATTAATATTTTTAAAAACGTTTTTGTTTGGTTGTTTATGTGAATGCTTTCAATGGGCAAATAGATTTGTTCAGGCAAAACAATACTTAAACTCCAGGCATTGCATGCCAGTGTGAACCAATTAAAATCATATTGTGCAATAGGTCAATAGATCAGGAAGTTCTCCTTCTAATTAGAAGAGGTAGTTATAAAAAAAAAACATATTCTGGCTGAAAAAGAAGAGCAGAATTAGGAAAAATAAAATAGACTTGAGGAAAAGGAATCTGAGCCCTGCTTCTCTGCTGAAATCTGTGTTAAGAGTCAGCCCTTTCTTTTTTGAATCATGCTATGTTACGTATTGAGAGATTTGAGACTTTAAATTACCCTTCATTATGAATCTTTGCATTCATCCCTCTCCCTACAGTGCCTGCCCATATTATGCATACTTCTTTCTGCAGATAACAACTCGTAGTCTGGCCTCCACAAATGGAAGTCTGACTGGAGTATTCGGATCTGTTTGTATTTGCTGTCAGCTTAGACCTTTCATCCTCCTTAATATTTAAGCTACACCTCTTTTTTGTGGTTCTTGCTATCACCACAAATAGGTGCTTGGCCAAACTGAATAGGTGTCATCTTGGGACTGTTTTTGAGTGAGCCTTTTGTGCCAATTATTGTTTAGCTTTCGTTCTTCCATCTTAGTAATTGAAAAGCATTTATTTTCAATAACACGTAGGTGTTGGGTGTTGTTTCACCCTGGAGCATAAACATAATTAGTAAAAAAATAAATAAATAAATATATATAATAACAATAAAAAGATTTTAGATGGCAGAATAACTTCTTTTTTTCTTTAGATTTTTCTCACTTCAGAAGGCAGATCTATTTCAACCACACTTTTGTTCTATAAAGAAAAGTTGAGCAGGGGTGCTGACCTCCAGAGTCGCATCCAGCTGAAGTTATTCTCTGATTTTATACAAGGATATATGTTGAAAATAAAATACAAGAATACTATTAAAAATAGTAAATCTAAGATGTCGTTTACTGTTGTGAAAGGTACTATTTTTCCATTGGACCACGATGAGCTTCCCTTTAGTGTGATTTTTGGTAATACTGAAATGCATGAAATATTTATGGCGAAGGATTATAAATTAACTGTAACTCTTCTGGAGACTGTCTTATGAAGTGTTTCACCAGTCAAATGTTTTGCTTATTCAGTTTGATCTGTGTATTTCAGAAGTACTTAACGTATAACATTTTATGTATGATTTTGTGAAGGGAGGGGGGATTACTTTTCTCACCGTCTTCCCATCAGACGTAACTGTGGAAATATGGCATTAGATCATTTTGTGTAAGTCATCTCGATGCTTTCAAAGAGCTTCTCCATCATTCCCTCAGTCTTGTTGCTTCCAGACGCTTCATCCTTAACAGCACCACTGCAAGCAGAACGTATTAGTCATTCTAAGACAAGGCTTGTTTATGCTTGTACCCTAGGGTGACTGTTGAATGTTTTTGTTCTGCCATTGCTCAGTTGTTTGTTAGTGCCTGTTTACAACTAAAACCTTAAGGGATGAATACCCTATCGTGCTGGCTTCTGTGTGTGCCTGATGCAGAGTTCGGGTTTGATGTGAATTGCTACTTTGATCTTCTGAACTTTGATTCATACATGTTGTTTGGGCTCAGTAAGAAAACTTTTGCCCTCTTATAAAGCAAAAATTTGTTTTATGTGAGTGTGAAAATTGGGGCTTTTGCCCTTTATTTGCAGGTACTCAGGCATTGCTAAAAATCCTGAAAAATTCAAATAAATCCCAAGTAAAAATAAAGGCTGCATTTACTTTGGTGTTTGAGTTGGAGCCTAGAGTATCCTTTGAAGGAAATCCCCTCGCTGGCTTCACTGCTCTGTTATTTAGCGTAATCAAGTATCACAGAGCACATGAGCTAGGTTTTGTTTGGGTAAAGCTAAACTGGAAGATGTGGCTCTCAAGCATTCTACCGGAAAACTGGCATTCAGCCCATGGGCCGGACAAGAACTAGTTCCCCCAAAGAAGCCCCAAGTTCCCCAGACTAAACAACACAAAAACCTCCTTGCCACCAATAAAAACCATGAAACATGGGCAGTGTTTATACTACAGGTTCTCAGCTCCAGTTGTTTTATTCCACAGATGTGCTCTTGTTGGTCCTCGGTATTTGATAATGAAGATGTAGCTTAAGTGCTAAATTTTGATAGAAAAATGAACATGGGGCTTAATATGCCTCTTGCGTAGGTAGCAGTTTGCAATGCTTCTCCAAACTTCCTTGCCAAATTCACCTTAGCTTCTTCTCATAATCCTGTGCATGACATTCTATTTGCAAGCTTGCCTTTGAATAATATGTAAGTAAGTAAACAAAACAATTTTAAAAGTATGCTTTCTGACAGTGGGTGGAGTAATATTACACAGTAAGTTGAAATTTATTTTGCATTTGACACCATTGACTTTACTGTTCAGATTATTTTTTAATAGGGGTAAAGATTGTGTCCTGTGTACGTTTCCAGAAAGGAAGCTGGCTTCAAAGTGGAATTTATGCCCAGGGTCTATCACTGATGCAGTCTTTGGAGCTTCGGTATCTACAGCCCACGTTGCATGCCCTCTCACTTTATTCTTTGGCAGATTAGAATGATCACTTTTTTCTAGTGGTGTCGGGCTGCATTTTAGATATGAACCACATATGGCTAAGAAAACCAATAATGTTAATGAGTCTGGCTTAAAATTTGACATAACTTTTCAGAAACCGATGAACTCTTTGCTGTATTTATTTCTCTGCAAGCTTTATAAACTAGGACTTTCCATTTTTTCTGTAAAATGGTAGAAATGTACGTTTTCCCCCTTTAAAAGAAAGCTGGAAAGGAAAATCTGGAGACTTAAGTATAATACCACGTATCACAAGAGGTATGTTGCTCAGTCTTTCTACTTATCATCATATGTGGTTTTGTCAAAACTTTATATATTGGACATACACACATTTGAGTATGTTTATTGCAGCTTTAATGGGCTAATGTTGAGCTGCTTTTTCCTTTTAAAGTGGTTTCTCGGTGCCCTTGTACTACTTTGTTAATACCACTCAAACTGTGGAGAACTTGAGACGCTGTGGGTAAATAGTTGTTCAGAATTACCTCTTAAAATTCAGTTAATACTTTACTTATCCATGGAACATTGCTATGGAATTGATGGTGTTTACTCGTTAATTACTGTAGACTGCAGCTCACAGTGCTGGCACTGTGGCTTGTTTGTTACATGTGATGATCACTTTATAAATGTCAATAAAATCAAGACAAAAACCTCTAGTACAACTGGAAGTAACAACTCAGTATTTTCCTCATTAGTTTTGGCAGCAAAGTAGTCTTACAAAGCAGTATGCAATAAAACACCAGCCAACTGAGTCCCACACTGTGGCTATAATTACATATTTTTGCTTGCTAATCAGTAGAATATTTCTGTGTACACTATTATACTTTAATGGTTCTGTTGCAACACCAAATTTACTACAATGTTCTCTTGAAGAAAATGGCACATAATGATTTTGTATTTACTACAAGAAGATATTAAACTAAATAATACATAACGATGCTGCACAGATTAACCAGCTCTTTAGTTCTTCTGTTCCTTATCTCTCTTTTAATAGTGTTTTAGGACAAACATAAAGTTATTTGGGAGGGAATTGCCAGAATTACTGAACTGGTAGATAGAGCCATCTGAGTGGGATGTCTTGTTTCTTACTCGAGAACTATTAGACTGTAATTTTAAGTTGTGCTTAGTACTTTAATTTCCCTTCCCACAACTCATGGAACATAAGGAGGGCTGCAGCTAACTCATATAAGTAATAAGTTTGTTAATTACAGGCTTACCTTTCTTGCAGGTTACAAAAGCTTGTGTGGGACTTGATTAAACAGGCTGCTGGGTATGGCCCTGTGGAGGGCTGGACAGGGAACAGCACAGAGAGGTTCCCTGTGCAGCTTCTGGATTCTGAGTCTTCGATTAACTCTGAAGGTCACTTACTATTATTAGGCTTTGTGTCCTTTATTTTTTTTAATTGTTTTTTTGTTCAAAGTGATTGCACTGCAAAAAAACAAGTACAGTGGGCAATGTGGGAGGCATTTCTTTATCCAACACTATTTCCATTATCTTGTTGTTTCTTCTGACCTTAGATAAATTTAAAAGAAAAAAAGAAAGTCAGGTTATTATTCCATTTCTTTTGAACTGTGGCTATGCAGTCACTGAAATTGAATTTGATCATTATATATATTATATGAATATATTTAAAGATCCTGGCTTAGTATAATGCTTTTCCATTTACCTTGGAAACAGAACTTGCCTGTCAGAGTCAGAGAGTCGGTCTGTTCAGGATTGGAAAAGGAAGGCAGGTTTGGAGGATGGGGGCTTATGCCCTTTACTCCACATACCAATAATTATGTGGCAAAGTCATGCTGATGCCTCTAACATTTTCATCCGTTTGTCAGTTTCTGCAATGAAATCTGACACATTAGTGAGAGCAAATAGTTCTCCTTCTGCATTTTATTCGTTGCATGAGTCTGTGTCAGGATATGATACTGTTTTTGTTGGGGAAATTGTACTTAGTATATGTGACGGTTTTTTCATGTTGCTGGAAAATATTTGATAATTCAACATTGCTGAATGCTGTTTGTGTCCTAGATCTTCCAAGTTACCCTTTGGCAAGCATTTGTCTTAGATCTTTTGCACATATGATTTGTCATAGTTTCTCAACAAAAGGATGAAGTATTTGAAACTTTTTGTTCCTATTTGTCATGCTCGTGTTAAAACACTGTCTGAAAGAACTTTGTTCACACATCATTTTCTGGTTAATCTAGTGTTTACCTTTTTCTTCCCTTATATTTATTCCAGTTGAATACATTGTAGTGTGTTCAATTGGATTTACCTATTGCAAGGCAATTTTTGTATAATTAATACTGTTAATTAATCTGGCTTCAGACAGCACTCCAAATTGAGAGGACTCTGTGATTGCGGACTGAGAAGCATCTCAACCAAGATTTCTCCCTTCAATGGTTCATGATAAAAGTATATTAGCACAAGTGAAAATGGTACAGGAAATAAGAAAACCAGCTACTACTTAGTAAATAATTGATAGTATTCCTATAGCTGCTAAGCCTTACTGCAAGCAAGAGGATATCTCCTTGTTGATACTTAGTCCCACTCCTTTGTATACTCCAGCTGCTGTCCTAACTCTGAGTTCCAACAATCCCTGTGTTTCTGAAGTCCTTTGTATGTCATGGTGGCTCACCTTCAAGCCAACTCCTTTACTTCAAAAATATATATCTATATATAAAAATAAAAATCTGATCTAATGGATTTAACTTCATAGTAATCTATGTGACAGAGGCATCTTAAGTTTTAATTAATATAGTCCTTATGTGAAAGAAAACTATGGACTTTGGCTTAGACTGATGTTAAACAGAGTAACGTAAGTGGCACTATTTGTCACTATTAACACTGTTGCAATGCTTGCCCCGCGTGTGTGTTTTTTCACTGAATTCAGTCTATCTCAAGGGCTTTCTCCATTTTCAAAGCTCTCCATGAAGACTGTGTAACCTGTGCAAAACCCATCCTGTTCTTAGTGACTCTGCCTGCTGGGACAACTAAATGCCTCACTTATGAAGGGAAGCCTGTGAAGCCAAGAGACATTTTTTCCATGGGAATGGGGACATGCAGAACATCTACAGAACCACTGCCTTCTGAACTGGATGTAGTCACTTCTGCAACGTAGCTTTCCTATAGTAGTTTCTTCATCTTGTCTCTTGTGGTCTGTGCATCACCTAAACCTGCATGGAGATTGCTGATGCTAAATAGTCAAGCTGAACCCATATGGGTTAGAGGGGAAGGGAAGAGACAACTCTTGAAAACAAACAAGCTCATTGCAAAGTTTTTAGAACATGATATTTGAAGACCTAAGTCATAGAAGCGTTTTCTCTGCACACCTGCTTGCCTTTCTCTTGCAAGATTCTTAAGGGAAGTGGAGCTATTCACCCTGCATCATGTTTCACCTCAGTCTGGCTCAGGCTTTGTGTCCTCTCCTAGGTTTTACCTAAGGCTTGAATGTACTCTTCTGTTCTAGCAGTGGTATGCTCTCTGCTTGTGCTTGTGCCTGGCGCACCCCTATACCTAAAGAGAAATTCCCATGCCAGTGTCTGCATTAATTTTGTTTAGTTAGAAGCCGTATTTAAGATAGAAGCCAGATTTAAAAAGATGTTACATGAGAATGCAATTGCTTCTTCCATATTCTACATGACGAGAAGGTCTTGGATCACTCCCCCTCACATTCCAGCAGTGGGGAACTTTAGACATTATTTTGTTTTCAGTTTACCTCTAAAACGCTTAGGAATGACACGCCAGCAGCTTGTTGGACTGTGAGGATGCACAACAGTTACAAGGCTCCCTTTCACTCCATCGTCATACAATTATTACTTGGTAGCCTGTTCTCTCTGAATCCTTGACCCGTGCCTGACAACTGTTAGCTGATCATAGTGAATAAATTTGTATAATCACTGTGCGATTGCTGCTTAATAACTGTACTCTGAGTATGCAAACACCTACCCTGGTTTAATATAACTCATCTCCCATGCACTTAGTATTTTTGAAGCATTTAGAAGTAATGGAGCATGCTGCTGTAGTGTCCTCTCTCTCCATGCAGAGCCTGACAATGCTGAAAACTGCAGAAGAGGGAAAGATGTATTGTTTAAAAAAAAAAAAAAAGTTAACAAACAACAGAGGGAAAATGCTTGGCTATGTGTCTTATAAATTGGGGGAAAAAAACAAACAAACAGAAAACTTCCTGAAAAAAATTACATTTTTTTTTACCGATTTCATTCTCTTTTTCTACGTTAGCTTCATGCTTTTCCTCAGAACCTGCAGTATTTATTTCTTTGCTAATGGTTCTGTCCGCATTACACAGAGGACTACAAAATTGGAAGATAAAATTCCAAATGCGTGTACAAATCTGAGATGATCACAAAATGCTCACCAAAAAAAAAAAAAAAAAAGCATGCTGGGGATGATATTGATGAGGCATCCTGCTAGGTTTTTGAGCTGCCAATATGGAAGGGTTAGAAGAATATTTTGTGGAAGCACTAGTAATTTCTTACTCTCTTCTTAACCTCTATTTTTAAGCATTTGCCTTTGGCCATCATGTGAGATGGATTGCTGAGACTGGTGGACGCTGGGTCTCACCAGTGTGTCTGTTCCTACATCTTGATTTCTTTTCATGCAGCATCGGAACATTAGTAACATTTTTATTTATTTATTTTAAATCTGAGTTTCATTGCCCTTTCAGGACTGTGGTTTGTTTTTTTTTTTTAATCTTTTTATCTACTTGTTTCTTTACTGTTCCTCAGAGTTTAACTTAATGTTTCAGAACAGTGCAGGAGGAAAAACAGACTGCATAGTTCTATGCGCTAGACAGAGATTGATATCCCAGTAGTAGCCTAATGTCATCAATAGCTTAATAGGCATCGTGGCAAAAGAGAGTTTCGGTGAGTTTTTAAAAGCAATAATGTGATTATTTGCTGTGAGTTTCTCCTGTGCTTGAGGGAAGAAGCACAAAGGTGCTTGTTTAAAAGGGACACCACTGAGGAGGAGGCTGGCATCTTGGTGCAGGTAGCATTGACTTTCTGTGTGGAAAGTGTTAAGCAGAGCCTGAGTTGCAAAGGGCTGTGAAAGGAGGGGAAAGAAAATAAATAAATAAATAAATAAATGAGTTCTGATGTGATCTCCCTAAATATTTGCATCTAAGTTCAAGGTAGAGCAGAAGCTTAGACATTAGGTGAAAGCTTAACTAACAATTATATTTGTATCTCTAAAATAGGCAGAGCAACGACTAATTTACTCACACAATTTCCTGCCTCTTCAGGCGGACACATACCTATCTTTTTTTTTTTATTTTTTTCCCACACAGTCCTATTCTTAAGCAGGTCCACATTTTAAATTTTTAATAATGAAGGTCTTGTAATAATAGCACAGTATCATGAATGGAAATCCAGGACAAAATAAAATAAGTAGGCGTCCTAGCAACAAAATGAAGCATGGACTGTTTGCCTGTGCGGTATCCAGCTGGAAATGAAGTACTGTGACCGCCCAGGAGCCTGAGGAAAGGATTTTGGAGTCACCAGCCTCGTTTCTTCAGGATGATACTGCATTTGAAAAACAAAACCAAACAAACTTTGCAGCTTTTTAAGATAAGAGATGTCAGTTCTGGAACCAAGTTCAGCTGAACATGAACTGAATTTGGTTTCATAGCATAGAACAGTGAGAAATTTCACCTGACTTCAGCTTCTTACTTCACTTATGAATAAACAACAACATGGAATTTTTTCGCTTGCCACAGCGAGGTATTTCAGGCTTAGCTGTTTCAGTCCCATCTGCAGAAGACTGTGGTGTGTCAGGTGTCTCAACATCAACACAATTAAAAGGAAGTGGATGGTTCCTTCACACATGCCTTAATGTCAGGATTTTGGACTGGGAAAAACTGGAAAAACACTATTGGAGCCTTTCCTAGTTCTTTTTTTACTGCCAAAAGTGTGACATTCAGACAGGTTTATCAGACCCATGTTTCTCAGAGCCCTTATGCTGCTTGAGTGGGCTGACAAAAGTGTGAATCCTATTGACATTATATCTCTGTCTACAGAATTGAAGTAGAGCTCTTGGAGACTAAGAAAGATGACGTCCCAAGTATGAGATAAAACGCATGCAATATTTGTTGCGCAGTCGGTTACAGAAGGGACTTACCAATTGTCATTGCTAATGCGACACAACAACTTTTACTCGGTTTTTCATATATTTTTAATTTGAGTTTCTGATATCCCCAAGATATTTGACTAAAACAAAGAAAAGATATCTGCCAGAAAATGTGAGTTTACTATTATTATTGTTCCATGTTTTTCAAAGTAAGAATGATTGATTGTGTGCAATAATTGTAGGACATACTTAACATTTAACAGACCCATGAGTAAATGAGTTTTATTTTGACATGGACATTGATTGTGTTGGGTTGTGCAGCTGCTTTGGCTGTCCTTCAGTGTGAACCATATCCAGATTAAGGACAGTTTTATCATAAAGCATCAAGTTGGTTTTAAAAACTTTTCACCATGGCAGGCAAAACCTGCTGTTTTTTAATGGTAACTTTGAAGGATCTCATCTAAACAATATTCTAAAATACAAGTTTCCCAGGGATGACTTTACAATAAAGCTAAGATATGCCATTGCTTTAAGTAGGCTTGTTCCTTGCTGTTTGTACTGGAATAATGTTTTTACTACTTATTATTATTACATGAAATTCCCTCTGCAGCATGGTTTAGTGGTTGGTATTGGCTGGACTCAGAGTTTTAGTTCTGGCTGCAGCCAGGTCCTTTGTGCAATCTGAAATGCAGATTCTTAACCGAAGACAGGCGCTTTACAGAGAATGAGAACTGACACCCAACCAGTAGCGTAAACTTTGGGGTTTTGAACCTTTGGTTCTGTCTTGGTTCAACTCAGGAGTAGGCAGTAAGAATTTCTGAAAACTCGTATTTAAGAAACTGCAAATTTGAGTGTCTGCGGTGAGACAGGAATCTAATTCAGTGAAGCAGCCATCTCAAAATACAGAGTTCATCTGTGTTTTTGTTTTTAAAATGGAGAATTTTAAGGCAAAGTCAGATCATGTTTTTCAACTCCTTCAGATGCTGGCTAGAAAGTACTGTATAAATGCAAAGTATTTAAAATTAATTATGTTGGAAGCCTATAAACCAGTGCATTGATTAAAAATCTTCAGTTCATTAAACTTCCCCATGGCAGAGGCCATCTCTGTAATATAAACTGCCGTTTCTAGCAGCGGCGGCCGACTGGCATCTGTGTAGTAATCTTTTTAAGATCCCCACCTTTGTTCATTAGACCAGCAGCTGTTGTCTCGTGCTGTGCACGATTTATTTCCCCTTGACACCAGTCTCGGAGGTGCAGTTGTGCCTTTCCCAGTACTTGATTCTAGTGAACTTCCTAGAGGCACTTTACCAGTTTTGTGGGTTTTTTTTGTTGTCGTCGCTTCAGTGTGCATTCTCGCAGTGAGCTTTTTGAAAGGACCACAAATACTGAGGACATGTATAACACAGGTGTGCTGCAGCTGGGGCAAACCAGATCCCTCTTGTGTGACCCGAGCGATGTATCTGTTATAATAACATTTTTCTGGTTTGATTCACTCCTGGCATTTACCACGTGGAAGAACAGTAAGGCTTCATAGATAAATCATGCACCGTTAACTTGCTTAAATAAGTAAATCTCCTGAATTTCCTGGTGAAAAACAGAAAAAAAGATCTGGAAAAGCACCAAGAACAGGAATTACTATGGAAAAAGAGTATATAGTTTCTTGAAATATAACATGATAAGTCTGCATATGTTGTTTACACCATAACTTGAATTCACCCAGCCTCAAATGCAAGGTCACAAAAGAAGTTTGGGGCTTATTATTCCCGGAGGCTGGGGGGGGGGATTGTATTATTTTGCTGTGGTGTTTGATTACCTTACCCTTTTTTATTACCATCTGCACCGCAAGGCTGGTTTTGCTGAGGTTATTTTTTTTTTAAAGCAGCATCCCATGATACCCTTAAGTCTCTGTTTCCTGTGCTTTTGCTTCATTTGCAATTTTCAGAGATTTTACCTAAGAAATAGATTTATTCTACATTGTACATTAGTAAATTAGCTATTTTTACTATATAACTTTAACCCTTTAATTCTGGAGAACAAATACAGTTGTTTTACAAGAAATTAAATAAGAAAATATTTAACTTTTTAGCATCCTGTAATCTGCAGTAGTGTAGAGAGATGTTTTCAAAGATTTCCACGTTTTCTTAAAACTCGTTGTTTTTAGAATGCTCTCATTTTGCCTAGGAATTTTATTTTGAAACTTAATTTTGTCCATGCATTTTAAGCAATTATTTTCAGGCGACTTCTTTGTGCAACCAACACCATTGACTGCAGTAGTTTGGAAAGAGTTTTTCTTCATTAACAGCTTCTGCTGAATTGTTGGGAGAACAAAGTGCTGTCCCTGGTGACTCCTAAAGCTTATGGATGCATGCAAAGTGATTGCTAATATTATTTTTAATGAAAAAATGTTGGGGTAGTACTTTTAATAGCTTTATGCAAGCATGAACTACTTCAAGTATAGTGCTAAATCTCAAGCTCCTTGAGCCGTTCTTCAGCCCTCGTGATGTATTTCCTATACGTGCACCTTCAAGACTAAGAACCCCCTTCCATGTGCTTCTCCAGCGAAGGCAGCATGAAGCGGTAAATACAGAAACCCCATTTCTGCTGGCTCTCCACACATGGCAGTGCAGTGAGTAACTGGATCACATTTAAAAGCAGAGCTCGACTGGCTTAAGTCTTTGTAGGCATCTGAAAGCAGAAGTGTTGTGTGTTTCCTCACAAGCATTTATCTCGGGGTGGCTGCTAGGGTGCAGAAAAGAAGAGGAACCATCCCGCAGATTGCTGCTGCCTCGCTGGCAGCACCTCCTGCCCCAGTCACAACTCATCTAGTCAGAGTGTGATCAAAAATCCTTGGTTTATAAGCATGCAAATCGTATCAAGAAGCACAGTGTCAGGAAGGACAGTTAGCAGCCTTGCCTGTAAGACTTGCCTTCAACTCTTGCCAGTACTTAGAAATGTCAATTATTCGGCATGCAGACCAGAGGCGGGATTTCTTGTCAGCTAGATAGTTTTGTCTGTGGGGTTTTCCCACATCTTTCCTGTAGTTGTGAGATGACAGCTCACTTGGGTATATAAATGACCCCAAGTACGTATATATATGGTTTCCATAAACCTGGACAGGAAGACAGCCTGTAGAAAATAGGCAAATTATGAAGCTGAGTGATATCTTCTGAGTAAAATGACGTTTTTGACTGGTTGTAGAAAACAGTGATAATGCCTAATTCCTTATCACTGTCACATGATGCGAGTCAGATTTGAGCATAAGTGAAGTGCCTGGGTTTTTACAGGCAGCTGCACAAAGGAATTCCAGGAAAGGAACAGTGGGTTGTGGCTTAACGTTTTCTAAATCTGTTTTGAAAAATGCAGATGAGCATCTATATATCAAACTGATGATACAGATGAAGTATTTGAAACCAATATATCAAAGATTCTTCACTTTCCTACAAAAGTAATTTGTCAGCATGCCATTATTATCATGTAAATCTCTTCCTCCTTACCACACAATAACAATATATCTTTGGACATCATTTTTCCCTCCTGAGGTTGTTGCATTATCTGTAATTTCCATAAAGTTATTCTCTTAACAATGCTTACTTCACTGTACACTTATATTGCTAGTCAGTGCACTCTTTCAGGAAACAAAATAGCACACATGAATGTTTTGTGCAGGCCTCTCCATGATTTTTTGAATTAATACAGTGAAGGCATGTTTTAGCAGAGGCTGAAGTATCGCGTTTAGATTTGATAATCTACTTTATCTTTGCCATTTTTTTTTCTTTATGTTACGCAGTGCTCATATTTAGCAAGATGTTTTACTGCTTGGGTTTCTGCTAGAAGAATTATCAAAGTTGTGTTACATATATATTATTGGAAATATAGAATGTTTCTAGTATGATTTATTGAGTTCTCATTGTATTAAATGGAAAATGCATACATTGATCAGAGGTCATCTTGCTCAAGTATTTCGTAAGTATGGTAGAAGAAAAGTTATTTAGACAACAGTGATTTTTTTTTTTCCAAAAATCATTCTTCTGTGTGGTCACTGAAGTATATCAAATGCTAATGTCTCAGTTTCCATCTATGCCTGTCCAGAGTATTCAATCATTTTCTGTTAAGTCATCTTTATAAGAGAAGCATGCACTTCTACTTGTTTGTTTTTGGCAGATGTCTTCCATTTTCCTTGTCATATGTCAGAATTGGTTATGATAGAATTGATTTGCCTCAGTTAAAAATTCAATTTTTTTCAATTACCTTTTCATCCTTCTGGAGGCTGCTTCGATTACTAAGGCTCGGAGAGAGGACCTGTGGGGAGCCAGCTCCAAGAAACCGTGATAGGCCGTTGGTACCTTAGTTGGGTGTGCATTAAGAGCTTGCTTCTCCCATCATGAGATGGTTTATGGCTGCGGAGCTGCGACTGCCTTTCTGTTGGCCATTGCAGCTGACCTGGCACGTGGCTTGTTACGCATTGGGTATGTTAATGCGCTGTGGATTTAGAAGTGGCAAATCTGTGCTTCCGCTTCCCCATCAGAGGCGATGGTTTGTTTTTGCAGGTTCTGTTATTTGGCTGTGCTCTGAGCTGAATCTGGGTGAAAATGAATGCAATTTTGTGAAAAAGAGGTTGATTTATCTGTATGATTTGGTTGAGAGGGTAGATGAACAAGCAATTGTACAGACACAGCTCAAGGCAGGGTGCCCAGCGGTGAGGGACAAGAAATTGCTCAGGGCTGGAAATGCTTAATCCACTGCCAAGGGATAACTGCTTGGATTTGAGTCCTTGTCCAGTGCTCCCGAGGTGAAAGACTTCTTCCTCTGTTGAGGATTGCACATAAAGTGCTAGTGCTAAGCATTTATTTATTTTTTTTTATGTTAATGTCTCAGGAAACACTAATGTTGGTAAAGATTGTGGTGGTAGTGGTGCTTATAAAAATATACTTGAGGTTTCAACGCATTCTGTTTTACTTATCCTCCTTGGTTTGGAAAAGCACTTAGTAATTAAGCTAAAATAATTAAATAGGATATTAAAAGCACAGGATAGATTTCCAGCATTCTTTTTTCCCCTTGAGGTCACAAAATATTATTCTTGCATTAACATCCTGGAGTCTGTTGAGCAGAGATTTTGGGTACGTTAAAAACAAAAGTTCAGTTAAGGTAAGTAATAAGACTTGGTATCTTGGCATAGTTGGTGCGCAACACGCTTATAGCTCCACAAGCACATCCTTTCCAGTAAGAAGGTTTCAGAAAATACATTGAAGGTGGAACAACACATGATTCTGTAATTATCTTTCTCTCTAATACAGAATATTTCAAAATGATGATTTGAAAATCAGTGGTACAGTGTCCAGGATGAGTATGGAGAATTATAAGCAACTGCTTATCTGATTTCACTGTGTCATCTGAGTATTAACCCTGGCAGAGAACACCTCTGAACAGATAGCCACGATTTTAACTCAGTCGAAGGCTTAATTCAGATAAAGGCATTATCTGCCCCTCAACTCAGGGACAGATGGCTTCGGAGAAATGTGCAACACCTTGCAAACCTAGCTGTGCCCCTCATGCAGAAAGTTGTCGTTTCCATTCCAGCTTCAGAAATGACTCGGGGGTGAGGGAGCTACCTGAGCTCCCTGCCTCCTGGCTGGCAACGAGTGGCCAAGTGGCCAAGCGTAGGATGGTCCAAGTCTTTCTGTAATAGCCTGTAGAGAGGTACGCAAGTTAGGCTAAGAATAGATTATATGCATCTCTTGAAATCCCATCTCTAATTAACTTTTCAAAGCTTTTTTGCTTTAATCGTTTCAAACATGCTGTTGGGAACTGTTGTGGCTTTGAACTGGTTAAAGACAAAGTAAAATATTGAGCAATGCAAATACAGAATCTGTGTTTCATGTCTGCACAAGGATTTGTTTAGCCTTTCTACTTCAGCTTATTTTACCTTTTCGAATTGATAGCGTAATTTATACGGTGATTATTGCCTGTAGTGAAACTTCATCATTGCTGCTGACTTAGGGCCTTCTTGTAGTTGCTGTGTTGGTGCACACAGTATTTCCTTTTTTGTTTGTTTCCTTTTTCTTAAACTTTTTTGCCATAATTACAGTAAATGATTTCTTTGATTGCATGTGGAGTGAGCAAAAATGCTGTGCCAGCAGCCTTTTCTTTTTCCTTTGCTGCTGCTACTATTATTTTCCTGGCTCCTGAGGGTAAAAAGATCTATGCACTCTACTAATTTTCTTGCATACTTAGCTGCAATTGCAACCTTTAGTAATTATTATTTAATTAACTCCAAAGTATTGAGTGAATAATGCAAAACAAAAAAGAAAAAGAAAAGGAGGAAGGTCAAAACAAGGTATTTTTGTAAATTTCAAATCCATAAGCATTATTATTGGAATCTTTGTATAAGGCATTAATAGGACACTGACATTAAATAGCCTGCACAATTCTAGAAGAATCAGAGCTCTGTAGTACAAGGCAGTTTGGTATTTAGCTGGGAATCAATTTTATTTTAATAATTGGTAGTGAGAATTTCTTTGAGCTTTGAATAAGACCACTTTCTGTTATGGACATTTTAATTCTGCTTTATCTTTTTGAAATGTTTTCTTTCCAATTAGCAGCTGTTTACTAAATACTATTTTTCGGGTAAACATTGACTAATTCTGGCAGAAAAAATGTTTGTATATACTTGAATGTCTGCTTATAGATCTGTAGGTCTCTGCATTTAAAAATGAGCAGTAATTGTTTGTGGCCATACATTTGTTTGAATACAACATAAAGACTGGCTTTTAATAAACAAAGTTTCTGGGTTTGCCTTTGTAGTGGACGGCTGTATACACAGAGCTGCTGGGCCCTGTTTAGTTGCTGAATGCCGCAACCTGAGTGGCTGCGAGACTGGACAAGCAAAAATTACGTGTGGATACGACCTACCTGCAAAATGTAAGTCTACTCCTTCTCAGCATTTCCTTTTTGTTTTAAGCACGTGGAGCTGGTGTGCATGCTTTATTTCCCGGTAGTCTAATTCAACAAGGTATTCATTTTACAAAATTAGCAGCGGGACTTAATTAAGCGTGTTCTGTAATAATGCCTTCCCCTCAAAGCAATTCAGGCTTTTCTAAATGATTATTTCACCTATGTTATCCAATGAAAACTTACATGTCTCGAAAACATAAAGCATCTTTCATGTTTACTTTTTTTGCAAGCTAAAACATATCCTTTCGTATGCATAATAAAGGATTTGAAATGCTTTAAGAAGTATGAACAAAATATACATTATCATATTTAAGTTCCATGGAGACAGTTTTTGGAAATGTTGCATATTTCATATTCGTCATGCAGATTCCTTGATTGTGAATACTTTGAGAGCTGAGGAGATCAAAGTGATGTATTGTGTTTTCAGTTGCTATGTAGAGGCTGATTGGCAATTACTGTGAAGGCATCTGTCACACTTTAGCTTTCGGCGGAGTGCAGCTCGGTGCTGGAATGTTTTTGCACTTTCAAAGTGGAATTGCCAAAATTCCTTATTTAAAATAGGAAGAAGGCTATTTCACCTTGTTGCACAGTTGTTGAGCTGGTCTTGGAAAAAATTAACATGTTGACAGCATGTTGGTTGGACAGTCTGTTATGTAAGAATCGAATGTAGGAAATCTCTTCAAGTTTGGATCTTACTAGAAAAGTATGTTAAGAAACGGTGATACAAATATCAAGAAGGCATTACAAACAGCATATAACTGGAACTGAAGCTCTTTTTTTTTTAATATGCAATCTGTACTAGGAACATGCCTCATTCAAATGTATTTAGATCTGTTCTCTTAATTCATTTCAGGCTGTTTCCACATAAAATCAAATGCATACTGCAGAAATGGGTATCTTGTTAAGTTCCTGTGGCCCTTAATGCCATAGGTAAAGAAGAAAATTATGTTCTAGTCATTTGTTGACACCTTCTATAATGATGATGATAAGAGCTACCAATTACTTCCTTGACAGTGAGTTCTAATTGCTGCATGTGGGAAAACCTTGCTTTATTTTATACATAGTTTTACCGCATGTTAAAAAAACAAAAAACCTTTGCTATATTTTATACATAGTTTGACCATGCTAATGATTATTTATGAAAGGTAAATTTCGCTTCAGATCAGGGACGTTGCTGTGGAAGATCCAACGTGGTAGTTACATGTGTTTTTTTTTTTTTTTGTTATATGATCAAAATCTTTACCAAATTCCTATAAAATTGATAAAATTATCAAATAACTACTGACGGTAGATAGAAATCTGCTGTGGATTTTTGCCATTTAATTCTTCTTTAAAAAAACAAAAATAAATAAAAAAACCTTGGGAGGCTAAGAAAAGTTGCTCATCCATGGGTGCATAATACCTCCCATGTATTTTAATGAGAGAAACTAAATGCAAGGTACCAAAGCAACAAGCACTGAACTGCATTTGAAAGAGAGAGTATGGCTGAGGCATGGCCTCCCTTTAAGTTTTATAGCAGTTTAATGTGTCTTGCTTTAGTTAGGTTTATAGAATGGGATCCTGCTTGAAGACTGTAGGGAAAATTTTGTTTTGTTCTTTATATAGAAATGATAAACAAAACAATGAGAAAACCCATTATCACTTGCAGTTTGAAATAAAACCTGTAACCACCTGCAGAGAAAAGCCAATATTCTGCTTAATCGATATTCTTAGAAATTGAAATTGCATTCAAGATGCATCTATTTGTATTTGATCATGCATCACATGAGATGGAGAAAGGATACATTAACTGGCAAACAGGCAAAAGGAGGGAAATGTACAGTTTACACGCAGAGTCTGAGAATTAGGTACTCTTGGCTTTTTAGATTTTTTTTCCTTGAAACGTATTTGTGTTCATCAACTGTTGTTTTCTTTTGCTCTTCCCTGTAGAAGCTTTTGGTTGTGGGCTCATTAAATTACTGTACCTTGTAGACCGTTCATCAGGAAGTGATCAAACAGTTGAGACTCTTTTCATGTTTTAAAGAGCTGTAGAGCCACTTGATATCTTTTGTCACTCTGTGTCACTTTGCCATAACAGTATGACAATTTAAGTCTTTTACATCTGATTTTTGCAATGGAGCTGCAATATGACAGGAGGCCTGGGTTCTCCCATCCAGGTGTGCTATGATGCAATCGTGCATGTCAGCAATTTGTTTGAAGTCATAGGCGAATGAATAGCTGCCAGCTTTTACGACGAGTTTGCTCTTCACCTATCTGTTTGTATACCCGAGGCCAACTACAATAATCCATTAACAGTTTGAGTAGTGTAATGATTATTTTGTTGTCTCAGGTCTTCTTGTGATTGTGGTTGGATGAATAATAATATTAAATGTGAAATGTTTTTCCAACTGTGATGAATTGTTATTATTATTTTTTTTTATTTATTTAACCGAATAGTAAATGTTCAAATCATATTTCCTACCCTTGGGATTTCCCCATCTCTAGTTCTTGATCTTGAAATGTTTTGCTTGGAAGCAGTTTGCTGAATTCAGCAAAGCTGCTCCAGGACAGAGCAGCCTGCACAAGTTCTGTATGATGCAGGACTTCATCTTAAACTGAAAACTCTGTGTTATAGAAGAATTAGTATTCAAAGATCATACAGCATATTGTGTAGTCTTATAGACAACTTGGAGGAAGCTGGAATTAAATTTGGCATTTGAAGGAAGGTATGCTTTGCTAGGAAACTGGTAGTTGGTAAATAAAAAATACTGGCAATCTGCTTTATGATCTATTGTATTTTTATTGTGTACTTTGCTGTATTTACTTAATAAGTTCTTATTCTTATTCCTAAATAAGAACAAGTGTGATAAAGGATTTCTTCACAAACGAAAAAAAGATAGAAAAAAAAAACCTGACTGAAAAATGCAAAGACTGATGGCATAGGCTAGCCTTCTGTGTTTTGTTCTAGTAGTTGGGTCTGAGTCAGAGATCAGTCTGTGAAGTACACAAGTAACAGTAAATGCTTAGGGAGAGAATACATAAAATAGTTCATATTTTTCTCATCTTTTCGTGCTAGTGGTGTGAACAGACCAAAATTAACATGGCTATAGCCTAGAGGTGTTGCTCTATGAACTTTTCAAGATACATTTTTGAAAGCCAGAAAATAGTCTATATGAAAATAGAGGTGAAATCAAAATGAAATTTCTAATTACCAGTTAATGTAATGCTCAGTACAGTTTTACAGAAGTAAGTGTAATCACCATCTGCCTTCTGTGCTGCAAAAGCCTACACAAAGCCCCCCAAATGCCAACTGAGTTATTTGCTGAATACATAATTCTGTTGATGTCATCTATTGTTTTTCAGCAAACACCTATGCAGGCACCCAAGTTTTCATAGCGTGTCAGAGGGTGGGTTGAAAAGGCACCGCTTTTTGCACAGATATTTTCCTTTAATGCTCTCCCAGACCAATCGTCAGTTACTTTTGTACTTCATACTGTTGTTCGTTTTTAAAGAAAAGTTCATTGTAAATATTGTACAACTGGTCCTCAAACATTGAGCAGTGCTCTGATATCATCGATAGCAGATGAACAGTATCTGTGTCAAGCTCTACAAATGCTTGTTTTCTTTCTCATTTGATTAATAGTCTCAGTTGGCTCTACTGGCAGAAAATGGTCTGAATGTGAATTGTGTTTATAGCTGGAGCCAAGGGTCCATAACAGCCTCATGGCTTGTTACCTGCTTGTAGATGTCTGCCATAAAAAAGAGCCTGTCAGAACACATTAAAAAATACAGTCCCATTCTACAAGGTGTTAAATGGGTTTAAAACCAATTGAAGACATGGTAACAACATCCAAAACAGGTAAGTGGTACCCTGTCCTTGGCAAGAAAGGGCCACCCAAAATAACTTTCTCCTGTTGTTAATATTTCTCGTAATCTTTTCTTTCTTTTTATGGAAAATGTTTGATAATAAAACCCCCAAACCTAGGAAAATAAAATGTTATGGCCTCTAATATGGGACAGAGCCAATGACTGGTAAATTAAATCTGAAAGTTTGACTTTCAGTGCAAGCACCTTGCTGGATATGCTAGGCAGTTTCATTGTTTTATGTTGTTAATAAAGCTTTAGTATTTTGAACAAATTTTTCTGTTTGATATTTTGAGTACTACAAGCAATGTCCATTGGGAAATGCCATATATAGCACAGTCTCCTGGTCCAAAGTCACTGTGTAGATCAGTCTGGAGTAATAATGTGCATGTGCTCTCAAAGACAATTCCTGCTGTGAAATAAGTAGTTAGTGGGAGAGCTAGTATTAAACACAGTAGGAAGAATCAGCCTTTCGATTTGTTTAATCAGATTAGAAAGTGGAGATTAAAAGTAGAGATTAAAAATGTGCTACTGTTATATAGGCATAATTTTCAGTATTTAAAAGATGAACATTTAGAAGGTATTATTTTAAAGTAAGGCTGTAAAGGTAGAGAATTTAAATCTCTCTGTATTTGCTTGGAGACTGCTTCTAGATCTGTAATTAAAAGGTTGATTAGGCAGCAATGGAACTCCAAGTACTGTACTCCAGGACTCCAAAGGTGATCAGTTGCAAAAATGGAGCACAGCATTTAAGCATATTATACAAATTCATGGGATTCCATAAATAACTTTGTTTACTTTCAAACCCTTGTTTGATTTAATAATATCTAAAATTTTCTTCAAATGATTCTAAATTTTTGATGTGCAACAGTTAGAAAGATACGTTCTTCTGTGTGGTTATGATGTGCAGAAAAAACATTATCTTTGCATGATTTTTTTTAAATTTGTTTTTTGAAAGAGCTTGTTAAGGGAATTTAAAATTAAGTCTGTGAATTGAAAAGGAAGGCATTAGAAGTGACGAACACGTGGCCAGCCAAGAGAGAGAATTGCTTGGAGACAACTAAGTTGGCTAATATTTCCCTGCTAGTTAAGGTCCTTGATCTTTACCCACCATTGCTTTTCAGTAGTTCAGTGAAAACAGGTGTGCTACCGAATGCATAGCTAGACTGAAGTTTGATGAAATTTCAGGTGAAAGAGACTACTGATAAGCAGAGGGTGACACAACCATGAATATAATCGAAGCTTCTTAAATGTTAGGATTTTTTTCAAAGAGCGATGTGTTTATACTTTTTTGCCTTAGCTGAGTAGCATCACATTATTTTCACCATTGTGCCCAGACTGTGTGGCACTTGCCGAAAAAAAGGTTTAGCCCAAAAAAGCTCTAGAGAGGTAGTTCCTGAAGCAGCTGTTTGATACCCATTTTTAGTATTTCTAAAATCTTTATCTTTGCTTATGTACACCAAAATTGAAAATAAGGCAAAGCAAGTTCTTAATAATCAAAGGTCCAAGACCACTTCTCGTTGAGTGATATTTTTGTTGTTCAGACTTTTTTTTTTATTATTAGTAACAAAACCACTTGCTATGTATTTGTGCTTTTTTTTTTTTCTTCTGAGTTGTGTCTGGTTTTCAAAGGTATTTCTACAAGCTCAGTTTATGTATTTTATAATGATTTTGAAAGTAAGTGCAGTGATGTCTTTATTGTGTTTTAATTTGGTCTAATTGGTTCCAGTCATCTTAATGACCTGCTATATTTGCCATTAACACTAGGATACATTGCATATGCTGTAAATGTGTTGGAAGGGAAACGTTAACGATTACTTCTTCAGTCCTAGAACCTATTTAGATTTTAGAGAATTTAATGGTATATTGTAAAGCTCAATGGCTTGTCTCTCCCTTCTGTATATACACACATACACAGAGGGAGAGATACATTCATCGGGAATATAGTTATCAACTTTGACTAAATGAGTTCAGGCATCTCCTCTTCCAAGTCCTCAGTCTGCCATCAGTTTGGATAGAAAAGGGACAAGTTCTGTAGCTACCAGTTGAAAAGTATGGATATGAATCAGCAAGAAACTTCCATCATGAGAGTATACAGTCTTAGCCTTGGATTTGAGCCTAGATCATGTACAGTTTTTAATGGATAGCTTCTTTAAAATTTAATCCATGAATGGGCCAGTGTGCATTTGTTAGTGCTCTATGTAGTGTCATGCTGTGGTTAACCTACTGCACGGAATGTTGGAAACCCTAATTTCACATCAAATTGTTCAGTTAACAAATGTATGCATTGTGGCTAAAGGAAAGGTTTTACTATTGATCCTTTCTGCTAAATCTAAATTGTCTTCTTCTGGGCATAGGTTGCTACAGTTCTGTCAGTGAACACTGAACTCTGGGGCAGGAGTGGGCACAGACAAAATTAGAGGACTGAACCTTTTGCTCAGTAGCTGGGTCCACCATTGGCTTATAACGTGTGCGCCAATATCATGTAATGGCGGGCAGCAGAAACCCGATGCTGTGAGCTTCCCCTCTTGGCCTTATTTCTGTAGCTCTGGACACGTACTATTTTGGAAAAGGTTTAGTTCTTGGTGTTACTGAAAGTGGTCACAGAATGGAGCATGCCATGGCAATGCCGGGAGCCCACCCAGTTTTGTACCGCAGCTCCCTGGCGCCAGCCTCCACGGGGCTTGGGTTCACCTTCAGGAGACCCCATCAATGAAACAGAGAGCAGCTTACAAGGCGAAAACAGACTCCTAATGCTTAATTTATTTGTAAGGTGCTGTTTAAATGTCTCTTCTTTCAATCAAAAATAATTTTCACTGGAACTTGCCTTACCACACTAGTGGCTGGTAGTCATTCCTCAGACATTTTGGCGCTGATATATTTTATTTCCTCTATACTTGGACATAGTTGATCCTTTTTACCCAAATAATAATAAAAAGTCAAATGCGTAGCAGAAAAATAAATAATTTTTCTGATAGTTACAGTCAGCTGACAAGGAGAAGGGTTATAATGGAGATGTTTATGCTCCTTTAACTGCAGTGCTTGCTGCTGCTCCCACTCTAATATGTTCCCTCAGTAGCCAAAGCCTACACTCAGTACTTGAAAAATTAATCTTTGATGCATGAGATTTTGTCTGCCTGAATTTTGCTTGTCTCATTTTAAATGGTGATAGAAATTGCTTACTGTAGTAAAACACAACATTAACCTCATAGTGTGCTGGCACTTTGTGATTTATGCTGGTTTAGTCTCTGAAAAATATGCAGCCTGTCTCCCAAACCTGGGTTTAGCTTATAAAATATGTTGGCACAGGCTCGGGGCTTGAATTGGAACACTAACTGATGATCCTTCATCTCCCTGGGGTAGGAAAAAGGTTTAAAATTGTAGCCTCTCGGAGGTCATTAACTTCATATCATTTCTTCAGATTAATTATAATTGTGTTATTGTAGCTGGAATGTTTTAAAAACAGTACAGCCTAATTTTGTTTCTCTTGAGCAAAGTATAGTATTCCTTTTTGTGCTGTGTCTGCATATTTCTCAGACAAAAATACGACAAATTATTTGCAAATGGAAATAATCAAATCATAGGTAATAAGTAAGGACACAGCTATTTCCATTCTACTATTTTGAAATAAAGCAAAAGTAGTATCAGAGGAATGAAAGGTGCTCTGATTTTGTTTTTATTGTTATTATTGATGCTTCATTCATTCTCAAACCTTGTTAACTTGAAGTTGAAAGCTGCTCATTCTATATTTATTTTTTTTGATTGTATTCTTGAATGGATCTTCCAGAGGAAAAGTTGGATTGTTTCAAGAGGAGTTCTTTACCTATAATCTAATTCCTTTCAGTCAATCTAAAGTGGATAGGATGGGAAGGTTACGTGCAATGGTTTTTAAAAGGTCCTTATTTCACCCAGCAGAGAGGAATCCTGAGGCTGTATAAACTCAGTGCACAGACCAAAACACGCTTTAGTGACCATTAGTTTGTCAAAATTGAGGTCAAACATTTGAAACATTTCTCTTCAGGAGGAAGACATCAGGTGTGAGACTGCAGGGCATAAATATCATTTTAATTGCTGCAGTGAGTAGTCTAAATACTGATTAACCAGATAGTCGTTTAAAAAAAAAAAAAAAAGCATCATTTTACATGCTATAGATGCCGTTTCACTGCAGGTGAAAATATACTTTCATCCAGGATGTTTTGTATTTGAGTATGGGGATCGGAATAACAGGGATTTTTTAAAGCTAACTTAGCTTCCTATTTTTTGTTTCTTTGTTTGATTTTTAGCATTTTCATAGCATCCCCCTTTCCTCTACAACATTTTCACACACTGATTCTTGTCTTTGTTTTTTGTTTGAAATATTTGGTACAAGTTGAAGGGGATATGTTAGTTTTATTTCTCCATTTCTTAGACTTCTCAGAATCTTGCTTCCTTCTTTGCTATTTGTAAGTTTTTGATAATGTTTATGGAAATTCTTAAGTTAGCATTCATGATGTTGTACCTTTTTACAAATATAAGGACAGCCAAGCAGGGGGATACAATGATCTTGCTATATGTTTCTATGGCCATACGTCTGTACATCTATGTATGTGTCTATTTTCTGTGCACTCGCATCATCAGTGTTGCAGAACATTTACAACTTTCTGTGGCTTGCAAATGTTACAGTCCTAGGACCAGGTTTATGAAGAAAGTGTATTAATGCAAGGTACAGTACTTTCACTGAAAACTTTTTTTATAGCTGCTTCTGCCCACATGCTGGTTTGTGGGTGAGTGTAATTTGTATAATATAATTTACACAGTAAGAAGCCAGAAGAAAGTGTTAATTAAACAACTGTCACCAACTTTGAATTACATCTTCTTTACATACTCCTGGTAGCTATTTGTCATGCTACAAATATCTCTTCTGTCTCCTTGGCAAGTGAGTTCCCTCTAACCTCAGACACAGTGGTCTGAATTCTGTTATATTTTTGCCCGATCTACTAGATGGACAGAGAAATGTCCAACCATTTTTTTGTCTTTACATGGCCAAAAGAGAGTGTGTATGATACATCACTGCACACTGCTAAGTAAGCTTCCTATTTAGTTTTCAATAAAAATACTTGGTAAGTTTCCAAGGCCTTTCCAGGCTTATAAATAAATAAATTCATAAATGCAAAATGTTTTGTGACACTAAAAATAACCCATTTTGATATCTAATTATATTTGTGTCTGTCTGGATCACATTTATCTTTTCGTAACTTCCTTACTATGCTTTCAGTATAATTTTATACAGTCTTCATGTTAGAATTAAAACACATGGGTTGCTTTTTAGAAAGTAAGAATACAGTAAGAATATTGTTTAATTTCTCATAGCCTGCAAGCTATAAACAGCAGGTCATCAAGACTCTGAACTGTTTGAAGTACCCATGAACACGAAGGAGGAAACAGTTTCTCATTGAAACTCGGTGTTTTAACAACCACATTATTCATTTTTAATTCTCTCCACAGAACGGGGGGAACTCCACAGATGTTACATGAAGCAGAGAGGGAAAACCCCCCTGAGACATTGAGAGGTGTCATGGATAGCAAAATAATGTAATATAATACACTCTGAAAGCCTGCAGTTCTGAAAATCACAATTCATTCACATAAACGATTGCATTTGTGTCAGGTGTAATCCTGTCAAAGGTGTAATCTTGTTTAAAACAACTTTTTCTCAAAATGGAGCAGAAATGTTTCCAGGGAAGAATGTTCATTTAAAATTAATTTGTTGTAATAAAGCCTTATTCATGAGAAGCTGAAAGTGAAGTTAACGCAAAATTGACTGGGGAGCCATGAATATTGTTGGATTTCTTTCAGTTTACAGAGTGAACATAAACAAAGGCACAAAGCAAGTCATTTTAAATCAGAATCTTACATTTGGCAATGAAAGACAACTTCAGAAAATGAATTTTGTCTTTGAAAGATTTGCCAGAACTTAAAAAAAAGTAAAATAAAACCATCTCTCCATCACTGCCAGAATCACCCGTTACTGCAGGATTTTTGCAGGCTGTAAAACTTCTCCTCCTCTTCTGATTTACTGTTCAAGGATCTGTATTGCTTTGGGACCATACATAAATGGAGGCTACATTCAACACAAAAATTGGTTTTAGCCAAGACTGATATATCCCTACGGATTATAAATGGAAAAATAAGACAACAACAACAATCAGGAAAAACAAAACAGAACAACGGAAAAACCCTATTCAGTTAACATTTTTATAGTGGTTATGACAAAAATGCTTTCAGTATTGTCCTTGCCTTCCTCACCATCTCATGCCCATGAGTTGAATTAGCTGTAGCATGGCACTGGCCTGTCCTGCTCTTTGTTGGGTTTGGTACGGGGCACCCCGTACTGCGAAGTCATAGGAAATCCAAATCCTGTTTGATCAACTGAAATGCCACTGAGCCACCACAGGAATAATTAGGGTGGAAATCAAGAAAACCTGCATGCAAGTTTATCCCCATGGGGAATTCAAAGGCGCCGGAGAACAGGCAGAAGATCTGTGTCTGAGGTCTGTGATCCTGACAGATGCTCACATGTCCTGTTGAAGCTACGGATCCGTGAGTTTTCTTTCATTGTTTAACTTTAATTATGCAATTGGGATATCTGGGTTTTTCTCTCTTAAAAAAAAAAGGAAATTAAATATACAAGTATGTAAGTTCCCCAGACACTTTTCGTCAAATTAATGCAGTTTTTAACACTTAAGTCTCTAAAATCAGTCAGATTTCATCTTATTCTTTCCCTGTCCTATTGTTGTTGATTTTAGACAATGCTTTATTTAGCTTTTCCACCAGATGGTTTATCAAAAAGAGCAGTTAGTTCATGGGTCAGGGGATCTCTTGTGATCATGCATAGAGGGTGAGTCCAAAAATGTGAGGAGACTTGTCTTGGTCCTTTTTTTTCAGTAACAATTTTTTAGGGGCCAAATGCTTATGAATAAGAATCTAGGACAGCATAAATGCATAAATCCCCTGTATGGAAGGCACAGCATGATCTGGAGGAAATTCTCTAAGGTGGGACAAGCCCTCCCGTCATACAGTAAAGAGCTTCGGGGTCTTTGGCCTTTTCACACACAGCAGTGCTGTCTGGTGTTGTGTGCTCCTGTGCTGTAGGAAGATGTCGTAGCTGCAGAGCTCCTTTGCCTGCCGTTTCCTTTCTTCCCCCAGACCACGGAGAGCTGTGCTCATGCCTGCAGGGGTGCAGACTTGAAGCACCTGTTTAAAAATAAAATAATAATAAAAACAAAACCCTGCGTGTAACCCACATTAGACATGTGTGGTGGCATGATAGGAAAGGGAAAATTTCCAAGTCTGACTTAGGTCGACTTTTTTTTTTTTTTTTTTTAAGGAGAGAGGAAAATATTTTGTTCAGTTTTTGCAATATTCTGTGCTTAAAAAGTATTCCTTGAATTTGAAAGTATCAGTGCATTTCAGATAATCCACTGAACAGGCATCAGTTGGTAATGATTTTCTGTCACTGGCTCTCAGGGTTGGATTTGAAGCAGAAGTGTATAAGCAAAAAGCTCTGTAACCTTTATCAAATCTAGGTCCTCATAAGAATCTTAGTTCATTAAATAAAAGGGGATTAGTATTAGATGCAGGTGTGGTAAGTCACTGTCTTGTTTCCTAAGCTACCCGGTCTTTAAGGGGTTGATTCAGTGGCTTTAGAACTAGGAAAGCTTTGGGCAGGGCCAGTTGCACTGAATCCTGCTCTGAAACAAATGCCTCTAAGGCTGTCACCTTTCGCTAGTGCCATTTTTGGCCACATGTGGTTCATGTGGTTGTTCTGTTCCCACACTTTCCTCACTTCTCCACATTATCCAACCTGACAAAGATATCTCCCTGCCTATGGTAGAGGAATTTAATGTGTGTCTTTGATACTGAGCCTTAATTTAACTATTAGCTCCAGGCTATAATTAATAAAAACTAGTGCAAATGCTCATTTAGATTAATGTGTATTTTATTGGAGCAATTGTCATGGAGGTGTGCTGTTGATGTTTGGAAAACAATGTATTTACCTACCATTGTTTTAAAAAATAAAAACAGCTCTATTTGCTTACAGTAGTTGGATGCCCAACAGCAGGAGCTGTGATTTGGTTCCAAGCCCATCATCCGTTATATTTTTCACCTTTAACCTCCAAATTGACAAAATGGCAGGCATAAAAGTAACAGATTTCACTATAGCATCTCTTATCTAAATGCTGTGCCTGGCAAGTATGTTATCCATACCCCTGTGTTTTCATACTCTTCAAACATCCCTCCCTTACAGCACTTTCTTGGTCAGTCACTGTTAGTGGTGATCTCCATATTTTCAGTGTATCTTTTCAGAGACTGACAGAGCATCCTCGACCATTTTAGTGTTTTCCCAGCTATCCTTCAGCCTTTCTTGGCTGTTTTTTCATTTTCCATTCATTGTCCAGCTTGTTTCTGTCTGATGTGAACTCCTTCTTGATTTTAGTGTTTTCCTCTCTTTCTTTATGGCATGTAATGAAAGGAACACTTCCTCTTGAGTACAAAGTTGGGTCTAAATTTTGGATTTCATTAAGGTTCAGCTGTTTTTTATTAAGATTGATGGTTCATTCCTATCAACATTAAGAGTAGTATCTGAGCTTAGGCTATGCGAAGATTGATATAACTGTCAACCCCAAAACAAATGAAAACTGTCCTCACACATCAGGTATCTGTGTAACTACGCCAAAGCATTTCCAATTATTCTGGATGTATTCCTTGCTCATCTCAACCAAAACATTAATTCAGACTGCAGTTAATTCACAATAAAATTGGAGTAAAAATAACTAAAGATACTTCATTTTTTGTCTTGGTTATGTACCTTGTTTTAATATATGCATTACAAATGTGATTGACATTGCTTTTTATTGCATGAGGTGATGCGGTGCAAAGAGGTAAGGCACGTGGTACATGCAATGCTTTTTTCTATACATACAGGGAATACCCCTTCATTGTTAACAGTCACAACTCTTAAACCATTGTTTGTATATCATTGAATAAACCAAACACATTTTAAAATGTATTTCTTCTGCTTCCTTTCTATTAGATGTTGAGAAATGTCTGATTGCAATTTCTCAAAGTTGCAGGAACTAGTCTGTGCTTGCCTTCTGATCAAATACAGTCTTAAGACGTAATGCTTTATAACAGGCCAGACTCTGCGATTAAACACACAGAGTTTTAACTTGTGAATACTTGACCAAATAAATGCCATAATCAACAGGAGTAGATGGCATGTGATGATTTCCTGGGTGAAAAAATCCTTCTTTATTAAGGCATTTGTTACTCTCATGAGATGACTTTTATCTGCTATCAGTCTTATAATATGCACAGTATCTATGAAATTATCAGTTTCATTTAAAAAAAATAACCAACAACAACAACACATGTTTTCAGATGCTTGAGTTGGCTGTCTTCGTCGAGAATTAAGTGTTCAACTGGTGTTCTGAACAAGTATTTCCTTACCTTGCATACTGTAATATCACTCATGCTACTTATCCTATTAAAAGTGTCTTGAGACTTTGGTACAAATCATGCTTTTCTCCCTTTTTCAGTGATCATAGTTTTTGAAAGCTAGAGAGACTTCGTTTCTTAGCTTTTAGTCTGAAACGGCATGCATTTCTTCAGTCTTTAAAATGCGAGGTTTCTGTGTAACCAGGGATTGTGAGATCCTTTCTTTTGTACATTTATGTTTGAAGGTATTCATTTGAGGGTAATTCCAAGTAAAAAGAAAGTCTCTTGTGGCAGAGTGGATGTCTGCAGGTGTTCTAATCTCCTGCTATATCGCTGTCTGGGAGATTTCACCTTCATGTTTAGGGAACTCATTTGGGCTAATCAGGATTGGCAACTCTGTGCAAATGAGATTGCAAATGAAGCTTGAAAATGGAATTTATTTTCAAGAAAATATTTGGATTAAAGAGACTGTGATATATTTATTCTTCTGTTTTCGTCTTCCAGATGAACACTCTTTAACATTTTCATATTTTGTTAAATGATATTAAAATTTAAAAATGTAAAGGGAATTGAGGTGGATCATTGATGCATTCTACTCTGTGTTTTTTTTTCCTGAATATCAGTCATACTTCATTTATTGAGATCTGCATTCCAAACATATTTGTAATGTATGGAAAATTCAATCTTAACTAATAAACTGATAAAGAGGAGAGCAAATGGGTTTTCCTTCTTCACTTTAATGTGTTTTCTTGAGAAAAGCTTTCCAAAGGGAAGAATGTTAAATTATGGTTCCTATTGAGGTATCTCTCTTTTTAGGAGCAGTGAGAGGTGTTGTTAAACTCTGTTTCTCCCTCACGTCCTTGCTAAACTCAGTCAAGTCAGCTTGAAAACTGACAGCACTTTGCCCTTCATTAGTAGCTGGCTTATCCTGATGTTTCTGAAGACTCGTGGAATGTACTAAAAACTAAAGAATAAAAGGGATACACTTTATATGTACAGATTTTTATCTATTTCCTTTTCTTTCTTTATTTCCCTCTTTCTTATTGACATTACATCAACATGCAAGGTCAGTGAACCAGGCATAGGCTTTCTCTATTACCACACCATGCAGGCAATGCTGCTCTGCTCTCACAAGCACTCCCAGTTTTCTTTCTTCAAGTTTCTACTTGACTAGCGAACGTTTGCATTGCTCTTTTGCCCAGTTCCTGACAATTCCCTGAGGAGCTGTTTTCACTTTCTGTGGAGCATTTACATTTTATCTTTGTAAGAGAGAAGTCTTGGCATCTACTCTTTTTTTTCCCTAATGGGATTGATTTCAGAGTTACCTACACAACCATTCCTACATTCCTGCATAAGTATAAACCTCCAAAATACATGGAACAATGACCTTTACATATCAGAAGATTAACTAAACTGGAGAACAATAAAACTTAGTGAAGCAGGAAGCTTCAAATGATGTGGAATGATTTTTGAAGCTTATGTCAGTTTTGTTAGAGCTTTAATTTTACATTTCTATACTTTTCAGATTACTTGACAATAGTGAGCAAATAGTAGGGTACGCTTTTTCTCCTTAGAGAAAGGAATGGAACAATTCAAAAATAAAAAGCCTCTTCCTTGAGAGGAATGGTGCTTGTTGTTTGAAACTTCTAAGACAAAGAAATTTCAGTTTCCCCTCTTACGTTGCTTCAGGCACCTGAACAAAGTGGGGGTGGAAAATTTTGGCTTGGAAAGCCTTTTAAGGAGTTTAATATAGTTTGCAGAATTTCTTGTGAAATTTAAAACAATGGCTTAGGTTGTGGCAGTGATGATCCTTAGTTATGCAAGCAGAGATTGGTTTTCTTCCTCTAGCTTGTACCCTTTGTGTTAAATTGGTTACTGTAGAGCTAAATGTGCTGAGTAAACTATTTTGATATTGTAGATAGCACTAAAATTACATATGTTCATATGGTATATGATCATGTTCTTCCAATAAGGAAAATCTTTAGAGAAGGAATTTTTCACGTACGTAAATGAGCACAGATCTTTATGGAGCATAGCTATTTCTGTCATTCAAATAATTTGCCTGGTTTTTTTTTTTTGGGGGGGGGGGGGGTGTCTCATTTTTTCTGGGCTTACCCAGACACATGGTTACTGTGTGTAATTCTAAAATTATGGAAAGGATAACATTCTGGAATGAAATGCCCTCCTTGTGGAGAAAAACAAACACAAAGCTTGAATGCTGGAATTAAGGCTGGAATAGCTGGGAGAAGATGGTTTGTTAAGAGATGTATAATTTTGAAGGTATTTTTTCTTTACAGATTGAGCTGTCACATTTAAGACTGCTTCCTACAGTAGAATATTGGGGGTTACCAATTCAGATTGTCAACACGGAATAAGCAGTCAAAATAAATTAAAATTGCCCTATGTCCTGAGGAACTTGAAAGAAAGTAGTGTTATTGAGATATGTTATTTTCTCAGCAGGAAGGCAAACTTACCTTCCCAAGAGTTATCTGTCATTTCGTAAATACCTTATTCAAAACCATGCATATATTTTCATTTGTTTGTGATAGGCATAGAAGTGGGAAGTCTCCATTCATCCCTCCTGCTCTCAACACAATATCTAACAAGGTTGACAGGTCTTGTAATTTGTTTGCTGCTTCTATTCTTTCATTTCTTTTTCTTCGAATCACAAAAGAGCCATATTCCAATTCCTGTCACTTTTTGTGTGTTAAATTCACTTGAAGGAAACCTACATTTAAATCTCAAATCTTCTCCTCTGAATTAGAAGGTGGCTGCATTTACATGAATAGATTTTAAAGATGGAAATAATAAGCTTCCGTAGCTTAAAACTTTATTGCCTAAATCTGTTACTACATACTAATTCTAAACACTCTGCTGCTGATTTAGGATCTTACTAGATGCCTTTTCAGAGAGACTGTGGAACAAGTGCGTGGGTGCTAGGCACCTGGGAAGATTTGGCCACTAAATAATTCTTTAGGTTTAAAAAAAAGGCACCACGAAGCCTGAAGAGTGTTGCTTAAAAGGTGCATGGATCTGAAAGCTCAGTCCAGCAATCAATGGTTGTTACCAACATTAAAATGCTTCTCAAAAAAAAAAAAAAAGTTGCTGCTGCTTCTAAATGCAGTGCATTGCCTGATGAAAGATATTGCTCTTAAAACTCCATGTATACAGTTTTATGTCCTAGGAGTGTCACCATAGCCATAAAAACTTCTTTGATTAAGGGCTTAAAGTATTATGTTGTGGGGGAAGAGGGGTAGAGAAGAAGATGAATTTAGAACTTTGACCAGATTTGGAATTCAAGCCAAATCATTGCCTCTTAGCTCCATGCTATTTCAGTATTTAAATTCAGCAAGATGTAGAAGGAAGAGAAGTAACTGGGCAATGAGTTGCTGCATGAAAACTTTAAGGAGTTTGTTTTGTGGCTCTGTGTCAGAGTTTTCTTATTAAGTGATTGTTTTATAAAATGAGTGGTGAAGTGGTTCCAAGTATGGGTATAATTGAAGTACAGTAAACTATCATTAAATGATTCAGATTATTTGCCCTGTGTAACACTTCTCTGCCTGTGGTGGTTTTCTGACCACCAGGCTCTGGGTACCTCTAGAGCACTGCTGAAAATCTCAACTTGCTTTACAAGTTCTTGGCACCTTTCAGGAGTGGATTGGAGGGAGAATGTACCAAACTTGTTGGAACAGAGTGATCTGTGAGTGCATGGAAAAAAATCTTCCACCCATACCATGACTGAAGAATAGGGTGTGTCCCATGAAGTTTGGGATGGGAAAGATTGTTTCCCGGAGGCAATCGTAGTCCTCCCCTTGCTGCCTCTCCCTAGAGTGAGCTCAGAGGCACGCGTAGGAGGAGACCCATTCGTTATGTCTCAGGTCTCTTGTCAGAGCCCGCTTCTGTGAGCAGCTAGAGAGATCCGCCAGGAGCTGTGCTCCTTGAATGTGTTCACATTCTGCCCCCGGCAGGCACTGCTTGCCTTGGTCATAGTGGCGTGCTGCTTGGTCTTTCAAGGAGTGGAGTGAGGTGCTCTGTTGGTCTTCATTATGCCCTGTTTCAGTGGGAATAGGAAATAATCCAGCATGTTAAAATACTGGAAAGGCTTAGACCCATTTATCAATTCATTCTGGATTCCCTTATTTGTAATTCTTCAAGGCACGAGCTTAAAGAAAAAGGAAGGTACCTATTTCCCCAGCAGGTCATTAGTAATGGAATAGCTAGCTTTGCCTTTTAATTTATATTGCGAGTCGATCAAACTTTCAGTCATTTGTTTTAATGCTTATTTTCATGTTTAATAGCTGAGCTAATGGTTTAAAACAGCCAGGCCGCTTCATCATTCTTTCAGCGTTCAGGGGAAGTTCGTCCAGCTTTCAGGTTTCTGCACTTACGTGCTCCAACCCCGAGCTGCATGACTGGCTCCTAACCAAGGGCTTTGTGAAGCATGGCGGATCACAGGGCATTGGAGGTAACAGAGCATCCCACATTATAGCATTCCCTTTGTTTTCCTCTTATGCTTTCACAGAGCGGAGGAATTTTTTTCCCTAGTGTTTACTGAGGGAATCAGTGATTAACTTCTGGAAAATAAAATGATTTTCTTGAAAGACGTAAGTGCTCAAACCTAATACTGAAGCAGCAGGTGAAAAATAATAGTGAAGCTGGTTTTAATGCACGAAGTGGAGAATGCGTAATTGAAACAGTATGATGATGAAAAGGCATTAAGTGAAGCTGTCAGAAGTCATTACAATATACTAATTAACACACTTTGCACTCTTAGCGTGTGCTGTTGTGTGCTGATATTTCTTCCCTTTTCTTTTTTCCTTTTTTTTTTTTATTTTTTTTTTAATTTCCTTTTGTATTCCTTAACCTCTTCTGTAGATATTTGAAGGAAAGGCCTGGTATTTCCTGCATTTTGCCGTTGTAGATGCTTTTTTTAGAGGAACCTGTCACTTGCACAGTATGGATTTTCCTCTTGATAGCTATTTAATGTGTATGCTTGAGCTTTTGTTTTGCTTTCCAATGCATAGAAGGAAACACAGGTTATATTTCAGCCTAGGTAGATAATGTCAGGTTGTAAAAGGAAGACTTTAGTTGATGTGCATGACTGATACTTTCCTTTGCTTGGGGCCTTTCAACCTTATGTCATGAGTCTTATGTATTTCTGAAGACAGAGTAAACCCTGCCTCAGTGAATATTTTCTGAAATGAAGAACCAGAAGATAAAGATAAAAATGGAGAAAGTACCAACATGTTGAAGTAAATCTTGGAAGAGAACAAACATGGTGAAATCAGGCTCCTGTTTCTCTCCCAGGTGATGGATTTGAGATGGGGGCAGTTCTTTGATTCCCAAAGTATTTAGAGCAATTCTGCTTCTGTCTGAGACCAAACATGGAAAACTTGAGTTCAGCAGGATGGACGGCTCTAAGCGTAAGATTCTGTTTATGGAAATCATTGTGCAATCCCTTACTGCCAGGGCTCATCTTATTCCGGTGTACATGCCCTCATACACATCCCTACTGAAAGTACCACTTAGAGTTAATGCCTTAGGCATCTCTCCGGAGCAGTGAACATGTACAATTTCTAACATAATACTATGTAGTAACTGTTCACAAACTGTTTGCTCCGTGATGGAAGTCAACTTAGATTAATTACTTTTTGATGTTAGGAAACGGCAGCTCTGAGAGGTACAAGCTGTCCCGTGAGCTCCAGTGGCAAGCTACCATCACGTTCAGGCTGGCTCCTCCCGTAATTTGCCGGGCTGGACTGGACGGTCCTGGGATAGAGCGGTGTACTGGGGGGCAGGATTGGATGCCAGGCTGGGAGCAAGGGCTGGGGTGCGAAGGGGAGTCCTGGAGCACTCCTGCCCTCCTCTAGGGAAAAGGGACCCGGCTGCCCCTTGGGGAATGAGGGGAGAGGATGAGGCCCCAGGTTTCCACATTTGCTCTGCCTCTCTGGGGGCTCATTTCCACTTAGGGGTACTGCTGTAAGCGTGGGCTGTGGTTGCTGTCAGCTATTCCTGAACTTCGACAGCGATTGTGAAATCGTGTTTCCTCCTCCGTATGCTTTTGCGTAATCACGTGAGAAATCGCCAGATACACATCAGTCCTGCTGCTGCTTCGGGACTTTACAATTTCTCACGAACTTGGGGGTAAGGTGGGACCTTCGGGCTGAGATCCTGCTCTTCACTGAGTTTAGCAAAATAAGTTTTACATAGGTGAACTTTTGCAAAAGCACAAAGAATTAAGTATTGGCAGCTTGGGAACAGCCATTCTGAATCCCATGTCTTCTCCACTACGAAAGAAGATAAAGAAAACTATGAGAAAAATGCTTTTGGTTTAAAAAAAAGAAAAAGAAAAATTACGTATATCCTCCTTTCCCGTTTTAATGTGACTAGATTGATTTTTATAGGAAGATATTCCTGTGATTTTAATTTGAAAGCTTTTTGGTACTCTGAATAACACACATAATCTGAATTATACCTATAAATTATAGCTGTTGGAATATTTATCTTTTAAAGTGAACATCTGTTTGATTTGCTCGTTTCCTTTTTAAGAAAAGATTTATTTCTGATTATGTCATTATAGATCGATTGATTTTTCCTTTCTTTCGTCAAGGCTTGCCATTCAGTTATTATTGGCAGCTCTGGAATAGTTTTAAGATTCACTCAGGAAATTGAACGTTCATCAAGGGTAGTTTTCCACAGCAGCTGATGCATCATGTCAGTTATTTCCTACTTTAATGAATGTTTGAGTCAGAAAATAATAGGGTTTACCTGGGCAAACCTGATTCTTCTTCCTCTTGTTTAGTTGATGTACTCTACCTGCCAAACTTAGTATAGGTTCAAATAAAAAAATAATAAAAAGGACATTAATATTAAATCTCGGAGATGAAACTTGCAAATATGTAGTGTGCAGCCTGATGATGAGCTGACTTCTTGAAAGTGCTTTAAGTACAAGAATTATTTTTTTTCCCTGTTCAGTCTGTGCTATCCACTTGTGAAAGATGACTTATTCCTTTTTTTTTTTTTTTTTTTTTAGAAAAGAAACTACTTAACACTAACACTAGAAGAAGATTTGCACTTACATAACAAATCTATTAGGCAGTCAAAAAGAGCTTTCTAAATCTTACTCTATATTACTTTCACTAGCACTGTCAGATATTTATAGTAAAAGCAATTATGTTTGGTGGTGGTGGTGGTGATGGGGACAGACAGGATGGAAAGTGGTTATAAAATGCCATTTCTCACAAATGGTAGATGTCAAACAAAATGTAAAATCTAAAGGTGTCATGTAAGCTCTGTTCTCAGAACTGTTGTTTGGAAGACATGAGTTTTACTGACAGCGTACGACAGGAAGCTTACATTTTTCAGGGTGGGCTGAAATGTGTCTGAAACCGATGGCAGTCAATCTCAGCCATTCACAGCTCTGGTTTTCACGTTTTGATGCAGCTAGAATGAAATGAAAGAAGCTCTAAAGAAGCACAAACGAAGTAATTGGAACCTAATCATGCTTAATTATTAGGCATGTGTTTAATTTTAGGCATATAAATAGGCCTGCTGAAGGGAAAAGGACATATTCTTTTCATTGCCTAATGCAACTTTTAAAAACGTATGCTCTTCTAGTAGTGGGATGGTTTTGATGTTTTTACAGAAGCATCCTTACAGTTCTCCAGTTATGCAGGATTTTGTCAAATAGGTTTTAACTCTTTCTTATGCTTTCATAGAAACAAATAATCTGAAAATAGCAATTGTGGTGTAGCTGTTTCATTGCCTTACTTAAGGTTTGTGTCCAGGTATGCAACTGCTTGCTCTCTGCTTTTTATTTAAGTACAGATTTGCAGTACACTGTCTTTTGTTTCTGTCTTTTAGAGTCATCTTGCCTTCATCACATGAGAAAGATTAAAGTATCATCAGTTGCAAAGAGCCACCCATATTTTCCTTCTAAAACTTATGTATGATTGTATTTTGCTCTTCGTTATTTTTTCTCCTTTAAATTCTTGCTGTGGGACAGATCCATGCCTGGGGATATGACTAGCGCAGCCCCTGATCCTGCAAAGCTGTCTTTCTCCAGTCAGTAGCAATGATTATTGCTGGTACTATCAACCACATGAAGAAAACAGCAATAAAAATGAGGGGTTCAGGGTTAGAGCTTCCGATAAATGGACACCTCTATCAACTCCTTTTTTTTTTTTTAGTTGGAAAACTGTTTTGCTTTTAGGTTTCTGCTGAATTGGTTTTCTCAGCTCATCTAACCCTTCCCTTGCATGGGGGGATGGTTAAGAGCAGCCACATGAGAAGCAGGTTTTACAGATGCGTGATCACTGCCTTTTCAGCTGGCATGCTTTGATTTGAACAAGAGAGTTCAAGACCAAATGTCCTTAATTCCCGCAGTTTAAACTCAGCAACCAAGGTCTTTGTGACGGCATCTGTAACAGCATCCTTTCTGCACGGCTCACATGTAGTCATCCATCACTCTGCACAGGAAATATCCTGCTGTGCCTTCAGAGACATCGAGAATGTGCAAGATACTGATAACACCAGCGTAGTTTATTACTTTTACCTGGCATCTCTTGATGGTGTTTTGCCTAATCTGTGCACTCTTCATGGCTGTCCAGTTAGCCTTTTGGATGATCTGGTGGTCTCTGCACACGTTAAGTGCTGGAGTTTTCATGATTTAAGCATACTTTGGACTACGTTACTTTTTTGAAGAGCTTTGTGTTGTGTTCGGTCGTATGCTGGGTTTGTGTATTTAAAGATGGGCTACTTAAATTTGTGTTTCAGTAAGACTGGTTGATCAGAGAGCAAGGAATACCTCAGTAGTTCAGGATGGTCGCTGAACATTCCTAGTAAGTGATACAAGCTCTGGATTGCTAACCTATGTATATATATAAATCACGCACATGCCAAAAAAACCCCTCCAACACAAATAGAAAATCAACCAAGCCATCCACAGAAAATCAAAAAAGGGTACTTCTTCAATCCTCTGAATACCTTTCTTATGAGAATTTAGATGCATAGAGTGACCTATTGCAGAAAAAAAAAAAAAACCACCACACCACATTAGCAACCAGTGTCCCAGCAGATGTCTGCACCTCCATATGCTCACCATACAAATGGAAGTCAGTATTTGAGGACAGCCGGTGACCAGTGTGATTTATTGTCTCTTTTTGGAGAGGGCAAGTGAGAGCGTAATGCCGTCTTTCCTATGCTGCATGTCGGCCCACGCGTGAGCGCTGCATAAAGGACACGGCACAAGTGCAAGGACTGAGCAGAAGGGACCCCAGCTGACACCCGGCTTAGCCACACCTCGCTGCGGTTTTGCTTTATTAGTTTGTCCGCATGATACCAGTGGCATGAGATGTAACAATTTGTTTCAGCATTTCATGCATTTGTCTCTTTCGTACTTTTTTTTCCCCCTGCTGCAGAAGGGAACATATGCTCCTCACTGCCTGCATTAATGAGCCTTTGATGCCATTGCTAAATTAGCAGGTGGGGGAAACTTAGCCTTGATTTCTGTTAATAATTGCACACAGTATTATTTGTTACTCATTTGAAGAAGATCTTTTCAACTTTTTTTTTTTTTTTTTTCATCAGGCTGGATGCTTAGCACTCTTTTTGCCCAAGCACAATAGCTTTGTGGCACGAGATTTCTAAAACATGCAGAGATTTTTTTCTTCCTGTGCCATATATTGGCACATGGAGAACTTCTACATAAATGCAAGTGTCTGCTTTAGAGTAGCCACATCAGAAAGTTAGTTTGTCAATTATGTTATTAAAAATAAACTCACATTGTCATAGGAAAACATATTTAAACAATAAAGACCTGCATTTTTGGTCATAGTGGGTAAGAGTTTTAGTGTGTGTGTATGTGGCACTAAGGATGATCTTTTAATGGATGCTTTCTATTCAGAGAATGTTTTATTAGAGCAGTGGTGTGTTGCATTTGATATTAGACTTAGGCCTGCTTTTACCTCTAGGGATGTATAGCATAAGTTTTCACTTCTGCGCTAACATTCCCATTCTTAATTCATTAGGAGCCCCTCTAGCAGAGAGGCTGAGGTATGCTTTGTGGTCCTGAATTTATCTATCACTATTGTAACAGTAGAGCCTTGAAAGCTCCAGAGGACTGAGTTTCAAAGCACATGGCAAGCCAAAAGGTTGTCTAAAATCATGTGTCCCTGCACCTAACCCCATCACCCCAGTGTTTTTCAGTTGTTCATAGTCATATGCTTTTCAGTCTTGTTCAATAACAGGTTTGCAGACCTTTGACATCTCTATTTAAAAATGAACTGACAGCTTTCCAACAACAGCTGGTGAAGGGCACTTTTAACTGTTCATTATGAAATGGATTAAAAAAAAAACCCACATGGTTTCACATTTCATGGTTTGTCTCTTAAGTTCAAACTAATATTTACTGAATTTTTTGTTTCTGTTTGACATTGATTTAGCTTATATATAATACATGGTTTTTACTTTACTAAACATTTCCTTTCGTGGGAAGTGTGAAACCAACAGTCTTGGCATGATTTTTTGGCTTTGTGAGTAAATTTTATAATTGGTTCAATTGCTTTTAAAATGTTTGCTACACTAATTTCTTCAGACGCTACATCTCTGATTTTTCTAAAGAATTCAAAGAGACCACGTGATTGAAATTGGAAATGTTTTTTCAATTTAAACATAGCAAACTGAAATCTAACTTGGGGAGTCCCATTGAGATGCTATAACAGTTACTGGTAATTCAATCATTTCTTTATAAATAGGTCAATTTCTCATTAATATTCCTGGTTAAGTCTAACAACTGCATATAGACAGAAAATCGAGTCTTTTTCTGGAGTCAGCTGGCAAAGGCTGTATTATATTTTAAATGAGGAAATAATTTCATTAGGTAAAAGGTGATGCACACACTCCTCACATTCCTCAAGGCAAATTTTAAAGCTAGTTTCCATGTAAGTATCCAAACACTTCCCTAGACTGATGGCTGGCATTTTTTTGACGGTTTAAAGTACAAGGCTGCGTGTTTATGAAAAATCTGAAGGATTACATCTTCAGTGATGGCACTAACCGTCTTCTAAGTGAAACACATTCATCTGACTGCTGTGATCTTCAACCACCACTATCACTCTACTGAAAGCTCCCCAACTACGTCAATTTGCTTTCCAACTTTGATCCCTGACTCTCCGTTGTGTTCCCCCAGGGCAACATTCCACTTCCCCGACCATCTTGTATGTAAATTGTTTTCAAATGAGTGAATTAATCAACATTGCAGAACCTTAATTGAAAATACAACTGATGATGCATGTCAGTTCATTCAAGTTAGAAATATATTTTAATTTTCATGTTCCCCAGAGAAATTAGCTTCTCTTGCTTTAACATCTCAACTCTTCATAATCACAAAGAGCTTTTAACTTGAAAAGTGCCAACATTCCCGTTGTCAAATACTAACTTTTAACTTTCCTTCTGTCAGTACCCCCTAAAACATCTAAGAAATATTCATCAAAAAGTTTCAGAGACAGCAGGAAAGTCAGGAAGAAGTTCCCAGCAGAAGATAAAATGACTAATTCCGTTTTAATTTGTGGCCTGAGATATGGAACCTTTGAATGCCATTTTGGGCACACTCCAGAATGAGTTTTCAGATGTTAGAGAGAATCTCTTTTGTAGTGGTCCTTTTGGGAAACTATGGCAAAATTGGGAAGTCATGAAAACAGACCGTATATTTCTGACAGAGGAAAACTTGGTCTCTAGAAAAAGTGCTCAGTCAACAGTGACCTCTTTAATTGTGTGTTGCACTGTTTGTCCCTGTTTGCTGTTCGTTCGTGCCCTTTGTCGAGGATGTGCTTCGGTGGGTTCTTCCAGCTGGAAGATACCCAGCACTTTTTTTGGGTCTGGCTTCAAATAACAATCTGGCAAGACTGGTGAAAGCAAATGGCAAAGTTAATAACTCCTTTTTTTTTTTTCCCTCCCTGCTTTTTAAGAGGGAAAAAACAATCTTATGTGTCAGCATGCATCAGTCCCTGACCCTGTGAAGTGCAACTTGATTTCTGTGCTTGAAATATTACCCTTTGCATCTTGCTCACAACAAGTATGTTTATTACTTATTGTGTGCAAGTTACGTATGCAATGTAGATCGATCAAATGCTCATGGTAGGTGTTACATTGTCCTAGGCTTTTTCCGCAAGATATTCCAATGAAAATAAGAAGCATCTGGGTGGTAGCTGTGAGAGGGGCTAGCCTGGTGACTGAGCACAGAGAAATACACGAAACATTTTAGGTCAAGTATCTGACTTTCTGTTCTATACAGTTGCACCCTTAGGTCGTTGCTATTACAATTGTTACTGTCAGCTTAACATAATTCCTTCCCCCACCCCTGTCAGGATATTAAATGAATAAAGTGGTTCATGTGACTTGAACAGCTGTACTAGGAAGGAGGGTTTTTTTTTCAACTATTCTTATTTTTAAATTGAAGAGCTTATTAAAAAAGAAGTACTTCAGTAAGTTAAATTTCTTAATGCTGCACATCCTTGGAACCCTAATCACTTCCAGATGGAGCAATTCATACTTTTAAGAGAGCACTAATTTGAAAGTGAATCGGGGTTTTGGGTATATGCATCTTAGAGCACCCTTGTATAATACAGAGCCAGAGCCCTTAAAAATTAAGCAATCTAGTTTTGAAAATAAGTACTTTATTTTTAAACTTTATTTAAGTAGTTCCCATTAAAAATAGATTTATTTCCTGATGCTGTTCCTGTGGTACTTGTACACGTTTGAAGCTGCAGTAAACACAGAAGACAGGAGAGTAGGAAAGGTAATTCAGTGAAATACCTTATTTCTGGAAAGGTAACCTCTGTGTAAGTGAAAGTGAGATATGTCTGCAGGTTCCATTTGAGGCATTTCACCATAACATTTGCTAAGTTATTTCACCATAATATTTTCCATAACATAACCATAACACTTTCACCATTACATTTACTATGTTATTTGCTGTAGCATTGCTAAAAATCTTAATTTCTCCCCATACATTTTGCTTTCAAATTCTATTTTTAAATTCTGTCTTTACAGTCATTTTTCACTAATAACCAATGTCTGTTTTGTCTTTTGGGCTTGAGGGCATGAATGTATCGCTCACCATTGCAGTATTTGGACATCCTTTCTATAAAATCAGTGCAAAATGACAGTGTCATGACTTGCTGCTTGGCCTCTTGGGCCACTTTCTTACAACAGCAAAAATTTCTTAGTGATCTACACGTTATGCAGCTGCATCTTTTACCCTAACAGTGTTACACAGGCTAGTTTTCACTGCTAAAAAGGTTCAGCACGTAGTGGTGTTTTATCCTGGATGGTACACCAGGCTAAATTCCTGTTGCTCAGATCCATAACTGCCACGTAAAGAGGGGGGTGAGAGAGTCACTGGGGCTGAAAAGAAAACTCTGCGCATGTGAAGCAAATACAACTCAGATGGTCAGTTCAGTCTAAAATTTTAGGTATTTCTAAGTGGGAAGTGTAATGTTTGTTTCAGTGGGTCTGATTTTAAAAGGTAGATGTTATCACGGTTAGTGTCACAGTGTTTCATTGCTTATTGGAGGAAACAAAAGGAAAGTGTAATTTACCTAACATATAAGAGAAGTCTAGCAAATGCTAAATTGCATTTGCTTTGCTGTACAGATATGTGTAAAATACCATAATGTGGAATGACTTTTCACGTTGGGGTGAGCACAGGGTAGGCATGGGAAAGACCATCATTTTGTTCATTGTGCTCAGAAGGTAAAGGCTGAAGCAACAAGGGGGCCAGGGTCGTACTGCAATGTTGGGAGGACCAAATGAACCATGCCATATTAATGGAGATGTCGATAGCACAATAACACCAAATCCGTTTCATCATTTCTTAAAGCTTGTGACTTTTTAAATTTCTGTGGTGATTTCTTGGATGGCCAAAGGCAGATTCCAAACATAGCTCCAGTCCCAAATCCCATCCTTTTGCCATCCCTAGAGATGTGAACTGCTGACACTGAAACCCACCACAGACATTGTGTTGGCTCAGTGTTTTGAGCAGCTATGTCATGGCTTGAAAGAATAAAGGAAAAAAGCTGCTGCAAAGTGTCTGTGATTTTCAGACCAAGTACTTTTCGGTGCTTTTAAACGTGCATTGTGGTTGCTTTTTCCTGGAGAGAGAGGTTTTATTTAATAAGTCCTGCTTAGAAAAGGTGCATTTTACCATCTTTTGTGCTTGTCTGAAGTGTATTTATTTATTTTGAAGTTACTCTTGAGTCCTGAAACACATAGTTTCATTGGATTCTGGCTGTGTTTTCTCTGTGTTTTCTCCCTATCCACAGCCTCAGTAGTTTATCTGAAGATGTGTTTTGTTACATATGGAAAGATTTTAATTATCTATACATTTTCTTTCCTCATTTTCTTCTTACAAATTGCCACATAAAAACTAGTTCTATATATGAATGGGCCAAAATATAGTGTATGCATTTCTCAATACATTTAGGAAGTAGCTTCTCTGTGGTTAAAGGCTAAGGATGTTTCCTACTATGACATGCATTTGGTATAGTATGTTTTAATGATAATGAATATTAGTAAATAATTTCTGAAAGCTACTGCTCCTGATATTACTGCCTGGCTATGACTTCATAAACTTCATGTACAGTTAGTGGTATGTGTAAATGGGGCTTTTATCTCAATTTAAATTTGTTAACTGTAACTCGCATGAAGCAGGCAAGATTTGTGATGATTCTGTTGCTGCAATGATCAGGATAAAGAAAGTCAGTAAAGGAAAAGAACAGAGCTGCAAAATATTGTCATTAAAGAAATAACCAGCACATCATGAAAGCAGATAAACCCATGGTGTTACATTTGACAGTCTCAGGTTATTGGAAAACCTCTAATTATTGGCTTATTGTTGAAAGCTGCTTTCTTTCAAAGGTCTATAGCAAAACACAAGTATGTGCTCTGACGTATATTTGCCAAACATGTTTATAAAAGCTGACATTGTAAAATGATTTAAAGTAATAACAGTTTTTTTCTGGAACGGGTCATACTTGTGGGACACAACATTTTATAGTTGAGTGTGTTGGTTCAGCTTAGAATTTACAGGCTTGAAAATTTGCTATTGCTCATTTTATGAAAGCTAGATTACAAATGAAAGCCTATGCATTCATGTGATATGCAAAGTCTAGGCCTGCCTTGCCAACTGGTCAGCTGCCAGTTATAAATTATACTGTAGGTATTTTTGTGTAGAATATGGATAACATACTGCAATTTCTGTATTTAATTTATTAAAGTACAGTGCAAAGCAATATATAGTCAGCATTTGCGCACTTTAACTGCACAGTAGGCATATGCTTTTGTTCTAAATGTAATCAAAATTACGGTATCTCAGATACCACTTAGTGAAATCTGTTGGCAAATGCAACAGTTTTTCTTGTGATGGCTATATTTTTACATGTCTTAAAACTAAATGTCGTTGCTGTAGCTGCTGATTTTTGAGGCAGTTTTCTTTTGCTTGCCATGCGATGCACAGCTGCTTAGTGAAACAGGTAACATGCTAACAGTGACGGTGCCTCCAGCTTTCAGGTCTATCCTAATTACACAGGGAAAGAAATCAAAATCATTACACTAACACTCTTCTCCATATTTCTAGCACCTGCTCCGGAGTTGGCCACAGCTAAGTTCACAGGTAGTCCCATGCCTCAGACTGAAGTGCCTCAGTGTATTTTGGCAGCAGTTCTCTTGTGCCAAGAGGAACATCCCACAGTCAAGGGTACAAGTCAGCATATAGTCTCTTGACTCATTATAGCATACAATATGTGGCTTAGTATAGTTTTAAAAAAAATTCACATGCAGATTGTCCATTCGGATTCAGTACAGGTAGAGAGAGTAGAAGATTATTGCATGATGCCAGGCCTTTTTTCTTTATAAATTAGCTTAAAGTTGATGCAAAGTTATCTTTGAAGATTCAAATGCCAATTAAAGCAATAGCAACATAATCAGTCATTACAGCATACTTTATTTTAATGAACTGAACAGCTTAAATCTTCTTTTTCATCTTTGACCACACCTCCACATCTGAGATGTCAGACTTGCAAATGGCTTTCAAAAGCTGTGCCTCTATTTTCAAGGGACAGAATCCTTTCTCTGTTTTAGCTGTTCCTTAAGAAAATCTGAGTTTTATGAGAAACACTTATGCAGTTTGGTAACTGTCATTGTCTGGTCTCGACTGCCTGTAAAGAAGGGCTTGTTTCACTTTCCAACTTTCTTTAAACTTTGCTCGGTATTCCATTAGAGAGGGTATGAGCCCTATCCAGAGAAGACGTTTTACCCTGTGGTCCTGACACACAATAAAAAAAGACATATCTTTTGCAGTCAGGGTAAATTTTGGGTTCTGAGCCAAAATCTGTGGGCTTCTCTGGACACTGGATAGTGAATTAAAATCCCAAATGTTTTCATAGCTATAACCTTGAGCAGTTGTTTTGGGATAGATACCAATAAATATAATGGGTCCACTGGGAAGAGACAGAGCATTTTCAGATTTATGAAGGGGAAAAAATCAATAGTCTCCCTGAGGCTGTATAAGTCATGAGTAGTACCAGTAGTTTTATGCAAAGTTGACAATATCATGAAATATAAACCCTTGGTTTGGAATTTTACCAGAAATTAAAGTGGCATTAAAAAGAAAAGTAAATGTTTTGGCATACGTATTAAGAAGGTGGTTTGTATTTCTTATCATTTCGCACTGTAAATTCCTTTCAACCGAGCAATAAAAGACAGTTCAGAAAAGATTTAGGAAGAGTTTGGATCTCAGTCCATGTCTTTCCTCTGAATTATTTCTGTCTTTTTTTTTCTTTTTTCTTTCCCTGATTAAGTATGTCTCTGAGGAATACTCATTCTGTAAATGGCAGGTCACTCATATTGTTCTTTGGCAAACTGGATGTAATGGAATTAGGAATAGATACTGGTTTTGAAAAGGTTGCACATGCGATTTGATTATGATAGCATTTCATTGCCAATATTTGCATGTAAATACACAATAGTTTTGTTAAGTCATGTGTTCCCAGGCCTCCCTGGATGATTGTCGTCTTCTGCACTTGGGTTGTTTTCAATGTTTTTTGTTGGTTTTTTTTTTTTCCTTTTTGTCTCTACAAAGCGAAAAGGAAAAGAAACTGCACTGAAGTCAATATATATATATATTTGAGGAGAGGGATGGGTTCTTTTTGAGGCAGAAAGAAAAGCAGTTTTTTACATAAAACAGATCAACAAAAGAAATTCAATACATGAGTAGTAAGAATTGCACTTCTGATCTGTGCATACTAGAAATTGTACTTCTGGCTTTAAAGTATCGCTTCAATAAAGCTGACCTGTATTTGCGAATGAAGCAGAAGGAAAGCAATTCAGTATCGAAAACATTCTGGTTCAGCAACATCCTTATGAGTGCAAGTCTACATGCTAAATACCTCATCCTGTTACTGCCCCATCAATATTTCTAGAATGATATTTTTTCATGTATCAGAATACACTGTACTATGTCCGAAGAGTAGTGTTGTCCACAGGGGTTTCCTTGCGGGCTGGTTTTATCAGTGTGTTGGTGAGGAATCTGGGATGACTCCCTGATGTGCTCAGTCACATAGTGAATGTGGGACGTTGTTTGAAGGCAGTGCACAGACTGCGTTGTGGAGGTTTCATATTTGTTTTGCTTCAGTATATTACATATTTAGATACTGCAGTAAAGGTCACAGAAAAAAAAAATATCAAAGGGGATGTTTTTGTAAATTGTGTAGTCGTGGCACTATAGTTCTGCTGCCCCAAAACAGAAAACGTGTTGTTGCTACTGAAAAATTGAGAAGCTTAAGAGTATGGAAGACTCTTTTCACTCCATCTACAGTGAAAAAGGTTTGAAGGAGATACTTACGGGCTGGAAGGGAATCCTGCCTGCTCCTTGCTCATCGTGATAATGGAGGTGTAAGTACGGAAACCTGTGTAATCTGCACTGGCATCTGTGCAGCAGCTTTCTGGCTGAAGCCGCAGGCTGGATTGCCTAACGCGCCGCCAGCTGCCTCTTCCCGCGCCGGCCGACTCGTGTGGGCAGCCGCCTCCTGGCGCCGCCTTCCCCACCAGCCTTTGAGGTGGGCGAGGATGGCTTGGCATCAGGCGTCTTGGCCTCCGTGGGCCCAGCCAGCTGTGCTCTGGCGTGCTCAAGTAAGGTTGATTGAGCAGGGCTCCGGACACGGTCCTCTTCTTTGTGGGGCCAGCTCCTTCCAGCGCAAGCGACGTAGCCCGCCCGTCCTTTTTGCCTCTACTTCGCACGGGGAAGGGGCCGGGAGCTTTGCACCTCCAGGCTTGGCTCTGTTCGTGGTCAGGAAGATTGAATTGTGCTTTGGGCTTTGCTGTAAACAGAGTACCTGCACGTAATTTACAAAGAAAAAAGAAAAGGTTTTAGCTGTTTGGGACGCACACAAAGTTTGGATATGTACAAGTGGAAATAAATTTAAACATGCAGCTCTCCAAAGTAAACAGATATGACTGTGAATATACACAGGGAAGAGATCAGTTGAGCCTTACATAGTCATTTTTCAAGTTAAACATGCTTTAATGTAAGCCATAAATTTCATCATATGAATATTTTTATGAGCTGCATTTCATCCATTTATTACGCTGGAGTTCCAGATAGTGACAAGGGGTAAATACTGTGCCAGCTCGGCTGCATGTTGAGACACCGGGCGCCTTCTCTCTCCTACATGTTGTTTAAGCAAGGCTAACAAATTATCTGTATCATTTCAGACATTATTCGGGGAGGTTTTTATTTGACCGCGTGGCTGCCAAGATTTCTTGTGCGTGTCCAGGCCGTGGATCTCTGACTTTCATTCCAGGCGAATGTTCTCGTTCTGAGGCTTCAGACGTGGGGGTGATGGCAGCTTCACAGGGCTTTCACCTGTCTGGGGGCAGATCTTGCTTTTAGTGAGGTTGTTGACTCTTGGCTTGTAAATCAAAATAACAATTTCTAAACCTGTAATAATGTGGCGCTTGTGAAGCAATTAAGTACACCGAAAGTAAAACACATTAGAGTAATTTGCGATAGATTTTAGACAGATTACTGTGCTTATGCCATATAAATGCACCTGTGTTATTAAAAAAAAATAATTCTGTTCAAGTAAGAACCCTTTCAGAGGCAGGATTGTGAAAGAAACCTCTGCCATAGCTTGCCTGGGGCAAAAAATTCCCAATTCCCTAAAGATATTCGGGTGAATGCATGGAGTCCGCTGGGGAGGCTGCGGCACGGAAAGGCCTGGGTTCACGCTGCCGGCCCCTGGGGGCTTATCTGAGGGATCTGACGTTAGGTATCAGCAGGCGTGAGAGAAGGAGCTCCACAGGGTACTTCCCTCCCTCCCTCCTGAGGAGGGACAGCTCAGCTGGTAACTGAGGCATTGGCATTGAGTGTCTGATGGTAGGGTGGGAAAAAATGTAGCCTGTAAATCTGGTCAAAATAACATGTTTCATCAGAAAACTATGTTTTGTTCTCTGTTCAAGAGGATGGTAGTACGTGTTTGGGAGGGGTGGGGGAAACAGACGTGTTTAGCCAAGCTTATTTTCTATAATCATTAAAAAAGAACAGGATATCTTTTCTGATACAGCACCCACCCTGGAAAGATGTCTTATGTGTAGCAAAGGCCGAGATAAGTGGAAGAAGCTAATTTGCAAGTTATTTATTATCTACTATACTGATTCTTTATATATATATGAATGAACATAGTGTATATTTAGAAGGTAGCTGTAGTATTTGTCCTAAATATAAAAGCCTGAGAAGTAAGGATCTCTTTTGAAAGTTTTGCTGCACAGAAGTACACCCTGGCACACTCCAAGAGTCAGTGTAACTCCCCAAATTTTCTTGTGCTATTTCAGTCTTATTGGTATTTTCATCACTAACTTAAAACTGATCAAGGAAGGCAAGTCCTTGCAGCCATGAAATAAAGTGCTGAAGCAGTCATTGCCTTTGTGAGTGCTGTACCATGGCAACCCTATCTGTGGCATGTACCAAAGCATTGCAATTTGAATTTTGGTAGATGAAGGAATAGCGCTAGCATTAGCTGACCTTAATCTGCAAGTGGTATGGTGCTTTGAATGCGAAGTGACCTTGTTTGCCAGGCATAGCACCCCCTTGATAGCTGCATAGTAGCTTTCTAATACTTTTATTTCCCAAGCATAATGACATCTCTCACCCCTGTATTGATGACAAAATTGTCACGTTTCTAGAGGAGAAATTGTACAGTATTGTGTAATCTTTTTTCCCTGGCTTCACCCAAAAAGAGGTTATATTTGTTTTAAAATGTCAAGGTAGCAAGAAGCTGATACATTCTGTAAATTTGACAATAAGTCCCCCTCTCTCCCTACACCATCCCAAACAATTTTATTTATTTATTTATTTATTTGATTGCTATTCATTTTGTTATGCAGGGAAATCCACTGTTGGCTTTGGCCATCGCAGCCTCTTATGTCTTCGACTAGTGCTGCGCTGCTTAAACATTTTGTCATACCAATTCAAATAAAAATTATATGCTGAATTGGAAATGCTTTATGGTCCTTACAGTGGATAAAATATGTTAATTTGTGTAAATGCTCTTCTGAGAGCAGATGCTCACACTGAAAGCATGCTTATCTTAAAAGCTGCATGTCTTTCATTCTGGCCTTCTTTTATATGCACAGTTTATTTTTTTTAATACATGTCTTAATATTTGAGAAGAGTTTTTAAAGGAGACATTTGAAGCTAAGTGAAAAAAACTAGCTTTTTCATAAATATTCATGGTTTCATAGAAAATCTTGTAACTAAATTGCCATTTTCTTTTGAGGTTTTGTGTGTTCTTCCCCTTCCCCCCCCCCCCCCTTTTTTTTTTATGCTTCATTTCATTGCTATAGATTAGCAAATTAAGAATGCTAGGTTGGCCAAGCCATTATATGCTTGACATCAAGTCTGGTATGTGAAGTGTTAGTCCACTCACTTTTGTCACAGAAGTTTTATGTATCTTAATAATGTGTGATAACACACAGAAATGCATTAAGCAGTGTTAATATGATGGACTATTTACTTTCAAGGTTTACAGTATAATCTGAAGTATTTACTTTACTTGTGTGTCATAGTGATTAGCTTATAAATAGAAATATATGCAAGTAGCATTTGAGGTCAATAAACACAATATTGCATTATATGTTAATTATGTTATGAAGGAAAATTTTGAAAGAGAGCTTTTTGGAAATACTTCTGTTTGAATGTTTACTTTTGTAAAAAGACTTACTTCAGAATTCAGCTGTTCTAAAACCAACGGTCACTTAATTTTAGTTAGACAACAGCTTGGTTCCCAGTCACAGATATGAAAACAGACTACTTCTGATTCAGGGGAAGTTGCTTTTGTTTAATCAGATTCAATAATTCTGATCACGGAAGAGATGTCATCTCACTCTTTCCATTTTTAGTAGAACCTCTCTTGATAGAAAGAATTTGGTAGAAGTGATGCTAGGTAAAGCAGAAATAAATATCTGGTACAAACAGCTGGACAATACTATTGCAAATACTGACCTGTTAGAAAAACACAATGGATCACATGCAGCAATATACACTGATACATTTTCCTTACAACAAAATACAGGCATATATAATGTTATAAACATTAAATATTCATTTTTCAGGTTTTCAAGTCTACACCTGTGGTAAATCGGTACACTATATAATACATAAAAGATGGACTGTGTAGTATGATAAGAGTAATGAATTTCACATTTCCTGCTACGAAACCCACAGAGCCTAGTACCAACTGATCATAAATAAATGCCCAGTCAACAGCAATGTCAGTCCCTGCAACAAGAACATCAGGGTAAATAAATCAAATGTTGTTTAGGACATTTTTCTCAGTAGGAAAGAAATACACAAGTGCTTTCCGGATGTTATTCACTGCTGATTATTCACTGCACACTTTTATTCCATCTCATTCACTGAATTTCAATGTGTTAGACATTTAAAATTCAGGCAAATGTTGAAGAGAGGGTAAAAATGGCAAAGGACTAGGATATTCAAATCTCACTGGAGGAGTGAGTATATAAAGCAGAAAGCTGGCAGCGCACTATAATAGCAAAGACCTGTAGTCCTTTTTCCCTGGTCAATAGCTTAGTCAAAAAGACAGCTTTGCATATATTACAAAGATATCTTTTAATAATGTATTTCCCTTTTTAGAGGTTTACCCTTCTTCTTCCCCTGTGTTTCTGTAGCATTTTTCACCATGTGCAATTTGCATTCATGTTACGTATTCCTGTTGGAGTAACATACACTTATGCTGTCATTTTCACACCTAAGGCTCATCAGTGGCTTTCTGTGGGGCCAAGGCATGGGGAATGGCTTCTTAAGTCCCAAACTCGCCTGTTACTGCTCAGTGTAGAATCCATTGGATTGGAAAATAGTTAGGTAGAAAGCTCTGTTTTATTTATTTTATTTTATTTTATTTTTTTTTTGCCATACCTCCTTAAGTTTCTGACACTGTGTCTAGGAAAGCTAATTACAGGGTCCACAAACAGAGGTTTCGAATTCAGACAGCTTCTTGTCCTTCCAGTTCCTTATTTTGAATATGGCCTTGGGAAAAATCAACGGTTCATCTCTGGTCATATTAGGACAGCAATGAAATGAGAGGTCTTGAAGAACTGAGCTATAGTTAGAGGTGAATATAAAAATATAGTCTGTGTACATGGAAAAGAGTGTGCTTGTATGTTTATATGGAGCTACGCTGACTTGAAATAAAAGTTGATATAAGTCATCCCTAGAAGCAAGTAATTTTTAAAAAGTAAAAGTTTGCCTATGGATTTTAAACGCAGGCTTTACATCCTCTGGGCTTGTGGTGCTTGTATCCCGCTGGCACGGCACTTAATGATCAAATCCAGAATGATTCAGATTTCTTCCTCTGTTGCAGATGAGCCACAGTGGAGCACAAAACTATTGTGGTTAATTCTTAATTTTGGCCATGCATGTATATATATTCTCATTGTTTCTTTTCCACAGGATTCTTGTTTAGTGCCTAGGGAGTTAAGATTTCTCCCCATTCCCTTTTTGGTTAGCATGGCTAAAGCTAGCAGAGAGCCTAAGTGATGAAGAGCTTCTGAAGTGAGTTACATATGTGAAAAGACGCACCAATGATAGCTATGCTCTCAACTCTCCCCTCTTTCAATGAACAGACCAAATTATACAATCAATGCATAGTAATGCCTCCTCCTACTTCTTTCAAGTGCTTTTTGGTAACAAAGGTCCACCAGCATTTACATGAAACACATACAAAATTTCTCGGGCTGTTCGTGCTCTGCTGCAACACTACCTAGTGAAAGGGTGTTTCACAACATCCTTCCTCAACATTCAGGAATGCCCAGAATTCATAATGCCCATATGGCATCTACTTTATCAGATTCTTTTTTATGTGAAGAGTCACTTCAAGTGACTGCTTATCCCAGCTACCCATACGTGTAGTGTGGTGGCCCAGACTTTCACACAAGATCATGATCATAAAATTTGCCAAGATTTATGTGATAAACACCAGTTTTTAGGCCAAAATTCCTTCAAACTGGATGACTCTTCAGATTGTTCTCCTGGCTGTTTAAGTGGTAGTTCCCGACTTGCTGAAATGCATAACTGTGCCATGACAGAGTGGAGGCTCCTTTTCTTGTTACTTTGATTGTGTGCAGTATGCATCCGTGAAGCAAATATAATAAAGACTATGTGGCCTAGCTCACTGTGAAAGCCAGACCTATAACCTTTTATAATGTTAAAAACTCCAAGCCTCTAGAAGCTACCAGTCTGAATTATAATATAAAAATATCTTCGACTTCTTTCTGCTTGGATTCACAGTTTCCTGTTAGCTGGAAGCATCAGTTCCATCAGCTCTATTTGAATTTAGAGCAGGAAACAAACATTTCCCCAAAGCCAGTAGATCTGTGCTATGGAATAGATGTAGCTTATGGCCTCCCATAGCCTGTTGTAATCAGCAAAAATGCTGCTTCTGTTGCACAGTCTACTGGATGCCAGAATAAAATAATAATAATAACACTAATAATAATATCAATTTCCAGTACAAGGCTTGAATACTACAGTGACCCTTAGGTAGATGACAGAGCTAATCTCTGTATTTCAGCTATGTTGATAGTACAGGTCAATGTAACATGAGATAAGTAAAATTGCTTATTTTTTCTTATTATTGAAAAATAGATAAGTAAAATGATTAGTCGTTTAAATACAATTTAATAGCTAAATAAGTACTAGTAAATAGTAGGCATGTGAAAATTTTAAAAAGATTCTTGAAGTAACTTGAAAATTCATTGCAGTCATTCTTTCAATCACCATCCCCTTTTGTGTACTTCAGTGATGATAAAACGTTTATTAGACTGATAATCATAGCTTCTGTAGCAATATGTCCAAGTCTTTTCTACACTGATTATTTCTGAATGGAGGAAAAAATTTGGATGTTTGCTCAGTTTTAACTCTTATCTATGGTGAATAAAATTAAATTTTAAACTGACCAGGCTGAAAAACTATTTAGAAATTAATATTTCTAGATAAGCCACTTCTGGATTTAGTGTAATGTTTTGGTGCTGTGTGAATGGAAATATGTTTCAAGATTTGAATTAATAGCTACATGCTAACCAGTATCTTGACTTGTGAAAGTTTTAGTTTCTGCTGTGTAGGGTCGAAATGATGCTTTGTAAGAAAGAAGGTCAACTGCCAATAATTAGTTGCATAGCCATGGGAGAAAAGACAGCGGTAAATGGAAGAACCAAATATATTCAGCAGGTAAATGGATATTCAAAAAGATTACATTTGATGCTAAATTGAAGGAGTAATCATAAACTGGAGATAGTCAAAGTGAAAAGAGAATCAAAATAACCTGGACAGCAATATTCTGGATATATATAAAAGAAATGGTAGCAGATAGTTGGAAGCCCAAGAATATAAGGATCCTTTTGCCTAAATAGAAGATACTTAGGACCTGAATAGGAAACCTAAAAATTGAAGCAGTTGAAGAGAACAGCTATTACAAATTCTGCAAGGGGGGAATACGACTGTGGAAGAGACTACTGGGAATGGGAAATATATTGAAAAACAAGAAAAATATTTACTACAGATGACAGCGGAGCACTGGACATGTCACTCATAGCTGGAAGCAGAAGGGGTTCAGTGAGAAAGTGGAAGAATTGAATTTTTACTGCTCGTATATTTGAGATGCTGGTCGACTAGCCAGGGTATAATTGCTGGAAATACGTAAAGTGGCAAGATGAAGGAGAAAGGAGATATAAGGGTATAGTGTTGGTTTATTCTGCTCTAGTATGGCACAAGTAGAATTAATAAACGAAAAGGAAATCATGATATAAAATGGAAGAACAAGTCATACATAAGTTAACACATTTAAAGGACTTGATCTGGTTGGTTTAATGTGTTTAAGAGCTTAGTGTATATCCTGATGCAACTCAGATGAAACACTCATTGATGTGTGCTAAAAGAAAATAGATGAAAGACTCTCAAATTTTCAAGACAGGTATTATTTTTTTAGCTGTGAAATCTGACTGCCTATGCATAAAGATTTCCTGTTAAGTGAAAACAGAACAAGGGGAAATGGAGATAAGATCTCTTCCATCAAACTATTGTATCAAAGCTTGCAAGGCAACTCTTCCTCTCATGCTTGTTTAGAGATTCTGATTCTGAGAGGAGACCTCAGCCCACAGGATGTCGTCACCCTTTCTTTTTGCAAATGGTCTGCTGTAGTTCTTAAGGGAGAAGTGGAGTGGAAGTAAGCACAGCCATACAAGTAAATACCTGACACCATCGCTACTAGCCGCAGAATGAAACATGGGAATGCATTACACTTCGGTGATAAATGGTCAAGGCTTCAGAGCTTTAGTATCCCCCCCAAATGCTGTCATTCCCATCACACACTTTAACCCCTTTACACCATGACTTGTGGTTTTGTACTGTAGGACATGTTGACAATAGAGCAGCTGTCATTTGCTGGCTCTGCTACCAGTATGTGATCAGAAATGTAACTCGAAACAATGGCAGAATGAGTGGTGCTGCTCGCAGGAAACAATCCTGACTTCTACGCCTGGTTTATGAACATTGGCAGAGGAAATATTGTAAGAATTAAGGAATTTTACATTTAATAATATCACTCTGTTTGTAAAACTTTAGGCCACAGAAAATCAGCCTTGATTTTTGGATCATAAAGAATTACATGCTTTTTATTGACAGAAAATAATAATATGGAAATATTTGTATATATTGTGTGCACATTTTCTTTTATGTTGTAAGGAGAGGAAGAGAAACCCAGATTTGTTTCAAAAGTATCTTAAGCTACTAAGGTGCTGAATTTTTTAGTCAGTACTGACTTTTTTACCCACAGTCTCCACCCAGATGATCTTAGTATCTAGGTTAGATATGAGGTGACACAACAGAGAATAAGAAAACATCAGGCCTGGGAAAGGGAGAGGACATTTACATAAAGTAAATGAAGCTCTTTGATTGCACTTGCTTACACAAGATAATGGGTTAGTGTGGTCATTTCTTTGGAGAAGGATTTTATGTTTTTGTTTATGAATAGATTTAAAGAGCAGAAGACTAACGCTGTGGCTCAAACTGTTCAAACTGAAAGAGAGGATTTGGCCTAATACAGTTTGATAGAAGCATCTACTAAAATCATTCAAAAGGCTTTTTCTGAATTCCTTTGATCATGTAGCTTTCAAAACATAATCAACCTGCTCTTTGGTTCTAAAGTAGGGCATTATCAAAGAACATGTGCTGCACAGCATCTTGCGTCCCTACAGTCAACCAACTGCATTACTCAGTCTTCTCTTGGAACGACGCAGCATGGGCCAGCGTAGTTTGAGTCAGTTTTTCTTGTTTGCTTTTTACATCCTTAACGTGTTACGTTAATGCTAAAAGAGACACCCCTGCACTTTTGAGAGACTGTAATGCCACTAGCTCTGAGGATGGCATTCCCTGGCTGTGAGAAGTGCAGTGCCACCTGCATGGAAAAGTGAAGGTGTTGTAGCTGCCTCTTGTGTATCGTTGTGCTTCTTTGTGTGTAAAGTTCTGCTCTCTGCAGTGATCCTTTTTCTATATGCTTCTGCACAGCCTGGCGCTCTGTAGACCTAAACACATCTTGGTGACACAGCTCTCTTTCCCTTCCCATCCCCTGGGTTGTGTCCAGCCTCTTGAGAAAAGAGGTGGTTACGCTCCTTATCGCAGATGCAGTGAACTTTTTCTTAAGCAACTAGGTTGACTCCTGCTTGTATGTTGTGCAGTTGGAAATCATAGCCATCTGCAGTAATGACCTCTGTGTCTTGGATGTTTAATTCATGCATTAAATAGAAAGCTTTTCTGTGCTTGCTCCAGTTTTGTGATCTTACCACATGAAAGAGATTCTTTGCACTCGAGATCCCGTGGGCATTGATCCATAGTCTTTATCTGGGCACATAGTTGCTCTAGGAGAATACAAGAGTTGGAAAGCTCGTCCCTTAGTAAAATCCAGACTAGCAGGTATGTTTGTGTTCTTGGTGGATGTGTTTGTCTGATTGCCTGGGCGAGATAGTCGGTTTGTAGATAGAGTCTGTATCCAACATTCAAGCTTGTTTGCCAGAGATAGCTGATCCAGCCTGTCTCCAAAGTAAATGAAATGCTTTTCATTTCTTTTCAGCAACTAGGAATTTGGGATTTCTGGAATGTTACATTGGGCTCGACTCTGGAAGTAATCCAATATAAGTTTTATAATTTGTAAGAGAGAGCATGCAAACAAGATATGGGTGATTTGGAAAGCACTGTAGCTATTTTGATCAGGAAACTGGGGACGGCTATGATGGGAGTATTCTGGCAAATTTCAGGAACTACAAAGACATTTATTTATGCTAACCTAGTATGCCATTTATCACTTAACAACTAAAAATCAAGCATTAATCAAACATATCAGCTGAGATGTGATTGTACAGTACCATAAGTCTGACGCTGGGTTCCTGGCTCTGCTGGCTGCAAACCACGATGGCTTTTCATCTCTGAGGTAGGGATGGCTCAGGACAAGAGGCCTTTGACAGGGAAAGCCAGTGGCCATCGCCTTTCTTCCTCAACCTCCATTGTGTATCACTTGCATTTACACACAGCTTTTCCACATATCAGGACCACTCTGACTCAAAGGGTTTTGTCTCTTTTTCTAGAACTCGTCTGTTTGAGCATGTCCAGAGGGTTGTTGCCTCCTGAGTGTTGGTCCATTCAGGCCTCTTCAGATGAGCATTACCTATTTGCAGACTGGGTAATAGTCATAGAGTTTCTCAGGGTATTGCAGACTGAGTATGATGATTGTAGTCTTACTTTTTTTTTTTTTTTCCACTGTGCCAAACATAGATACAACAAAATATTTCAGTTCTTCCCCTATGACAAGCCCTCGTGTGGCATGTTGAAAGCAAACAAGATGTGTTCCATGAATCGGCTGCAGTTGAACGGGGATGGCCCTGAAATGGTATGCACCTCGTTTCACCCACATCAGATAGCATTATAAAGGAATTCAACTGCAGCATCAGATCCTTTCTAATTGAAGGGATATCTCTTGGACTCCTCTCCTTGAAGACTACCCACACATTTTCTTTGAGATCCAATCATGACATCCCTCACTGAGGAGACACCTGTAGGGTAGCTGAGCAGGTGCCTTTGTAGTCTGTTTGGCTGTCTAAAGTCATCAAAGGTGTGAACTTTTATCAAAAGCATTTTGCCTGTGTTTGTTTTATAATTGCATGTCTTCCTAGATTATAACATAAAAAAGAATCTTCTGCATGGTCAGGACAACAAAACCATGTCAATGTCAAATTACTTGACTACCGAGTCTCTTCACTAAAAAGCAAATTTACTTTTCTCCAGTTATTGAAATGTCTTGCCTCACTTGACTGATTGACAGAATCTGGTCAAGCCAGGTCACTTTTTTCTCCCTAGTTTGATTCCTTTCAGGTCAGTGTGTAACAAGGCTGCACTAAGCCATTAAGAAATAAGACACAGTTTTAGGAAAGTCTCTCTGATGGGCCATCACTGAAGAGATCCCTTCTGTTTTGCTGCCTCCAAAGTGTTTGGTGCAAGCACACACTGGGCAAGACATGGAGCTCCACACAGTCCCACCTGAGCCTCTGAATCAAAGGGAAACTGCAGCACCTGTCTCCGACTGAACAAAATACAAATCAAGTTTTATCTAAGTTGTGAAGAAGTCCTGTCATTTCTGCTTTCTTAGTTCAAAGAAATGGGGGCTAAATTTCAAAAATGTCATTTATGTAATCACTCAGTGTAACTTTTTTTTTTTTAAGAGATGGATGTTATATATGTGACAACATCATGGCTTAGATATATTATAGTCAGGGAGATCTTCCCTCACATGGACTTTTTTCCTTTCTGAGGCTGTAGCATGTGTTGTAGAAGTCTAGTGCAAAAGTATAAGAATTCAGAATACAATATTGCTTTCCTAGTGTATAGTGCTGACAAAAGTTCTCCTCATTTCCCTGCTTTAGGATAAAATATGAGAATATTTACTGAGGAGTGAAGAAGCGTGCTTATTTACACTGTGCTAGTGTGTTAGTTACCGAGTCTTATTGAAATGTTGCAGGAATTTGGAGAAGAAGTTTCTATTCATTCTGTGTATAACAAACGCTCTCTATTAAAATATAGTGCTTCTTGGTTATTATTAAATGTCTCAGGGTGGAATGATTTTGAGTAAATCAAAATTGCTATTTTCCCAATAGGGTCCTTTGAGAATTTCTGAAAGGAAGCGAATCTTCTGTGAATCGGATGCACTGCCATATATTTAGTTGTTCAGTACTCAATTTTGTGTATGAACATAAAATTCATAAAATCCACCCTCTGTAATGATTTTTCACAGGATCGTTGCTTCATTGCGGCTGTGACACCGTAAGATATGAAGGCAGTATGTCTTATACAGTAAATATTTCCATTGCTTTATAAAGAAATCTAACCTGCTCAGTGTTTGCATGTTATTACCCTGCTCACAGCTGTTTATGAGCAATGCTGCTGTCTCAGCGCTGGGAACAAACACGTTTGGGCATGCATGCGAATGACATGGGTTCATTCCTGTCTGTTTCGCAAGCCAGAATTGTGGAAGTATCTCCCATTCTTGGCCTGACTGTTTTTCTCTGTAGCAAGCCTCATTTTCCCAGGCAGATTGTTGTCATGTACTAATAAACCTCCAAAGAATATAAAATATGTGCTCCCATGGTTGCACATTTTCTAGTTCAAAAGCTTCTTCTTGTGGCAGACCCAGGTATGACAATCTGAAGCAATCTGAGATCATCTGCTATGCTGTTTGCATGTCCCCACCCAGAATACACATCTACTTTGCTGTGTTATAATAGGTGAGTTGGCTGAGACCTGGATATTAAAGTATAGGTTTGGACTGATAGGCTTTTTGGTATACAACTGATTTTCCTTCCTTAGTAAACTAATGCTAATGGCTTCTTCAGAAGTAAAGCATAATAAACTAGAAAGCAAATACATATATTTATATATATGTACAGCACATATACGGCATGCTGTTCAAATAAAATTGTCTTTCAGAATGAAGTGGTTTTAACATGCAAAGTTAGTCTAAGCCACATGAACTGCACGTGGCAGTTGGAGCCCTATCTGCCATACATGCATTCATCATGTTTTGCTATAATTTCCTTGAGCAGAGTGAGCTCTCTAAAAAAGTGGTCTTTAGAGGCTCACAGATGTCCTCTGTAGTTTTTGTTACAGGAAAAAATGGGTTCCTCAGATAACACTCTTTTTTTTCCCAGGTAATAGACGTTATCTCTGGCATAAATGGACACCTGCTAACATGTCTCTTATCCTTGTGATCAGAGTAGCCTGTCTCTCTTAATGCCTCTCTGACACGCGTGGTTTTCCTGATTGCCTATCAGACGGCTTTCCATCCCAGCTTCCTGCTTTTTTTGGTCAATGTGAAGGAGGGAGAAGGTGTCTTGAGTCCTCTCCATGATGTTTTGATTCCTCTCAAGCCACAGCTGGACAGCATAAGGTAGTCAAATTAAATATTGAAAGATAGGTGGTGACATTTTTTCTTATTTTTATTAATCACAAAATAAGTCTTGTATGTGCATTCCACTTGTGCACACTTGGCTGTCCACAGCCAAGTAAAAGTTGCAGACGCTTGGCTTTGTAAGTCTGAGTACTTTGCCTTTGGACAATTTCCCAAATTCTGGAATGGAATACAGCTAGGTGATTTTAATGACAATATCCCATATCAGCTGAATATAATTCTTAGCATTAATTATCCATTTTTGAAAATGAAATTTCCAACAGAGATTATTTTGTTTACAATATTTTGCAGAAATGCTTTGCCTTTCTCAGTTTAAAAAACAAATGTTCAATAACATTGAAGACACAGTGGGTGTTTGTATTTCTGTAGTTTCAGAGAAGAACTCGACTTAACTTTTTTTTTTTTTTGTAAATTTACAGTGCTTTATTTTTACACTGTTCCTGTGATTTAGGCCCCTTTCTCTTCTTTGGTAGAAAACAAAATTCACAACTTCAGTAACTTGGCAATGTGGTTCTTATTTTGTCACCTATTTGAAAGTGTGAAATCATTTTTGGCAGGAAAAATATTTCTTGCTATAAGCCAGAACAAAGAAGCATGAAACTTCACATATGAAATATTGTGAGTTTGGGTTATCAACCAAAGTAGTACCACGTGCTGCTCTACTGTGGTCTTTTAAAAACAAGGTTTATTCTTTTTTTCACTGATCAAGGTGAATTTACCTATGTTTAAATACCTCTTTGCTGACTTGGAATGCTGAACAAATTTTCATGCATAGATACTGTTTATGCATCCCTCTCTTTAATTGTGCAGAAAGCAGCAAGTGCACAATACTTGTGCTCATCCCCAGAAAGTCTGTCCACATGAGTCTGGTTCATTGGAGCATCCATATGCACTGGTACAGGGCAACAGGTCAACCAGACAAAACTCAAGAGGTATCACCTTCAGTTGTTACTATCATGAGGTTTCTCTTAAACTTTATTTCCTTGGTGTCTCTTCTCCTAATAATTCCCACATCTTGGGTGCTTTTTACAGTGTTCTTTGAATTAAGTTAGCTACAACAGGGGTCAGATCACAACCTCATGTAAATCACTCTTGCTCCTTGAATTAGAGAGCTGAACCTACCTGTTCTCCGTCTGATTCTTCACTTGTTGCACAAGGAGTACTTCTGCTAAACGCAGTCGGTAGGTTTTTTTTTTGTTTGATTTCTTCAAGTACCTGTTGTATCATTAAATATTGATCTAAAAAAAATTCATAACAAAGCAAAACGAATTGATTTTAAACGGACACAAAACGCATTCTTTGCTCTGATGACAATTTTTGGTGAATAGGAACGATTTATTTTTTTGGTCTAATCTAACCTCTCCAAGTGTTCTTCAGAAATGAAGAAAGAGAAAGAAATGTTTTTGTGAAGGAGGTGAGTGGTGTCTATAGTATGAATCTGAGGTATTAGTATCTTGTGAATAAAAGAGAGTGTGTGTGGAAATAAAACTGTGTTAACTGGGGATGAATATACCACATATTTCAGTTAAGAGTGTGAATAACTCTTTCAGAGGACCAACATAAATTCTGCATACATGACAGTGTACAAGGTAAAGAAGTATTCTTTCCACAGATGACTGTCTGTATTTCAGATTCTTTCAATTTATTAATATGCCACGTATGCTAAAGAGTATCTTCCAACTTTGTTAACTTTCAAAGATGTTAGTTCATAACCGTTTTATCTCTATATGTAATGGCATTATAAAATGTTTCTCTGATACTTCTAGCAACAGAATTTGTATAGCTTACATTCAAAGTGCAGTAGCTTGAAAAAGAAGTGTGATGTTTATTAGGTCTAATTGTGCATAATTTTCAAAAATTGTTTGACTTATAAGAAGAGATAAATGTTTTCACACTTTTAATGCTCAAACATTGCACACTGTCTTCACACCAATTATGCCTCTCAGTCCTGTGATGTGCCCATGGTTTTCAGGCTTCTCCTTTTTATTAATTTCCTTCCTAGAAATTAAGTAGGTACTCTGCTTAAAGTTATCATCAAGCAATGGATTTTACTATGTGTTAAGTAAGGTACAGACATTTTTGGAATTAATGTGCCTTAACTTCCTCCTTGAACCTAAAATTCAAATTACATTCACTTCTATACGGAGTAATACTTGGGAAGAAAAATTCCAAATGACTAGGAGTTTTTCAAAATATTTATAGAGTTGAGGTTCACCTATTGCTTATTGTACAAATTATAGTTACATGGTCATTCATTAAGTTTTTTGTTGTTTATTACAGCAAAACTTAGAATTTTGTTCTCTATTATAAGGTACTAATATTATTTGCTTTCTCATGCAAGATCTTTCTGTTTTCAGAGTTTCATAACTGATCCAATAATTTGCATATTAATATGTACGTGTTTCTGTTTACATTTATTTCTCTTCTAAATAGAATAGAGAATAGGGATGTGATGGTAACACATTTTACACATGCTATGAATCAAGAAAGAAAGGATAAAAAACAGCAAAGTGATACTGCAAAACTGAAGTGAAATTTAGGTGACATTTTAAGATGTTGAATCTGGTTATTAAGCCTCTGAGGTTTATTTTTCTTAGTTCCTGAAATGAGTATTTTAATTCTCTCTCACAGCCAGTGACTTTTAAAAAATACTAATGCCCTGTGACATGTGGGCATAACAAACTCCAGTGGTCCTTTGAGAGTAATGGTTTTCTGAATGGTGGTTTCTCTGTTATATTCTTCACTTATTGTTTTCTCTTTTGAGTGGGCAGGTGAAATTGAACTGAGGAAGCAGAAGTGACTGAACACTGTTGGTGGCAATGGCTGCAGTGAGGAGGGATTCTTAGGAAACAGATGGCTGTCTGCTGGCAGTGGAAGAAAGGCCATTCATTTGAGGGCATAAAAAGGCACATCCCAACTTTGCAGTTGAGTGTAAATGAGAGGCAGAACTCTCTTGTGCAATGAGTGGGAAAATTCAAACAGCCAGTGAGTGAGAACGAGGAATCTAGAAAATGTGTGTTGGTTAGGTAGAGAAACTTGGATGAAGTCCTTGGTTTTTATGTAGTAGAATAAGAAAGCAATCTGAAGAAAGGAGAAGGACAGACAACGTGCAGGAACAAAGAGGTATTGATAGAAGTCTTAATTTAAAATTCAGTTTCAGTGGTAGAGTTCAGATGAAAAGCTAGGGAAACACTGGAGGAAAGACTACCTGAACATTAAGGACATAAGGTCTCTGTGTTATCTACTGAAGTGTTTGATCAAAAGGCAGGGGAAGAAAATAGATGTCACACTTTCAGTGAAGAATGGGAAGAGGAAATCATGTAAAAGAAAGGAGGCAGCAGTGGATGCAGAAATACTAAAAGCAAAGTTGTCACTACAGTACTAATATTGATGAAAATAGGTTAGGTAGCGTAGCACATGGAAGAATATTAAATTCTGCTAGTGAACAGAAAGCCTTCTTTTCCTTTAAATGTGTCCACAAATTTTCCTTAGCAGACTCCTTTTCAAAACTAAAAATAATGAAAGATTGAAAAGATTACAGCACATTCAGAGAAGTATAAAACAGTTAATTTTGGAGTATATCCAAGCAAAATAATGTCATCAGTTTGGATATGTGGTGGAATGGTAGTGGCTGATGGGAATCAGTTAAGGTCAGGAGGAGGAGGGGAGGTGGTGAGGTGGAGGAGACTCAGGCAGGAAAGGAAGCGATAGTAACAACTTTTTGATGGAAAATGCCCAAATTGCTTAGGACTACCTGCAGTCTTAGATTTGTCAATCATAACACAGAGTGTCTTCAGCAAACACTAGATGGAAACCTTAACTGTTTTTGAAGAATCCAAACAAAGCATGGATCTGTCATGTTGTGGCATCCAGTATATTAACATAATTATCAAATTCGCACAGAGACTGAAGAAATATTTAGTGAAACATAGCACCACTGAACAAAAGAGCAGACCCAGCACACAAGCTCAGGGGACAGTATAGCTTGCATGCCCAAATGTGATCTCAGAAATACAAGTTAGAAATCCCATTATTATGAGTTGGAGAAAAGCTTGAAATCCTCGTCTTCATTTTGAACACCTAACACAGAAAGGACATTCCTTTCTTTTTTCTTTGAAGGATAGAAATCTTTTTTTTTTTTTTTTCCCTTGACAGAAATGTCAGTCATGTAATAATAAAACACTGACAAACGAATGGGACTTGCCCTGGGTTCAAGGGGACCATGGGAAATACTGTCTGTGCAATATTTTCTGGAGCTGATGTTAAGTGATCCATTTCTACTGCTGGTTTTCAGGTGATATTTTAATGCTAACCCATGACAGCTGCATACTTTCAAAAAGAAAAAAAAAAGTTGTCTTAGTAATGAATAAAAAAGTATGAAAGTGACTTCTTTGTACCACACAAGTAGGAAGAATGTATTGGTCAACAACAACACTAAATAAAGTGGCACCAACAGTAGTTTAACAATTATAAAAGGATGTTCTTATGGGGTAACCAGTGGACTAAAACACAAAATTTAATAATGCCACATCCAAACATAAAAACGTAACAAGAAAAACTTGTATTAAAGTCTAGAAGGCATTGTTTTCGGAATGCGTATATTTTCACACCCTATTCTGTTGTTATACAGATGGCTTTCAGTTCTTTTCATTATAACAGAAGTACCATATCAAATATAAATATATATATTTTTCCCTATTAAAGTAGTCTAGTTCCCTTTTGGCAACTAAAAAAGGAATAGGAAAGGAATTTACATAGCTATTTGATATTCATTTATGCAATGTTGAAAAGCCATATAGAAAATCTAGGAAGAAATTATTTAGAGTCCCATAAAAATAAGTAAGATTTGTTATTACAAGAAAATTGTTCTTATATAATACTCATTCCACACTCCATTTGATACAATTTCGGTACTGTTCCATCTTAGTTCCATTATTTCATGGTTAAGAGGATTCGCAAGCTAAGCCCAGCAGAAGAAGAGTGTGCCTGTGCTTTTCCACAGGATTGGTGGGCTTGAACTTAGCAAATTTGTCGGCCATCACAGAACAGGATGGTTAAGATTTCTTTTTTTTTTTTTTTTTTTTTTGTGTCCCTAGCAGTTAGGGAAGCATCTAATGTTTTACATCAGATAGTTTTGCTGTAGTAGATAGTATCTTTTCTTGAACCAGCTAACTTATGGCCTGGAACATGGAACAATACATTTCTCGTTTTCTTTTCTTTTTCTTTCCTTTTTTTTTTTTTTTTAATGTTTTTAACTTAATGCACTGAGAGTGAATAGAACCTGTCAGCATGACAGGGCCATCTCTGAAGGGTTAGGAATGTCTCAGCTGGGAATATTGGGCATAATAGAAAATTTTCCAATTTCCTAGTCAATTCATATAACCCTTTCTTTGACCTTTTTTCAAGAATCACACAGGTACTGTGGTTGTGGCAGGGAGGATGGGATTCTGTTTCCATGAGGGTCTCTGTTAGCCATCTATCTATGTTCTGAAGACTATTTTGATTCTCATCTTTGTAGGTACAATTGTTTATAATGCTTTATATATTTGGACTTTTAATTTTTATGTGAATAATAATTTCAGACGTTGAAACCAATAAATACTAGATTTACCAACAGTATAGCAAGAGAGATTAAAAAGAAAACAAAACAGAGTGTGTTGTTGTGGGACCAAAATGCTTACCTAACTAATCATTATTCAACCATTAATTCTGTTAATTACCAGAAAACAAAGTCGCTTTCTTCAAGGTTGCAGTTGCAAGGTATTCGTATATCCAGATGGCTTATGGGTGTATTATCATGACTTCTGAGTTGAATTAACATTTATGTGCAGTATGATTTTTCTCGTTTCCTTATTTGTATTTGCATAACTTAGGCAAAGGTGCGTTGACTTCATTTTTGTGTGGCACAGCAGTGACCAGCAGTGCCTGAAAACACTAACAATATTTCAAGAGTCTGATAGATGTTCACTGTTTTATATGTTATATAGACTTTTCCTCCAAAACCAGATTTTCATCATTGGTACTTGGCATCACTGATAGCTTGTCAGTGGGAAAAAAAAAAGAGTTCAACATGAACATGATAAATGAACTTGAAAGTCCATGATGTTGCCTTAGAAGGTTTAGCAGCAGCATTGCCTGGGCAGATTACACTGTGGATACCAACATTTTACATGTTATTGTAATAAATGCAGACGCTTCATCTTTATCTCTATTACACAGGCTGACATCTGCTATGAGTATTACATTTGCTTGCTGAAAAAGAGCTTTTTCCAACACCCTCAACTGTGAACAGCTAGATTCTGAAATGAGGCTTTTCCCACATTAGCCACATTTATTAATGACTACTGCAGAACTTTTTTCACTTCTACCAATTCAGAAATTTAACATGTTCACCTGCAGCACATTGTACTTCAGATCACTGCAGGAAAATTGAGGCTCAACGTTTGCAGATAGACTCTATTTCACTGAATGTGATGGATGTGGATATAGATTCTCTGTACAGTGAATAGGTTGCAGGTAAAAGCAAGTATTCTGTCTTGCTCTGAACGTGATGAATGTGAGACTTGAATGCCTGGATATTGAAAATGCACATTGCTTGAATGGACAGGTATGCCATATCCACTCTTCTGATGTCTGCTGCAGGCCTCTCCACACTAGTCATTTTCTTTGGTGCCTGTTGCGTGCCAGCGCGCAAGTCTGGTAGAAGGGGAATTCAGTCTGAATCTAAAACCCAGGATTTCTGGGCCAGTAATTGAGACAACATGGGGAATTCCAGGAGCATCTGTTATGTGGCCTCAAATATTTTAAAATAAAAAAGTAAGGGATAGTTAATCCTTTCATTAGTTTGCTGGCCTTTTATATGAGAAATACAAAGACGTTTGTTGGCATTCAGAGTTCAGTTTGTTGTAGGGACTGATCATGGGCAGTCACCTCACAGCGATGCAGGTTACTGGCTCTTCTTTTCTCACTTCCCTGCTGGCCACATTGAAGGTGAATGGACCATTATTGATTGCTCATGGTCAAGGAGCTGCTGTAGGTTTATTACAGCTCAACAGTCTGGAACTGAGCATTTTCCTTGGAAAATGCCAGCATAATCTCTCTCATAGGAAGAAGAGACTTGATAACATGAGGCTGTGTGATCTGATAGACTGAAAAAAACGAAGACTTTGGTCTCTGGCATCATCTTTCTTTCGTAGCATTTTCAGAGTTGCACAAGCCAGGCCTTTCACGCTGTACAGCCAGAATCTAGAAAAGCTGAGTGCTTGCAATTTCCACTGGGAACCATGTAAGCATAGCTACTCTGAGAGAAGCAGGCCATTTTTAATTTTTGAAAGTAAATAGATATTATGGGGCTATTTGGAAATATAAGCCTGATCTAGAATCAATAGCCATAGCCTTTAAAAAGGGTTTTTAATCGCTATTAAAATCCAAGAAGGAGCAGAAAGGAGTACTAAAAGGATGTATAAGGAGGGAATAGCAGACTTTGAAGCAGTATTCAACTTGTTAAGAATTATACTATATACTCTTTTCCCCAGCCACCCTACGGGCTTTTCACACTGTCCCTTTGCATGCTCGTGCCAGCAAGGTGTCACAATCCTTTAAAAGTAAAAATGTCCCAAACAGGAGACTGGTGTTAGTGTGGAGTTTGAAGAAGATGAAAGATCATTGATTCAGAAGAGAAAAGAGTGCTGTGAAAGCTTTGCTGATCCGAGACAGAATCTCAGTTTTATTAAGTGGAGTAGATTGCAATTCTCAGTGACACACCTGTGCTTCTTTTCCGACTTGCTTCTGCAATCATTTCTGATAAAATACTAAAAAAATTAGTTTTAAGGCCCTCAGGGGGTTACAAGGGACTCTTGGGATTTACTGTGTTGATTAATAGAGTATGAACTGTCATATCTGAAAGACAGCTGTCCGAAAACGCTGGAAAGATCCATCTGATAAATAGAGTACAAATGCACATGAGCTGCTTGAAATGTGTATTATAACAGTAATGGGTTAAGGCTTAACACCACGTGCAGTGTAGTCCTGTGTTTTAAAGTGACTGTGTTTTTCCACTTGTTCTTGACAAATTGTTCGATCACACATCCCTACAGTGCATAGTACCAACTGAATACATTTAATGACTTATCATTAGTCCTACCAACCCTCTACTGTGTGATTCTTCCTTCTGCCATTATAGCAAAGGACTGGCACATGCATCTTTTTTGGTGCTCTACCACTTTTTATATAGGTTTTTGAAGGAACTGTGAATGTTCTCAGAGTGCTTCTTCATTTTAGGAATGTAAAGTCTTTTCTAAACAGCAGTGAATTTAGATTTATAAGCCTGTGAAATGGGCTGGAAACATCAGAAGGTGTTTTACAGAACAGCAAAAGGCTAAATACAGACCATGCCAGGCAAGTGCACAAGGATAAGAAGTGACAAGAAATATTTCTTCCTGATATATATACAGGAGGGAAAGAAAAGATAATTTTGCTGCTTGCATTCCAAGAGCTGAAATAGCTGCTTTGCCACGTGGTGGTTGGGTCATCCTGGCAGCTTAGTATCTCCACTATCAAATTCCTCAAGAACTGCACATATGAAGAATGTTTCTCTGGAAGCAAAAAGCCTTTTCTTGACCATATCAAGTTGTTGTATTCACCTTATCTGATCCTCATCCTGTCAGGACAATTCACATTTTGCCTTGTTTTTTGGTCATATGTGATAGAGTAAGAACAAAACCAAAAACTTTGTTTGTCTTTTATGCTCATCTTCAATATTTAACAGCTGTATTCCTCTGTATTGTAATACAGTGTGTGAAACTGTGCTCTTCAAATTTATGTAAGCTGGTGTACTGGGCATGTGCCAAATGATGAAGTTCTGCTGACCCCTCCTTAGTTTACTTATCCCATAATTTTTCAGTGCATAACCTCTGAAGCCTAAACAACGAGATAACATAGAGTGTTTTCCTATTGATTTCTTCACTAGAAGGCTGATAGTGTAGTATGTATCAAACTTGTGACATTCAATGTAAACTTGAGAAAAAACACAATTCCTTCCACCCTGACATTTCTGTAGGTACAGAGCAGGCAAACACCGTCAAGAAACATAATTTCTCTTAGAAATCTAGCATAGATTATTTCTGTGAGAAATTAAGCTTTCTTCTACAAAGAAAAAAAAAATAAAACTCAACACTGTTTTTTTTTTCTTTGCAAAAGCAATCAATAGAAATTGATTTTGCATGCAGCATACATTTGGTTTAATGGCTTGCTCTGTGTGTATAAGGAGCACATGCTATTGGTAATAACTATGAAACTGTATTTGGTAAAAGTACTTCAATAGAACTGCTTAAAGATTATACAATTAATTTTTTGTAGATCTCATGGGGTTTTCTGAGCTACTTGAAATTTTCAGAGTAGAAGGGATACTTGAGTTATTTGTTTTTAATTGGATTTAGCAATTGCCCCATGCAAAGAGCTTTGCTGAAGACTTCACAGACAAAAACAAGAAATAGAAACACTCCCTCTTTTCAATAAGAATTCGAATAACTGCCAATTTGTCTATAGAGAGTTGCAACTGTAAATGGCTGTCATTATTAAGAAATATGAAACCCATTCTAAGTTGTTTTTGTTGGTAAAGCTTGAAGTTGACATTTCAGCGTATGAGATGTGGCGTGAATTTTAAGCAAGAATGCAGTGGCAGGACAGGCTGTAGAATTCACTGGGTGAAGAAGTGCTAGCACTTTCATCTGTTGTTTAGGGATTGTAGTTTCGAAGCAAAATACCTAGGCATCTGAACACATCAGAAACAAACATTTGTCTTAAATGTTACCTTAAAAAATCCTTTTTACTTTAAGCACATTTCAATAATTTTAGTAACTTACTAGTTTATTTTTCTTCAATTTATGCTTAGAACTATGTAAAATGCATTTTGATGTAATCTTATTCAGACCAAAACACAAGAAAACAAAACAACACCTGAAAATCTCTTTGACAAGCTTATCTGTCAGAAAACAGAGAAGCAGAATGTCTTAAAATCTCATTTCCAGTAATGCTTGTGCCATAGCTGCTAAATACAGTTCCCCCTTTTTTTTGCTTCTGAAACTTTCAAGCTGTTCTATGACACTTGTCACAGTCTCTGCTTTATGCACATGTACAGTTTGATAAGAGAGAAAATTGCAAAACTGGAGAAGATGAATTTTGCCTTGATTGCCCTTGGACTCTTAATTGCTGGTTAGTGAAGGAACACTCCTTTGAAGTGCAAAAGCAGTCACTGCATTTAAAGACTTGGACTGCTCAAGTGGGAAAACAATCTCTTGGATATTTTTCATTGAAAAAGTTGATCTGTAAATGATAATCAAAGAGCAGGCTATTCAAGTTTCTTCTCCTCTTGTTCTTTTAAATACTTTCTGCATTCCTCAGGCTGTGCTTTGGCATTTGGAGATGAATGCCATCTCATATGGTGACAATAAGGCCAATTCAGTGCCCTTCTGTAGGACATTAGGCTGTATGTCCTGCTACACGTAAGGGATTAATTAAATAGCTGTGAATAGCATATTTGAGACAGAAAGGTCACTGTCAGCGTTTTGTGTGCTTATGCTAACCAGTTATGTTAGGAGACTAAAATGATGCATTAAGCATAATTAAATGTGAATTTGTGATGCTTATAAGTAGAACCAGTTATTGTCAATTAATTGACTTGGTGTCGTTTTGTGTAAATGGATCACTTCAGACCTTGTTAATGACAGAATATTTCCATGGTTTTGACAAGGTATTTATTTTCTTAGCAGCCTGATTAAGAGTCTTCTTCTCAAGTGGCCATTCATTCTGATATATAATTGTGTTTATAACTACTTTATATCTGTCTGTATTACCAGTCTGTATCCTTTCTAAAGGAAAAAAATATGTATTTGGAAAAAAGTGTGTCTAAAATCCCTTTTGGAAGGTCTTATTTCAGTTGCTATCATTTCATAATGTAAAGGTGAACTTAATATTCGGGCAAAGAAAAGAGAGAGAGAGGTAAAAACTACTTCTGCTCACTGATGAGAACGTCGAACCCTGTGCATGTGTTTGCGTCTTTGCCATCTTTATCAGGCTGTAATGTTCTTCTCTTTCTTCATTATTGCCTTGTGCAGCACTCAGGGCAAGGGGAGCAGAGCTGGAGCAAAACTGAAACCTCGTAGGATTTGTTTCCCTACCCTAGTAAAGGCCTGGGTAAATCTCTCCCTGTGCTTATTCTGGTGGGCGGGCTGCAAACCGTAACCCCTCTTGGATACCCACTCCGTGTTACCAAAACGGATGCTTTCTTTTTGGTTACTGCTGGTCTAAATTGAGTACCACAGTTCTGGGCGCTGTAAAACTGGGTAATAAATGGCAGTCTTTGTCACAAAGGGTTTTTAGTCCGGATTGTTTTGTGGGAAAGCGATGAGGCAATAGACTGCTAATGCACAAATTGTTCAGGCACATGGGAAATATTTAAGTACTGCTCTCATGATGTTTTCTGTGCTTAATTTACTGGTATTATTACGTCATACTGGTGAGGTCATCACCAGGCCCTCTCATATTGCTGTGTTTTTATAACCAATACAGTTCTGTTTGTGTGCTTTCCTTTGAAATGATCTCACATTTATAGTGTATCATTTTGGTTTTGTTTTTCTAAAAAATGAAGAGAGCAGAAATCCAGACTGTTGTGTGGGAAGGTTATTTGCCTCAGTTTTTAATAAGTGAAGATGAAGATATTTATTATGGGCATTCAGCTGGCCTTTTCTTACAATGACAGGTTATCACTTTAGTACTGTAGGGTAAGACTTTAATTGCATTCATTATATTTGGCGGAGGATTGGCTAGGGTAGCCTCTAAGGATTAAAACTGTTTATCTGTGTACGAAGAATCATTTGGTAATCTGCCAAAGCACTCTTGTTATAAGGGGAGGTTTTCCTTTCAAACTGAAGAACCACACAGATAAACACATTTTCTGGGCAGCTCTCTTTGGTGCATGAAATCATTAACGTAGGACACCTGCATCTCAGAACACTTAGGTTACCTGGTCTGCATCAGACACTTACGCTGAAGTATTCAACATTTGTATTTTAATCCTGGAGGTCATGTTAACATTCTTTCTTATCATATTACAAATGCAATATCAGAGGTTGTTTTGGACTTTCTTTGCATGGTTTTCCTCTTCAGTTGATAAATGAGTCTCTTGACAAGAGCAGCTCATTCAGTGCATAGTAACTGGTAGCTCTTATTGGTTGTAAAACAGGAGCCACATATGTAGAGCTATTCTAAATCTTCTGGAACTTTATGGGCTACCAAAAAATATAATCTCTAGCAAAATAAATCCATAATACGTGCAGAACGTGCCACAAAAGATGCATTGATCTTTTTTTGTGTGCGAGTGAAAGCAAAGAATCAAAAACAACCTGCTGAAACAAGAAAAAACAGTATAATAACTAAGTTATTTGTATAATTAAGTAATAGCTAAATTAATAATTACAACGTCTGATATTTACTAGTTCATTTTGTTTTCTTCTTTTAATTGTATCTGTTGTGTTCTCAGTATGAGAACTCCACTCCCTTGCAAGGTATCTGGCTGATTTTGATAGTTTTAAAGCTTTAAATGCTTCTTTAGCAAAGGAACATGGCATTTGATATTAAACAATGATGATCTTCAGTTAACAAATCTGAACTTGTTTTATTGAATAGTGTTGATAGACAAGTAAGCTTTTTATGCAGAAACTTGCTCTCCCAGGAAGATTCTGCAACAGTGCAAAGTCAGCCTCGCGTTGCCAGCAGAAGCCATCCTGGAAAAATAGATTTCGTTTATGAGTTTCTGCTGTGTCTTTGAGGCACCATATAAAATTAACTTTTATCTCTAGACAAGATCTAAAGTGTTTGTAACAGTTCACTTAAAAGGGTGGGGAAAAAGAACACTGTGTTAACTAAAAAGACGACACATTGCCTGAGGCGGTCTGCTTTTCTCTTGGCTCTAGGAGGAATTAGCTGTCTCCTAAAGGTCTGATTCCTCATAAGTTTGTTGTTGTGCTTTATGTTGTTATTGTTGTTGTTGTTGTTTAATCAATAACTGTAGTTTTCTCAGATCTTTTAAGAGTGCCAGTTGCCAAAACAAAGAATAAAAATAACCCATATTTCTGGATAAGGTGAATGATCTGCTAGCCTGGCTCATCTTCAGTTGAAGTACGGTGTTTGATTCAGGTAGCTCTGGGAAGTGCTCCGATTCTGTAACAACTGGACCCCATAACAGAAAAGTGACCTGATTTTAAAAACAAGAGAGGTGATGGGTCTCACAAGTGCTTTTCATTGAGAAAATGATAATCAAAGGAAGTTTCAGTAGCAATCAAGTAGTTAAGCTATTGTGTTTCTGATAGAAAGAATAGCAACAGCTGTCTGCCCAAAAAAGCAGCATCCTTTTCAGAGTTTGTTTAGGGCCACAATATACCACAGGGCTCAGCTTTACAAGTGTGTTCATGGACAAGGAAATATAGTCTCCTCAATGACACTTTAAGAATAAAGGATGACAAAAGATCCTAATCTATTAGCAAATAATTTTTCTCAAAAAAAAAAAAAGTGAAAATGTTTTTGATATAGTGTGTCTCTGCGTGCAGTATGCCTCTCTGTTTAAAAGGCAGTCTAAGGACTTTCATTTCAGAACACGCAGCTAATAGGAACCCTGATGCTATTTTGAAAATCACCATGGGAATGTCTAGAAATAATAGCCATTTCTGCACAAATTAAAATATAAATGAACTTGTACATAAACACTGTCATCAACTTTAATATTGAAAATGCTACTGAACTTTAATGTGTTTTTCTGTCCACTTAGACAGAAATCCTGTCCTCATTCATTCTCAGGCATAATAGCGGGCCCTGGCTTCTGCTTTGTCCTCATGTAGGAACTGATCCAAAGCCCACAGAAGTCTTTCTTACTGAGTTGTGAAATTCGAGTCTGATATCCATCTTATTTTATTGCTTTTTAATGAGGATTATTTGGGGTGAATTATACTTCCTTGCATGTCATAAAACAACATTTTAATTTGGAATTCTGTGTTGTTTTTCTCAGCTTTGTCATCCATGGCACCTTCCATTTCCCATGAGGTGAGCCTGAGGTTGGCGGTGTGTGGGAATAGGTCCTCATGCCCCATCCTGGTGCCTTCAAATGCTTCTCTAGGCAGAACACATGTATGAGGCAGCCCAGCAAAGCTGGGCATGTCTGTGGTCACAAATTTTACACGTCACTCATCTATGGAAAAAATAAAATCTTCTTGGGATAATGTGATAAGAACAGGAAAAGAGTAGGAAGATGAGGGGGGTGTAGAAGATAAAAAGGGAGTGAGAGTAGGAGTAACTCTAGTTTGTCTTCCCTGTGCTTCTGTAGCCCTGGAAGTCTGACCCCTGAAATGCCACTTTCCATTTTCAGATGATGGAATGAGCCATCTCTACATCTCTGCTATGCTCTTCTACTTGCAATACACTCCTCTGCGTGCAGCCCCTTGCAGCCCGCTCTGGCTGCTTCGGCGCTCTCCCTGTGGCTGTGTGTTTGCCTAATGGTGTATGCCTTTCCTTAGGAATGGTCCATTGCATGAGATGATTAAACCAGCAGGCCAAGTTATAAAACTCCAACTTGGGGGTTAAGTGTGGTCTATATTCGGCACATAGACCTAGGACGTTTTTCAAGCCACTGTGAAGCCCTTGTACTTGCTTATAGTTAGGAGCTCAGAGGGAGCTCCGTTTGTTGATCTATATGAACCAAAAGGCCATTAACTGCAAGGGTCAAAGGGTTAATGGAAGAAATAGTCTCTGCTTGCCATTATCTTGAAACGTTCTGCAGGAACTGGGGAAAGATAACACTTGCTCCCCTATTCCTGTAGGTGTTTTCTAAAAAGGTGACCTCACTGTTCTGTGACTAAGTAAAAGATTAAATGCAAATACAGAGGCCAAGAGAAATGAACTTGCTCAGGCTGCTAGTGGAGAGCCATGCTCCATTAAATGACCACTTTGCTAGCATCAGGTCAAATTCTTCTTAGATGGGTAAAGGTCATTGAGATTGTATTTCTTAATTTCCTAACTTTGTCTTTGTATGTGCTGCTTTCTTTTCATGTACACCAGGAGAAGAGCACTTACTGTCTGCAGTACTTGGGTGTATGGAAGATAGAGGATGGAGAAAGATAAAAGCAAAACTTCAGTTTAGCATTGTATCACAGAAACAGGTGTCATTTGCTTCCCTGCACAGTAAAAAACAGTGAGAAAGGAGACAGTAATGCTCCAACACACAGCAGAAGTCAATTCTCAGAATTAACGTCTAACAGTCTTCTCACAAGGAGAAGACAAAATGTAACAGCAGTGGGCAAAGACTGCGGCCAGGGAAACAGGAGAGGATCTGAAAACTGAAACTGGTGGCTGTGGTCTGGGAGCCACACGGTGCTGAACGTGTCTTGAACCTGGGCAGCTCTGGTTAAGGCCGTAGGGTTTCACATTAAAGGATGTTTTGCTCTTGTGAATTCTCCTGGTGATTTTTCTTTTTTTTAACTTTTTAAGGTCTCTGTGCTTCATGCTGGCTGTTCACAGAATGGGGGCTCATATGCAGGCCTTTGAGGAATATGTTGTTTCAGGTTATACGTCTTAATGGGAGAGCTTTGGCTCCCTGTGAGAATCATGGTTTTGGACTTTTTCAAGGGATCAGTACTGAAAATGAACAGCTGCTGTTTCACCGAACCTTTATTTAATGTAATTGTACACCTCATTCTGTAGAGGAAGAAGGGATGTTATCTGTAAAAGTGTTCAAATGTTAAATGTGAGGGCCTCATAGTCTTTAGTGATACTCATGGCTTTACTCATCTCACATTTTGAATTCTCAGAAGTGATGTGTCGTGGTGCTTCAGCCCACCGTAGTGGATCCAACAGAAAAGGTGATTTAGGAACACTTAGAAAGTCATTGTCATCTTCAATTCAGTTCTGCTGGGAAGATCTCTTAGGTTTAGCAATCAAATGAATAATTTTAAAAGAATGTTTAAAATGCTTGAAGAATACTTAAAAGCATTAAAACCACAGTGTGTTCCTTTCTCAAGGATACTTTCATGATTCATCAAATAGGTGAGAATATGTACATTTTGCCTCTGAGAGGCATTTCTGTCCAGAAATTTCATGAAGCTGCTTGATGTGTTATAAATTCTTGTATTAATCATGAATGTTTCTTATAATTTCAGTTTTGATGGCTGGTTATTCTTTTGGAAAAGCAGAAACAAATATAAACCATAACGGTAGTCCGTGATATATTGTATAAAAAGGTCACTCACTGACAAAGCAGAACATAAGTAAGTCAGGTGACATTGTATCAGAAAATTGGATTAGATACTAAGCAAGAAAGATTAGATTCACTCTGATATCCATGTTGCGTTTGGTATCAGTTCTAGGTACCTACAAAACACCTGTGAGAAAGAATGATAGAGGTGTCAAAAGCTAAAAAAGATAAGGAAGTCTAGACCAAAGGTTTAAAGAGATGATAGACTGTTTTCTTTTTCTTTTTCTTTCTTTCTTTTTCTTTCTTTTTATTCTTTTTCTTTTTCTTTTTTTTATTCCTTCTTTTTAATTTCCTTTTTCTTGTTTCTATTCTTACTTTTTTATTTATACTTTTTATTATTATTATTTTTCCTTCAGTTTTAGGCTTGTCAATCAGATTGGGCTTGTGACAGCCAATGAATACTGAGTTATTACCCACCTGAGATAGCATGGACATGAAAAGTAGAATCTAGGTATGGAGTTTCTTGGCCCAAAGTATGCCAAGCAGCACTTCTTAATGGAGTTTTTAATAGTATACTAAACATCAGGATATTTTGGGTCGCCTTAGTTTGGCTTCATGCATTTCTTATGTTTGTCTCCGTATTATTTTAAAGCTGGCTTAGAACTGAATTTGGAGTAAATTAACTAATTTCAGATTAGAATGAATATGCAAAAGTGAATTATAATGCATTGGTTAAATCTATGCATATACACACATATGTACATTGAGAGTTTATATATATCTAAATCTATACATTTTGAGCCTAAAACTGGTTGGAGTAATTGCTGGTGTTCTTGTTCACAGAACTTTATTCTAAGTTTAACAAAGTATAAGTATCCCCTTGATACTTTTGTTTAAAAATACTTAATGTGCATCGGTCTGTAAGAGGTCGTGGGTGTGATGAGGCTGATGGACAGGTAACAAACCCAATACCAGCACTGCACCCAAGGCATCGTGTATTCTGGCCCACTGCACAGCAGTGTTGTTCATCCCCTGACTATGTCATTCTGAAGCTAGCTTGAGGTTGTTGATGGTGTTAGTTGCTGCCATGACTTGGCTTCACTAATTCCGATGAAAGAACTGGGTTTGGATAAAACACAAGAAAGTAGAACTGTTCATCTTTAACATTAGCCCAGACAATTCTGTCCCTTTACCCTTTGGCTTCAGTTATTTTGGGTCATACAGTAATCCAGTTTTCCATTTATCTTTTTATTTCCATTGCAATAAGATGTGTTAGTGAATGGGGCCACCCTCTCATCTGTAATATCCCCACTGTGGAAAATATTTGGCAAAATTTTGCTATTCACTTTGTCACTCATCAGTTTTTCTTTCAGTTCCTTATCAAATTCCACTACTTCTATTCCAATGCATTACTTTCCAGATATTAGACACTCCAGTTCTTAAAATTACAAGTGCTTTGACTATTTTAATCCTGCACAATGAATATGGGGATTAAAGGGACATGCCACATATTGTAAAGTTGTGCTAAGCACGGAAGACACTTTGGGAAAAAGCATTAGACCATTCCCAATTGCAATTGAGAGAGAAGACTAAAATTGAAAAAACTAAACAGTTGTTGAAAACTCTGCCTTCAGTTTGACCCTCATCATATGATTTCTTACTTGACTGCACTAACCTAAAATTTGTGATGAGTCCTGTTAAACAATTGTGCATTAAAAAAATGTTGTAAATCCTTCCAACAGATTTCTCTTTCATTTGCTGTTGTTTTATTTATCAAATCCTTCAGGTTTTTCATTCCTAATGCTTGTTTTGACAGGAAGTTACATATAGCTTGTATATAAAACATGTAACCTCTATTTGCTTAATTTACTTGTTAAAGGAAAAATGGACTTCAGGCTTTTTTGTCATATTCACATCCATGAATTATTTCCAATAGAAGTTGCATAAACCTAAGTAAGAAAATCGTTTGCTGTCTTTCCAGGTGAATAAATACTGCTCATTAAGATAAACAATTAACTCACTGTTATTCATTGCTAGAGAAGAAAAATTAATTTCATGTAGCTACACTGGTGATTTCGTAAATAAAAATCATGCCAAGTCATACTTGACTATGTAAAAGATTTTAAACATTTCCTCCATTCCCCTGTAAAAGCTCCTTTCTCACTTATTTTGGCTTGTGTGATCTTAAGCCAGCAGACTTTTTCTTTTTTTAAGGTTGAAGGTTAATTGGACAAAGCATTTCTTCATTCATGTTTCAAAGTCTTCTATCTGATTTTTCATTTTGTAGAAAGTCTTTGAACTTCTGTTTGAATGTCAGATCTCTAAAAGACTTCATTCAGGAAACCCAAATTTGATCGTATTTATTTTTCCCTACTTCAGGGGTTGGGGAAATAAAAGATTTCTAGGCCTGTCTCTGAAAACTGCACTAATTGGCTAATTCTACCTCCTTGAATGATACTGGCCATAAGTCTCCAATAACTTGTCTTCTCTCTCATAGAGAGTGGGTGACCATTTTCAGTGATGCGTACGCAACCAAACAGCACACATGAAGTCTGTCAAAAGTATCGGTGTGTGGCCACCAATGAGCGAGGGCCACGTGGACAAACGAGAGAGAGAACTTGAGACTGTAAAGGCTGGAGCTGAGGCAGCAGCTGGGAATTTTATCATGGAGGTAGAGCAGAGCATTGTGCTTTCACAGCCCCATAAAAACTTACTGGGGGAGACGTGGCTCTGGGATGTTTGGCTGTAGCCTACAACATGAGCTTGAACGTTGATGCCCATCAACTGCATTGGAAGACTCGTGCAAGTTGTGGCATTGCACCCAGTCGGATTTTTTGCAGCAAGAAGTAAAAGAGTATAGTTCCCTGACTGGAAGATTAGTCAAGGCTGGAGTAATTTACTTCTAAAACATAGTTTGGTATTACTAAAACTAGTGTGTTTTTTTTTTATTTATTTATTTATTAATGCACAGCTCTATCCATGCTGAAATAGAATTCTTAAGAATTTGAGAAACTCAGAATTAATCTTTACTATATTATGTATTTTTTAAAGTTTATCTTATGAATAAATCCTTTCACACAAAGTTGTCAGCTGTTTTTGTAGGAGAACCATATGTTTTGGAAATAATTTTTTATTACCCTTAGTATTTTTACTTTCTGTAGCAGTCTAAATCACAAATATTTTGTAGATGTTGTATTTTGTAGTTGTGAAAGATTCTGACAGGATAACTACTGAAAGTGATGCACTTCTCTAATCTGTGTTTTCTGACATGGATCTTTTATCTTGTCTCTGAAATGGACTTTTTTCGTATTATCTGGTATGCTTTTTTGCCGTACATCTTTGGCACCCAATAACCCACACAGAATTTCATTTAAGACAAAATAGTGACTCCAGCAGAAAATAAGTGGAGCCTTCTCCTGTGTAAGTTGTAATTGAGGTTATGGCATGGCATATTGCCTTTGGCAGAATTCTATTACGGAGAAACTGAAACCATGATTTTGAGGCTGCTGCAGTGTAAGCAAAATGAATTAATTATTAGTGACATAGGAAGAATTAGAGGAAAAGAGAAAGGCTTCTTGAGTGAAATACAATGTATTGACTTTTGGAAAAAGAGAGAAGCAGAGCAAACAACTTAGTAATGAATAAGCCACTTTCAAGTATCTAATGACTTCTTCAGAGATCTGCAAGAGTTGTACTGCTGCTTGTGTTGGCTCTCTACTCCAATGCATGTCAAATGTTGCTTAGAAAATTTATTTTTGTTGCGTAACTCTTACCTTGGATTTAACTGTGACTTTTTGATGAGTGGGACTTATCAGATGGAAGTTACTGATATTATTGTCTGTAAGTTGTTTTTTAATACATTTTTGGATTAATTGTAAGCATTCTCTCCTCAAGGAAGAAAATAAGTGAAAAAGAAGCACACAAAGATTTTTTTTTAAAATATATATTAGGTGAAAATATTGGCCTGATAAAGAAAGCATCCTAAACATATGCTTTAAAGTACATGCAATATGCTATTGAAGTAAATCTTTACAGGTATGTGCCTCTTAATAATGTGCTGATTCGAATTTCTTTGTCACAGAGGCACACAGGACTTTAATAATGAGTTTCTTCATATTATCTGTTCTGAAAGGATGTTTGTTTGCAGCCTTGAATGACCTCTGCATGAGTTTAGGTCAGTGGAGAAAAATAACCAGTCTGTGGTTGGATTTTCCTGCACCTACTGATGCTTTATGCTCATAGTGCATATGCATTATGAGCTGTCTTCTAGAGATGTCAGGTAGATGGGTAGATAATAGGGACTACTTGACATGAGAAAAATGTAGCAACTTGGCCTTTTCTCATATTTCTGTCTTGCACTTTGTTGCTTTGTTGTTTACCTTTTCTTTGTTTCTACTGTTTTACTTTTACAACCTCTCATTGAGCTCCATTATTTTGATCAGATGTCAGTGAAGCCATTATTCATTATTTTCTGCTGTGAGTTTCTCTGTACTTGTAACACGGGATTCTTGATCTCCTGTGAGTGTCTTCATGTCTCATCCATTTCATGATTCCTAAGTGTTCAGCTTTGGTAGCAGAAAGGTGCTCTGTGAGTATCGCAGATGGAGTTGATCAGTCTCTCTTTACTAAGCAGAAAATTTAGGGATCTCCAGGTGATAGTACAGTGCAGAATGGTTTTTATTCATATCAGCTATATTTTAATATTGTACAGTATCTCAAGACTATAATGACTGTAGTAGAGCTGAACGGATGGCAAAAAATGCAAATAAAAATGGCTTACTGCCAGTCAAGGAGTGGAAATTCAACATTACTGAAATTTATTGCCAAACAAACAAACAAACAAAAAACCCTTCATTGCTTTTCTGTTTCATGCTGCTATCTAGATTCTCTTCCTTTCCCTTTCCCTTTCCCTTTCCCTTTCCCTTTCCCTTTCCCTTTCCCTTTCCCTTTCCCTTTCCCTTTCCCTTTCCCTTTCCCTTTCCCTTTCCCTTTCCCTTTCCCCTTCCCTTTCCCTTTCCCTTTCCCTTTCCCTTTCCTTTTTCTTTCCTTTTTCTTTCTTTTCTTTCCTTTTATTAAGAGGACATACTGAAATAGAGGAGATTAGTGAAATCAGTATGTACAAAGAGGTTTTTTTAATATCAGTAGCTGGATTTTTTGAAAATCTGACAAGAAGCAACTCATAGCAGGGAAATGACCATGAATGTCTCTCTAAATGTTTTTAGTGCTATTTTGTTAATATATTCTTCTTAAACCAATGGTCAAGTCAGCAAGAACAGGTAAAGAGGTAAAGAAGGATAACAATACTCAATAGTTTCAGTCATCTTGAAAGCTTCTACAGTTACAGCATCCTTTTTCTTTCTTTTTTTTTTTTTTTCCCCTGCTGTTGTTGTATGGTAACTTTTCATTTGTACTGTGATTTGAAACGTAAACTTGTGATATTCCTAGGGCTTTTCACCATTTGTCAGTGGTATTTGAAAAGGCAGAAAAACAATGGATTTGTTTTCAATGGAAGAAAAGGTGGTGCCATGCAGTCAGAAAGTAGCATGCTACCCACAGACACTTTTCTGTTGCATTCTCTAAATGATGTTCTTAAGGTGTATTTGAGTATTGGTGCGTCCTGTCTGAGGTTCTTACAGTTCTCAGCGGATAATACAAATGTCCATAATGTTGTGAGAGAGGTTAACACTCAGCGGTTTGAATATAGATTTTGTGTTTGTATCATGGCTAGAATTGTCATCATGAAAATCAAGTCTTGTCACTGCCAATAGTGAAGCTTAAAAGCAAGCAATACCACATATTAATGTTACATTAGTAAAGGCCATCTACCAGCCTTGAAATCAGGTGCTATCTGAGTATCAAGAAGACATTCAAACAGCTTGCTTCAGTATTTATTTTCTTGATTTCTCTTTTTTTTCAGCCAAGGGCATAGGAAAAAAATATTGAGGGGATGAATTCAAATGTACTAATAATGTTACTTTCCAGCATCAGTCTATTTACTGAGGGGAAATGCTACTGGATTACAGGCTCTGATAAAACAGGGTGAACCCTCTATCATGCGATGTTATTCTTCAGCAGTGCAGAGTAATTGGAGCTTACAGGTAAGACCACTGCTTCTGTAATTAGTGTTTTTGAAACATGAGAAAGATTTTGCAAGCATACAGTTAGACCACACGTTTGCATGGTGCTTGTGAAGGTCTGCAGGAGTACCCTTATCTCCTTGTTCTGCTTGTTAAAAGTCATTCTTAACTAAAAAAGGGAAGTATCTCTACATCACTCATTTATATGCAGCTGTAGTTTTTATTTTGTAAGTAAAAGTCTGTCAGAAAGAAGGGACAATAAGAAGGGACAAATGTTCTGTTTTGAAGTCCTTGGTAAGCCAAGTAAAACTTTGGTAGTATGACATCCAAGTAGCTTTCTCAGTAAAACAGCTAAGATCCATGCTAGATCAGCTAAGAGCAGAGGAAAACTTTTTGAAGAACCTTGTCCATAAGCTAAAGGTTAAAAAACAAACAAACAAACAAAAATACAACTGCACAGCTCCTCTATGAGGTCAGAATATGAATTTTGATGAGAGTCAGTTGGAGTTCTGCACTTGAAAAAGACACCTTTAAAAATTGGTGTGTGGTGCATAATGAAGCAGTGTGGCTCCTGTGTACACATACATTAATATTTTTAAGTTCTGTTTAGACTGAAAATGTTAGAATGATTGAAGAAGCAGGGGGAAAATGATCTCAAGTTCTTTCACCAATCTTTTTTTTAATATGCTTGATATTTTTATAACAGACTCTGCCTTACCTTTCTTTTCGTGGTGCTAACACCCCAAATTGAAAATTATGGCATAGCTCAAGGATGAGATGGATTGAAGTGCTTTTTATTACTGACTGTTCCCAGGCAAAATGTTTCGAGCAAACTGGGTAATGGAGCTAAATCACATTATATGGGGTGCTGGCCTTGAAGTGATCTTTCTATTATGCCTTCTGATAAAACAAAATTGCATTTGAGTTGTGTAAAATGATAAAACAAATGAATAATTGCAGTGTGTAAAAATGAAAAAAAATAATCGTGGTTTGACTGGTTAAATAAGTAAAATAGGAAAAGAATCCACAAATCTGATTAGGTATTTAAGGTATTTGATAAAGGACATCCAGTCTACTTGAAGAAACCTACTCTAATTTTAAAGAAGCCTGAAAAATTGGCAGATAGAAGCTAACACCTCACCAGAAGTCTGTCACCTTTTAATCAAAAGTGCCTGTGCCACAGTTAGGGAAACAGAGTTTAAAGGTTGAATTCCCCCACATCCATCTACGACTTTTACCAATTTTGAAATAAGAAAATGATGTTGGCTGTACTGGATTGACAAAAGACTCAGAATATTCTCCCATCTTCCAGGTATTTATAACAAAGACTTCCTAAGGCAAAGGTAGTCTTAATTTACTTAATAACTCTTAACAGGTTTTGGTTTCCTGAATATCCCTCATTGCTTTTGAACTTGAATAATGCTTTGCATCTGCAGCATTTGGTCACATTTTTTTTTTCACATTTATTACATGTTTAATAAAGAGATGAGTCCCCTTGTTTGTGTGGTTTTTTTTTGTTTTGTTTTTGTTTTTTTTTCCAACCTTCCTGCTGCCTCTTATATTTGACTCCAGTTCTTGCATGTGCACATTTAATCATCTTCTCCAGGCCACTCAAAATACTTGATCCTTCATTATAATTTTTTAAGTAATATAGTTATTGTAGTTGATATTTTAAAATACTTTATGTTAATTAAAGAAAAAGAGGGTTTATTTAATTATTTGTTTATTTATTTTTTCCATATACTTAGTGGTTTCTACGTATTGGTTATGGCTACATGCTGTGTTTCTGAAGCCCTGAGTGGGGTTTGAAGGAAAACCTACTGGAGCTCTCAGTTTTCAGAAGAGGGTGGTGTCCCTTGTGTTCATATAAACACAGGTAGTAATTATTAGATTGCCAAAGGGATGTGCAGAGCTGCATTTTCTTTGGTTTTATTTTTTTATTTTTTATTACTTTTTTACAGCTTCAAGGTAGTACCTTTGATCTGGTCTTGTGGTTTACGTTGCACCCAGAAAGCAGTCCGCTCTGTTCTCCAGGATGAGTTTTACATGTGCTGCCCTTGAGACAGAGGTCCATCATCTACATAGCAAGCACCCTTTTTTCCTCATGCAGTGCTGCTGCTCATGTGGTCAGATAACTCAGTTTTCAAAGGGCAGTACACTCGTGTATTTCCATCTATTTTACATTATGCATGTTTTGCTTTACATCTGCCTTAATGTAATTTGCTTTACATTTGCCTTAATCTGTTTGCTGTAAGAAAGGCAGGCAAGCCTATTAATGTAATTAAGGCATATATCTTGGGGAAGTGAACCCTAATAGTTACAGCTAGTAACTCAGGACCAGATGGTTCTGAGGTACTGAAATCTTCACTACTAGATAAGCTGACCTTCCCAGCTGGCACTGAATAGCTTGCACAAGAGCCTGCCTGAAGAAATTGCAGGCTAGTTGGCAGTCACAGCACAGAGGTCATTGCCACATGTGTGCCCCTGTCTGACACATGGGCTTCGTCTGTGTCCTGCCTTTGGACGGTGCTCATACAGACCTCACAATCTTCTTAGAGTATCTCTGTGAAGAATAAACTTTAGACACCTCTAGATGACTTGATCTGGCTGGTTTCACAAAGAGTAGAAATGGGCAACCAGATAGGATAAAATGATCTCCTTTGTAAAAGCATCATAACAGATGACGGGGTTTTTTTTGAGAAGGATGGCAGGCAAAACTGGGAAAGAAAAAAAAAAAACACAACAAAAAACACTCAGTAAAGAGTGCTAGTCAGAGGTTCATGAAACAGACCTCAGAAGCTCTCTTGTCATCTTCATTGTGCGATACTTTTCATAACAGATTGTCTCTGACAAGGATATGGTGTGTTATTTCATGGATAAACTTCTAAAAAAATCCACTACATATTTAAAAGATTGTTTTTAATGTGAACGTGATTGATGAGGTGATGTGTCTCCAGTTCACCAAAGCACCGAAGCATGTGCTGAAGACCCTTCGTGAACAAATGGCTGATAAGGGAAATGCTCCAGTGGTCTGACAGAAAAATCCATTTTCCCTTTTCTTCTTATGCCATTTTCCTGTGAATTGCCATCTTTTAGTACTAACGTTTCCTTGCCTTCACTGTAACGTAGTATTACAACAATTGGTACTTGGACTGGGTTTGCTGGATACACTTTGGAAGAATTTAGTGCCACTAAGCTGCAGCATTGTGCACTTGCCTTTTCAATTTGCTTGTCTTCAGTGTTTAGTTATTGGGCTCTGAGGACATACATATATTTACTCTTAATTTTTGGACACCCATGTTGTTAGAGCACAGTTGGTTTTTACCACATAGGTAGAACATGCAGTAGTCAGCAAGGCTTTTGAGCTTTTTCTGACTTGGATTTTAGGATGTCATGCCTTGGTGACCAGATTGAGAGGATCTTCATTTGCCTTTCAGAGAGAATTTATGGCCCTCGGCCAAATTAAGTTCACATACTCTCCTGATGCAATATGTGCATGGGCGTGGAAGCACAGATAGAAGTTCTGGCTTTCCTATAATGGGATAATGGAAAGTCTGTAGGGAATGGGACAATAATTTCCCCATTATGAATGGGCCTAGGAAATGAGTTTTCAGTTTCACTAATGTAAATCTTTTCTATGCCCACTCAATTTACTATCTGCTGTGCCTCTGGGTCTGCACTAAGAAGTGCTTCAGCACTTGTCTAGACTGATTAAGATTCATATAAATAGATGCTTTCTATATGAAATGTATTTTGGCACTGTATTGACATTGGAATATATTACTCTCTTAGCCTTTAACAGTTGAACAAATTTAAATAAAATGATGGTTCATTTTTACAAGGTGATAAAATGAGCATAATTGGCTTAATATCTTAATCTGGCAGCCTGGAATTAGATTGCACATACCTGTATGCACAAAATTTGATTAGAGAAAAATCAGATTTTCCATTCTACTTGCTCCTTTTGTGACCTTTGGGTATTCCATCTCGTTGCCTAGAAGGAGTCAGTTCAGACCAACCAGTCCAAGCCTGGTGATGTCACTCTTCCCTCCCCTCAATTGCTTTTTGTCCGCTCTGTTTTCTTACTGTGGAAGAACATTTGTTTTCCCTTAATATTCCTAAACAAATTTCCTGTAGAAATGGCAGTAATGTGAATAGGGTTTTAGTACATCTTTGGCAGGCGTCTCTCACAATTATTTCCTGGCAGAAAAAAAAATTGACTGAGATGAGTTTTGGGATACAAAAAGTGGTTAGTTTGGCTTGCTACTCTTTGCTGTGCAGAATTATTTTGCTCATCAGCCTTTGATTCTCTCTTTCTCTCTTTCTCTCTCTCTCTCTCTTTCTCTCTCTCTCTCTTTCTCTCTTTCTCTCTTTCTCTTTCTTTCTCTCTTTCTTGCTTTCTCTCTCTCTTTCTCCCTCCTTCTCTCTTTCTCCCTCCCTCCCTCCCTCCCTTCCTTCCTTCCTTCCTTCCTTTTTCTCTCTCTCTCTTTCTTTCTCTCTCTCTCTTTCTTTCTCTCCTTCTCTTTCTTTCTTTCTTTCTTTCTTTCTTTCTTTTTCTCTCTTTCTTTTTCTTTTCTTTCTTTCTTTCTTTCTTTCTTTCTTTCTTTCTTTTTGTTTCTTTCTTTCTCTCTCTCTCTCTCTCTCTGTTTCTCTCTCTTTCTCTCTTTACCTGCAAGAACCTACTCCCGGACATAATTAAAATTGTAATACAAGGACTTTTGTAATACTTTCTTGAATACTAAAAGTTCCAATAACATCTCTGCTTCATATAAAATAAGTTCAGTGGCAGAAAATAAGTGAGATAACAAAGCACAGCTTGTTGAGTTTCATGCATGGACTTATAAGTCATAGTTATTATTTACGTATTTTATATCATTTATTGTTGCTGATTTGCGCATTACTAGTTTTTTAACCTGGGGTGCGATATGATTTGGAGACGATAGCTTTGTTCTGAATATCCAGATCCCATGACAAATGCAATATAGTTGATTGACTAGAGAAGAGATACACAACCTGGCTTGCCGTGTTGTACCACAGAGCTTGTTCCTGCTGTAGATAAACTCCTAATGAAGGTAGTAACTGGGACAGGTGCAAGAGAGAATATTTTTGTGGATCCTTTGAACCTATGTTTACTGCTGCTACACCAAGCAGTGAGTGGCCAGCTGAGAGCAGCGCTTAGGTCCCCATGAGTCTGTCACAGGGCTGGGTTCTCATCTGCTCTTCTAGTCAGCGTGGTAGCAGATGGTTGGACTAGAGGATTTTGAAGGTCTTTCCAAGCTACCTGATTCTATGATTCTCTGAAGTTGGACTATTCTAATAAGACATACTTGAGTTACATTTCAGTCTGAGGGTACAGTCATTAGAAGAGAAAATGCTGTAGCTACGTTGTAGTGAATTTGGATCATGTGCAATCTTGTAAAGATGTGTGCTTTCAGAAAGAACAAGGCCTTATGAATGGAAGGATGCATACTGAGACTTCCAAACCATCTCCACAAAAATACAAGAGTCTGGTTCTTCCCAGGTGGAAAGGGCTTTCCTAATTCTATTTTATTTTCTGTATTTCCTACGCTCTGTCTACCTAGATCTTACCCCACGCACATACACATTCTCTCACAAACTCTACTCTCCATTTCCTAGTTAATACCAACCCTAAAAGTTTATTCTGGTTTTGGCAGATTTGGTGTTTCTGTTGAACTGTGTTGCGTTCTGTTGATGTGCGTCCACATGCTGCATTGTAGCCACTCCTTTTCCCTCTTCAAATATTAAAATACTGCCCTGGGACTGCCAGATTACATTCGTGACATGTACCCATGATAAAGTATACTAAACGAATGCTAATTACTTTATTGCCCCTTCAGGTTGACACACTTATATTTGACTAATTTAAATGTTATTAGCAGCTTAAAAGCTTAAATACCGATTCTTATTCCAGGAAAAAGTTGTTTTAAATTAATCACTTAAAATTCAAATTTAATGTAGTCAAGTTTAGCAATTCAGTAGACTATTAAATAGAGCGTTACATTAATAGATCTGGAAGCCTCTAATGTTAAAATGAAAAAATTAAGGCATCATTGCTCATTATTTAGGGTTTTACGATAAAATAATGTCAAAGCTGAAGGTTGGCAAAAGTTATTTTTTATAGGATGTGTTTGTCAGCCCTTTGTTTTTTTTGGCTGGGAGGTGCAGTAGCCCTTCCCATATGTTATGAATTATGCTGTATTTTCAGCAGTGTGTGCTTTGATGTGTCACAGTGACAAGTATCATTCAGACGCTACAGGAAGATGATCCCTGTGCCCTGGCATGCACCCAGGGAAGTTTTTATGAAAAGTTCAGTTTACATTCTGTTATGGGTGAACTGTTTCTTCCTGTTCCAGGACTTCTTTTGCCTGCTGGTGTGTTAATAGCAATTTCCTTCAGTAGAATCAATGATGGTAAAATGCTGTGGCATCGTTCACTTCTGGTTTTATTTTTAAATTTGCTTTTATTCACTGTTTGTCCGCGTGCAAAGTTCGTGTGTGTGTGTGTGTCTTCTAACATAAAGCAGGTTTGAAATGACTATTTCATACTCAAAAGTTTAGTCCAATTTTTAGTAAATATTTTTATTGTGATTGTTAACAGATGGTATATATAGACATGTTATGTATGAGATTGTAACACCTACAAGTGAATGCAGATGAAATTAATCTCAGAATTTCAGACATCTCTAAATTCCTTATTCTGTGCAGGTTTGTGTTCCTGATAAAGTTCCCTTCTACATAAACATATGTTGAATCTTAGATACCTCCTCTTTTTTAAACATTTTTAAAGACCAATGTATGATTACAGCTAAAATAATGAACCAAATGTTATTTGTCTACTGCATGGACTGGAAATGTGTGCAGAAGATGTCATAAGGATGAATTAATGGCATGTCTGTACTTTTGTTGCTTCTTGACAAGTTTTCTCACTCAAAAACTGTCACAGAACTTAAAAGAATCCAGAGTTAGGCAATGGAAATAATTTAAGTGCACAGCAAGAATCCTATATACAGAAAGACTCAAAAGATTGTTTTCCCTGTGGAGGAAGGTGTAGAAAACATTGAATACTCGTTGTATACAACACAGAGGTGAGAACTTGGTTTGTTTGCAGTGCACGAACAAAAAGGTGGGAGAAGTTTAATGAAAGTGAACAAGCTAAAGAAATCAAAAACAGATAGAGAAGATGCTTAATGTTTGATTAGTCATAGCTCTAAAATATTTGACAGTCTTTAACAGAATTAAAGCAAAAGGGGGAGGACTGGTATTAGACTTTTGTAGGGTCAATAGTTATGCATGGAGGGAAAAGCTTCTCAAATTACTCTTTGTTCAGTCTAATGAACGAAACCTGGTTTCCTCTGGGTACGTGTCCTTTGTCACCTGGATATCCCCAGTGATTTAACGCCATCTCCTTTCCCTCTCTTCACCAAGGCTGTGCAGGAAACCCTTCCCTCTCCTGGGTCAGAAGGCTTTGGCTTTGGTTAGGCATGATTTGATTGATCGGCCTGCAAGTGTGATGTGGTTGATTGGCTGGATGCTGCCAAAGGAGATGTATAGCTGCAGGCTATGGCCTGTCTTTACCTCAGTTGATGCGCTAATTTAGGTGTTTCTTTAGATGTGTTAGCTTGTTTTCGTGATACTCCGGGAATATAATTCTAACTTAGACTTTCATGTCCTTTCATTTTAGTTTTGATGAAGTTGGCCAAAGAGTTCAATAAGTCACATTTTGGTGGTGGAAGAAGGGAAACTGTTTTGGCCACAGGAGTCACAAAAGCTTTCTTGATTTGTGCAATTAGACCCAAATGAGAAAACCTGGGTTTTGGAAGTAATTTAAATTACCCTGCTTCAGGGCAAAAGACAAACTCATATCATGTTGACAATGTGGAGAAAACGTTTATCTTTAAGCATAATTTTACCCCTTAACTATATCCATCTGGATTTCTTGTATCTTCCTTTGAAACATCTGGTATTGGACACAATTGATGAATTGATACTGAAAAAGTTGAATCATTGGGATAATCTTGTCTGGCCATTCCTAGACTGCTAAGGCATTCATCTACCACGTTGTACTTGGTTATCCTGGTTAATTCAGCTTAGAAATATTCTGCTTCTTTTTCTAAGTAATTTCATTGTACATGTTGATAATTTATTTATTGTGTAGTCAAGACATTTTTATTCTTTCCAAAAGATACTAAAAGATAATTTCAAACCAAAATGAGAACAGTCTGAGAGCAGGAATGGCTTGTGAAGTGATGGAAAGTGCTACCTTGCTACCTTCCTTCTTAAACGTGCCTGGACAGCAAATTGGAACGGCAGTCGCTGACGTTTGAACATAACATATGTTTTGTGTTGATCCAGCTCTTTACCCTTATAAAAAGGGAGGGAACTAAAAAAGATGCTGACAGGCCAGCATAGTTTTTGCGGTGTGTGATACGTGCCAGATTTCCAGTGATCCAACAAAGCCATCTGCGTTCACATTTATCAAAGGTCAGTACTTATGAATTCAAGCAGCACAGCTGAATTGATTCACTGACATGAAGGTAATTATGAGCTCAGGTCAGAGTCAGGATGAAGGTGTAGCGGTAAAAAATTCTATATTTTGATGTCAATCCTTGATGCCATCTGACCATACTAAACAGAACTGTTGCTAAAACCTGTATTTTCTTCAGGATATACAAGCTTAGGTGTCTACAGAACCACCAAATGTTTGAAAGAAAACTGTCGGCGTAGAAGGATCACCTATGTAATATTCTATTTTTTTTTACCAAAATGCTAGAAATTTAAATTGAAAAAGAAATAAGAAAGGAAACAGAAACATTGTCTCAAAAAGAGGAGGATCTAGTAGATGCATTTCTGGCAGAAAAAACAATACAGCAGCTCTCATTTCAATTCTTAATTTTATACTTCCAAGAATATAGATTTTATAATTACATTTGCCTATTAAAATTCATTGATACGATTAATTTTCAGGACCTTTATAAAACAATATTTTTCAGTTAAATTTTCATTAGGTCTTCATATAAAAGCAGCAGAATCCATTTTTTTCTCCTTTGCTTTGCACATTTGTCTCTAGTTAGTCTAGAATTGGAAGCACTAGAATCTTATTATGCACATTTTAAAATACGAGGTTATGTGGTTTCAAAGCATCACAGTCATATGACAATCTCTTCTTATCAACAGAGCAGTCATAGCTTCAGAGCGAAATGTGTTGAGACTGAAGGGATGTATTAATATCCACATATGATCTAACTTCCATGTGTGAGAGGCTGAACCTAGAGGACCAGAAGGTCCTTGACTCATGGATACTATTCCACTGATATCATTCCCGTCTTACAGATGAGGGATAGAAAGCAAGTTTGACCTAGTGCACAGAACATGAAGGCAAGAAGCAGCATATTGGTGACAACTACCTGTCTTTTCCTGATTTATTCCATGCCAAGCAAGCTAGATTAGTTTCTTGTATTGTTGAAAATAACAGGCTTCCTCAGAGAATCTCTTGTGCCAGTCTGCGTATGAAGCCTCAGCTAAGTGCTTTGTAGAAGTTATTTTCCCCATACTTTTTTTTTTGTTCCCCAACACTTTTTTTTTTTTTCTTTGTCTGGGAGTCTTCAAAGTATAATGCCCAAAATTCATTAATTTGTTGTTGAGCTTGAATAAGTATGACATGTCCTATTTCTGCTTCTTCATGAGGGGGAGAGTGATTTGCTGACATGGTAATCTTTACAGTAATTCTTAAAGCCAGAAAGGAAGGATTTTTTTATTCCTGTAGTGTTCTTCATCATCATCCTTTGAAGAAAAAGCTTATAGTCTTGAAATATATGAAGATTCATATGCCTCCATCCGAACCTGAACTCATAAGAACAACTTTTAAGAAGTCTGCAAGATCCAAATTCTTACCTTCCAACAAAAAGACGTTCAGAGATATTGATTACTTTTCATTCTTTCTTTTTTCTTCTGATTTGCTGTTGTCAGACAAAAGTTAAATATACTGCTAAGGCTCACATTCCATAGCAGATTCATATGCTTACTATGGAAGCATATCTCGTCTTGCAACCTAGCCAAAACTTATTTTGGAAGATTTTGGAATATTTTGGAAGACAAACACTTAGCAGGTCATCCATTTTTGTCCTTTACATTGTAAAGCACTGCTTATACACCTTTGAGCAAAGTTTTCATTTTGGCATGGACCAGAACCAATAATTCAGTTATCTAATATTTAAAGAAAACATTCAGATTTCTATATATATCACAAACAAACAAACAAACCCACAACTGATTAATATTGAAACTGAGTCATTTACTAGTGAATAAAAGAGATATTCTATCTATTTTAGCATGTTTTAATTAATACCTTTGCCAGGTGATAACACATTCATTTAGCATACTTGAATTACTCTCTTAGAAAACCATTTTACATCTTGGAAAACATGCCTTTGCAAAATTCCAGCAGTCAGAAGTGATTGGAAGTTTTGTTATTGACTTCAGCAAGGTCAGGATTGCATCCATTATTTTTTAACACTGTTAAGTGGAAAGACAGAAACTCTTCCTGTCAGTAACCATTAGTTGTGGAAGTGTGCTGGAATTATTGCTATAACTTTAATGACCCAATAAATCAAACTGGTTCAAGTTATGAGGACAGTCTAAGATACTGCCACAGCGTCTGACAAAGCAGCATGTAGTGATTCCTTTTGCTGTTTTTCAGCATTTATTTCTTGTCTCCATACAGCTCACTGTAAACCACTTTTAGGGGAGAGAGAGGGACAGGAAGGGGAGGAGGGGAAGCCAAACCTGCAGTGCAAAGCGAAAATTCTATTGTGATAATTTTTATTTTTTTTTTTACAGATTTAAAAGGTAACCATTAAACCATGGTTGAATACATTGCTGTAAAATATGGCTACTGAGTGTGTTTTTGCTCCTTAGCTTTTCCATTTTCTACATAAAATTTCTGCTTGATTGGCTAGGATTCAGTGAAACCTCTCATTAGGGCACCATGGTTCATTAGAGCTTAAAGAGGCATCACTGAAAATTGAATTGACTGCGCTGTGATTCTCTAGTTGCTGTGATTAGTAATAGTTTGATGTTATGCTATGTCCTTTGCATGCATAAGCCTTTCTAAACTCTGTGTGATTTGTTAAAGAGTTAATTTGTTTAACAGTTAAATTCCAAATTGCAGAATCTGCAGAGAAATTCTTTATACAATAGCAAAAAATATAAGCAATGATTTTTCATTCTGAAATATTTGTAGGAAATTATTCTGATAATCTGTATGGAACTCTAATTTTCACACTTCTTTTTTCATTATTTTTTGATTTGAGAGATGAAAATGTGACAGTTCCTTAGACGTGGTACAGCCGTTAGCCAGATTGATAGTCAAAGAGGAACAAATGCCATCATGAAAAATCAATCTTTAGAACTTTTCTCCCCATCCCCCAATAAATGGAATAATAAAGCATAATTATCTTTTTTTAATCATAGTTAGAGTCACGTTTGCCTGAGCACCAATATGATTCTGCATGTGTAATTCATTGGCAGTAAAATGAAGCCTGTCCTGATTTGAATAATGAAGTAAAATATATGGAAAGGGTTGGGATCTAATTTAAGTAAATAATGACTGAATTAGTGAAAACAGCTACAATAACCAAAACGTTTTTCTCATTTGCAGACAGGGAATCCTTTTTCTCTCCCTGAGAGGACAATAGTACCAATGGTTTGCGCGTGAAACGGGGTGGGTAGACAATGCAATGTGAAAGGATGGTGTAGACAGTAATTGACCTTAGCTCTGGAGTGATGATGAAGTGACTATACTTGGCATACAAACTGTTCCTTTTGGCCCTTCAGCGAAAAATTTGAAATTTTACAAAGTTATTGCTCCTTGATAGGGAAGTCTCATTTGTTTTAAACAGGCAGGAAAACGGTCTTTCAAAGAATTAGATTGTTCCTGCCCTGCTTTGGAGTTGCAGAAGAACTTCAGTGGACAACAAACACGGGGCAGCTCTTCATGGCAGCGGGGAGGAATCTCCTTGGTCTGTCCTCGTGGGACCTGCCTGAATGTGCTGGTCCAGAGCATGACTCCAGATGCCACCACTATGAGAGTAATGAAGGCAATCGATCCACAGAGTGTCCAGCAGGACTAAGACACCAATCGCTCAGTGTTACATTTCACACTTCTTTGCTAGTCGCAAGGCCTTTTCCGGCCTCATCTAGGAACATTTTGCTATCATAACCTAATAGGTGATGACTGGATTTTCCCCCTGCTATTAAAAGAAATACTAATTCATTTCTTTTGTTGGATTTCTACGTTTAATAGTCTGTCACCTACCAATAAATTTAAGGATAATACAAAGCCATAGTTAAACTGTGAGTGAATTTTCGAGTTAGACGAACTCGTTTGAAAAGAGTTTGCAGGTCTCTATTGTGAACTTCCTTATTGTTTAAATTTGTTATTATTGAGCCTTAGAAAGAATATTGAAGAGGTATTGTTGATATCACATAAACTGGAGTTGATATCAAATAAGAGAGAGCAAGAAGTAATGATAATCTCCATTTTAATCTGTGTATTCTGTGAAATGAAACAGTGCAAAATTACTGGTTTTTGTCTCTGAGGACCTAGAGCACTGATACAATGACATATATTTAATCAGAAGCAATATATTTAATAAGAAGGAATTATGTGACAAAAAATGTGACTAAATGACATGGGAACTGCTTAGAGATATCAAGACACAAAATTTACACTTTCAATTCCATTTCTATGAAATGAGCATTTAAAGGTCAGGAAGAAAGGCTAGTATTTGCATTTAAATGGAGATATTTTAAGTTGAAATGGTGATTGCTGACCTCTGTCCTGATTCAAGTGGTTTTTTTGCTTTGTTTTTAGGACTCGGAATGAGGCATCCAAAAAAAAGTAAAAATACTATAAATCAGTAAAATGCTGAAACTGTCTCTCAGGCCCTACTTCATTGGTATCTATTTTCACATACTTGCTCTTCATCAAATTATTCTGTGCCCAGTCAGTTTAATAAGCTATTTTGTGTAGTTGTAAATAGAAGTTGGCTTCCACAGCGTAGGTACCGTGGAGTCTTCTGAAAGTGAATATTTAACACATTCAGGGACTTTGACTAAGAAAACACTACGAGTAACTGGAAATCCACAAGTTCAAGCTCCCGTTTCTGGCAGAGCACTTGCATTTCTCAGTTTGTGCATGGGACACCGGAGAAGCTCATAGAGCCTGACAGCGCAGTGTTCAGCGCTACATGTACCTGCGTTGTAACATTTTGCTGGCATTGCACAAAGTGATGTTCCGGCTTTGGAACGAAACAGAAGTATCTCATGGATGCAGGTTCGACTTGAACTATATTTTTCCTTCCGCCTAGTCAGTGCTGATGGGTGGGACATTGGTAGGCTTTAGCTGGATACCTCCAGACTTGGCTATTTATTTCCCTCTGGAGCAAGTAATGCTTGTATTGCACTGTGCAGTTGGGAGCTGAGGCTTGTTTCTTGCTTTAATTTGCAATTTAATTTGAGTGGAAATATTAATGCAGCAAAGATTGCTTTTCCTGTTCTCCTCTTGATCTGTGGTGTGGGTAGGCTAGGTGATGGGTGACAGCTGTGGCTTCTCTGCGGTTTCCCATCTGGACCAGGCAGGATTAATACAGAAGTCACCATCCTGAGATTGAGATTTGCTGTCCTTGTAACGCTGACACCCATTCTGCTGATAGCGTGTCAGGTAAGACTTGGAGAAACTTGTCTGTGTACAAAGTTCCTGAAGGAATGTTTACCTAGTGCCACACTGCCTGCAGGTGTGTGGAAAAAATACCATGTTACCTTCTGAGAACTGCCTTTAAGTTGTCATCTGCATCATCTTCTAATCTGTCAAGATTGGCAGTAAAATTTTCACTTGTTAAAGATCTTTCTCACTACAGGGGTCGGCTGGATTGGAAATAACATACAGTGTATGGGAGAGGTGCATATAGCCTGAAATAGATTTACAAGATACTCACGTTTTAAGAGCAGCCTGCTATACTTGAAGCTTGGATAAGTAATTCTGGTTTTTACATGCAGTATATTATGCTGTAGGTAATCTCTGTAATTAGATAGCATTTAGATTGCCTGTGTATTTATTCTTTTTAAACACATGCCATGTATTTCAAATCTACTAAAGAGGGAGTTTGACTAATTTCAGATATTTCACTGACAAAGTCTTCCTGAAATGTCTGGCTTTCAAATCACATGGTTGTGACCTCTCTTAATCATTCGTAAATATGAAATAGTCATACAAACTGTTGGAAGTTACCTGGCCAAACTGGCATGTACACATAGTCAGAGAACCGGAGAAAAGCAACACAGCGGGACTAGGGGGGGGGTTCCACCCTGGTAATGATCATGTTGTAAGCCCCACTGGTAATAATATGCTCAGCCAGAAATATGAGTTTTTAATTGACCCTGCCCTTTTAATAAATCATGTCCAGTCTTAAAGATTCCTGTTGCCACAGACTTCAGCAGGGGTGAAGGGTCAGCCCTCTTTGCAACTGCTGGCCTCGCGAAAAAGGAAGAAATCCTTCTTTGCTCAGCCCCAGTTAGGGGCAAAACAAGATATTGAATTTCTAGTTTCATCTGTGCTGCCTCATGAGTGACTTCCAAAGCTGCTGGGGTGATTTTTTTATATATATATTTTTTATTTTTTTCCCTGAAAATACTGCATTGCGGTATATCTTGGTCTTGTGGTACTGAGGTGTCGATACATTTGTTCAGTCAGAAACATGAATTCTTATTTGAACATGACTTTGTGACTCTTGCTCTATCTGGAAGGGTTTATCTTCTCATGTTGTTTCTCAATTATTAATTATTTTTATTTGTTATGATTAATACTGATTATGCCTCTTCACTTTCTGATGAAAGTTTGATACGAAGACCCCCATCTCCTCACGATGGACTTTATCTTTGTTTCCTTACTACTGCTGAGAGATGCTGGTGCTCATGGCTGAGCAGTCAAGTAAATGAAAGTTCACAGCTTCCTGCAGCTGTGTTCCCCAGTGACAAAATTCTGCCTAAATAGTTGCTGTTTGAAAGCTGGTATATTTCTATTTTTGCTTTTAAAAGAATGGCTTTAAAACTACTGAGTTTCTGTTGTCTGTATGGACCATTACATAGCATGTAAATAAAGTAATTATTTGTTTTTCAGCTGCAAAGGAGTCAGTCTGCATAAGAAACCTAGAATATCTTGATAAATATATTTTTGCTCTTCCCTGACCTTTACAGTTTTGTCATATTTTTCCTACCATTACTGCATCAAAGATTTGTCATGTGTTTCAGCATCTGTTGATGTGGCTTTTGGGACGATCTAAAGAAGAGACGTGGTTTTGGTAGTAAACAATTCATCGTGCTAGCAACCAGAGGCAGCAGAAGTGTTCTTACATTAACAAGACCTACATCTCCTGAATAGGAATTTAAATTAGTTCCACTTTTCAAGTTTTGAACATCAAACGCTTACTTTTGACCTTGGGCTTAACCACTGTATTTTTTTTTTCTGGATGTGCCGTATATTAGACAATCAGAGTGTCCGTAGACCAAGATCTTTTTTACCGTAATAGGGTGACAGAAAGTTCTTACTAAACACGTTGTGCTTGTAGATGTAAAATGTCTTTCTACTAAAACTCTTCATTACATATTTCACCATCAGGGAGTAACAACATATTCTGTTTTAGCTGTGAAAGGTGAGACTATTTAAAAACCCAGATTATTAGTATAGATGCTTCTAAATTCAGAGCTCATTAATCATTTTTACAATCAAAGTAGCAAAAATAAGAAGTATGTCATTGGAGCTGTGATTACTTCCATCAACAGCAGCAGTTTAAAATGCAACTTGTTAAACTAAGGAAATAAGTAGGAAATATGAAAAAAAAATAATCCCCAAAGACCGCAATATTTCAAATTGGAGGTTACGTAACAAGTAGGAAGCAGCCAGGAAAAGTTACAGTTCTTGCTTTTTACAGAGTGAAGGGTGAACTTTCGACATGCTGACTTAGATTTCTTGTCTGAATTTACCTCATTGGAGATATGTTAGCTTCATATCTTGTGACATTCAGCTGGGACCCCGTTATTTCTTTACAGCTCTGGCCAAATTTATGAGTCAGAGGAATCCTTCACTTCACTTCAGCCAAACCCATTTTTACAAATGACACTAGCATTTTCACATTTCTACTGGGGACATTGATGAGGGGAAGAAAATAAATGGAGTAATAGAAGCGAGAAGATAATCGTCAGGAAAATGAAATGGGAAGAGAGAAAAAGTGATTTAAGCAAAAGAAAGTAGAGCCAGCTTGGGCTAGGAGTTACTTCTGTTTCTTCCAGTCTACTTTTGTTAAAGTGAAAAACTAACTTGCTGAAGGAATGAGAAACTCCTGTGTTAACCTGTGGAGAGGATAAATAGCAGAATACGTCTGCAGTGCTGTGACCCTGGTCGTGCTAGCTTCATTTTGATTTCCCTAATGCTAATAGCTTAGAAAACAGCAATATAAATGGACTTTCTGCTGGCGCACCTTATTAAACTCCGCTGTTTAAACATGCACTGAGCAGACCTAATTGATACTTCAGGACATAGGGGTGATGCTTGGCTATGCATGCAGCAGCCAGAGGTGCTGCATCCCAACATGGCCTATAGGTTTTCAGAGGCTGTCAAGGAGATGGTAGGCAACTGGAGCTCCTGGAAGACCCCGTACTGCAGAAGGGGCTAAGAATCTTATTGTTTTTATGAAAACAACCTAGAGAAATGCAGCACTGTAAGAAAATAGGTGTATTTTCTTGATATCATATGGAAGTGGCAAGGTAGGGAAAGAGATCCTCAGTTTTAGTATGAGAAGCAGATTTCTCTCCATCAGCCATAGCTCTTCATAGGCTCCTCAGCCTCCACTCAGAGAGCTCCCCAAGTCTGGAGACTCTACTTGCTGGAAAACAATGATTAATCTAAAATCAGTGAAATCCATGTTTTAACTGGCCTGGGTAAACTTTACATGTGTGATGCTGTTGGGGCTTTGAGGTTTCTTGAAAGGCTTTTTTAAACAAATCATCCTTTATTGCCTGATACGTATTTTCCTGTGTTTTGAATATTCAGATGCACCATTACCTGTGGTTGGATAAACATGTATTGCTGTTTAGAATCAGTGCCACAAATGTGGCAGTCCCTCTGCTTGTCTATGTAATGACAATTTCATAATTTTTTTTTTTTTAGTAATGTTTGAAAACCATACATAGAGCAAACTATAAAGCTATCTTAATACAAAATGATATTGGCAGCTTTCTGACAAGTTCATCATGATGTAATTAAGGGTGTTCATGGAGCTTTTTGTTTGTAAATGGAAGAAAGATACAACAGCAATAGGGACACGTGTTATAAACTCAATCAAGTAAGTGGCAACCACTTGGTTCTCAAGCTACCCAAAGTGTGTTTGACATGCAGTCACTTTTGCAATTATGAACACTGTGCAAGACCAATTTGCTGAGATATATTTATCCATTTGTTACCTTTGTATGGACATGATTTTCAAGGACGAGTAGTTGCACACTTTCAAAATAAACCACTGCAAAATAAGTCCTTTACTCCTCTGCTGATCTGAAGAAATTCTAGCTGAATGTTCATCTTCATAGCCTTGCATTTCCAGTTCCCTTTAAAATGCACATTTTAAGAATTTTGAAAAAACTTACAGATTAAAAGATAAAATTAGATGCACAGAGATGTATAATGACAGTTTAAGGTGACAATTTCCTTCTATATCATGTCTTCATTGTGTGATGTCAAGAACCATTTGTTAAAATTTTCTAACTGTGAATGGATTTAGGTCCTGTGAAGTTTGAAATCTCTTTTTTACTTCATGCTTAGCTTTTGAAAAAATCTACTTGACAATACAGGGATTCTAACTGGGACTGACACTTCAGTGGAAATTTAAATTTGTCTTTTCTGTCCTTGTTATGTTCCTTTTTTTGCCAATGAAAATATTGCAGCATGAAGATTGTCAGTCATCAAATAGCACTAGGATTGGTTTCCTTATTAGTTTTGGCTGTCAGCAATGTGTATGGAGCATAACACAGAATGGTTTCAAATCCCTCAGTAACCAGTCATTACTTGATAAAAGAATGAGTGTTGATTCCCTCTCCCCCTTCATTTTAAATAATATTTTTCCCAACACATGCTAAATCCTTGTAGATTTGCTTCTACAACACAAGATCCTGATGTGTTCACATGTGCTGTGTAGTATTTTCTTATGCATGGCATACATTTTGATTTCGGAACTAGTAAGTTGCAATGAGGATATAAGGGATATAAGAATACAGCTAGCAATTAATGTTTAATGTCATCAGAAAGTTTCCTATACTTTTTTTTTCTTTCTTTTTTTTTTTTTTTTCCCCGCATGGACTTGTAAGAAGAATGACACACACTAAAGAGTTGATTTAATTAGGTGTCAGCTTTGCTAAACTAATTTGTTTAGAGATGTATCTGGCACAAAGTTGTATAGCGCACTGTAGGTTCTTATTTGGATTTGTTGATTTTAGTAGGGCTGCCTTGAGCTGCTCTCCTTTCCTGATCTGATTTTTGTCTGTAGTCAGTCTCATCCCTGTGACAGGCATTAGAGCCCAGCCAGAGTCTTTTACCTTTCAACTGATTTCAAGGAACCAGACTTCCATGGTAGAGATACTTGCCCTGGACATCTGCCATGTGCTAATTGGTTTAGTTCAAGCAGCAACATCCTGATCTGCCTGGATAGATACTGAACGCGGCGGTGGTGATGGTAGGGCAAGTCATTTGAATATGCAGGAGAAAATCATTCCCTATCCTGACAAGCCCATCAAGCCCAATGAAATTGTATCTTTTTGTGAGCCTGTGGCTATGAAGGTGGATTGCACTTGAAAAAATATATATGTGAACCAAATACCTTGTCATCTCAGACAGACGCCCTGTGTTACTTAGACATCTTTCAAAACCGACTAACTTAAATACAACCGGAGGACATGAACCATAAACCAGAAAAGGTCTATGACCTCTTTCATCCTGCTTGACCATCCAGTGCTGTCCTGTCTTTGAGGCTGCAGTAATTGTACTTTCTCATTTCAGCTTTGTATTGTGTTAAATGTTTTTTTAATTAAAAATAAATAGATGAAGTAACTCCTTAGAAGTGGTATCCCAGGAACAGAATTCTTCAGGGCGTTTTGCTAGAGTTAGGCTTGTTTTTATCAATCTTCCTGAAGGACATGGCCTGAAGGATGGAGGATAGATGTCACTTCTGTGATCTCAGTTATGTATGTTAAAGCTCAAGGAATAGTTAAAAGGTTACAGCTAAAATTGACCTTAAACCTGTTTGATGTTCAAATCTTCCATGTGTTGACAGGTCCTCTCAAGTGAAGGTCAGTGCTTCAGCATAAGAAGTTTCCCACTTCTGTGTAATGATTATGTGCCTCATAAAAATATTACAGTCAGAGTGGAAGTTAGGGGGCTGTTGACTTTCAGCTTCTGGATAAGAAAAACGGGGTCCCCCTAACAGATTCCACTGATCCGTTTCCCAGCAAACATATATTTTAAAACTGGATTAGGTTTTAAATTATTTATCATGACAGGATGTCTGTCTGGTGTGTTTACATATTTTTTACCTCAATAGTTGTATGAGGCGTGCTTCTATCCATAAATGATTTGTTGCTTCTTATTAAGCCTAAATTTTATGTTTCTTCATTCAACCCATTTACAGCCAATAATATATACCTCCAGATTAACCCAAATAACTTATCTTCGTACTTTCCATTGACAGACCTCATGGCTATGGAAACTGTTAAGCCCCATGACCACTTGATCATTCCATTAGCTGCAGAATGGGCTGAACTGTTCAAAAACTGTTAGATGCTACTCTGCATAGGTCTTGTGCTACACCAACGTACGTCAGAATATCCAGCACTTCATACAAAACATTGAACTGAGCAACGTGACCAGGTTCTGTCACTCTTGTTTGGTCCCTTGCTCTGTCACCAGTGCCAGAAATGTACAGGACAGAATTTTTTTTCTACTGCGTCTTTTACTGCTGTCCTGTGTGTCTGTTGAATTAAGTGCAGTTATTGGTGTGCAGTTATGAGTTTGCTCATTACTTTGCATCACCTTTGAAAAAATGGGCCAACGCTGTTGCTTTTTCTTTGTATCTCATTTTGTATTTGTCTGGCCAGCCTGGAATCTGATCTTTTCTTCTCTGAACTCAGTGCAGTTTGTCTACATCATTCCTGGGAGTCAGCCTGGTGCAGAGGTTAGGTAATAAATCTGGGTTCTTGGCTCTGGCTCAGACTTCCCGTGTGATCTTGATAAATCATTTACCCTTATTGCCTCAATTATGAAGCAAAAAGAGGTAATATTTACTTAACTTGGAGGTACTGTAAAGTTAAAATTTTTCAAAGCTTCTCCACCTATTACTCTGGCTAGTTGTGTGTCTTTTATCTTTATTCCCTTCCACATTGAACTTTGTCTTTAGTGTCTCTTTATTCTCCTTTTTTTTTTAAAAAAAAAAAAAATTATTTATTTTTCCTCATATTATTTTGTTTTCCCTCAGTTGCCACTACTGCCCATTTTATACCAAAGTTATTTTCTTAAAATGGAGGGTAATTCTCTCTGGCTTGTGATTTGTCAGTGTGGGGGCCATGCCGAAGCTCTCCTCCTGGAAAGTCTTCTGGAACGTTTTGTTATGCTGCAGTTTTTTGTGGGTTTAGTCCAAGCTTTGCAGAATTGTAGCTTTGTAATGTGTTTCTGCTTTGTTAGTACCACCTCATTGTTTTCATTTGTTTTCATATAAATATATGTTGCCCTCTCCTATATTTTGTTGTTTTCTTTTTTGTTTGTTTCACTTAACCTTTTTATATTGGCATAAGAAGCATCACTAGGAAATTGTATATTCTCAGTTATGAAACAGTAAATTGCTCAGTAGTAATTACCGTCTTACAAATGCGCTTGTATTCTTAAACAAAGTAAAACCTCAAAGTTTTAAGGAGAGCAGAGAGGCCTGTGTACCCGAACTACTTCAAAATGTGCCTGTTTGTGCAGTTGTATCATCAGCCAATACATATTTTATGCTTCTTCATGACTGTCACAGGGATTATGTTAAAAACAGATGAATAAACAATTATGTGAAAATTAATATGCTTGAAATTTGAGTACTGTTATTCTTGTTATTTTCACATTTGTTTTGCATAATAGATTGTTAAAATAACAAACCTGCAAGGTATGCTCTTTCTTTTGGTCAATTTCCCTGGGACATAAATTCCAATCTTTCAGAAGCATTTTACAGTTAATTTGGAGATCTTCTCCTGTATTTATTTTTGTAATGATAGAAGAAAATATTCCAAATGGTTGCCAGTTTTAAAAGAATTATCAATGCTAAATTTTCGAAGAGGGTAATGCCTATTTAAAATGTACTAATGATACCTTGAGACATATTTACGAGAATTGTAGGGGAAAACCTTCAGACTCCATTTTTCTGGTCTGCACTCAATAGTGCCCCTGATATCACTGGAAGAAATGTTTACTTCAGGTCCAGAGCTAGTTATGGGCTGCAGGCCTAATCAGCAGGCTCCATGAGAGATTGCTAGAAGAGTGATTTAAGCTTTTCTCAAGCTTTAGACATTTTCTGCAGTCCTTCAGTTTCCAGGGCATGCAATGGAACCTCTTCTTAACCCCGGTTCTCTCCATCTCTCTGCTTCACAGGCTTCGGGATTTAGATTGACGTACCTTCCAACTTCAAGGGGTTTTGAGTCTCATGGAGCAGTTTTAGACCTGTGGAGTACAGAATCATGGTAGATGCTTTTATTCTTGGCAACAGGACCATTCAGAGGTGGTTCATTTAACGATCCTGTCTCTGGCTGGAGTTCCTGTTCCTCTACAACTCTCCCACAGTGAGGACCTCTGATAGTCCGATAGCGTTTGCAAGCTTAATAGCATACATTCAAGTGGATAGAGATCTGCAAGCTTTAGCAGGAGCAATTTTTGTTCCCATGCCAGTAACCCTCACGCCTTCAGTGCTGAGAGACACTTGCTTGAACGAAAATGTATGTGGGAGTTCTGTGCTGGTAGTTACTCCCTCTTCTGTAATGTTAACTAGAAGGTATCAATTAGAATGATGATTATGCTGTTTAAACAGCACCTGTTTTTCTATTTTGAATTGGCACTTTAAAAGCCAGTGATCAAGTTATTGCTTTATTAACGTAGATCTGGTGAATATACTAACTAATGACTTCAGGATTTGATGTGACATGAATGTTCTATTAATGCAGAGGAAAAATTAGGCTATCATCCCTGTCAAGCAAGAAACAAAGGAATGATAAATGGGGTGAATACTTATCCTAGCTCCATGGAGTTTCACGTAAGTTTGAGGTACCACCCTGAGATTATCATTTGAAGAATTATTTTTAGAACAAAAAAAGAATGAAGTGAGGTGGCACTTGCCATGCATTAGAACCCCTGAATGACAAAACCACGCAACTTTCCTATGCCCACGGGATAGGGAAGTCTTGGTGTTTCACCTTCAGCATCTCACACTGGTGGTTGCTGGGGTGCGAGGTTGTGAATGAAAGTTAAAAGCCATAATTTTCAGTAAACTTGAGCTTTTAAATGGCAGTAAAGCCCCCTACAATGAAATCGTGTCTACCAAGTGATAGGAAGCTTTCTGTAGCACCTGCAGCATTTATGTTAAGGACTGGCTTAAGGCCTTCTCTCCTTCAGGTACAGTTTAATAGAATGAACGCTGCAGCCATTTGTTCCAGAGATATATTCCTCTAAAAGGTTTCTTTATTGACTTTTTTTTCAGTGTTCCCTTTCTGTAATTTCTGTGGAGTTTAATTATTAGCCCCAGGTATCCTGGTTGAAATCCAGACTATAAGAAATGGAAGTTTAAATTGAGACCTGTCTTTTGAAGTGCTGTTGAATGGTTTTAATATAGCTGCTATAATGTATGTTTTTCTGTTTACACTGTAGGATAAATGAGACAAAAATGATAGCTTCTGTTTGAATTTTGGTATATGAAGTTGGAGTCCCAGAGCAATGGCTATGTGATTAAGGTGGTATTGAAGTGTTATTAAAAAGCTGTAATTTCAAATATTTTACGTTTTGTTTTGCATATAGTCGATCTGCAATGAAGACTAGTTACTTAATGTAATTCTGGTGCTTGCGCTTTACTGTAGTTGAAGAAACTTTTCATTGGTCCCTGCTGGCTTTGAATCAAGCCCTTGGTTTAAGTATTGATTAAAAGAGAGACTCAATATAAATGGGAAGCCAAGAGAATTAATACCATGAATGTAGTGAACTGGGGAGGGGAGGGGAGGCCAAAAAAGATTTCATCCACAGATGCAATTTGTTCCTTTGATGTGATGAATCAGGTTCCAGGTGCTTATTCAAAAGCCACGTAAGTAGTGGTTTTGCCTGTACCTACTACCCAAATGCTTTTTTTTTTTTCTCTTCCTCTGTATTTTTTTTTCTAATAACTCTGCTATTTAATTTTGTTTTCCTAGTACTTATTAGATGGCTATGCAGTAAAACATTATGAGCTGAGGAGATTTAATTAAGGACTGCTACAGCTGTTGAACCTTGTAAGACAAAATTCTGTAGTAGTGAAGACTGTCAAACACCCCAATAAAACATAGTGGCCAATGGAAGAACCAGTGTTATCACTTAAAATATGGTAGCCTAAGAGGGCAATCAGGAAGGTTCAATATGTCTGCTGTATTCTTGCCTTTCCTAAATCACAGCCTTCATTAATACAAATGCATGCTTTTAAAAGGAAAAAGGAAAACAGAATTGAGTAGCTTCTCAAGCAGCTCCCTAATGCCTCCCATATCTAAATCCTGTGAATGGAAATTGCTGAATAAAACAAATACAGCCTGTTTGACAAATCGTATGCTGATTTACCTGGGCTTTGATGTCCTTTGGAGGATTATGCAGCAGAGGAAACAACTCAAAAATAATAGAAATCCAGAAAACATATTGAAGAACTTTGTTGTGCAAGCGTGCTGTGTTGCAAGTCACGTTTTGATTGGACAGACCAATGCCTGTGGTTCAGAAAATAAATTTCAACTGGGTAAATAATGTTTTGTATATCCCTTAAGATGTTTGACATGTCAACCATCCAGATTAGTAAAATAAATGTAAATTTGAAGGACATCTAAAATTGCAGTCCGTGTAGAAAGAATAGTAATGAGCGTATTATTCACCACAGCATTGCTCCCTGGGGATGCGGTAGTGCTGTATCTACAGCCAGAAATACAAAAGAGAAGGATGTATTTTAGGGACATACTCCTGATCTTGGCTAGCTTATCCCTCTCTTACAACATTGCCTTTTTTCCTGTGTACCTTTTTCCTTTGTCAGACCTACTGTGTCAGGAAAATCTATAACCCTGTTGACAAAGGAGCAGACTGCTGTTGAATCTGTCACTTTATTAGACTGTAAGTGAGATCCCTTCCTCACACACTGTCGCCAAACGATCCTTGGCCTGGTATTTGGGGAGGGAGGAAACTGTGAAGACTCTCAGTGTGCAGAGAAAGCATCCATAACAGCAGAAGGCCATGTATTCTGGTTCTTCATTAGGTCAGCTATTCAGCTGCTGCAGTTAAAATGTTGGGAAAATAAAATTTGAAGACAAACAGAGGAGAAGAGGGAAAGGTTAAGTACCCTGAAGTACCCTGTGGTCTAGTCATTCTCAAATCACTATGTGTATCTACTAAATGCATTTCATAGGCTTGGAGTTCAGTCCTGGTCGTGTGAAGGGGCAACGTGAAATGTTATTTTAACACGGGATGCTAAGTCTGTATGCTTTACAAATTACGGAACCCAAATGATAATCAAAGAAAAATGTGGTTCTGTTACAGAAACCCATGTTTCGGCTTAATGGAGACATAATCATATACTCTCCCAAACAGATAAAATGGAATCTAATGCACATTACTTTTCCTATCTCCAAGATTAACCGTATTTCCAACGAAAGAAGGAAAATATGCAACTAACAGTAGACACATAGAAGCAAAAGCACAATCTCACTGGGTGCATCTATGCTGCTAAATAGGGCGTGATGAAGCAAACTTGAGCATTTCCCCAAGCTCTGGTTTGGATGGCTCCAACTCCTTCTCTTGAAGACCAAGTCTGGGACTGGCTGGAGAGCTAATTTGCTTCAAGAACTGCTCTGAAAAGGTAGCATGGGCAAGACCCACATCAGGTTGGACTCCTTTTACGTTACACAGTCCATTAAGACCATTTCAGAAGGCTTTGCCTATAGTTTCTCAATGTGAAATGACCAGTCTTCTGGGCTGCAACATAGTCCTTGTATTACGCTGTGTAACTTGAACTCAGGAAATAAAAGTATGCAAGAGATATGTCTCAAGCAGTTGGTCACCACTTAGAGTTTAGAGGACAAACAATTGCGTGGCCTCATCCAGTAGCCAGCTTTGGAGATTGTTAACCCCAGGCAATGTAGGTGTGAGCCAAGCTTTGCCTCCGGTCTTCAGGGCAAGAGGTCTTTTGCCGAGTGTTTATTGCCCTGATCCCAAGCTGGATCTGAGGAAACTACTTATAAAACGGAATTTGGTCCCTCACTGTCAGGCTGTGTACTGCTTGCCTTTATTCAGTGTGTCTTTTTCTTGGTGGATGCTGCATCTTGTACTTTCCAGTTTTGTGTTTGTTTTATTGTATTGCAACATGTGTGTGCACACAAACACAAAAGGTATTTAGCTGCTATTTCCCTCTTTTCCTCCAAACCTAAGGAAGTCTGTAGCACAGCAAATAAAGGAGAAACTGTCGCTCATGACACAGGGAAGTTAGGAAGTGTCTGTTTTCAAATGAGTCACTGCATGAGCTTAAATCCTACTGTGTCTCCAGAAGACTTGTATTTTATGATTTCAATTCATCCACCTTGTTTCCTGAGAGATCTTGTTCTCCTTATCTAATGTCTATAAAAAGTTTTTTTTTTTTTTTCCTCTCCGTTTTGATAGGAAACATTTGGCGACTTCAATTTCTGAAAAGACCACAGCAACCTTTGGTCCTCCAGTGCTGCTTTCTAAACAAGAGCATGCACACAAAAGAAAGATTAATGCGTATCTTTCTTTTCAGAAGTTGAGATGGGCTCACCTTTCCCTTCAAAAGATTCGTGTTTTATGTAGCAGCTATGTGTGTTTGCTGGGTTTTAGCTGTTTTGTCATTCCATATGATCAACCTTTTTTAAGTTTCAGAGTCATATCCAAAGAAGATATATTATGTTGATGCTCAGGTATCTTTAAAATATTGTTATGGTTTGAATTTGTTCTCACTGAAAATTCTGGAAATCACATTATATACATTGTGGTTTTTAGACACACTTGATGAAGAATTTTCCAAGTTAAGTTTTGCCTTCAGTGCTCACCAGTTCCTCAAAAGCAAAATGTTTTCAAGAAACATATTTCACATGCAGTTGGTGGAGCTCAATGAGTAACTGAGATCTACCAATGAGTTGCTTGCTTTTTCAAACCTAATCATTTTTTGCCTGTTAATAGAGTTGATCACCAACTCAGGTCTGTTTCCCTGAATCTTTGCAATTAACATTTCAGAGCTCTGTGAGAAGGGGAGAATGTATACTCGGAAATAAATTGGGGTTAAATACTTGATAAACTAACTTAAAAATCTGTTTTCTTCTTACCAACTCTGTACAATAGCAGAAGAAGTTTTTTATTTGGGAATGAGTGCGTGAAGTTTTAATTTGCAATCAAAAGTATATAGGTCTGATTTTTCTACTTTTTTATTTTATTTTCACTGGAGAAGAGTGCCTCTGTGCTTTATGTTGTTGAACAGGAGACCAACAAGAATGCTTCTAATAAATTAAAAAATAAGTTTCATTCCTGTATTCAAAGGGGAGTTTAATGAGTTTTTCACACAGTAAACAGTAGTGAGTTTATGAAGTCCTACCATGCTTGTGGTGAAGGCTATGTAAATTACACTGATGCATATTTATTCATTTACTTCTTGTGGGAATAGATTTAGGGGCCTATAAGCATATATCAGAATTTGTTACAGGGAAGGAAACTTATGAGGAAGGCTTATTATCCCAAGAGTGGAATTAAGGTGAAATTAACAAGTAATTGAAGTTATCTTTGATCATGATTTTTCATTCCCTTCTTTTCCCTGCTCTGAGGAAGTGAATATTTTTGATGTTCAGTAGAGCAGCACAATGCTGCACAGAGAAGCATAATGCTGAATTTTCATAATAATGTTTATAATGCAAATGAGGGACACTTCAAAAACAGATTGATTAGCATTTCTTAATAAAATGCCAGTCTCCTCCTTTTTCTTCATTAGTTCTATCAGCAGATTACATAGCTAGATTTTAACATTAGTAAATTTGAAGTGTGTGGTGGCTTCTCGTGATACAATTATTTGGTGGCTCTAAATAGTTTCAGATTGTGCGTTTAAAACAGTTCCTCCAGCGCTAAAGCATTACAGTGAATTAATGAGCAGTTTGTCACCTCTGGGACCTTTGCTTTGAAATCCAGTCTGGCTTAAAGTGAACTCCTACCATTTCGGGCCAGCAGCTGGTAAAAGGTTAGAAAATGAATGAGCTCCAGGGACATCAGTGAACTTCCACAGGAGCATATATTTACTTTAGTGCTGTTTTTCAGAGATCAAACTGGGGGAAATAGAGTGCTGCTGTGCAGTTCCTCCCAAAGACTGCATCAGCCAGCCACAGCGTTCCCCCATCGCGTTGCTCCCAGAAGCGTGCTTTGCTCTTCTTTCCTTCCCTGGCTTCTGCAAGGGAGGCATGGCAACGTAAAAACTTGAGCAAACAAATTGCATTCTCCTTCCTGTCTGTCATTTATTGGTTTTCTCCTAATTTGCTTTTTTTTTTTTCCCTTCTTTTTAATTGCCAAACCTTCCTCCTGTTCCCTCTTGTCCTGTGTTTCATTTAAAAATCATTTCTCCCAAGTCTTGCTTCCCCCTCAGTGTGCACTTTTTATTGTCCCTTTTCTCTGTTGTTTCTCAATGGGAGACCCAACAAGCTATCTCAAATGCCACATGGGGTGCATCGTTCCTCCCCTGCTAGACACCTGTGAAAAGCTATCTTTTGCTCTTCTTTTTTTTTCCCCATCAGAGAGACTTCAGAGAAAGAAATGCTTGTTGTGCTCTTTTGATTTTAGAGGAGAAACAGGAGCGACATTTTATGAGCTTTTAAGTTCAGAGAAGTTGGCGAGCCGCAGTCTCTGCCCAGTTTTGATTCCAGTTGAGCATTACTCTGCTGGTTGAATTTCTTTTCCTTACTGAGTAAGGAAACAGCAAGCTGAGCTTTCAAAGACAGTGTTTAAATAATACATGCAGGTCTTCAGATTGTACAACTGAACTCAGGTGTTTAAAAGCCATGGAAGAACTGAAACTCTGCCTAGAAAAGCACTGAATTAAGGATAAGTTAATCTGTTCTAATTTTTATGTCTTAATGCTTTCTTGCTAGCGCTTTCTGGAACAGGTCTGGATCATTGTGATCAGACCAGGTAACTACCTCACATGCCTCAACTTCTTCTTTCTTCCAAGACCCTATGCAAGACTTCCTCCCCCCCCTAAAATCTGTAGAGATAATTTAACACCTCCTCTTATTAAGACGGTGCTGGAGGCTCATTTTTGTTATTAAATCTCTTTTAAAATTTCTATTAAATCTCTTTTTTTTTTTTTTTTTCCTTTCACGTGTGTTGATTTGGATTAGGTAATTCATCAAGAGCCTGTTATGAGCCATTTCTTAGACCTTCTGTGTCAGACAACCAGTTGTCACTTTATCTGGTTGTGGATTGCTGCTCAGCAATCAAGCCAAGGCTTGCTGCATGCCAGGCAGCTCCGTCCTCTGATTTCACTCCCAGGGAAGCCATACGTAATTCTCCAATTTCTGTACTGTAACTTAAATTTAGCATTCATATTAAAACAATGATTTGTGCTATTGATGATTGATTAAGCGCTTTGCAATTGATAGTGAGTTGGACCTTAACTGTTATAAAAATAATTGTAGCTCCAACAAGCTCCATAGTTTTACCACCCAACAGTTTAGTTTAATTTCTGTGGCCAGTTGCACTCATGGCTTTTGCTGCCCTCTTCTTGTAGTGGATTTTTCAGGAGGGATGTGTATTATTTTAAAAAGATTGTAGCTAAATGAGTCAAGTGAAGGAAATGAATTTGTGGAAGTATCTCCATTTAGAAAAAAATACTGCCTACCCCTCCTTTTGTTTTCAGTTTTGAATTAGAACCACTGAAAATTTAGGTTGGAAAGGACTTCTGGAGATGATCTGTCTGGAATTCTGTTGAAAGCTTTAGATTTCAAGCCTTAGATAAGGTTATCTGGGACACAATCAAGCTGATTCTTGATTTTTTTCCAGTAAGGGGATTCCACCACTTCTCTGAGCAACCTCTTCCAATGCTTAGTTGCTCTCGCTGTGAAGAATTTGTTGTTCTAATATCCAGATTTACTTTCCCCTGAAGCAATTTGTGGCTGCTACCTCATGTTATGTAAAAATACATCCTGGTGAGAAGAGTACCTCCTCCTTCACTGGAACAATTTTTATTTTTTTTTTTTTTTTATTTTTTAGGTGTTGCAAGATTGTGAGTAGATCCTCTGAGCCTTTTCTTCTTTAGGCTGAACAAACCCAGTTCCTTCAACCTTTCTTCAGACAAGCTTTTCAATTCTCTAATCATTCTGGTGGACCCTTCACTGGACCCTATCCTATTTTTCAGTGTCCATCTTGAAATGGGGGGGACCAAAACTGGACGCAGTGTCCCAGGCATGCCTAGCAAGTGCTAACAGTGCAGTAATCCCATCCCTTGTCCTGCTGCAGTCTGGGACGTGGTTTGTCTCCACTGCCCAAGGGTGCTCTGCTGACTCACATTTAGCTTGCTTTCTGCCACGACCTCCAGGTGCTTTACAGCACAGCTATTTTATGGCCTTGTGTATCTCCGGTTTGTACAGCTGGTCCCTAACTCAACTATTCTCTGCGTCTAAAGGCATTTCTAAGCTTGCTAGTTGGGTCATACTGGGTCATGACTATTGCAGCGAGAAGTGCTGGGGGGGAATTGCTTTATGTGTAAGTGTCTTCTGGAGAGAGGATGGGATGTGTACACACACACTCCCTTCACCTCAGTACTCTGATACTACTGAATCGGTGTTTTAATTTCTTTATGCCTACACGAGCTATCTGTTTTTTTCATCAGAAAGATAATGTAAGAGCACAAACTGTTCTTGTGTTGCATAAAAATGCCTGCCTGCCCTCAAATACTCAGTACTGGAAGTGCTTTTTGCACTTGCCAGGCTCTCACCCTGTCTTGCTTTTTCCCTTGTCTTTTGCAAGTCAACCTGCTCGCTCTGCCCATTCCCCAAGCCAGGCATCCAGAAACCGACCCCAATCCAGAGACTGGGGGATCTGCCTCCTGGTCTCAGCCTCCCTGGAAGACCTGGGGGCTCGATGCCAGCACAGCACTGGGTGCTGGAGCACCACGCAAGCTCTGCTCTGCTGTGGAAGGCCTGCAGCACCGCTGCCGTGCTCCTCCCAGGGCCTTACAAGGCAGCGCTGTTGTGAAGGTTTTCTTGGGTCACAAACGGCAAAAGAAAAAAAAAATCTAAATATTAAAAAAAAAAAAAAAAGAGAAATAATTGCAGTTATTATTGATCGCTAACTGCTTTATACCCTAGCTACTTTCAGAGTCGGTGGATCTATCAATGCCCAGTGCTACTTGACGACAATTACTCAGGACTCTTGATAGATGGATGGTATGGGCCAACCTCTCTGCTAAGCCCGTGGGCTCTTTGCATGATTGGATTAGGTCTGCCCCTAACGGGATCTTTTTCCATATCACAGTCCAGATGCAATACAGTGTAATGAGGGAAGAGATGCTAGAATGCTAGCACCGCTAGTTGTAATAAAGTGAAAAATCACTTTTTCTTAGATTATCACAGTAATTTAACAATTAAAAATTAACTTGGTGAGGAACCTGGAAGAAAGAGATGATACTATTGCTGAGAGTCAGAGCCAGGAAGTATTCCTAGCTCTTCTTGAAGCCAGTGCAAAAGCAATAGATGATCACCATGGAGTCTGATAAATTGAGAGGCGCTCCACATATTCAAAGCCTGAATTCTTATTAGACATTCAGTAGACATTCAGAACTTTACTGCAGGTCTATATTGAGAGGCTTTTTACTTCTTGGGGGGGAGGTACTACATAAATACTGCAACTTTGAAAGTTTTAATTTAGGTTTGAATGGACAGTATCTTAGCCAGGTTATTAACATTCACCTTTCAGCAGTGGTTTGGTAATATGGTTTATTTTAAATAAATTTTCAATCAGTAAAGAAAAACAAAAGCCATTTCTCTAGTAATGATAAAAACCCAGTACCCTTTGTCAGTAATAGAGCAGAAATGGTCCTTCTGTTTTCCATTGCTTAAAGTTTCTAATTGCTTTTCTCTCTGTTTCCTTCAATTTGAAGTAAAAATACATACAAAATTATGCTCACATCATTTGATGAAGGCAAAATTTCAAACAGTTAAATGGTTAGAAAAAGAATTAATTTGATTTATATTACGTGTCCTACTGAGAGCATTTCTTTGCTTCCAGGTGTAAAGGCTAAGGAAAGAAAGACAGGGCTCACAGCTGTTCCCAATGTAATACTCCAAGACCCAAGGCCTGTGTCTTTTGCAGGCTACGCAATTCTACTCCAACCCGTTAGTCATGGGAAGAAGAGAGTTGTTGTCACATTCTGATTGTGACACCAAAAAGGATCTGAACTGCCTTATTTCCATGGGCCAGAGATCTGTTAAACGAAGGCAGTAGCTAGACTAAAGTAGAAAGAAAGACTAAAAGTATGGTCATGAATTTGATCCTGAAGTTACAGGAATTCTGGAGTGTATTGAATGGGTAGATAATGGATAGCAAATTCATGCTAAGAATAAATTTTATTAAGCAAAATAAATCCTCCTAGTTAGTTTCCTCCCGGACTCATTGAGATTAAATTTTCAATAGGACTTGCGTCTAGGCTTATGACAGCACTGGAAGATTGGGTTGCTACTGGTGAGTAGGAAATTGTATCTGGAAGGGCATGATAGGATGTGGGATCCATTTCATCAATTTTGTAGGAAATTAAGTTTTTAATTAAAATAAAATTAATTTATCTTCCTAGAGATAGACCCGTAGAGGCTTATATTTGGAAGATTATCATCAAACATACACAAACAGATGGCTCCCTTATTTCTTTACTTATAACCAACCCAAGCAAAGAAAACATCAGTCCTACTAGAGTCCTGTTAGGGAATTAACAAGCATCAGGTGGGTGGTAGGTGGGCGATTTTGATGCTCAAAACTATTGGACTTGTTCATGGAGAGAAGGTCCTGAAGCAAGTGGTGAAAGAAGACTTGAGGTGACAAAAGTGCTCAGCTAAATTCAGTAAGTTACATCAATTTGTCCCAGTGGCATATTGTTTTCACAAAGCTACTTTTTCTATTGGAAAAGTTGTCTCCCCCCCCCCCCCTCTTTTTTTCTTTTAATCTCCCACCCCCTAAAAAAAAAAACACCCCAAAAACAAAACAACAAAAGATCTGCTAAAGTCAAAACACTTTCCTGAAATTGTACTGTGAGTCTGGGATACATCTATTGACTTCATTTTACCTCCATTGGGATGAGGCAAGAAAAGAGTGAGAGAGATATGTATAACTCAGTGTTTGGTATCTAATGTTTTAAAAAAGCTAATATTCCTGAACGCATAATTAAAGAAGTTTTGTTGTTGTTGTTTTGCTTTGTTTTGTTTTTTTTAACTGTATGTTTAAGTGGTAAGTGCTGTGGTCTAATCTGGAGGAAATTACTTGATCTTCTGTGGAGCTGGAAGCCCTTGGCAGAGCTTGGGAAAGGTGTGCAGTTCTCCATTTCAAGATCACTTGTCTTTTCCCCCAGAATACTCCCTTCAGTTGTGTTTATGTATTCAAGTGCAAAACTTTCCAAAATGTTTGGTTCTGTTGGAAATCACCCTTTCTAAACCAAGGTTCAGTCTTTACCCAGAGATGCATAGTTGATACTTGGTGAGGCTATGATTTTGTAAGTGAAGAAGTTGTATTCAACATCAGCTCATGCTACGTAGGCATTTGGGAGTGCTCAAATACTCTACCTCTCTTCGTCCCAACCCTTCACTTCTGCAAAGTTGGTAACCCTACAGCTGTGCCAGACGTGCAGAAGCTGCATTTTTATGTGGGGAAGGAGTAAAAAAGTTAAGATTAAATAGTGTTCACTACTGCAGTAGTAGTGTGTACAGATGGAGGTGGTGGACAGAAAATGGAAAGATGCAAATAATCCCACATTTGCATTCAGAACAGTATGAAGAGAGAATTTCTCTTCAAAACTACCAGATCCTGAGATGTCTGCAACCAGTGCAGAAAATAAAGATTGAAGGAAAGGCAGAGCAGGGAAAAGCACTGACTAAGAGTGTCAGTTTGGTTAAAAAAAAAAAAATATATATATATATATATATGTATGGTGGAGGAGGAAAGAGAAAAAAAAAAGGGGGAAGAAGAATATTGAAAGGAAGCATGTTGAAGAAAGGCTGGCACTGGAAAGCAGTCTAATGCATTGAGATATTGATCCAAAAATGCCCTGTAAGCTTTGCTAGGGAAGATGTGAATCTTTGGTTTCCCTGGAGCATGTAGGTACAAAAGTTTTAAAACAATTCAGGTCAAAGGAGAAAAAAAAAAAAAAAAGCTATCTTAAATCTAGTAGAAAGATGAAGCTTCTGTCATTTCATAAATCCAAATGAAGGTGCGTTTCACTCTACTTGGAACACAGCCCTAGGTTGGGGATTACTAGGATCTGGGACTGCAGATCTCGCTTGCTGTGGTCATCTATGCTCTGAAAATTGAGTTCTTCCTGGGAATTTAGGAAATGCCTCCAACTAACATGTTTCTTGTATGTAAAATAGTGTGGTGAGAAGGACAAATATATAAACTTATATTACAGTACAAAAGTTTTCTTCGTGTTCAATCTCAATCCAAAATAGCTGCTGAGTGTTGATACTGACTTAAAGGAGAGCAGAATGGAGCCATTTGCAGTGAATAATGTATGAAGGAGTAGTCGGGATGTGAACTGGTTACTAAAATACCATTATTTATACAAACCAAGCTAATTGCAATGAAGCTGTTGGGAAGCATGTGGAATGTTGTATATTGATTTGCTGCAGTATGAATACAGTTTTTGTTTTTTTCTTTTTCCATAGCACTCTCAAGTTGGTTTTTTTTTTTTTTTAATTGCTTTTACATGGGGATATGGGATCTCCAAAAGGAGCCTGTTTTTATGCTTATTCTTATGTCTCTTCGTGCCATGTGTAAACACACCTGCACAGTGCTGCATGCAACATGCAGAGGATTGATAGTTTCTTGCAAAAACTTTCTCAATACCATGATGAGATTGAAACAGTGAAAAAAATATTAAGTTTGCGTCACAGCATAATGTGATGAGAAAGAAAAAAAAAATTAGAACAGTTCTTCAGCATCTTCTGTCTGGAGGTAATGGCTAACAATATATTTGATTATGTCATTATACAGATTTGCTGTTTATTTTAAGGACTGCATCCATATCATTCAAATACAGCTAGAAGACTATTAAAGATCTTTGTGTTCTCAACTGAGAAACTAAACTGATTCTGTGCCCACTGGCAAAGGCTGAAGTTGCCATTGACAAATATGTACAATATGAAGAGACTTGGACTTTGTATTTTTTTACAGCTAAGATTCATACTTTAATGTTTTGAGGAATATATTAGAATACTGTCAAAATGCCCTTTTAATAATTTTACTTGTGATTCAACATGTTTTCAAATATTTATTCAGTCTTTTGCCTTTTAGTATGGAACTTAATCTGTTTCTAATGTGTTATCTGTTATTAATATCTCTTCAGATACACAAATGCTCTTTTTCCACAGATGCATGTATGTGCAATGGAACATGGAGCTACTTAACTGTAAACTTGGAGTCCAACCCCAACGCATAAATGCCAAATCATAGGCAACAAACCATTAATGTACCAACTTTAGGAAGATTCTAATGAAAAATCTTTCTATCGTTTTAAAAATTCACAATTCCTCACTTTGTTAAAATAGATGGGAAAAAAGAAAATCACAAGAAAACCAAAAAAACTTATTTGCATACTGTAGGTAGGATGTTTTGTGAGTAGGTTATTGGTTTTCGTGTTTGTTTTTTTTTATTATTATTATTTTCTTTTTCCCTACAACAATCTGTTTCTCTTTATATGTCTTTCCTCAATAAATTACACTCAAAGTAAGCCTATGAAATAATGGGAAATGGATTGACATGTCATATAAAGGAGGGAACAGAGTTCCCTTCCAAAGGACCGTGACGAATAGTGGGGATGGGCAGATGAAGTGCTTGGCTGTGCTCAGTATGATCCATAACCTCAAACTTTACAAAGCATCCTTAATCACGACAGCTATTGAGAAAAGACAGAGTCCTTCAGATAGCAGGGCAAAAAAACTGAGTTGTCTTAAAAATTTCTGTTGTTAGTCCCTGAACCGTCTTGGTGTTCTGCTACTGTCTCAGAGCCTGGAGCTCTGTGAACCTCTGCCCAGTGTCTCTGGGATCTGCCAGGAAGGGCCAGCGATGGCAGCATCTTCGCGCTTTTTTGGGGGTGTCAATTTAGGTGCCTCCCGTCTTCCCTTCTCTTGATTTCGCAAACCAAAGGCAACTTAACTGTCCACCATCTTCCACTCCTCTTCCAAGTCTGGTTGAAGCTGACTAGTGGCTTCCAAATGTGGTAGAATTTCCACCAAAAAACAATGGCTAGGCAGGAGGAAATTGTCTGGGCTTTATTTGTTATAGGGAGCAAGGATCACAACAGAGACCATATGGGCATTGCAAGTATTAATCTAGCCTTTTCAACTAATGCTCTTTGGGAGGAGGAAAACTTAAACATGCATTCATACTGTGTTTCCAGTTTTCTGGTATACTACTGACAAAAGAGGAGAAAGCAGAGGTCTTGCAAGATCAAGACAAGGTTAGCATGAAGTGGTTATCCAAAAGCCTCGATAAACTTGGTTGTCGTCTTCCATGAAGTTCCACTCAAGATGGTTAAAGACTTCTCATGATGCAGTAACATAGCCAGGAGCTGTTAGTGATGGGACCCTTGCACGCACTTCCCCTTCTGGAAGCATAAGTTGCAGCCTTCATGTCATGACTCTCTGTTTTGAAAACAAGGAAGGGTTGTACACCGAAGTCTTGGTGTTAGGAAATTAATTCTGAACTGTCTGGCTGTCTGCTGGGGATAGGTTATTGAAAGTTGGGACTTCCACGAGCTTTGGGTCAGCTGAATAAACTGTTTTGGTTACTAGGAGACATCTTGTTTGTGAGGAATTGACTTCTGAGTAGCAATAATTGTATAAATTAACATTAATTTCCAAAAGCACAGTATCAAGAGATTTTTGCAAAACTGTTTAGCAAACATTGTATGCAAGCATGAAATAGTTGGCCTCTCAGAGGTTAGGCTGGATGGAGAGACTCGCTGCAAGGAAAGCAGCTACAATAACCGCTACCAGCAGCGATGAAGGGTGTTTAGGCAAATTGACTGCATGAACGTCAAAGGTGTGAAGATACCTATCTATGGGAACGGTGCTTCAGTAATTGTCCCTGTTGTGTAGATGCTCATTCATCAGTGCATTCAGAATTTTCTGAAGCAGAATCAAGGTGAACTCAGCTGGCTTGGTTTAAAGCACATGCAGCAAGTTTAGGTTGGATATTATGAGAATTTTTTTTTACTGGAAAGTTGTGCAGCGCTAGAAAAGGCTGCCCAGGGAAGTGGTTGAGTCACTGTCCCTGGAGGTCTTCAAGAAATGGAGAACTGTGAACTTAGTAGCATGGTTTAGTGGTGGACTTGTCAGTACTAGGTTAAAGGTTGGACTAGATGACCTTAGAGGGCTTTTCCAACCTGAATGATTCTATGAAGTTGTATACAGCAGAGGCCAACTGAGCAGAGCTTGGGTTTTGACACCAAAGATGATTGACCCACTTCTGTCTAAATGATCGTATCCAGTTGTGGCCGCTAGCAGAGGATCTATCAGTAGATGCACTGGTTATGTCATTTTTTTTTTTTAAATTCTTATTGGCATATGAAGTGATATTTAAAACCAAAATCTGCAATATATGTAATCATGCATATTTTCTGTGGACGTAGTCTCTTGATGGTCATTGATATTTTAGAAACTGACATGTTCTGTTTTATTAAACTAGACTGAAAATGGAGAGCAATTGTTTAAGACCAGAGCTGTTGACCTTATATTTCATGAGTAATAAGATTTTATTTACTGTAGTTACTGCAGGCTTACTAAAAACTGAGGATTTTTTAATACTTTGCCCTTTCTGGTACATACATGTAGATAGACACGCTATTCTTGTACATTGTTCAAATGAACAGCCAAAAAATAGTTTAAAAAAAATATCAAAGTGGGCTGAAAAACATCTGAATGCACAAATGCTGTTTTCAGTTCAGAATCTGAGTTTCCAAGCTGAAATGTGCAACAGTTTCACAGATTTTTCATTTTTTTATTTGGGTTTGACATACGAATTCCTCAGGCTCTGGATGGACTTGTGCATGAGTATCACCCTTAGAAAAGAGTAAGATCCATTTCAGCCAAAGAATGGTTGAACATACACTTTATTTTCCCTGTTGTGTTAATTTTCATGTTTACGTCCATGATTCCTGCCTGTAGTTTTGCTGTGCTGTAAATGCCATAGTGCTTTCACAATGTGATTTACTTACAGTTTTACTTAGACTTTAGGAAAAAGAGCTTATGTGTTTCACCATCTGAATCCTTCAGGTAAGGGAAAAAATTCCCCTGTCGATCATAATCTCAAAAGATTTTTGGTTTAGGTAGGCCCCAGAAGATTTTGAAAACCTCACTAGGATATTAGATAGTATTTGATTGTCTCTGGAGTTGTATTAGCAATTCTGTTTGTTTCTTTGGACTGCATTATGCTTCTTTGCCAAATTTAGTAGTTCTGAGAGAGTGGAGTGTGCCTGCAGATTTGCAGCTGCTTGGTAGGGTTGTTTTTCTTTTTTGAGAAAGTACAGAGAATGAGAAAATTAATTCAAGTAATAAAATAGTTTGCAGTGAAGATAGTTGTTTTTTTTTTTTTAATTTGTTTTTTGTTCCCCAGAGTGACAGACAAATACTTGAAATTGAAACTTTTCATTCATCTGAAATGTCCATGGGCAGTTGTAGGGAATTATTTTTCTCACTAGGGTACTTCAGCTGTGGACCTGTACATCAAACTGGAGAGTCTGTATGTTGCACAGGGATTTTGGTTAAGGCTTTAGTTATTCTTACAGGAGGCTACAGCACACGTGGAATCCACCATTTTGCTGTTGCCTCTGACACATAAATTTTCCACAGCAAAGTACAGGGATGTATCTACTTTAACATCTGTGGATGATCAAATAAGTTTTATAACTGTGCTTGATCAAATAACTCGTGTGACTTGGTGCTGTAGTCTTGTCTGAAGGGAGGGAGTTTTAGAGTTGGGAAAATCCTCACTGGCAAAAGTATAGACAGTCATTTGGGTGAGGTGCTCCGAGAGGAAGAAATATTCCATGAGGCACTATAAATAAAAAATAGACGAAGAAAACAAATGACTTGTTCAGGTTAAAATATATATATATAGATATAAATTATTTTTTTTTCAGTGTTGAAAACTGACCCAGGAAGATACCTACAGATATGCTTATTTTGTGTGTATCTGCCTTTCATGCTGGCTGCGTACGAAGTACATACAGAATAATTTATTGCAGGTTTCAGAACTGATCATCCGCATAACCCTGTCAAGTGCACAACATTAACTGAGCATAGGGGGAAAATGCAGTTTTGTTTTTGATCTTTCCATGACCTTGCTGGTAGTAGAAATAAAGTAATGAAAAAATCATGCTCATAGTTTATAATTTATCCCTTTAAAATAAAGAACAAATATTGCTATGGCGTGATAAAATGCTGAATTCCTAAAACACATTTTCTACAATTTTTTTTTAAATCAGAAAATTTTTATTCTCTGTAACATAATGACTAAAACTGAAAGTTTGATGGAGAAGCGAAGGGAAATTGGCTTGGGGGAGTTTTTTAGTATACTCATGTAAAACCCATTAAGAAAGTGGCTAATTTATACTTCTGCCTTGACACATGCCAATAGGTTTGGTATCTCTCTCTTTTAGAAGTGTCAGACTCTTTCTTCAACATCCAAAGTGGCAGCTAGATATTAACTCATCTTTATTATTCCTAAATGGATTAATAATTACTTGCCAAACCAATATTGATATTAGATTATGGACTAATACTGGGTTCTCTGATGCACAGATATTCAGCAAAGAGATGGAAGGTCTAAGTTCTCTTCTGAAATACTTGAAGAGTTTGCATTCCCTCATCCTCTTGACTGTGAGCTAGCTGGAAGTGACACTTTCCAAAATAACTTGACAAAGATACTTTCAAAACTGTCCCCCCCTTACAGGAATTTCATTACTCCTTTTTTATTTCAAAGAAAACCTTAGTCTATTTGCAGATCCCCATGCATGTTTTTATCCACTGCTTTTGGAATTTTAAACATAATATTGCTGAATGCTAACACTGTAAAACAAATCTAGAGATTATTGCTTACAACTGTAGTTTTTGGTATTACAAGTGTGCATGTTTCTTTAATCAAAAAGAAATATTAAAATCTAACCAAAATGCTGATTCTTTACACTGAAGTAGTCACAAAGAATCATTTAAAAATATAAATTCAATATCCTATAGTTATTTATGAATAATAATAACAGTAATAGAAGGCTAGATGATAAATTTATACAAGTTAATATTGTACTTTGTAAAATTGTGCATTTCAAAGATAGTTTTTTATTTGAAAATATTTTTTTTGTATTTATTTGATTCTTCTAGAAGTCCCTGTGGAGAGCGTTTGGGACTATTGAGAAGGTTTTGAGGAGAAGTGTATTCATGTTTAACATGGCTGAAGTGATTTCGCCACAATTTCAGGTTAATCGCATATAACAGAGCTCCACTTGGTATTTGGGAGACCATTTTGAAAAGCTGTCTCTCTTCTAGAACACAACTTACTGTAATATTTCCCTCAGCTCCAGTGACAATATCTGTGGCTAAAAGAACATATATTTTACAACTGCATCCAACTTTCCGGACATTGTATCACAAGGAACCTCTCATGCTCCTTGTTGTCCTCCTCACAGGATTAACTAAAGCCCTGGTTTGGCTTCCAATTTAAATGCTTGAGCCACCAGTCAGAGGCTCCTCAAGCACCTTCATCACCTGAAGATTCTGTGGTAAAGTCTATTTGTTCTTTAATATGCGTTTGAAGACTGGATAAATTTAGTGAAATATTTGTAAAAATTACGATTTCTAGTAGAAGAGCATTCTTTTGGTGACTTCCTTAATGCATCTCCATGCTTGGGTCTGTCTACATACACATGCACAAATGTATATTCAAATTATTTTTTATTCAGAGATGTGTGTATTTTTACTATGTATTCTTTTGTATTTTTTTAGGGCAATGGCCCTAAAGTACGTATTCTTTCTCCTTAATAGAGACAGGGTGTCCTAACTTGACACAACCCTAGCCAAGACGAATTCTTGCAAACTGAATTTCGGAAGTGACACTTTCAGAAAACAGTTTTGTTGCAGCAGTACAATCGCCACATACTATGTGCTCCTGTATACACTGCATTATAAATATCCCCCTCCAAAGGGGAACGGCAATATGAGTAGGCATTTTCCTAAAGCTGTGATAGCGAGCGTCTAGGGTAGCTGAATATTGGTGCAAAGACCTTTTCTTAAATCTCCAGTTTTGGAGGACTCAGCTGGAAAAAGCTGTGTGACATGCCTAAAACAGATTCAGGCGTCTCTGCAGAATGTAAGGAAAGACCTGAATACCAGGATTACAGATCCCACAAATCCTCCACTCGGTTGTACAGAAGGATCAGGCAGTTTATGTATTCAGTTAATCTATTTTCACTTCAGGGTAATGACTTGCAGCTGTAGCCCACTTCATTGGCAGATCAGAAGCCACACTGTAGTATCTGCCCAACCTCCACCATTTGTCTTGGAAGGGGAACTGTTTAGCTTACAGCATGTTTTATTCTCCCAGGCTACCCCTGAAGATAAACAGAATCCGGGCAGCGCGGCCCCTGCTCCCCTGGGGTAGCTCTGCGGCGTTCCTGGTGCTCGCCGCCCGCCCTGGGCACATGGGTTGAGGTCCCCGGCCCTGCTGGGTGGCCTGAGGGGCCTGTGCTCCCCCAGGTGCCCTTCATGAAACCAGTGCTCCGAAACTCTGTGGTACACCCGGGCTGGGAATGCTGAAGTGGAGAGTCCAGCAGGACAGGTGGGGGAGGCAGGTTTTCTGGCTCGTCATTACCCAGCAGTAGGCGATAACCCGGCCTCCAAAAATATGGTGTGTCTTCTGGCCTGTAGTCTTTTGTTTAGTTTTAAAGCAGCCCTCTCAAGCTGTGTTATTCCGTTTAATGATGAGCGGCTTCCTTTAGTGCCGTCTAATATTTGCGTGTGTCAAGGGCCCGTGTCCGTCTGGAAGTCTGGCCCTGGGTTTCAGGGAAAACATCCGGGCCCAGCTGCTGGTGCGCAGCACCTACGGTGGCTGGGCCGCCATCCGTGACCTGCGTTCTGTGAGGCTTCACATATCAGTGCTGGTGTTCTGCTCTGCTAACAGGAAGTGTACTGGGGATTCATCAAACGACCTGAAAATCTTTCTGAGGGGAAAGGGGTTCCCATCCTCAGTCATCGCTTTCAAAGTATGAAGTGACCGGACCTCATACAACCTGAAGTCCTTTTGGCTTACACCAGCACGCTGGCATCCATATCCCTTAGGAAGCTGGCACCAAGTTATTTCGTCTCTTCTGACAATTTTCCACATAGGCCCCATTTTCAGAAACGTGCCGGCATGTACTGACCTACTGGGGGCAGAGGGCAGGGTGAGAAGGCCACAGCTCCTCTGTGCACTGCCGGGGGCAGAGCCCTTCGCTTCTGCTGAGCCAGCGTGCGCCTGAAGGTGATGCGCACATCTGCCCACGTGCTGCCCACATCAAAGTGGGGTGCCCGAAACACGGGGCTCAGCCAGCGTGTAACTGGGGTGGAGGTTTGCATCAGATCAGTCTCTCAATGTTTGCTTGTGCAAACTGGAAGATCTGACTGGTAGCAGCTGTGAAGACACATATGTGACCTCATGTATGGGCCCTAAATGCAACCTCAGGTTCTCAAATTTATATGAGTTTAAAAAATGGCAAGCACATATACATAGGCACACAGGCATGTTTTCTTCACTGCAGGTATTTTGGACTGCATGTCTTTCTGTCCACAAGTCATTAGATGTGCAGTCCAGACATATCAGAGCGCTCTACTTCTTCGCGTACCACCTCGGATTCAGATCATCTCACTTGGAGCTCAGCGCTTAATGCAAACTTTGGCAATTAAAGCCTTCCCCATGGCATTGTGCCACACGGTATCATGCGGCAGCACTGTTCACATAATCGCCTTACATTGCTGGATGGCCAGTGTTTCATTAGGAACTGCTATGAATTTATCATAACACAACGTAACGTAATGAGGTCTTGTTTCCAGTCAGGACAGGTCTGACACAAACAAGTAGGTAAAGCACCGGTATAAACTGGACTAGGGAGGCTTTTGCACACAGTTATGCTGTCACCCAGTGACATACCTGCAGGACCTTGGTAAGACTCATTGAGTAATTCAGCTGTGACATACAAAAAAAAAAAAAAGGCTTTTCATTTTAAAAGTTCAGACCATTACCTTAAAATACAAGCAGTAATTGTTTGGAGAGATACCACGGCTATGTAGTATTAGTGTCACTCTTGTTTTTATTGTGGTAAACTTAAATTTAGGATTGTGTTGTAAAGGCAGAAACATGTTTTTAATTTGAACTATTAAAGTAAGTTGAAACATTGCCTTACGGGTATTTGAATTGAATCCTTGTCTTTAATTTTACTAGGACAAAAGTTAGTGGTGGGAATTGTTGTAGAGCATGTGATTCAAATTAATTTTTTGGCAAGAATTTTGATTCGGGGATTAATCTAGAATTTGGCATTGCCAACAAAGGTGAAGTATAATTATTTACCAAAGAGCATTGAAGTGGCACCCAAATTAAGCACTAAGCACATGCTGAATTATTTCTATGAAGTCAACCTGTGCTTTCAGTATGGCGTAGTGGGAAAATGCTACAGCTCCTGTGTGAGGACCGCAGGAATTGTCAGCTTTCCTTTCCCCATTCATTTCCCTCTTTTGCCTCATTTTCCAGACTTTCTTTGTGTGAGCCATTGGGTCAGATTTATTATATCTTGATAGGAATTAAATGCAAATTTCTAGGACACTAGGATGCTTTGGCAAGTGGTTGGCAACTGAATCTTTGTTTTTACATCTTAAAAAATGTGTCCTCCATTTTTTTTTCATATTTGCTTTTCCTTTCTTTCCATTTTGTTGCCTTTCCTGTCTCTCTTTTGCCTCTTTTTCCTTTCCTACTTTTTTTTTTTTTTGTGATTTTGCTTCCTCGATTGCAGAAGCTGCATAGACATAAAATATTACACAGTGGATCTGCACTATTTTCACCCCATTCTGTGGCTTCTGTATTTACACTTGGATATTGACTTCATCTGCTACTGGACTCGAGCACGCAGAAGTGGCTCTATGCACGAAAAGGCCTTGGGAAGGACATCGACTACTACTTGAGCGAGTTCCCCTCTGCAACCCGTTCATGTGTAAAGCTTACACAGCCTACTGCAGAGAGAAATGGACTTGGCAAATCCACTGCTCTCTGCAGCAGAGTCAGCATGCAAAGGGCTGGCAGGGCTGAGCTACAGAGAAACCCAAGCGTGACATGAAGGCCAGTGTATTCATCATCTGGGCCAGAGTTTGGCACCACTTTATGGGCTTTTCTTTCTTTAAAAAACAAAACAAAACATAAACTTAAACCCTTCTCTCCCTCTGCCTGAGATTTGCTAGCTTATTTTCTAGAAAATATATCAGAAGTGGTTGGCGCTCAACTTCCTTTTAGATGAAAGTTCGAAGGAGCTTTACAAGATATGTGCAGATACTAACATTAGTGACATATGTTTAAGCTTTACCTAAATAAGGCATTCTTTAGCCAGATGATACAGCTCATTGTTATGCTGAAATATTGATTTAGAATTATGAATTCCTAATCCCTTCCTCAGGCTCCCACTGCTGGATTCCAGATGTGGGAGATCCTGCGTTAAAGCAGCGCTGCCTCTTTTCCATCCATCTTTCATTTTTTTCTCTTCAGTTTTGCACTCCCATCTCATCCTGTAAGATTTGATATATTGATTCATAAATGGGAACATCATCAGTAGTAAACAACGCCCTGTCCCCGGACCATAATTTTAATGTGACTGTATGTATATATGAAACTAACAATTTCTTTAGCAGTTTGAATTTTTTTTTCCTCTGTCCCATACATTTCAACTAACAGGAGCCTTACTACTTATGTTGTAGTAATGCTTTAGAATATCAATTAAAAAATACAGTACAGGCTGGTGAAATAAGTATCAAAAGCATTAGAAAACAGGTATTTTAAAGAGATTTCTTAGCAGAAGCTGCTCTCAAACATGTGGACAATTTGTTCATTGTATATATTTCATTTGCAGATTGTAATAAAATGACATAAATAATTGCAAATAATTATTATCAGGAATACTTACAAATATTTAATAAGAAATCTATAGCACTCTATAAATGTATTACCCATAGGATTTTCCCCAAACAATTGAAATATATTGCCTGCTCTAGCATAGCTACAGGCTATGGATTCCTCCTTTTGATTCCTTTCTAGGGACCAGCTAATAGGAAATCAGGCAGGTGTATCTCTACTCCAAGGAACAGCCTGGTGCATGTGTTTGTGCATACACGCAGTAATAGGATCCCAGTCTTGCTTAAATTTGTTTATAGCTTGTTCTGTAGCATGCTGAATAGACTGAAGGAGTATGGTAGGCTTTTTTTTTTTTTTTTAACATACACAGCATAAAGTCCTTGATGACTGCTTCTTGCTTTGTTGCTCCCCACTTCTTTCAGGAAGAACCCAACAAAACCAAACCCAAACAGGTGCGAATCATTTGAGTTTCATATTGCTGTACAGATGGCCTTAAAAGGATTTTATAAATTTATGGCCTCTATCATCCGAAGTTCTGCTCTTTCATAGCATTACAATAGGTTGGCTGCTGAGTTGTGCGTTACTGTGCTCTACTTGAGCTGTTTGGAATATTACTTTGAGAATTGGAAGGGCTCCGGGGTGCTAAAACTGATTATGAGATTTTTCTTTGCTTGACAAGATGAGCAGGTCCATGTGAAGTATAAGGCAGTTAGGTGGATTGACGGCAGACAGGTTTCAATCACAGAATCATGTTGTGCTTTGCTCATCTTTGAGGTGGGATGCCAGCAAAATTGAGTTTCAAGAGGATAATTACAGCCCAATCAAATCCTCAGGTTAGGTTTCATGGCTTTTTTTCTTTTTTTTTTTTTCTTTTCTTAAAGAGATTGCTTTCCGTGAATTAGTGCGTTCTGAGTGTTCTTCAGAAACTTTGTTTGTCATTTTGACTTCCTGAAAATTAAAATAAAAGGTAGCAAACAGAGCAAAAACTGCCCCAATATGTTCATTTTTCAAGTTTTCCAAGCAACGTCAAGGATGCCCAGTCCTTATCGGTGGTTTCTCTATCCTCCAGTGGGTGCAATCTTCAGCGTGCTTTCACAGCAGCTCTGTGCGCTGGCCAACAGCTCTGCCAGGTAGGAGCCTCAGCAGGTCGCTTCAGTGATCCCCAGTTGTAACTGCCCTCCCCAGAGATAACCTCTCATAGCCAAGTGCCTGACCCTCTTAAAAAATCAGGAGTTAACTCTGCGAATGGGTACTGTTTTGAGTGGTAAAATAATCCCTTTAGCTAAGCAGGATAAGCTGTGAGACTAGGCAAAGCCCTTTAGGAAGTTACAGTCGTACATGCCCCAACAATAACGCAGCATTCACGGGTCCCCTTGTATCATTATACTATTTATTGGTCTCGGACTGCAGAGGTTGGGTAAGGGCTATGGCTTTTCTTAATCTACTTTCTTCAAAACCATTTGCTGCAGACCCTGGTTTTCATTTGTGTGCTGGAGAGCCTCAGTTCGGGCTCCTGCTGCCTGAGCTGTCCCCTTGCCAGCTGCGGTGTGCTTCCAAGTTGAGTCAACTCAAAGGGCTTCACCGGGGATCAGGTGAGGCCCCTGCTCAGCCCCAAAAATTCCTCGCACAGAGGGCTTAGTCTTTTCCAAGCCTTCTGGTGTGATGGGAGTACACCCAATCTCCTCCCTTGGTTTTGGACGGACTGACATCTTCCACCCGAGTCCCCGCTCGCTGGCATCCCATGCTCTCTGTTGCTGGTGTTCTGCCCGTCCTACTTTCCGGTGTCATGCACTAATACAAATGATTTTACCAGGGACAAATCCTGTGTGAAGGTGCTCCTCGCCCTTGCGAGGTGGTGACAATTTTGATACTGCAATGCAAAGATCTGTCACATAAGACTTTCTTGTTACTTTTTGTGTGAATCGTAATCCTGCTTTTGTATTATTCTGAACTTTTTCTCTGTTTCTACTTCTGTTATTTCTACTCATTTGATTACAGCACATCTGAGTTGTAGAAAGATGAGTTTTAACTTGGAAATGTAGCTAGCGTGATTCAGCAGTGCCCTGGTATTTGAGTTAGGTTTGATAGGTTTAATGCTGAAGTTTAATTTAATTTAATTTTATTATTTTTTCAAGAGGGCAGAAAAAAATAGATAAATATCAGATTTTCCAGTAACCTGCCCCAAACCAGAAGGGTGGGAGCTTGAAATTCCATTTACGCATGACATGGAAATTTCTGCTATCTGTGTATGTCTATAGGAAAAATAACATGAGATCAGTAGAAAATAACGTAGCTTTTCACTTCTAAGTAACCTAACTAACCCTGGGACTAAATGCAGTGGAGGTGTACCAGTCCAGGTGCACCAGTTTAGGCAATTTTGATGTTTTTCTTCCAAATGTATTGTTTGGCAGTGTGTAATTCCTTAATACAAAGCAGTTGTTTTCATTTTTAATGTTAGTTACAGGGAAATTTATGGTGTATTTGTACTTCTCTGCAAATATTCAAGTGCTCTTCTGGAAGAAGGTATGCAATAAATAACGTTGCTTCATACGCAGAGTGGACATTAAATCATTTAATAGTATAATAAGAAAGGCCTGAACTAAAATCCTTGTGGACTTTCTGAAGGTTTTTTTATTAGATTTTCCAGTATTATGTTCTTTAATGGAGGACTTTCCCTCCTGCTAGTTTATGTCCAGCCTTATCTTAAAATATGGTGGAATATCTACTGTAACTACAAAACATAGATATATTTTCTCTCTTGTGTATATCTATATTACATCATTATGCTGTAATTTAAAATATTTCCGTGCCTTTTATGAATACCTTCAAGTCTGAGCAGCTGACAATATAGTGGTGCTTGTAATAGCTCAAGTTTGCAAATACCGAAATCGGGATATGTATTTTCAGTTTCTGGTGATTGCTCTGAATTATTCTGAACTCTCAGTTTCTTAGAAAATGGGTTGTTGGATTTCTTTTTTCAGTGCTGCTGTTACATAAAAAAGTGTAATACTATGGTTTTCTCCTTAAGTAAGCTTAAAATGTACATGGAAGCTGTAAAGTCTAAACAGATACAGATATATATTCAGCAAGGACTGAGTATACGGCTGACAGTACCAAAGCCCTTGAGCTCAAGGAGTGACTTCATTAGTGGCCTCACCAGCAGGTCTTTATGATCTTCTTAGGCCTGATCCCACCGCACGACTGCTTCTCTCGCACAGGCTATGATCCTCACAGCCCCATTTCAGCTTAGTAACAGTTCATTGCACCTGAAAAGCGCACTTCTAAGCCCTTTTCTTCTAGAGACACACTCATGCTCTGAGAAGTGTGTGTAGGGAATGTAATTGGAGATGTGAAATTTTTGCATTTCTTTTGTCTCAACGACTCGGGTTAGATGTCGTGCGTACAAATAAAAATATTTGCTTGCATGTTCAGGCTGTTTTACCAAGAGTTTGAGAGTCAGGCTTCACGCTTTCTATCTAGCTAACTATCATCCCCCTCTGTAGCTTCAGGCTAAATACTGAAAGCACGTGGACGAGATCTAAAGATAGGAGGAGCTATCTTTAACTTGTCGCTCTTCAGGATAAAATTGCACTTATGACTAGATTTTGTTTTTTCTGCTTGTTCCTTTGCTCTGTGTATTTTTGAACTTCCCGTGTACGTGTGTGTATGATGCTGGAACTGGGGAATAAATTTACAACTCATCTTAAAGAAATACTTATAAAAAATATTCTGGTGAAATTATCTTGCACTTAGTGTTGACTTTGAGCTGCAGTTAACAAAACCCTAGTGCCTTATACAGCGTAGCAGCTCCTTTAGCTTTACACGTTCACTCTTCCAAGACATTCCACCATGAAGAAATATATATATATATTTTTTTAATGTGTGTCTTTTGGTCTGCTCTTTGTTCTGAAAACGTGGAGTGTGGTATGGTTCAATTCTTTTGCTCACTGGAAATGTTAAAGCCATTTGCTGTTCTAACTGATCCCTGCTTGGAGTGTTTCATTACTGATGCAATCTCGAGGTGAGCATTATAAAGTGAAGTATTATTCTTGATTTCACTGCAAAGCAGTAGGGAGTCAAACTGCAGGCATCCAATGTCAAAATCGCCTTTTCTAACGCTGTTTTTTTTTTTTGTTTGTTTTGTTTTTTATTTTTTTTTAGTGTGAGGGTGAAGTGTGTTTAAGGCTGTGTTTGCTGATCTTGAAGCTCGGGATGTAATGAGTAAAATGACAGAATATGACCTTGCAAAGAGTGAGACAGCTAAAATCTACGTGAGCTTTGGGAATAATGGAAATGAGGAATAGTCCAAATGAATGGGACCTTTAAAGGTTGCCTTTCTCTTCACAAAGGTTTCTGATACAATGTGAAACCTCTAACAAACCCTTAAGAAAAGACAATTATGGTACTATCCATAGGGTTTAGAATCCAAGGTGTTCTGACTGGCTGCAGTTTAACAGACATAGAAAACCATTTCCATTTAATCTATTTAACTAGAGTGAAAGAATGTTTTTTTGCTCTTGGTGTGTAGAATATTTAGTCGTTAATTTGGTCTTACACTGTTTTCACTGTTTGAGAGTTGAACATATTGTGGAAAATTAATTATCTTAGAGCATACTATATTTTATCAAGTATTGATGTGTCTTTTCCAGTTATAGAAATTTGTACCTTTTTTTCTCTTTAATTGAATTTATTTCTTCAGAGGAGTTAGACTGTAAAATGCTTCATGAAAAGCCCGTATTTTGAAAAGCAGGGTGTATTGAGTGTTTTGAAATGAATTTGAAATATTTTGGGCACCCTTCTTTCACAACTGCCTTTTGTAGCATGTCAGTCCCAACAGAAATTATGCAGTGCATCTTCAGCCGTTTCGGAATGAGGAGTAATTATGTGCGGGCTGCAAAGACATTGATGAAGGTCTTCCTTGAGGGCCAGCTCCACAGAAAGGCAGATTAAGTTCCCCTTTGGTGACAGCAGCTTAGATCCTTCAAGAGTAAGGTAGCACTGAGGTTTCTGTGAGTGTTTCCCTGGGACTGGAAGAAATGCTACTGAGAGCTTTCATGTGACAGAAGTACTCTTGTATTTTTATAGTATTCCTTTTAAAGTAGCATATTCTATTTATTTATCGGATGACTTTTCAGACAGGGCATTTTACCAATATTTTAAATTATTAATAATGTTAAAGACCTAAGCTCCTGCTTCCAACCTATGTAACAGACTTTTTTTTTACACTTACTTTTGTTTTTTAATCTGCTGGTGCAGCTCTCTTTTGCTTTCATGCAGTCATCTTATCCCAGATTTTCAGCATGTTCAAAGCTTCATCCACTGTCCCCTGACTTCAGGTAATTGAATTGATTCTTTCTTCTTTCATTTTACAGTTTCTGTGCTTGGGAAAGCAAAAGAGAGCTGGGGTGAGAAGGAGGTTGATTTTTTTGTTGGCAGTGTTTGTTGTTGTTGTTGCTTTTAATCGTTTCCTTTTCCTTTTTGCATTATCTTTTCTTTTTCCTTATTTTTCTTTTCTTATTTTTTTTTTATTTTATTTCTTTTCACTTTTTTCTTTTTTTTTTATTATTTTTTTCCTGTTCTTTTTCATTTTCCTTTTCTTTTTTTTTCCTCCTTAAACCTGCTTTTCTAGGAACTGAACCTTTGTAGTTTCAATAACTGTGGAAAAACATGAATGTTTGCTTTGATTTTTCAATAGTACGTTGGGTTTCTATGCAAAATTTCTCTAGACCCCCCTCATGACTGGCACCCATCACACATTGGTGCTCTTCTTATATGTCCTTTCATAGTTACTCTGTGGCTGCATATAATGAACGCTCCCTCTCTTCCTGCCTCTGTGCTGGTGCTCTTCCTTTCTCCCTTTCTACCAGATTTCATTGCGGCTTTCTTTAGCTGACATATGAATGCTCAGAATTTCAAAACAGCCCACAGCTGCAATTAGCCATTTGTCAAGGTGTGCAGGAACCGACCAGCCTCCTCACTGCAGTTAAGTCTTTTCGTTGCTCTGCTGACACACCGCAAAATTATCTTCTTAGCTCCATGAATGAAAAAAGTCCCACAGCAACAGAAGCCCGTCTGGTTAATATATAAAAAAACCATTGTGTGCGTTCCCTTTTTTTCTCCCCTCCCTCGGTGTAGAGTTGTTTTCCCCTTTCATCTTGGTGTTTCTGAAGGCAATAACAAAGCTTTGTCCACCAGCAGTTATAAATTTCTGGTGCGCCACACCCCCAATTCACTGCTATTATGCTTAGGCTTGTACAACGGGAACCCCACGAGGCATTTTCAAGTATCTTCTCCATCCAGCTCAAGCAGTTCTCATCACTCCAGAAATGTCTTTCTTTAGCTTATAGGACAGAAGAATGAGCTCCCTTCAGAGCTTAATATACCTTTGCTTCACACAGAAGCTGAAGGGGTGCTGGGGTAATGTAATGAGAGCACAGGCAATCCGAGCTGGAAGTAAAATACATTTTCTCTGTGATGTGCTCAACCTCTTCTGCCCTGGGGCTTAAAAACTGAAATCTACGCTTTAATTTAGTGTTCTCCGCCTGTACACTGAAATGCTGCTAATGATTCCAGAGAGTTAACAAGAGGGTAGCAAAAAATCGTACGTCAGGAATGTCTGAAACCATAAAAATTCTAGAGGCAAGACAATTTGACTCAAGTCAATGGATTTTGAAAATATAATTTTCTGTCTACTGGAGGCCAGGGAAGAGAACATATTGAGTTCATTTGTATTGCAGTATTTTTACAAACTCCTTATTAAATCAAACTTGAAGTAAAGGTTCGTTTAACAAGTTAGTGTGCTATTATCTTTTTCTTTTTTTTTTTTTTGAATGGTTAAATAGAATCATTTTCAAAATTAGAAAACATCTAGCAAATATAGATCACTGCTAAATGGAGACACTTTTTTTCCTCTCTCTTTTTTCTGTAAAACGCAATACTCCCAGGAAAAAGCTGGGACTTGTGCTTCACCAGCTCAATTATTCTTACGAACGTGTCATGTATGTCAGTTCTTTCTTTTTCTTCTTTTTCCAATGTATGAATTTCTTGTGGGCAAGCTTGCAGTGCGTCCTGAGTGTAGGGGCACGTGTTCCTAGGAGATTAATATCCATTTCCAGAAAGATGGCAATATTTCATGATTTGTAGACATGGTTACTTACACCATCTAAAAACGTTGAACAGTGCATCTGTTATTTAACCTGTCTGTATTTTTGTTAATGCTGTAAAGAAGTTCATTTGTTCAGTAAGGCAGTTGCTTTTCATGACACTTGAACATCTGTTTCTGAATGGCATCTTCATCTCTTCAGTGAAACTTTGGTGCTGGAAGCTAATGCAGGTTAGTGATGGTGTACGATCCAACTTTTAGTGATTCCTGTGTATTTAAAGTAAGATTGTTGTACACTAGTTTCTTTCCCAGAGGAGTTTAAGTTAAACTAATTCTTAATGATCTGAGTGTATTTAAAACTGGTTCATAAAACCCTCAAAAACACAAAGTCAGTTTACTCTAGCATTACTGGCATGGCTAAAAAGGATGATTTCCTGACTGCAACCTGACTGGTTGGTTTGTTTTTTCTTCATATTGCCTTTATATAGTCACAAAATGAGATGGAAAAGTACATTACTGCAATATATTGTTTGGTGGAAATCAGCTGGAGATGCTCTTGGGTAGGTCTGTTTTTCAGAAAAATAGTTTGTTTCTCAACAAAAAGACGAATAATTTCTCAACTGCAAACAACACCCCAAACTGTCCCGTACGAAACTGTGTGCCCCTGGATACTTGGGGTGTGCGGCCTACTGCCCTACGAGGGCTTTGCCCCTCTGGAGGTGCAGCAGATGTGGGACCAGTTCCTGGCTGCCTTCCAGCCTAACGTGCTCAGCTCAGGAAACACAGCCCTGAACGCTGTCCTCATCAGAAGGATAACTTCTTTATCGAAGAAGCGTAGTCTTGGAGGCCACTCCCATCTCCTCACAGGGCTTTTACTTTGCTGGTCATCATATCTAACTGCTGACTTCTTCCACTTAGGCTAAGATCCTTTTTAGATCTAGCGATGTCTCAATTTTTCTGGAGTGGGAAAAAGGAAGGAAGATAACGAAAAAACGGTTAGTTGGGCAAGAGACGCTCAAGGAAAGGAATGGCATCTCGGCTTCTCTCCCATTCTGGTCTGCAAGCAGTCGTTATTGCTGCTCCCTTCTGTGGAGAGCTTTTCGCAGAGCAGAGGTAGGAACCAAGAACAGCCAGCACACCTCATTGGGATGATGCTCTGGCATGGCAGCTCGCTGGTGGTAAGCACCCTACTGGTTAATTTGGGGGTGAATCTGAGTTACTGCGGGGACAGCGTTTGGCAATGTGATGTAAATGGAGTCTGGTGTCCTGACAGGCCATGTTGTCAAGGCAAAGTGTGGAGCGCATCGGTGCTATCCGGTACTATTAACAGCATAGTAAATTGAAGCTCGTAAGTCTAAACAAAATTTGTTTTGGTCCCTGATTTTTAACAGACCTTTATTATTTTTAATGGAATGAGGCTGACAGATTTGTATAAGAAGATTTTGTATAATTCTAATGAGAATCTGAGTTCTTTGTCAGCGCGCAACAAAATCCGGCATCATTCATAGCATTTAAGATGGTGTTAATGTTATCCAAGATTATTTAAAGCACGTTGTAAAATGGCTAAACGTTTCTTCAGAGCATAGTGGGTACATTCATGGACTTCTTGTGGTTTTGTCCATTAAATTTGCGAACGTACTCAAGGTCATTAGCCCCCTGTTATGTAGATGTGAAAAAGCCCAAACCAGTACACAGGCACCAGAAGTTACTCGGCAACTTCACAAAATGGCAGCCTCAAGCGTTCTTGTGGTGGCGCCGTCACCGGCTGGAAAAACCTCGGAGCCAGGGGCTTTTCCACCCATTTTACAGCCGATTAGCAGGCTTTCGGCCACCCGCTGCGGTACCGGACAGCAACGGCGTCTGCAGGAGGCGCACCGCGGCCCCGGCACAACGAGGGGGCCCCCTGTCCTCAGCCGGGGGCGCCGCGCACTGGCCGCGGCGGCGCTGAGGGGGGCTGCCCGCCCTCCTCCCTTACAGCCCGTCCCCTCGTCGCGGCGCGTGCCGCTCCCGGCCGCTACAGCCGTGGCACGGAGCCGCGCGGCAGCGCCAGGCCCCGCCCCCACGCTCGTTTTGGCGCGCAGCGGCTGTGGGGGGCCGGTCTGAACCGGTTGGGGCCGGTCTGAACCGGTTGGGGCCGGTCGGGGCCGGCTGCCGCAGCGCGCCATGCCCACCTCCCCCCTCAGCCCTGACAGGGCGCGGGGCCAGCCCTGGGGCGGTGGGGGGTAGTCCTGGAGGCTGGGCGGAGGGGAACTGCCCCTGTTGTTCAGGCCCCCCAAACGGACGCTGCAGCGAAAGCTGAGACCTTCCCGGCCTTCGTGTTGTCTGCAGCTCGACCCCACACGCCGCTTGCCTGTGGGCTTGTACCAGCTAAGGGAAGAGCCAGTGGTGGGGCCAGCCACGCTGCTCCTCGCCCCCCAGAATAATTTCACTTGTGTGAAAGAATCACAGAATCATGGAATGGTTTGGGTTGGAAGGGGCTTTAAAGCCACCTATTGCACCCCCCTGCCATGGGCAGGGACACGTTCCTCAACACCAGGCTGCCTAAAGCCCCATCCAGCCTGGCCCTGAACACTTAGGGGATGGGGCATCCACAGCTTCTCTGGGCAGCCTGTGCCAGTGCCTCACCACCCTCTGAGTGAAGAATTTATTCCTTATATCTAATTATATCTAATCCTTATATCTAATCTAATAAAGAAGTTGTGGGGAGCTGGGGGTCAGGCATTTCTCAGAGATAACTAGTAATGAGACTAGAGGGAATGGCCTCAAGTTGCATCAGGGGAGGTTCAGGTTGGAAATGAGGCGACATTTCTTCTCAGAAAGAGCAGTCAGGCATTGGGACGGGTTGCCCAGGGTGGTGTCACCGTCCCTGGGGGTGTTTAAGGAAAGGTTGGATGTGGTGCTTAGGGACATGGTTTGGTGGGTGATGGTGGTGGTAGGGGGTTGGTTGGACCAGATGATCTTGGAGGTCTTTTCCAACCTTAATTATTCTATGATTTTGTGAAAGATTTATCTCCTCTGTTTTAGTTCAAAGCTGTTACTCCTTGTTCTGTCACTACACCCCCTGACAAAGAGTCCCTCCCCAGCTTTCCTGTGGGTCCCTTTGGGCTCTGGAAGGCCACTGTGAGGTCTCCCCACAGAAGCAGTGCATTTGAGGTGTTTGTCTCAGGCAACAGCAGCAGTGGCTGGGTGTAGGAAAGATATTTTCACCCAGTTCCTGCAGATGCCTGTTCTTTCCCCAGCAATGGTTGACGTGAGGTAATCAGGCTTGGCCTGGTTAGCTCCTTCTCCTGTCAGTGGGGATAACTGCGGTATCCTGACTACAGCCGTGAGCAAATGAAAACTTTAGGCAATGGCAGGAAATACTGCATGGAGCATTTAGTCCTTATTACATACCTAGCCTATTTTTAATATCTTTCACAAGGCCTTTTCTGTTCTCTTTGAGCATATGGGCACTGCTGGAATAATATATTAAGGAAGGAACAGAATTTTCTCGTTGGCTCAGTAGTGGGCTTCAGTTTCTGGGGTTCGTAGACTTGTACGAAATTTATCTTATCTGCAACTCATGATCTGGCGACTATTTAGTAATAACGGTCACCCACACAGTGTGCCGGGACATCATGCTGTTTGGTAATGAGAGCTCCTGGAGTTCTGTGAAGGCACCAATTAATCATCATAGTGCCAATTAAAAAGGCCATTAGAAATACTGTCCGTAGCCATCAATCCTGTATAGGTATTTTTTTCTCGAAGAGGTGCATATACAGCAATCAGACTTGCACGCGTGTGCATGCTTCCTTTCTCAGGTCAACGTGACCTGGCAGAGCAGTTGGGCAAAATACGTTGGCAGTGACAATCAATTTATATTCTGTCTTACATCATATTATGGTTAGATCCCAAATTTATTGCAATCTATTAAATCAGGTTTTGTTTCTGTAAGTGGGCCATAGTTCTCTGTACAGCACAGGCATACTCAAGCTCTCATCGGAGTTGCATGGCAGTATTATTGGAGTATGATTTTAAGGCTAACATTCATAAATTCCTTTCAGAACAGGGACTTTGATGTTTTGCAGTTCCTGATGGGAAACAGCGCGTTAATTTGGGTCTCCGGGAACTCCAGTAATGTAAACGATTGAGGATAGAACAGGTAGCATTTCTATATCCATTGTGTGCATTGGCATGGCTTTTTTTTCCCCCTAAAAATTTCGTTTAAAAACAGCTGAACCATTTGTGAGACCAAGAACAAGGAAGAATGCTGTTTGGTCCCACCTCCAAAAATCCTCCAAAAATTCTGTTTTATTAGGAAGCAGAGCTCCTAAGCGGGGGGAGGGGGGGGGGGGTGGAGGGCAGAGCTCCAGTGCTTTGAGCAAGGATTTGAGAATTCCAAAGGGGTTATGCTTTTTGATTTTCCTTGTAAACCATCTACTTAAGTTCTTCAAAGTTACAAGGCACTGGAAACCACTATTGTCTCATGCTCAGCAGAGGTGTTAAAAGTTGAGAGCTGTGTGCTGCAGGAGAAATGGAGCTGGATCAAAAGGATCTGTAATAAGTGCAGCACCCTAATCAAGAGCCCGGAATTGAACTTGGGATTTTTCTCTGCTGTTAGCAAATACTTTATGAAATACAGTAGCAGAAGATACATGTTATCATCCCGTTGTCACAGAAGATAATCTGCTACCTCTGTCGTTCTCTTCAGCAGCTTAGGTACCAGATTTTTGATAAATGGATCTTCTGGAATGGTTGATACGCTTATCGGCATCAACATGCTGCTCTGTGATGGGATTTCAGTTTGGCTTTCCAGGTTACATTAAAAATAATAATCCAGGCAACTAGTTTATATTTAAACAAAAAACCCAAACAAAGCAACTTCAAACTCCTTTCCCAACCTCACAAACCCAGATATGACACACAGAAGCTATGCATTAAAAGAAGGACAGAGCGTTAAAACCATTTGCACACTTGTGCTCAAGTCTTTGTATATGAACGTCATCGTTCAGTTTTCTATGACGTGACTGTAGAGCCCAAAAGATTTTGGTTGCAGGAGGCGATACAGCTCTAGGGACTGGGCTTGTGTCAGGAAGGAGCTACCTGCTTTGTTTTGTTGCAGGAATTGCGAGATGGGTGTGGTGGGAGTCCTCTGGAGGAGAAGAGATGAGCCCGTTCCTTGTCTTGTTGCACAGCACCATTGCCGTCACCCCACGCAGACAGCCCTACCCTTGTCCCAGTTCCTGGTTTTAATATGGACAGAGGCCTGGGCAACTCACAGTTCTTACAGCTGCCCCAAAATCTGGGGAGCGGTGCTCTGAACCCGGTGAAAGTGCTGAACACCCTTAGTGGGTAGACCTGCCGGCTTTTTGCATGTGTGCAAGGATCTTCGAGGCCGTTGACCTTTGTCTTGCTGTGCCCCCATGTCCCAGCTGTAAAATGGAGGAGATAAAATGGCTTTGTCAGAGGGGAGTGGGAGTGTTTGCAAACAGCAAATACCTTTTTTTTTTTCCTCCTTCTTTTCCTTCTTTTTATTTTTTTAAGGGGTCACGTGGCAGTGTGCTAAGCACTGTGAAAACTGGGATGACACAAAGAACTTTGCATTCAGAGCAAAATCCAGAGGGTGTTACGAGACAGCCAGTAATGACAATAAAGCCAATTATTAACTGGCTTCCTTTCAGTCAGCAGGAGCCTGTATTTGTCATTTATATTGGGGCAGAGGGAAGATGCAGCTTGTGAACAAATGTTGGGAGAGTTTAAATGGGTGAAATTTTAAATGAGACTCCTTGTAATATTAACAGAACATAAGACTTGTATCTGTTAAAAGCAAATTTAAAAATGAAGCCCCTTTCCTGCCCTTTGACTTAAAATCTTACGATTATCTTAAACCCAAAATGTGGCTTCATTGTTCATTTCCTTTTTACCAGAATGTAAAATAACGAGAGCTCAAGGCAGGCTTTAGGGTATTTCAAAAAGTAATCCTTTTTCATTATAACTTCTGGTAGTGTTTTAATTAAAGGTATTAGAAGAACTGTCATGTGTGACACAGTTTAAAATGCATGTATAGTGTGCTAGGAATAGCTAGGAAGGGGATTATGTGCATAACTTGTTCACTTGCAGTGAAGTAGGCTAGCTTCTGTTATTTTTCACCGTTTATCACCTGCAATTTGATCCTATATTTTTACATGGCAAAGAGAGAGAATGCTTTTGTGGATGTTCTTTGCTGTTCCTCATATATTTAGCAAATTCAAGCTGTTTTAGGAATGTTTACTTCATACTGAAAGAAATGAACCTCTTTAAAGAAAGCTACATAAGATTTTGATCCACAATTAAAGAGAAGACCCAGGATATTTATTTGGTTTTGTGAGAGGTTTTTATTTCTTACTGATTTTGCCCCAATGGCTTTTCCCAGCTCCCTCCAAAGTGTGCCATCACAGCATATTTTGGCCTGTATTTCTATAGTGAAATTTTCACTATAGCCTTTTTCAGAGAAGGGCACACAGACTAACTCCGACGAGTGGTGCTGAGCTGAAGAAATTGTATGGTTTTATCTGGCTGGCTTTGAGGCTCACGCTGCACTGCCAGAGTGGCGGGATGCAACCCTTCTGCAAACTTCATGGCTGGAAGAGGGTGATCCAACAGAATCCTTAGTGAGCTCTGGGTGATCTGGCGATCGAAGTTTTATGCCACTATTTTTCCTTCTGTGTTTTTCTTGCAGAGGTTGTGCAATGTCGCTGCCCAGTAAAACAAGATGTAAAGTAAAATATGGCAATGATGACTGGCAATACAGAAAAATGTAAGAAAATTGCATCGATTCCTGTCCAGAGTTGGTGGCTTGGGATTTTAACCTCTGATGTTTTGAATTAGAAAGGGATGGAGGAAGGGATTGGGGAGGTTATGCCCAATCATTGTAACGTACCACTCTTTTATTTGAATAAAATTAAAAAAAAAAAAAAAGTCAAGCGTATGCTTTTCGGGAGATGTTTTGGAAGTTGAAGGGTGTTTCTGCCTGGTCCTTGTCCCCAGTGCAAGTCAGGAGTGTCGCTGCTTTAACAGCTGCCAATACAGCTGATCCGGGTTTGAATCGAAAGATCTTGTTGATTGACGTTTAAACAAAATGTTAATTTATTTACATACCATGTAGTCCTGGAGGACTTGTTTAGATCACCAGAGGCCTTGAAAAGCTGAAGTCTTTGACCATTATGTGGAATTTGAGCAATTTTTCTGTTTATTGCGCTATTCTCTTTCTCCAGGAGATCAGGTTCATTTGTAAAGTGTCTGTAAGGAGGTGTTTTTGCTTTCATATTCAGCTTTAAAAAAAGAGAAGTTGAACGTGTGTCTAAATTCAGCTGAATTTACTGGGATCTAAGCACATAGAACTGATTCATTTGGTGAACCAAGGTTACTGTTTGGAGAGGTCAACGTGTCCCTGAAATAATAGTATGTGCTGGCTTCTCGACATGGGCAAGAGCAGAAGTTGTGCTGTGTTGCTCATTTTATGTTCTTTTCCAACAGCTAGTAAACAATGCCAGTGAACTTTCTTACTTTTTAATTTTTTTTTTCCTGAGTTGTTTAGCTGACAGTGGGCTGATTGACCAGCCATTCTGGGAAAAATCTGTTCAGGTGCCTTTTTTTTTTTTTCCTTTCTTTCTTTCTTCTTTTTAAGTTCTCAGGATCTCACCAAATTACAAGGTGTGTACAGTGCCTGTGGCCTAATTCCTTTGACCCAAACAAGAAACATCCATTCAGGAATCTGGGTGTTCCTCAGCATGCTTTCCCCCAGATGAATGGATCTTAAATTTAGTTAGCAATTATACAATAAATCTAAATGTATATTGCTATGAACATATAAAAGGGAGCACAAAATAAATTCATATTTCTTCCCATCTGGGCTCTGTACAAGCATTGATATATTTATAAAAAAAGGGGGCTCGAATGTTTCATCATAAAAGGGAAATAAACAAAATTTTCTCATTTCTTATTTCCCATTTCTTATTTCACAAAAGCAAAGTATCTGTCTTGCAATTATTAGAGGGTTTGTAGAGTCCATGATGAGAAATCTGTGCCCATTAATTCACATTGTTAATGAATGCCACCTGTTCATGTAGGATCTTTGTATATAAGAAACAGTGGGTATGATTTTTATTTTTTGAATTGCCTGTGATGGTATTTACTTAAGTGTAGATGTCCCGCAGAGGTTGTGCAATACCAGTGTTACAGCAGGAAGCCCTAGGTGAACGTTAGGGTATACTTCAGGTGTCCCAACTGATGGCAGTATTAAATAGCTATAGAGAACATAACGTAAATAACAATTACTTAAAAAGTTATAAAAATTAAATATTTTTAAACTACTTTTGTTTGTTGAGATGATACAGGATGCTACATCTGTAGGGATTTGAAGTGCTGCAGTGTGTGAGCTAAGACGTTGCCGCTGTGCGTAGTTGTGTCCTGCTGCACCCCACACTGACCCAAGCACGGGCTTCGTAAGGAACTCCTTTTCCAAGCGCCCTCAGTTGCACGGTCTCACTTTCCCCACGAGACAGTGCCTACGTGCATACACAGACACACGCATGCCCTTTTCCTTGAATGTTTGAGAAGATGAGCCTGGATGCCTGTAATTTCTGATTACACAGCCCGTGCAATCTGCCTGTTACCCGCAGCTGGGCTCCCACCGAGAGCAGCCTGCACAGCACTTGCTGTCCTTGCCTGAAGTGAAGCTCTTGGCTTTATGGAAGATTTCGGAGCAGCCCAGAGGGCAGTGTGGGAACCCGTTTAAAACCCCGATCACTGGAAGAAATGGCGCCCCTAGGTGTCAAGTGTCCCCATAGCAAATTCAAGTGCACTTTGCGTGTTCTTGTCGATGAGATGAAAATGAAGCCTTTTCCCTTGGAAAATGGAAGGAAACGGTTGCACAGTGCAGTGGCAGCATGCTAGACAGCTCAGTGCAGGTGCTTCAGGGAGCAGGGGAGTGCTCTGGGGTCTGTTCCCCTCCTTCCTCCAGAAATGCACTTGGGCAGGCAGGGGGCTCTTACCTTCTTCTGAAAACAAGTGGCAGAGCAAATAGCTGTCATCGAGATTATTTATTCCCTTTATTTCGCTGGTGAAACCAAGGGAAGCCTCTGACACTTCACACCTGACGAATGTTTGCCCACTTTTTACTGCCTCATGGGCTTTCTTCCGATATGTTTGGGCATAGCGAACAAGTGTAATATTGAGGCAGGGACGGGGAAGAAGATGAAAAAAGGAAAGTGAGTTACGCGGTGCGAGCCTTTAAAGTTGAGGAAAAAGCTGTTTAAAATTGCTGAGTCCGAAGCAAACATCGCCTGGGTCAGCTTTCCAGCGTGACAGCGATAAACACGTGACCGATAACTCAACCCGACAGAAGGGGTGTTCAAGCATACAAATACCGGGAACGCTGCGTGCCGCTTCTGCACCCAAAATGCAATACGTAAGCCTGGACTTCCCCGGCAGCATGCCTCCCGTCTCTCCCATCCGCTCATTTGACGAGCGTCCTCCCTGTGAAAGCGCAGCCTTTCTGATCCCATTAGAGAAGAGAGGCTCTGTCTCCGCGCTCCTTTTCGCAGCCCATGCACTCTGTGAACCGCGCTGTGCGTGGGGGGGTTGTGAAGGGATGCGCTGGAACCGACTGTGTCACAGGCAGCCTTGTTGCGGATGAACTCTCGCTGGCAGAAGAGATTAGCTGCAACCGACAGAGGAAAACAAAAAGTCATATTTTAAGGAAGATTGTGGTGCAAAATTCTGATTATTTATTGGGCAAGAAGATAGTCAGGGCTTTGTGTTATCAGAGATTCTCTGCCCTAGGAAGCTGGCAGCAAATTCAGCCTGGTGCTGCCAAACTGTACTTCAGAATCTGAGGTTTCATATGAAAAAGGAGGAAAAAAAGCAAAACAAACAGAAAACCCTCTATACCCTGCAGCTGCAGAGAAAATACTCAGAAACTCACTGAGACCAGAGCTGTGTTCTTGTCTTGAGTCAGCAATCAGCTTGAAGCAATACCTTTGAGAAGAGCAAACTGTGGTGGTCATTTCAATGCATGTGAGCTATGAAGTCTGACGTGTTTCACAGCAGCTAGTCCGTTTCTGTGCTTTTTTTCCAAAAAGCTCACTACAATGTATGCTGTTTAAGAACGTACGTTCTTGGGGGAGAAAAGAAACTAGAAGGAAGGTTTCTTATTATTCATGTAAATTTGAATTAATGCTAAACTTCCTTCTCTTCTTCCCCCCTTCCAAAAAAAAAAAAAAAAAAGGCAAACAACTTTTCAAATTGTGGAGAAACAGAGAAACAAGGGGTATTTTCTTTGCCCACCGGAAAAAGCTTTAGTCATATCCGGACTCTTGAAAAAATCAAAACAAAACCCCCTTCTTCCCACTACCTCCTACATTCTCCTTAGTGCCATATGCCCCAGCTCACAATTACCCGGCTTTTAATGCATTCCACTTCTGCTCTGACAGCTATACAATGTACAACAGTTGCACAGAGTCAGAAGGCAAATCTGTGAAGCACAAAGAATCAAGAATTTGGTGATAGTTTAAAGCAAATGTAGAGAACATGGAAGTAAATAACAGAAGTAAAACTGGATACGGATGGTATTTTTTCATTTCTCTTTGTCTGTCTAAACCTCCTGTCTAGAATTTAGTTCCATAGTACTGTGAATTTCCCTTTTGGCATCCGTTCCACAGAATTTACATTTAGCAGGCTGCAAAATACAGGGGATCTTGTACCTAGTGCTCGTAATCACCCTGAGGAACCTGTTAATCAGTGCAACAATTGTGTGGTTATATGGCTCGCATCATGTTTGAGCATTGGAGCTCAACGCTAGAAAAGCACTGTAATTGCTAATAATTAGCACCGGGTAAGCCTCACAAGGTTTACTTAAGAGTCCCCTCATGTCAGATTCATATCCACACCCTATCTGAAGTATCTGAGCCGTTTAAGGATCTGGGAGGTAATACTTTGTCATTGTGTAAGGCAGAAGACCTGTGTATGAAAGGGCAAGGGGACTGTGAAATAATTACTGGCTCTGCATTTAATTTGAGTCAATGAAAATGCCAGAATGATTGAAGTGTTTATGCTGAAGATCAAGGAGTTAGATTGGAATAGGGTAATCAAAACCAGGGACATCTTTCCTAAGTTTTTAAATATTTCTTAGGGAGGAGATAACGGAGGACGCTGAGAGCATGGCAAGGGAGTGTTGGAAGGAAAATCAGGATCAGAGGTCACACCTGTGTGAAGTGATGGCTTGAAAATAACAAGTAAAAATAGAAATATGCTTCACTTGACGGTGATGAATGGGTTCCTTGACCTGAGGAGGAAGACTAGAGGTGGCTTTGCGCTGTGGAGATGGTAATTTAATAATGGCAGTTACAGGTGAAAAAGTTTGCTGTTAAAAATACAGTGGGAGAAAATGACTGGTCTTAATTACGTGTGGGCACTCCTGCCCCAGGCCCCGGTTGCCCAGGCAGCTCTGCTTTGCGGCTGCAGCAGCTGTGACACATTCAGTTTGCCACTTTTCCATACTTTGGACGTGATTCTCCCATCCCTGTGTTTCCCAGCTGTTCCCCGTGAAGATTTTACTTCATGTTTATCCGTGCTTTGCTCATCTCCACCACCAGAGTATTCCGTGCTGCCCTTTTCCTCTGGCATCACAAAACTGCTCAAGCACCCTCATGAAGTTGCTCCGCTGAAGTTCAAGGCTCATAGAGCCAGCATTGCTCTATCTGGGACCGTACATATGGTTTCCACAACGTGGGAGGTGGGATCAGGCATATCTTCCTTACACATCTCTCATATCCCAGGGGCAGGGAAACATTTGCCAGTGTCCTATAACTTTGCTTCTCTGCAAGCAATAAATGCCTGGAGTCTGTCGGCGTTTTGCATAGTAAGACAAAAAGCATGTTGTGCGCTGCTGGCTGCCTCTGTTCAAACATGAAGCTTGGATTTTGAGGTTAGTGGAGGTCTGTTTGCTTAAAAGAGATTCTGATCAAGATGAATTATGAAAATGTCAATAAATACCACATTTTAAAAGGTAATAAACTGACTACTAATGTCGAAGGCAGAGCTCCAGGCAAACATTAGCAGCAGCCTGAACCACCTACCTCTGTGTATCTTCTTCCTCCACAGCACGGGCAGGAGGAGCTGAAGCAGCCCTGGACCTCAGAGGGGAATTCTCAAGAAATGTCACCAGTACTTTACAGACACCATGTCCATGGGTTTGTTACTTTGGGGGGGGGGTGGGTTCAGCCACACTTTTCCATGCAAGTCCCTCACGCGTGTGTGACATCAATCCGTTTCTCAGCTAAAAATACCCAGTACTTTGCAGTTTAGTGTAGAGCAATTAATCATATGTTTGGGCCCTGCGATGCCAAGTTTTATTTTGTTTTGAAATACTGTGTATGGAACATTGGAAAAAATAAATAAGTGCCACGCATAGCATATTTCTCTTCTCTTGCAGTCCTTTTAAAAACGCATCAAAGATTTCTCCTACAGACAGGAGTCAAAAAAAAAAAAGATTTTCATGTGCCAGGTCAAGGTTTAATGGCTTGCCCACCCAGTCAGGAGGTACCTGGTACTTGCCAAGTTCAGTCTGCGCGTTCTCACGACACCAGCTGAGAGATTATCAACTCAAATGACCCATTTGGGGAGCACTCCTCTCCGTAGGGCTTGCCCTCCCCCTTTGCTGGACTTGAAGTCTGATTAGTGTTTAGACATCGCTTTGAGATAATGATAATGTGCCTTTTAATTAGCATCAATATTTCTAATCTTTTGGGGAATAATAATGTGCTTCTTTTTTAGCCCTTGACTGTTGACAGATGGCCACTTATTAAACATCATTAAATTCTGACATCAATCATTTTTGTGCTTTTTAAAATATGCTCGTCGTTTAAATCAAATGATATATACAGGAGGACGTTTTTTCAGGCCAGTTTGTTTAGACTTCGATGCGGTGCTGAAGCAGCGTTTGGTGGAGGCCTTGTTTTTTAAGATGCTGTAAGTAGAATCACAGTGGCGTTGTTAACTTGTAGTTTCAGTCTGCATGCGTTGTGTTAAAAGGGGCTCTTGTATGGAAGCAGCCTGAATGCTTTTGAGACAAAGGCACTATTTAAACATTTAGAAACTTGAACTTTGGAAAAGCCTGCGCTCATCTGCAGAAAGCATTTCATGCATTTACACGGGAATTCATATTGTGTGTATTTCTGTGAATGCAGTGAAAAGGTGAAGATGAATTCCTGTATGTTCTTTGCAGCAATGCTTTATTGACTTGATGCATTCTTGGCTAGAACCTCTGATTTGTTATTTGTGAAACTTTGTTTAATGAGTACAATTACGATCCGCATTGTGTCCTTGCTCATCTTAATAGCAGTATTAATTTGCAGGAAGGGACAAAAATTATCTTGCGGAGTTATCAAGCAGTGTTTAGGCTTTCTGAATGCTAATTAATTCAGAGCTCAAATGCTGTACCTGCTGTTTAAAAGGCTGGCAGCTTGCATTCATCACCTGAGTGACAGCTGTTCTACCTTTTTTTTTTTTTTTTAACCTTTCAAAAGAGTGGGAAAGGTTAACTCCTTGCACACTGATGACTGCCATATTGAAGTAAGAATTGTTACGTTCAGAACTAAAACTTGCAAGGTTTTGTCTTTAACAGATGTGCTGATTTTGACAGGCTCTCTGAGAAAGGATTGGTGGTAGTAGGTTATTAAGAGAAATTGCTAAAAATATCTCCAATGCACTGTTATTTTTTCTGGACAGAAAAAAAGTTTCTCTTTAATGTTAATGTCAGAACCAGATCCTCCGTGCAAGCTAGAAGAGAAAGAATTAAAATATTGCTAAGTCAGGTTTGAATTTTCTCTTGGACTCAAATCCTTTATATATATATATATATATATATATATATATATACATATATATATAATACTTACTGTCAAGGAAAACATTAGTTGTAATTCAATTAGATGTTCACTAAAGCCAGTTAAATATCAAACAAAATAGTAAAGAGCAGTTTTACATGATATACGCTGCATTCAACGATCATTGAGTTATGAATTGTTAAGCTAAACTCCACTACACTAGGAAGAAATGGTAGTCTTTGGTAGTGAGAGGGGCTTTGAAGGTGTGCAGGTAATTTAATTTAATCTGAGAAAGAGTGTCTTCTGGTGTTAGGCATACGTTCGTATGCAGATTTGAGAGGATTACGCAGTTGCCTGAATGATGGATGAAGCAAGGCCCTAATACTGGATTACATTCCTTCTCTTTCACAGAGGAACAGATAACTAAGTATACATGATAAGTTGCCTCTCTGTTCCCTCCTGCCCACCGATGGAAACAGTTTAATTGTACTACTTTTTCTTTTCGGGGGAAACATGAGACAAATCAACACTTGTCTCATGTCAAAGGGCATCACTTAACTAACGATACCAAATAGAGAGCCACAAAGGCTTTCTGTTGGTATTTTAGGGAAAATGCAAGTGTATTTGCTGCTGGTTTGCTATGCAAGTATTTCAGATGTACAGTAGACACGTCATAATAATACATTTTTCCTTCTTGTTTTTGGGGCCCTGTAGTTTTAGGGGAGGGTGGGGTGGACGTGCTAATGCCTTGGGGCTTTGATTCTGCTCACGTAGCTTTTATGCATTGTGATTCAGTAAATCTCATTAAGCACACGTTTAGCTTCCAGTATTCACTGGAAGTTCTGTTGACTTCAATAGCAAGTTAAGCACAAGCTTAAACGTTGTTTGGAGCCTTAGGGAAAGGTGATTAACCTAAAGAACAAAGGTATGCTATTATGATATTTTAACTCATTAAAATCCAGTAGATTTGCTGATACTGATTCACTAAATACTCTATATTGAAAGTAAAGCAATTACCTTGTTGGCTGGCTCCCTTGTGCGGCTTGCAATGCCAACGTGAGTGCATTAGCTAGGTATGTCTGCTGTGACAGTACCTTGTTTTTCACTTCTGACCTACTGTTCTGTTCTTATAAACAATTAGTGGTTATAATTCATGATTGAGAATGCAAACTCATTACAAAAATACAAAGTTTTACAAGCTTGTTTACAAAGTGTTCTTGAAAATGGAAATAATTTTTGAGAAATTGTTGTCTTGTTGCGGGTTAGTCAAACATCTTTCGTTATTACTCATCAACTTCAGAAGACATTTTTGGTCTCCATGCACAGGGATGGTTTTTCAAAATGCAGTTTCATAAAGCAAGCACACAGCAGCTTTGGCAGTATTATCTTAGTGTTCATTGGGGGGGCATTTCCCATCTTAATTTATTGTAGAGTTTGATACAGAGTGAGTGAAAGCGTGCTGTGGCAAGGCTGAGATGTACTTTTTGAATAAGCATGTGAGATACTGTAATGAATCCAGCAAGTTTTGAGAAAGTACACCTCAGAATGTAGTTCTGTCATTAGTGGGTCATTTATTAAAAACTCTCAACTTTTAAAATTGATACACTTTCTGTCCCTTCTTCCCCCAACCCCAGTTCTTCTATTTATCTATGAAATTTGTAAGACTTGTTGTCTAATCCATGGGGAACAAACTCTAAAATAACCCCATAATGATTCGGAAACCAGAACGTTGCTTAAATATTTGGGGTGGGGGCTTAGCAGAAGGCTGGAGGGAAGGTTATTGTTTGTTTTTCTTTTTTTTAGTTGCCATATAAGAAATAATCAGATCAAGATGGGAATATTTTGGGGGGCTTGACATGGCATCGTTAGCTTCCCCAAGTTTCTGTGCTAGAGGTTTTAACCACAGCAGTTAAAAAAAAAAAAAATGCACAGCATGGCCCCTACGGTTACAGTGTGTGCAAAATCATGAGCTCTCTGAAATCGTGGAGTGAGTTATTTGGGGTCTGTAGTCTGTCTTCAGCTTCTTGAAATAAATCTGAGTGATGAAGCTGCATAATTGTTGCTACTGTGGCGTTAAAATCTTGTGATGATTCAGTCTCAGTGTGCTCACTGAGTCAGACCAAGGAACCATCGAGTCTGCTGACTTGTGTTTGCTTCTTGACCTTTTGGCAAAGATCAAGTGTAGCATATGTTTTTATCAATTTAATATCTGTTATGTCCTCAACTTGAGGGTTTTATATTAAATGAGTTTGGGGACTGGGAAATGTACTAGGAGCTTACGCCATCCTCTCCATGCACGAAGCTGGCTATTGCTGTGTTTCTAGAATGGTGTGAAAAAGAAGAGAAAAAAAAAAGTAGCAGGTCCCCAAATGACCGTAAATGAGTGTGAAGGGAAGAGCAGGAACAGAGGAGGCATAGATTATGCTGCTCGAAAGTTTTCTCTTAATCTCTACCTGTTTTCAGCTCAGGGCTTTTCCTGAGCTGAAAAACAAACAAACAAACAAACAAAAAAAAAAAAACCACAAACCTCTTCTGGTTGTGTTTTAGGCTGTTGCTCGTTGTCTTCCCAGTCCATATTAATTACCATTTTATAAGATCCAGAATTGTAACATCAGATTACGCCTTCAAGACTGGGCTAAGTACCAAAGTACCTTTTTACTTAGAGGATACAATGAGACTACACACAGTCTCATCTTATTGAAGTGTGAGTTACTGCATCCCTGTTGCCATTTATTTGCACTGACCACTCTTACTGGTGCTATTTTTCTGAATACATAAATAAATAAGAGTGAAAATAAAAATTGGAATTAATCCCAAAATCCAAACCAGAAGAAACATACTGTATCATGGTGCAATGGCACATATGGGATTATTTTGTATTTGATTAAGGACCATTTGAAAGAACTGGATGCGATCGATGCCTTTGAGGAAACACTGCTGCTGCAAGTATTTAAGCCATATTCTGAGATGTGTGGAAAGCAATGGAGAGTTGGTGTTTACTCAAACATTTCTAATTGATTAAATACCAATCTATGCCATTTTTTGCTGGTTTATGAACTGCAGGTCCAGAACTGTTCATACATGTAGAAGTCAGTGGGTGGCTAACAAAAGCTGTTTTTATTTGGCCTGTGACTTAGTTACCAGTGAGGTCTATGTAATGCAGCAGGTGATGACAAGCATGGCTTGTAACATCTTCTGAAACAGAATCATGCCACTAAATGGCAAGTGGAAGTGACAGGGTGAAAACTGGGAGTTGTATGAGAAGCAAAATGAATACAGTTCAGATAGGGAGCGATCAAACTCCTTACTAGGTGACATAAGAATTTGAACCTTCAAGGATTTCTTACCAAGTATGTGAGGTAATACAGAAAGGAGGTACCTATGTCATTGTAAATTAGTGTCCCCCCTTAAGTCTCATTACCAAGACACCTTCAGTTTTTAATTATTTGACCTGCCATGGTTAATAAAAAGACTGTACATTAAAGTTAATCTGGTGTGACATTTTTGGTGGTAGATTGGATGCCAAATTAATTGCAATGAAATAAAATAAAAATACTTGTTTCCTTAAAAAAAAAAAAAAAGGAAAAAAAGAAAAAAAGAACACCACAGATTTTCTATTCTGTGTGTCTTCAGTTGGTTGGGGATTTCTTTGTCATTATTTATGACTTCAGTATTTAAATTAGGACATATTAGGTAAAGCTGATGATATGGGAAAAAAAATACGTTGCTTGTTAATTGTGACAATTTTAATGTTGCTATTTAATGGAAAATACAATAGTTTGATTTTTAAAAAATCTGTTTGAAGTGAAAAAATAGTGTCTGCAAGATAGAAATCCACTGCAGCACAATACCATCTTATTACTATGCGTGCTACTATGCTTACAGGTTATTGTCAATATACAGTGTCTACTGGCAAGGAAGCTTTTCTTTGTCATGGGAACAAAATGATTGCTCCTCATTTTTCTTGACTGCTGAGTTCTTTTAGCGAAAAGCATTTTTATCCTGGAATAAATATTGATTCTCTCTTTTCTCTCTCCGAGAAAATTAATTTAGTGAGAGTTATGTTCACCCAGGTGAGGGAAGGGCAGCTGAAGGCCCAACAGGCTATGTAAAGCTGTGACACGGGCCAGCCTGCAAGAAGTGTCTTTATTACCCTGGGTCAGCAAGTACACGGTGGCTCTTTGGAAGAGCATCTCCTGGGGCAGAGCAAGGGAGGATTTGTGGGCCACTTGTCTGTAGCAGTAGGACTGCAGACTCTCCTGTTTTCAGCCAAAAAGGAGTGTAATCTGTTTGCTTCCATTTGCAACCTCTTCCCTCCCCTTCTGAGTCCTGCTCCCAAAAGGCAAGCGGTCTAGGTGAAACAAAGGGCAGTAATGCATCGTGCCTTCCAGGGATAGCCATGGGAGAACCGTAAAGACTTGCAGTTCTCTGTGCTGACTTTTAGCATGCAGAAATCCTTTTGACAGGGCTTTGGGGGAAAAGGAGAGGTTAGCAAGAGCCAAGCTTTCCCTTTGTAAATTGGCTGAAAATGCAGAGGTGGGAATGCAGAGCGTTGAGGTGTTGCATGGGGACGCGTTCACAAAACGCTTCAGCTGATGGGGCAGGCTCACCGTTGGAGAGGGACGCGGTGGCACATTCTTGATGGACAAACTGAAAGAATAGGCAAGAGCAATGGGGAGACTTGGGCAGAGTTCTTCATGGAACTGCACACTTCCGCTTCTTCCTCTTCTCACAGCTCTCTTAAGATGTTGTAGGAAGCAACCAAACCTTTGCAGGTGGCTGCCTGTGCCTGTTGTCTCTTGTAGAGTTTGACCCCAGTCTGCATCCACGTGCATCCCTACCAGATCCTTGCACCATCCCCTGCTTCCGTAGAAACTATGTCATGCAAGAGCGAGATTTCTGCTCCCTCAACTCCAGAAGAAACTTTCATTTATCAATTAACAGTTAGACCACACAGGGAAGGTATCTGGGTTCCTTTTAGAGAGTGATTGCTGTGGTGCCTTAATTTGGCCACTCTGAAAGCAGCAATTAGGGTTCTAAAAAAATGATTTAGTGGAATTTATTGCAACATGATAAGCTTCGGTACATGTAAAGTCTGTGTAAGCTCCTGACATGCTGAATCACTGGATACTATTGTGAAACCTATTTTTAGATGTTTATTTGCTGGACACTTGTCTTTGTATTGCAGCTTTGACCATTTCCTTAGTAAAACATTTTGAAGAGATGAAGGAAAACGATAAGGATTGTACATCTCCAGCACAATGTTAATTGTCTGCCTCCCGTACAATGTTATCATGCTTTTGTTCCAAAGCCAGTACTGTTGAATTAATATCAAATTTTCATATCTTTTTTTTTACTCCTATTTTTTTTTTGAAAACACATGCGCACACACACACACACAAAAGACCTAACATATAAATAAACCTCTCAGACTCCTGTGCTTCAGACCAATCATAATGCTGCCATTGAAAACAGTTAGTATTGTTTGAGAAGATTTTAGGCTGAAACGGTGACTTTAATATAGCCTGTGTTAGCTGTCCTCAAGGGAATACATTTCCTGAGGGGGAAACTACTGTTAAACTGATGTTTTGTGAGATTTAGTACTGATGTCAACCTTAGTTCTGCTGCATGAAGTAACGCGATTAAAGCACCAAAATAGTAGAACGCAGGCAGGGCCACTTGGTTGAACTTGCGGATGTTTCCACATAGGTGATTAAAGTTTGATTGAACACTGATAGGAGTGTTTGAGCCGTGTCCGTGTGAGATGTAAGAAAAACAAGCCTGGAGCAACTTAGCTATTTCCCCCAGAAGGATCCTGTCCGGAGAGAAGGATGCAATATTTACATGCAATAGCAGCTGGATATTTTTAGAATTACTTGAAGGTCCTGTGTAGTAAGCCTCGATGAGAGGACAGATACAAATCAGGTAACACTCAGTCCCATTTGTGTGAAGTGGTCTTCCAGGGTAAAATTACAATTTCTTTCCTTCTAAATTTGGAACCCATTTGGGAGCAAATTAATTAAGACTAAGCTGATAAGTATCTGCTGTTGTTCTGCAGTGATGACATGGTAAGGCACTAGGGGTCTACATGCAAAACTTACTGGTACATCAGAAAAAATAAAGTGTCTGTGCCTGTTGGTTCTAGAGCTGTTACATGATACTTTAAATAAGTGACTTAATTCCATGTTCAGAATACCCAGAGGTATAATATCTTATTATTGTTATTAACTCAGATTGCATTAATTCAAGAGCTCTTTCCTAATTTGAGAGCCTTTTCTCATGAGACAGGAAGATGGTCTCTCTGTACTGTGCCCTACGTGGTTTCCTATTTTATCCTTGCTGTGACTTGACCAAGTAAAGATGAACATAAAGTAAGTCAAACAGACTCAAATGCCTTGGTTTAGGGTTCCCTCGGTGGTCTTTACTGACGGACAGGACATGTTTGGAGGTTTTCTCGTTATATGGATTGCTTAGTTATTCTGTACATGCTGGCAAACAGGGTAGCTTCCCTGTTTCTCGTTGAGTGCAGATCAAAAATTGGTGCAGCAGAAAGGTTAAGACTGCCAGTAATTAAGTATTCAGTTAAGACAACGGAGAACTATACATGAGCTTTCCATTGAATTGCAGGAGATCCTTGACTTGATGTCTGCATTTGTTTAAGCACACTTGCTTTCTATGCTTATTCACGTTATCCTCTGTCATTTGCTGTTGAAGTGTTTTTCTGCCTTAAAATGAAGCTAATTGCAAAACCATTTCACATGACAATATTGAATATAAAGGTATGTGTTTCTACATAACTGTTCTTTTGTATGAATTCCGTGCAATGCTATCTCAGTGAGGTGGCTGGAAAATCGAGTGCTGAATCTCTTAAAAATGCTTTTGAATGCTGTCTTTGAGCAGAGATTATGAGGAATGAATATAGCCAGAGCTTAATCATAAACTTTTCCCTTTCCTGACAGTACTGACATTTCCTTGTTTCAGCACAAATGGATGAATCACAGCTAATGAGTTGTTTTGATCATTTACAGTGTTAATGCAAACCCAAGGCTCATATATTTTGACCCTGTACCTCTGGATGAACTGTAAAAGACTGAAAGCTGCTGTTTTGTGAGGACGTTTGAACCGCTCCAAAAGTTGCTCTGTTCAGTAGCCTCCAGCCTGGGGTAACAAGCCGCGGGCACGCCATGGGTGACTGCACACGGAGGGAGCATGCGAGGCAATCCATCATCAGGGGACATTTGCTGGCATGTAGCACTGGAAGCGGAGTATTTAGTAACGCTTTCCTTTCACATGAAGCTTTACCTTTGGCTCTTACTATGAGTGAAATTGAGTAGTAGCCTCTGATCCCAGCGAGTCTCACTCACATCAGGCTTCTTAGAGGGTTTCACAGTGGTATGTCTGCACTTCTGTCTGCTTGAGTGTCCAGGTATCCTCCGTTTGAAGAAGTAAAGGAAATGTGGGTATGTGAAAGAGGGAAAGAGGATTGAACAGGGAGATACTAAAGAGAGAAAATAGGGAAATCTTGACCTGATTGAAGCTGAGAACATTCACCTGTTTGTTCTAATACCCTTATATTTTTGTATAAAGAACAAAGTAAAAGTGTGTGGCATTTCCAAGTGTATGGATTTGCACTGGAAGCATGTTGTTGGACACTGGAAGAAAATTTTGTTTGTAAAGATGGCTTGCAATAGTTAGTTTGAGAAGCAAAATATCAAAAGTTTCTCTGGGGAGCAATATTAGACTGTTTAATTCAGCTCAGATAGCAAATTTTGTCCTTGAGTCCTCTACTCTGCGCTGGTGCGGCCTCACCTCGAGTACTGTGTGCAGTTCTGGGCACCACAGTACAAAAAGGATGTAAAACTGTTGGAGAGTGTCCAGAGGAGGGCGACGAAGATGGTGAAGGGCCTAGAGGGGAAGACGTATGAGGAGCGGCTGAGGTCACTGGGCCTGTTCAGCCTGGAGAAGAGGAGGCTGAGGGGAGGCCTCACTGCAGTCTACAGCTTCCTCGCGAGGGGGAGTGGAGGGGCAGGCACTGATCTGTTCTCTGTAGTCACCAGTGATAGGACCCGTGGGAACAGTGTCAAGCTGAGGCAGGGGAAGTTGAGGCTGGACATCAGGAAGAGGTTCTTCACTGGGAGGGTGGTCGCACACTGGAACAGGCTCCCCAGTGAAGTAGTCACTGCACCAAGCCTGTCTGAATTTAAGAAGAGATTGGACTGTGCACTTAGTCACATGGTCTAAACTTTTGGGTAGACCTGTGTGGAGCCAGGAGTTGGACTTGATGATCCTTATGGGTCCCTTCCAACTCAGGATATTCTATGATTCTATGATTCTTGAGCCATCGTGTTTCTGTGATTTTAAAAACATTTTGCTGCATATAGGCTTTTTGTGTTTTTTGTGCCCTTTTTTTTTTTTTTTTTTTTAGGTGGGTATCTAACCCAAAGGCCTTGCAAAAGCCATCAAGTTTAACCTTTTCATTTTACGTGACACTCTAGAAGAAGAAAAGGGGGCGATGCTGTCAGAGAGTTTACACAGAGGATGGAGTGTGGTGGTACTGGAAAGGATAATGACTTCAGCTCTGATTTTCTTCCTCCTGCTGCCACAAAGCATCTGTAATCTCTGCTGGGTGCAGTCAGCCTGCGGGAAGCTTTCCTTCCTGCAAACCCCAAGTCAGTCAGCACATCGTTTGGGAAATTAGAGAGGCATCAGAGCTGGACTTGTGATGACCTGTTTTAAAAGAAAAAAAAACTGTGGATGGATGGTGAAGGGGAAGGATGGGAAGAACACGAGGAAGGACTTAGGTATACTTCCATCTGCAGTGCGTTGAAGATAGTACTGGTATGGTATCAGGTGCCACAAGCTGCTCTGTCTTCCATTTCACATGGAAATGGGGGAGCTCACTCAGAAATCAGCGTGCAGCTGGTCGGCACTTCAGGGTGGTCACTGACAGTAGTGAAGGACTGAGAGTGAACGCTTCTGGGATGAGATTAGCTGAAGTCTTATCATATAATAGCTTATTATACCACAGTATTCAGGCAAATGTGTATGGTGTAACAGTGCGTCGATTATTTTGTCTAATAATCAGACTCTTCATTTTGTGCTGCAGAAACAAATGCCTGTTTCAATTACTTTAATATGCTACATTCTTTAAATTAGATGGTCTATAGGCAGCATATAAACAGCACTCTCCAATATTATTTCAGAAAATGAATAGCATGTGTGTTCCCTCGGCTCATCTACAAGAGAAACTGCCGAGTGACATGGGTTCTTGTTATTTGCTTCCATATGAACAGCTCTGAGTAAATGCCCGTTCTCAAGAAACACGCATTTGCTGCGTTCTGGCTCGTAGAAGGCTGTGTGTCTATTTGACATGCTCTCAGTGGAGAATTGCTTATCCATGCCTGATCTGGACTGGTTTCACCTTCCAAAAGAAACTAGCATAGGTCAAATGTTGGCAAGATGGATTGAAAAGTGTTTCCAGCTGATGGAAATGCTTTTGGTAAGAAAGTGGGGGAATTTGAAATCTAATCTATTCTCAACGGAAAAACAGCAAATAGTCCACGTTTCAACACTCACAAGCTATTCCAGTATCTAAAGTGCTGACATACATGAGTTTTTCAAAAAACAGAGACCAAGAATCAACTAATTTCGCGTGAAAGGTACAAGTACAAAATATTGTCTGTAATGAGCTGCAGTATGCCAAGAGAGCTTTCTTGTTTACTAGTTCACTACAGTGCTAATGGCCACACCTGTATGCGAAGGTCTCCAGACTCCTCTTCCTCCTCCAGTTCTTTTGTTCAGTGTTTTGGTTTTTTTTTTGGCATTCCTAATTTCTCATTTCTTTCCCTTCCTAAATTCTTATTATTTTCCCTTGCAAAGTAGAGTCTTTCCATCCCTTATTTGAACGTTCGTCATTTCCGTCGTCCTTTTTTCTTTTCTCATCTGAATGTATATTCACTCTTGCCACGTTCAGATTCTTCTGTATATTATTTCTTCAGTACGTTGTGAAGTTGTTCCCATTTGTCTGACACTTTGAGGGAAACGCATGTTCTTGGTTGTTACCTGTTCCTGTACACGGAAGAAAGCGTGCTGTGAGCTGAGGAAGAGATGAACGTGCCTTATTGGACACAGACTGTCTTATTCCTCCTGAATTTTATTAGCTGCTTTTCTTTGCCCTCCATTCCCTACATCTGTCTCTGCCTGTAAGCACAGTGTAAGTCAGAGTTAGGGCCAAGTGTGTGCTGGGTTTCCTGTTGAAATACAGAATGACGATGGAGATGTGAGTCACAGACTGAGTAACGCTGGGTACAACAGCACAGAAAGTGCTTGACTTATCGTTCTTTATTTTAATTTTCCTTTTTTTTCCTTCCATTTTTTTTCTCTTTGTACCTCTCCTAGCACATGTATACAATTAATTGATATATCATAGGAGATATTTAATCAATCATGGCTGCCTTCTCATTTGCCTAAGCCAGGAAGCTCTTTAGGAATATGGATTGTACCTCTTACCCTCACCAAACACGTCTTTTAAGCATAGCTGTAAGATGGTTCATGGATTTGGAGGTGCTGTCCAAAGTGTCCAGGAGAAAAAGAAAGCAGAGAAAAAGCAGCAGACCTGAACCGTGTAGGAGTGTGCAGCTGCCTTTCGAGGCTTTGCAGGGCTGATGAAACCTCTTGATGTATACAGACCCTCCCACCGCCCTTTGCACATCACAGATTTCCAAGTTCGACCGGTGTGTGCGAATTTCTGGTGTAAATTCAGTACAAAATGAGGCAAGGAGTCCTTACAGCTGTTTTTGTGAAATCTTTTAAATTTTCATTTTCCCTGACAAGGGCAATCAGCAAAGAGAGATTTCTGCAGTGTAGAAACAATTGAGTTTGACTGTCTTGAGCAAATTCTCCCACTACCGATTGACTACTGAGATTAAGTGGAATTTCTAGTGAATCCTGTTACAGTGGGTCAAGCACTATGTCTGTGGTCGTGCTTATTTTCTGCGAGCCTTGGTAGAAGTTTATTTTAGCAGAACCATTTTATAACGCTTTGAATATGTTCGTACTTGGGATTGCTGCTACTATAGATAATGGATGACCACTTAGTTAATGTTTGACGGCAGTTACAATACACATCTCCCAAAGTTAAGTGTCCTTATGTCTTTATATGAGAACTGACCTTCAGGGACAGTAAACATATTGTTTGGCAACAAGTTAATTACAGACTTTATCTTCCAAAAACATTCATGTCACGGGTGGGATAATTAAGATGTCCTTGCAAGTGAAAAAAAGTTCTTGAGTTATAGTAGTGTTTCAAAGTAGGTGTTTGAAACCGAGGTCACAAGTATTACAAGAGCTGTGTACTCACGTTATTTTGACTAAATAATTCTCCTCTTCAGGCTATAAAAATGAAAGATGGACTTAACTGATATGTATGGCAATATATTCTGTAAGTCTGAAAAAACAAAGGGATTTGGGTTTTGCAGGGGTATGATGGGCAAGCAGAACTGATTGTGTTTGATTTACTGGGGGATTGATTGCTAGGGTTTATTTTGTTTCTCTCCCCTTTCCTCCTTTTAAGACCTGAATCTTTTGTTAAATGGTTAGGGTCATGTTGGCCCCTTCTAATTTTGTAATGTGAACTTCATGGTGATAAATAGCTAATTATTTGCAATTGAATTAGGCTATGAATTTAAATATGACAGAAACAGATGTACTGGTGATTACCTTCAGTGCATTGCTCAGGGGATCCAAGTTTAACGTCATGTAAATACCTTCCAGATTTTTTTTTTTTTCTGAAGTGGGGCAGTACAGCTCTTGGAGAATCTCATCGAGAAGTCTATGAATTCTGCAGTATACGAACATCTTCCAGACTGATGTATCTCAGATATGGTGTGTGTTTTGTTTTCTTTTCTCTGGAAGAATTCAGGGAGGAAGAAGAGGAGAAAGTAGTTCCCACTGCTGGGAACTGCAGTTTCTGTTTCGTAGTATTGCATCTCAGAGCTGCAAGCAGGGTTAAAGCAGGTTTGGGTCAAGCAGGGTCAAGCAAGTTTGGGTAAAGCAGGGATGTGTTCTTTTCACATTCTACATTCAAAAGGGGACACTGAGCAATTTCCAAAAATGGAGCCCCTAGAGGAATACAATGTGGTGGAATAAAAATGTCGTCGATAAAATGCCCGGTATATGCAATGCAATTTTGTGGGTGGTACTTAAATGAGAGACTTTGTCAGCTGGCTGAATTATGCCATGATGAAGTAGGTTAACTATCCCAACGTGCCTTGGAACTAACGTGGAACTAATAACAAATACACGCACCAGTGTAATTTTAATATTGGAATTACAGTATCTTTAAAAAAAATAAAAGGAAAACCTCTGCACATGTTCTCTTTCTTTAAAACATGATTCAGGAGATTGATAGGTCTACTAATTAGGTAATTCTGAGCTACTGTTTTTCATTTGTTTTTCTATTTGGAAACCTGTGTTCCAGCAGAAAGAAGTCATTCCATTTTTAATGAACAGTACAATATCAGACAAATACTGTTAGAATGATATATATATATTTGCTGCAATAGAAGAAAAGCCCTATAAAATTAACAAAACATTCCCCCAGTATAGCCAAGATACATGGCTGCTGGTGAGTCATACCTTGAAAAATGCAGCAGGATTATGAATGATTGAAGCATGCTCTTTGAGACCTATTTCCATGAATACATTTGTGGTTTGAATGATAATATTTAAGCAGCCCAACACTGGAGAACAATAGAAAAATGGGATCTAAGCACAAAGACTTTGATTGATGGAACTATGCCATTCATGTGTAATGCAGCACTGTTAACATACCAATACCTAATGGATACGTTAATACAGAGTGTGTCCACGATGAGTTTATCCAAAGTGCAAGGCGATAGAATAACACTTTTGGAATGGTTAATTTTGTGCCTGTCCCACAGACTGTCTTGACAGTTGAACCTTTTTATCTTTGCACTTGTACAAAGGTTGTCCGTAAATATTTAGGCATGGTGCACACAGCAAAAGTCAGATATCTCTTCTAGATTCATTATTAAATGACAGTGCAATGTGATTTTTACTGTGCAAATCAATTCAAAGGGTCTGTAGTTTGATATTCAGCTCCAGCCCTAACCCAGACATTAGTTCATGTTTGTTTTACCTTCTGCGATACACGGGAATGTAATCAGTTATCTCTGTCAGGGTGTGGGGTATCTTAAAATGCCGTATCAATGACCATCACATGCACCATGTTATGCCTATAGTTTCATGTAAACTAGATAGTTTTTTGTGAGTAAGCTTTTCAGTTTTGTCCTCTTAACTTTGTTAATACGGGGCTTCCTCTTTAATTTCTTCTTCTTTTTTTCTTTTTTTTTTGAAACCTAACTTGTTTTGTGTTGTTTATTAGATTTACTTAAGAGTTTTACTCAATGTAAAATAGCTCTTGAATTTCATTTGAGATGTTTTCTGCGTAACTGTGTGCAAATATGTATTCTGATAATCCCTTTCTTTTTAAATGAACCAATTTAATACTTGCTTCTGTCACTGTTACATGGAGATGAGAGAGTTGACCTATTTTAAAAAATGAGCTTTTTAGCCTTGTGAGCTACAGGAGAGCAGAATTTTAGAATTTTTAGAGTTTATTTTTTAATTAGACAGTTGTCATTAGGGTTTGCTGGGGCACATACGAATGATATTTTCCTTTTAATTGTTACTTTTGCAATGAACATTACTGGATTTTTTTTTCTTTTCATAACCCCCTAGTGCTTCCTAACCTTGTTAGTGCTCTCCAGCATTTGACTTTGACCTGCTCTATATGCTTCAGCTTTGTTTCATAAAAATTACGTGGATACTGCTAGAATGTATAGACTATTTAATTCCATGTGCATTCACGCAATAGGCATGAAAGTTGATTTATATATGATTACAGTTATTTCTAACATGACATTTACCCCAGAAGTATGTTAAGTTGTTAACACTGGAAAAAAAAAAAAAAAAAGTATTTTGTTAATGCTATTCCCTATTCAAGGGCTTTGCTGGTACTTGTTGCAGATGTTTCAGATTACTGTCAAAACTTCATTATCAGTGATAATGTACTAATGCAGTAAGTTGACATACGGGTTGACTGAGTGACTATTGCAATATATAATTAGGCTTGTGTAACATGATACATTTCCACTGATCCTACACAGCCTTTAAATGAAATTTGTTTGAGACTGAATTCGTTTGCTGCATTTTTACCATTCCCAGAGTGACTGCTGCCATTTTTTCTAGGATTCTTGCAGGGTGGTGTGAGTGCCTTAAAGAAACTCCATGTTATACAGCTCCAAATGTATTTTCTCCCAGATTTTCTTTTAATATTCATATCACTGTAAATAATAATCCCATAATAGAATTAGCAGAATATGTTTCTCTAACTCTGATAAATCAGATCAAAATATACTGTGTTTATATTGTAAATAATGTGTATACTATATACTACTAGTGTTTACTAGTATTAAGCCATTTGAGAGCTATGACACTGACCAATTTCTAGCCTGTGTAAACAAAAATATTGTTTGCAGAGATGTTTATCTGCTAAGTAAAAAACTGGAATTCTAGTGGAATCCTTCCAATGGCTGTCAGTTTCTTCCTCTGAGTTTGATAATTGAAAGTTTTTTATTTTCTTTAAAAAAAAAAAAAAAAAAGATGGTTTCAATTATCCAAAGCTAGTGGAATGTTTAACTACCCTTCTGCTATCAGTGGACTTGTTTACATAGGGATTTTGACTAAATTGAGATTGCATATATCCAGATGTTATCTGCCCGGGTGACTTTTTCATTTGCTTTGGCAAAGGATTTGATGGTATATTGCTACCATCTCTTTGTCAGTTTTCACTTTATATATTGCAGGCTATATTCAGGCTTTTCTTTTTTAAACTTCTTCCGCTAAACTGTTAACTCCTACGCTTCTGCTATTCTTTTCTAAGGGTAAAATCCCCGTTTTACGATAGGCTCATCTGAATCAAGTTTATGGATATGGGAAGTTGTATGTTGTATCCTACGCATCGCTATACATGCAACTGAGCAAATGCTGACTTTTATAGGTTTTATAGCTTACGTGTGAGTCTCATACATGTTGGGAATGTAATGTCCTCTAGCTCTAAGGCTAGATTGCAGTCTTGCATTTTGCCCCATGTGGAAAGCACGCCGTTGTTAGGTTGCCCTGGGCAGCATGGGAATCAAACCGAGACCAAGAGATGCCAATCTGATCCTGACTGCAGATTTTCTTCTTGGCTAACATGAAAAAAGCCCAAGTCCCAGACAAACAAACCCAAAATCAAAAAGATTTTTTTTTTTCTTGTTGTTCTCTCTCTCTGCTTTGCTGTGCTAAGGGGCACAGGTGTGTCTGAAACACATCCAGTCTGCGGTGTCTTCAGTGAGGTAGGAAAGGAAAAGCTCTCCACCAGAACTGCTTTCTTCCCGCTGCACAGTGACCTACCGTGCCAGTAGCCTGTGCAGAGGAGCAAAGGCTCCTCTTAAAAGTAGCTTGCAGCAGAAAAGCATTCCACAAATATCAGCGGGAAATTAGAGAACACATTAGCCAGGACTACTCAGAAGTAGAACCGCAGTAGTGAAAAACAGGAACAATCGAACGAGAGCATCGTTTCACTCATTACTGTAATGTCCTTTTCCAGCACCGGGGTGGGGGGGAGAGAAATTACCTGGCCCAGAAACCTGCTACGTAGGATGTGCTCAGCTGAGAAACAGCTTGAATAAAGAATTGCATTTTTTATGTCTTTAGAGTGCTAAAGTGGGCGAGTGCTCAAGCTCGGCAGTGGTCAGACAGAGCTGCAGCCAACAGAAACAGAGGTTTGAAAGTGTAAGATCCTAATCTATGTCCTAGAGACCCTTTCCATTGAGTTATTTTTCCTCTTTCAACCTCCAAACCTTCTGGTTGCAAATTAGAGAGTTCGCACTAGTGCTCGTGTGACTCCAGATGCATACATCTTACGTGAGATCTGAAAGGAGGTCCCGTTATTAATGTTTATACAGACATGGGTAGAGTTATTCCTATTTGCAGGCCTTTAAAATGCCAACTTTTTATTTTAAGTCGGGCTTATTTTAACTGCAGTATTTAACCTCAGAAATCTCTTTGTTTTGTTGTTTTTTTCCCTCAATCACATATTAAAAAGCGTGAGTAAAAGCAATGAAAACATATGTGCTCTTTTGAACATATGATTTAAGCAAGTTCATGGTGGAACCATGCGCAGTGGGATTTGAGTCAAGCTGTTTTTAATTGTTGCTAATACTGTTTATTTTGGTAATGCCTAAAGACCAGCTTTGCTTGGTCAAGTAGAAAGGCATAGAGATGGGTTTATAATCTAATTAGCCAGGAGTGAGTGATAGTGGTAGAAGTTTGTGGTAACAATCCACAAACAGTTGATGTCAGAAAATATCAGACTAGTTCCACTTTGACTATGGGAGAGAGACAAGAAGAAAAATTGGTGATGGAGATAAAAGATAATTGAAAGGAAACGTGACACTGAAAGAGAAATGAATAAACAGTGTAACTGAGTTAAAGAGCTGGGGCAAGGAGGGAAAGTAAAGATCTGTTAAGCAAAAGAGCAGTTAGCATGGGAAAGCCCATCAAAATGTCAGAAATCTATGAATCACCAGAAAATGCCAGTTTTTGCAGCTGCTTCTACTGTTTGAAGAGTGACTAGGTTTCTGTTTCAGACTTTTCCTCCAGACCACATGATGGAGAGAGATTGGGCATCTGCAGTTAACTATCTGTTGTTAATAAGTTGTTATCAATAATCCGATATTTTTAGATAAGTACCTACAATATATACAGGGCTGTGCAAGAGGTGAATGCAAAACTATCTTCTGTCCAAGGACTTAACAGCCCACATAATAGCTACAGAGAAAAGAGGCTGTATTTTGCAGTGGTGTTGATGAGAGTTTTTAGCGTATCCCTTTTTCTTCTTTTTCAGAATTGTGTGAGAGAATCAAGTTTTTCTCAATATTGTAAAGAAATCGTGTTTTCAACAGGCAGTTGTCTCACTTTGTAATGCCCTGATGTCTCTGTAAGATTTGCAAGATTTAAGAGAATTATTTTTTAAAAGGCAAATATGAAAAAAAAACATAACATTTTATATGAAAATAATGGTTTTACATGTACCTTACAGCATCTGCTGGGTGGAGAGATAGCTGACAGCGTTAGATTTTGTATAAAGTGGAACAACACAACTTTTAGGTCCAGGAGTGTCAGCAGAGTCCCATGAAAATCTGAAAGAAAATTTGCCAGCGCTGCTTTTCAGGTCAACTGAGCTTCCTTCAGGAGCTCCCAGTAGATCATTCTCCTCTTTGCTCCTTGCCTTGTATATAATTAATTTGGGCTCAATGGCTGCTTTTTGACTGAGTTTAGTTTTAGCTGCTGATTCTGAGAGTGGGGCCAAGCTGTTGGCTGCCAGTCTGTTTACTGTTATCAGGTGCCTTCTCAGAGGCTGATAATAATTTACTTAGAACAAAAGACAGTGTGGGCTCTGCTGAAAACCTGAGATTCCCCCGTCCTCCTCCCCTGCAGAGCTGGGAGTCTTGAGGAGAAGTGGAATTTAAAAGCAGGGCAAGGAAACCAGGATTAGCGGTAGGATGAACATAGTTCAGAAGTTTCTTGAGAGATGGAGAAAGCTGCTGGAAGACGGAGGGACAGCAGTACGTGGAAGGAAAACTGCCAAAAGACATCGCAGAGGGTTCTGCTAAATTCCAAAAGACATTCACAAGGAGTGAAGAAAGTTGTGCTCTAGGAGGGATATATATATATATATATTCAATTCTTTTTATCTTGTGGTGCATCTAAAATAGAAGTTCACAGGACCTCCTTTCAAAGCCTCATGTTACCTGTGACATCCAGCCCTGGTCCCTGAAAAGAGAGAGACTGTAACCTAGGGTGCCCAGAAGGAAGGATCTGTGAGAAAAGGGTAGGTTTTAATCCGTCAGGTTGTTAATTTTTTAGGAGAGGTCATGTGAAGGACTAGGGAAGCTGGGAGTTATCTCTGTCTGTAACTCTTGCCAGAAGAGACCGAGCTGATACTTACTCAGACCAAAGGAAACTCGAGAGCACATGGGTGCATGGCATGTCTAGTTATAACATAAGAACTGCAGCTGACAGTATTTCCCAGAAAACTTGACAGGTTGAAATAACAGTGGGAGACTTATGAAAAGAGTGGAAAGAAATCTTGTACAAAGAACTGCATGGCTGATTGCATCAGTGCCTTGATGTCAGTAAGTCTTCACCATGAGACGTGCATGAAGGCTATGGAGCATGTATACACATATGGTGGCATATTTATGTCTTGTGAGGTGTCATTAGCAATAACAACTGTTTCTTATAAAGGTTTCTAGGAGCTATATTTCAATAAAATGATCAGTATTAGTCTCTACCTGAGCACACTCGGTTTTCAAAATCTAATATTCAGCTCTGTTTCATTTCACATTTCATTCCAGTTAACAGGCAAATGGAATTAGATGGATGCAAGAAAGCACAGGCTGTTTTTTTTTTGTTTTGTTTTTGTTTTGCTTTGAGTAAAGAAGTTAAATTATACAGTATGAAATGAGCAAAATTCCAAGAGAATTCAAGCCTTAGAATCTCAATTATTAATTATTTTGTCTCTCGAGTCTCTGAACTGTTACTCACAAAGCAAAATGAAACAAAACTCCATTATCAAAACTTTATCAACCCAAATAAAATGTGCAGAGGTCAAGAGAGTGCTGGACGACAGCACTCTCCAACCTGCTGCAGATCAGGGAAGACCACAGATATCAGCTGTAGCTCAGTGAGTGTGCCCCACTGACCGGAGCACTTCCCAGCCCCATTCCAGGGACCATTCCCCTGGTCCCAGGTGGGCATCACTGTGGTTTCACAGTTGTCTGCATGGAGATCTCCAAGGCCTTGACTAGGAGCTGCAAGGAAAAGACTCTGCTCCAAGATGGTTTCCTAGTGTCCCTACTCTCCTCTCTCTCGTATTCTGTTAATTTGGGTTTTTAATCAAAATGCTGTTCATCCACTTTCTCCAGACTAGACTCCACAATGGTTCCACTATTTCATAACTGCACTTAATTATATATAATATTATTTCCCAAAGTAAACTGCAAATCTGAACAGTATAATACAAATGCAACAAAGACAAAACATGTATACAAGTTCACTGGCTAACATTTGTCCTTATATCTAGAACAAGAGCTTAATTTCTTTACCCTTTAATCCTTCTTATTTTAAATTTCATGCATAAACTTTTCACTTTGTAGAAAGGGACAAAACGAGTGCATACATTCTCAATGCTTCAGAACCAGGAGGAGTTCATTTATTTTTTTCTCTTGAGTTCAGATCCTTTTTCACCTTTTCCTAAAAATGTTTCCTTAGTTCAAATTTGCTATGCTTGTCTCCAGCATGTGAATGTTGCCTTGGATCATTTGCAATGAACAGCTGCAAGGAGATCTCAGAAAAAGAGAATATGCTAAGTAAATTAGTAGTTTAGCTGCACAGCAGTCAGCAGTCTTTCATCTGCGATATTGTGTGCTTGTCTCTGAATTGGGGAGTAAGTTTCCATAGTTCCAGAAAGCTCCCGGTTTTGATGTGTGGAATTCCAATGAGCAGGAACTTCTGACAGCAGCCTTTCCCAATTTTTAACCTTCACAATGTCAGTAAAGGAAGGCTTAGATTTTTTTTTTTTCCCTCTTGTCACCCCTACACCCCTAAATTATTTTCTTCTGTTCAGTTAACAGTCTCTGTTTAGTAAATCAGCTGCCTGAAGGCAGGGATTAAGGTTTATTGATGAACTATGCTCATCCGGAATGTCTTCATGTGGAAGTAGCATCCCTTGACCTTTTTTGTATGAAGAGGTTTTACAGAAACCACCTATTACCCACACACCTGTTGTCCTGACTGTCACTTGCTTCCACACCACTCTTTGACGTTGGAGAATTTTCGGGTAAAGTAACAGTCATATATCTTAATATTTCTGAAATGTAATACTACGTGCTCTTATTATATATTCTGTATTTTGGCCCGTTACCTGCTGCTGCAGCTGTAGGGGTTTAGCGGTAAGGGTATAGTTGGTTCGTTGGTTGTTGTTTTTTCTTTTTGTTTCTGCTTGGGAAGTTGTAAGATGTTTAACACATCAGTGTCTTTGCAGTATTTACCATCATTTCATAACAGTTCATGTAAGGCAGTAGAATATATTTGTTCCTATTTGTCCATTTCAAAGTGGTAAGAACGGCTAGGATAGCTATGTCAAACCGGTGGGGAAAAAAACAATACTGTCAAAACTGGGTTTACAATGTGTGTAGAAAGCAACAGACTCTTTTGAAACTGAGTTTTGTACAGAATTTCACTGCTCCCTCTTTAAAATACTTAGAGCAGAGAAGTCCTAAATTCATTTGACAGACAATGAAAGTAGTCTAAACAGAGCAGAACTTGTCCCTCTGCCTACCTTGCATATTGGATGTATGAATAGAACAAAATGAGTTCCTTATGAATAAGATGCTGGTAATAAAGATTATATGAGAGAGATTAACTTGTGCTAACTTTCAGAAAGTTCTGAAATTTGCAGAGATTTTCAGAATACATAGTTGCCTAGCCACCCTATGAAATGCCACTTTATTCCACTGCAAAATATAGGTAAATTTTCTTGTTTAAGTACATGCTGTTATTTATCATACTAAGGTTTATCTTTCATCTAGCATAGGAACAGCAGTGTGCTTCTCCTGATACTTTATCTGTGACTATCAGTAAACGAGGTTATTTTCATCATCTGAAGTCATATTTTCATTGTGCAAAGCATCCAATATTTTCAGTTGATATGCCAGAGACCTACACTGTTACACAGAAACTTTATTCAGAAGTTTGGGCTGTAATAGAAAGATGTGTTTGGGGATTTTCTCCTATCAGAGTAGCGGATGGGACCGTTCTATATTAGCACTTGTGGGATTTATGGTGTATTTTGCGCTACAACTGTTAAAATGACTCACACAAACGTCTGCATCTGCAGAAGAAGAATTATCCTACAGCAGTAATAGTTCCGAAATCTGTCATTTTTCTGCTAGAAACTGGCATTTGAATGCAGCATTCCAACTGCTAATGGATATTCAGGGCCCTTCCGGATAGAGCCTTGATTAGTAGATGACAGGCTAACAGAAGAGCTGTGTTTTATGGTTAAGGGAGTTAAACAAAACTCACATTGCCTTTTGGATGGAGGGGAAGCAGGATCATTCGGAGACTTCACAGGAAGTTGCTGGAGAGGAATGCCATAGTGATTGATGAAGGTGGTCCATTATCAAACACTTTGTGAAAACTTTGATTTCCTCTTAGTAAATCACATAGCTTATACAATGCACGAGTGAAGAATTATTATTTTTTTTTTTTCTGGAAATATGTCAAACAGCATTCAAGGCAAAATTTAGGAAGGGAAATTGCTTAGTGTATTTAAGCCAAGTAGTTGATGGTCCCTTTGAATTTATCTGCATATATTGTTTGGTAAATAACGTTTTGCTGGAAATGAAGTTCTTATATCAAAGTCTTGGAGATTTGTGTCTCCGGGCATAAGAAATAGAGCCATGGAAGTTGCAAGCTTTTTCTGTAAATATGTAAATAGGCTGATCATTTTCATCTGACTTCTAATATTGCAGTTTTCTTTTATTTTATTTTGACACTTGCCATTAGTGTTTGAGGGCTTGTCTGCTTCCTATGTAAGGAAATCTAAGACTGGGGAGTAATAATTCTGTGTGTGCCCTGTGATGTGAAAGCCTAAGTTTAGCCGGGTAACATGTAAAAGTATTTGGGCTCACAAAGTTCATTTCACAAATCCTTCTGAACAAGAACAGCACTCGCAGCCATCTCGGGCTTTACAGATTACACAATCCCAAGGAGTGCAGCAGCCTGGCATGTAAAAAGGCACATATTATCCCTGATTGGTATAGCTACGGCTTGTTCTGTGGAATGGCTCTGGAGATCGGGATCAAGGTTTTCAGCTTGAACAGATGTGTGCCAGAATCTACCAGGAGCATACCATAGTATCTGTGAGGGACAGTGAAACAAATTAATCCCTTCTAGTTGCAAAAGTGCTAATAAGTGTTTCAGAGCAGCACACGCTGCACAAGCTTGAACCTCTGCATTGCTTCTAGGTACAGATATGCCTACGTATGGCAGGGGAGTCAATATGGTGCGTGTCTGAATCACCGCTGCGGGGGTCCTATCTGTGAATAAAGGATCAAGTTTTAAGCCATATGCAGGCTGGAGAATAGCTTTCTGTAGGTAATTATTCTAGTTGATCATCTTAATTAAATTATGATTTGAGCATGATTCTAAGCTTCCCATCATGCTGCAAACAAAGGTGGGGAAGCTGGAATGGGAAGATGCTAGCTGGAGTGGGAAGACACTCCCCAGGAAGTCCTCTATAGAAATATTCACATCAGGCTTGTTCAGGTTTATGTTCTACCAGGTGCTCCTTTGTGCAAGAAACTGATACTGGTGGCAGTCCTGAATAATCAGGATTTACACATCTTCTTTTAGACTGCGGAATCGCTTGTAATCTGTGAGACAAAAGGGAGATGAGGCTTAGCTCCCTTTATCTGACACTGTGTTTCTGTGACCTACATGTCTTACGGCAGATAGCGTGAATGTCCTAATGTGGTTATCCTCTCTATAAACCGAAGTGTGCTATCAACTGAAGTATGTAAAATGAAATGGTGGTTACATGGGTGAACCGTGTAAGGATCCTGAGTAAGCCAGAATGCAGGGGTTAATCTGTACCATTGCTCCCTTAAAGCGAGCTAGCCCCAAGCGATGCCAATATCCAGGCTGTGTTCGGCACTTGTTCTCTGTGGCTCCATACAAAAGTCCCCAGTATGGCTTCCTGACTCGTGTAACACAAATGGTGCAATACAATCTGAAGTGTTGTAAAGGTCCTTTAGAATTTCAGTCTATTAAAACTGAATAAAATGAAAGAATCTAAAGTTCAAAGACCTCGGAGGCTAATACAGAATTTTTCCTTGCATATATAGGTACTTGAAGATAATCCCAGAAAAGATCAGAGTTGTTTGTCAAGAAACCTACACAGAAAATCTAGTGGATAAAATTAAATATATCTCATATTTCCTTGTAAGAGAGGCTGAAAGAATGAAGAGAGGTATGCTGTTCTTTCCAGTACCAATACAAAGTACTCATCTTTTGATTACTTCCTGAAACATGAACGTTTAACATTCTGCTCCAAATTTTTTACAGCAGACTCTACTGAGTCATTAACAGCTTGTTAAGTGACTTGGGTTTTAATACCTATGTTTCTGCCTTAGGAATTGTCGCGTGATAGAAAAATCTGGGAATCGAAACATACGATTTGCCTTTCCTGCTTTTAGCTTCCAGTTTGGATGTAAAGGCATTTTGTAACCTTAGTCAGATGCAGTGAAAGCTTCTGCATCTGCATGGGGGCAGCTTCTGCCCTCATATGCACAGATAGTATCATTCAGCCTGGAGAATGTCACATTTCTGCATTACCCAATCTAGATTAAAGGTAAAAATCTTTGGGTTTCTATCCCCAGGATTTTTTTTCATTAATATTCTCCCTTGTTTCACTACTTTGAAAAGTGACAGCATGTCACTTGATGCTGTTCTTTTCCTCACCACTTAGTTCTCTTGCACACTCCATTATCTTTGCCTTTTTAGCTCAAGTCTGTGGTTTATGTGCTCAGTCTTTGGGGCTCTTGCTCTGCAAGCTTTAAACCGCATGGTCAGAATGATTGCTTTCTGAATGAATCAGTTATTCTGGTCTCCACATATTCAGCCGTATGCTGTTGTATTTCCAAGGCCTATACTTACCTCTAGTAACACCTAAATGGCATTGTAATGCATTAATTGTTAAAGCATAGTTAAAGCTGCTTAAACAACTGGCAGTATCCTTATTTTTTTTGGATGGAAAAGCACGGATACAGGGAGACACTGCTCATAAGACAGGATTCTTAGGTGATAATTTATTGTGTTTCTTCCTCTAAGATTTAGAATTGCTGCATCCATCGTGCCTTTGAAAATAGCTCTGGAAATGATTGGCCAAGAGCAGTGTGTCACCACTGCAGTGAGACGGGGCTGTGCTCATGCTCCACAAACTGTGCTGGGTTTCCTCATCATGGGTGGCCACCTCTGCTGGGTGTCCTGCAGAGCTGTGAAGGCACGCAGACTTCCCCACACAGGGTGCTGGCAGCCAAGGGATGGTCTTGGGTTGTTGAGAGTTGGTTTTGGGGTTCAAGATGTGCATTCAGGCTGCGTTATGCACGTGGAAATCGCATGTCAGGGATACAATTTCCAAGTGCAAAATGGATACAAAAATGGAGTATTTCAGGTTTGTCCTTCCTGTGGAGCGAGGACGTGGAAGGAGGGAGCACGAAGTTGCCTTTTGTTGGGTGCAGCCTGCTCTGCCCATAAAAAGCAGGGTAATGAATTCAAAAGAAGCTTCTGAAGAGGCCCCCGTTACTGGTGACGGCTCAGTCCTCTACATTGTGTCTGACCCTGTTTGACTTCTAACACTCACTGGGGCTTTTTAAATTTTTTAAGTGACTTTGTCTTTTTACTTTTTAATACTTCCATAGAGCGATAGAACTTTCTCCCAATTAAGATGATGACCAGGCCTTGGACTTCAATACCTTCTCTCAGTTTCTGCCACTTAATTGTCTTATGAGTAACTCCCCTGTCTAAACTTCCACATGGGCTTTCGGCAGGGGAAAAGAAAGTTTTTGAACTTTTCTGTTTTAATTATTTTAAAGCTGACCTCTCTCTAGAGCTGTCTTCAGTTCCAGGAGGCGTGTGGCAGCCATACTGGGCATTACTGTCTGATAGAGTGGAATTTCCAAAGAGAACAGTTCCTCTCTCCCTTTCAAGTGAAGTGTAACAGTAAAGCAAGGTTCCAGTTGTTATATTATCATTTTCTATCAATTTTGTTAGTTACTAAAGATTCTACCTGACTTAGGCTGTTAGGACTGTAAAATTACCTGATAACACATAGTGTAGGCCTGAAATCTGTATCTGTGCTAAGAGAACCACAGAAGGTTTTCTACAAATAAACACTCAGGACTTCAGAAGTCTCTTTAAACTCTTCAGCTTTTATATCCCTTGCCAGCTCAATCTACAGCCTACAAAGTCTGCAAGATCACCCTGTTCCTTCCCTTCTTCTAACAGTTCTTCATGCCCATACCCAGCCCAATTTTTTCAGGTACAACAGTGATATTTCAAAGATTTTTCCTGCACCCATGTTCACCTCAGTGCTGCTTTCCTACTTCAGTCATACAGTGATGTTGTCTTCTACTTCCTGCTGCTTCTTTGCAATTCTCATAATTCCTACTAATTTGTATAAAACAAAACAAAACAACCATACACACGCAAGAACAACAACACAGCTGGGCATAGGGCTGTAAACAGATTTTCCATGGTGTGGTCTCCTTATCCTGCTTCCAATATCCTCTTCAAAAAGCAGAGTTCCAATTTAATTAATTTTTAGTTACAGAATTCAGTTTCTGTTAGATTAGATTCCATCTGTGTTCTTCATCTTTCTAACCCTCCATATATAACACATTGATGTTTTTTTCATTTTGGTATTTTGCTACTGAACTTTTACAAATGGTAATGAAGAAATAAAAGTTCTTGTATAGAGAATGTTGTCTGAGATAGAAATACAGACTTTTTTATTTGTTACTATTCTAGCAGTAATTAGCTGACTTGCTCCTAATGCCAGGATTTTTCACTTTAGCTTGCTGTGGAATGATGGCATGCACCTGAGGGAAGATCCAAATGTTAGTGCTTCAAGTTGCCACCTGGTGGTATTGCACATTGAATGTACTGCTCAGGGTATGGCAAAATCCAAAAATAAAATCCGATGTAGATGACAACTTTGTGAATGACAGAAGATGATCTTGATGTTCATGTGGAGCATCGTCATCCTGCTTGTGATTTAAATTTTATGTTCATAAATGCAGAAATAGTGAAGATTTTGCAAACCAGTGACTATTTAGATTTATTTATATGTGACATATTTATTTCCACTGTTTTGATAGCTAGCCCTTCACATTTGCTCACAAATAATTTAAAAAATCAGACCCATATGACTTCTTTCAGACAACCTCTTTAGAGTCTGCTTAACGATAAACATAAGGGAGGTTCAGCTGGTTTGAATATGAGTTCACTTCTGAATAATCATGTATTTAATTGCTTTACTAAATAGAGCAATAGCTTCCAGTCAGCAATAGCATGTAAGCCTGTCTGCTTTACTAACCTTTACATGTTTTTTGAGTAGGGATGTTTTGTTGGCTGTGGGTCCCCAGCACCCAAAGGATGTGATTGATCCAAAAGAAGGATGCTTTGGAAGGTATGCGCAGCAGTGTCACAAGATAGGGGAGACAAGCTAAATGTGGGGGGGACTTCTGCAGTTGTATAAGGAGAGAAAAAAAGGGGTGAAAGGCTCTTACGTGGAATGGAAGAATACTAAAAGCTCCCCCCATTTTTGTGGGGTGGCCTACTTGCAGGGGCTGGCCAGGGACGGACCCAGCTGTACTATCTGCACCTGTGAAGCTTCGTTGAGGAGAAGATGGCGATGCTGATAAGGTGCAGCTGTGAAAAAAGAGAAATGCAGGCTGCAGGGCGTCAGGGAGTACCCTGTGAGTGCTGGGGAAGGTGAGCGTTTGGTTTGTAAGATACGGTTCTGGTCCTCTGCCTTCCAAGAAATCTCTGTGGGACAGGTAAGGAGTTGCTGGGATGTTGGAGAAGAGAGAGCTGTGTTCCCTGGGAGAAAGGGGAGCTGTGTAGGGGGGTTGTACAGCAGGCAGGGAGGTGGAAGAGAAGTGCTGCTGCCAACACGATCTGTTTGCCTCAGCTTGGAAAAAAATTCCAAAAAAATCAAGTCCTGGTGTTTGCTGGGGAGGAAGCAAAGAGTGAACTCAAAAAAAAAAAAAAGTGTGAAAGGGTTTATGTGATGCTGTCTTTGAACTAGTAGATGCAAGAGGCCCCTCTTCTCTACGTTTGCGTGTATTACTTGGATGCTAGTACATATTGCTACTAGCAGTTAGCATGTTACTAAGGGAGGACAGTAAGAAAGTCGTAGGAGAAACCTTTTGCAAATGCGTATTATTTCCTGAATGTATTTGTTGGGTGGGTCTTTCTGCTTTTGTTTCTACTGGAGAAGTTTGCGCTTGAAGTGGTTTGGTTACTGTAGTGAAATGGCTTGAGTTTAGTGAGCAGAAGATGAAGAATATGTACTAAAAATAACCCCTGTTGACTTAGATACCTCTTGGTAGGTACTATTTACTTTATTTTTTCTGATCTAATGGTGAGGGTAAATTACTTATGAGTTAATTCAATCTGCAAAAAAAAAAGCAGATTCATCTAGTTTTTGTTAATATACTTAGTCTTCAACAAAACATTGAATTATAGCAAATGATGTTTCCTTAAAAAACAATAACAAACAAACAAAAACCAAAAAATCTCCAGCAGATATAAGTGTGGTGTTGTGCCCTTAATTTTGTCGTCATCTTTCAGCAGGCAGTCATATCTATTATTTTGCTATTGTTATGTAGCGTAATGAAAACGAGCTGAAATACTCTAAGCACCAAATCGTCTTCATAAAGAGATTTTTAGGAAGAAATGGATTGTGGTGGGGATTGTAATCTGAAATGCACTAGCATACACAAAATATATTCCATGTTTAGTGACGCTACAAAAATATTCATAATTAAATGTGATGCATAGAGTAATATTCAGGGGAGCTATTTCATGTAATTAATTTCCAATAACTGTGTTACTCTATAATATCATATCACCGAAGAAGATAAATACGCTGGATGGTAGTTGGAAAGTACAAATGGCTAATTCGTTAGTTCCACATAAAGAACAGATACAGAAATGGCTTCTGCAGGAGGAATAATGCAGGTGAAACCTGGCAACGTATTTGAAGCAACAGTGCAGGGCTTCTTCCAGCAGGTCTCTATTGGGAGTGCCAAAGAGCTCATGCTTTGGGTCAAGGTATACTTTTATTTATGTTTCTGCAGCTTACTGGGTCCAAGTCACAAAAGAGTTGGGCTTTTTATGATTTTCAGCTCATTTTGAAGTCACAGTGCGCGAGAATTCTTTGAAGTAAGTCTGCTTATGCAAGCTGCTGAATATAACACTTTTTCATTAAAATCTAAGTCTTCTGGCTTACAGCGTATTCAAGTTCCTTGTATGCTCTGTAATAGCTAATAGGAGGCCTGATTAAAAACACAGAGCTCCTCAGAGTTTGAGGGGAGAGCTTTTGGGCAGCTTTCTGCATAGAAAACTGAGAGCCTCCTTCCATGGTGTGCTTTCTTTTTTTTTAAAAATCTTCAATTTCTCCCCAACTACTTTTCCATTATCTTGTGTAGTACTACTAATAACAATGAATATATAGTGAATGTCAGTTAAAAGCCAAGTCTCTGTCTATTATAACTAATGAAAATATATTGAATTTAATATACTTGGTTGGAGATGTTAGTTTCTGACAGTAAATGATGGCTTGCACTAATTAGGGTCATTATAATGCAAGTAGAGTGCATTCTTCAAGGCCAAGGTACTACTGGTATTTGAGACTCAAAAAAAAAAAGCTACGTTTTTTTGGTAAAACTGGAATGAAATGGTAAGTAAAGCTTATTGTCAGCGCTGTTATGGTGTTGGCTACCTTTAGGAAAACAGTCCGTTGCTGCTCTGAAGGCTGGCAGAGAGGTTTTGGGCACTTTCAGGGCTATTTGGCTTGCATGGGAGGCTGGAGGAATGGTGGCATGTTGACTTGTTTTTTTTTTTTCTACCACATCTGCTTTTTGTCCCTTAATTTCCACTAACTGCACTTCATATGTGCAGGGAGTACCTCAGGATAAAGGGAGCCTCAGTGCAAGCGATTCAGGCTGTCAGGACCACAAAGGTCCTCAACAGGTGTGTGGGAAGAGATGCAGGATGACAAGGAAAGAGCACTAAGCAAATAGTTTTCATGAGCTGTTAGAATATAAATCAGAATATTTGGCCTTTTTGTTCCTGAAATGAAATGGAGAGAGGAGCTCCAATGGGGGGAAAAAGTACTTTATTGTGATGAATCTAACTCTGGCTAGCTAGCCCAAATCTCTTAAAGCCAAGATGAAGGTAGCCTGTAGTTGCTGTGTGAGATGTCTGCTGTCAGAGACATGGGGTTGGTTCCTTCTGCTGTTTGGCGGATGGGCTGAGCTGTGCAAAGGTCACTGCTGTTACCTGTTGCTTGCAGCTGGGTGCCCAAACCAAGGCTCTGACATTGTCCCCACTTGGTTCCCCCCCAGCATCCTACAGGGAGAGGGGAAGGAAGCTTTCTTGGTGCTCATAATCTTTAATTATTGTAAGTGACTTTATGTAGGGGCTCTCAAGTATGTGGCCAAGTAGGGACTTACCTGTTAGGCTGCTCACTTCTTTCAAAGAAGTTTTCACATCTCATTTTAATATTGTTATTACTGTGTGGATATGCTACAACTTAGTGATACTTTCTTATGCTTATCCAAGGAAAAATTCTATACAAATATCAACTGCTCAATTATTGTTTCTGAAATGTATATTTTTTGAACACCAGACGTGTTGCCTGTAGGATGTTACTTCTCTTTGATGTTTTGCCCCTTCCAGTAAGTGAAATAATTTGAGTTATTTCAAATGTGTAGTGGGAATTCTGAGGGGATCTATGGAAAATATCTTGAAGCTGAATGTAAGCTAGTGTTCTGTTTAAAAAAAGAGGGGGGAAAAATGCTTTGCCTCGTGAGACCACTGAATGAGATTTTTGCATCACCAGGCCAGTTCCAAACAGAATTTCTGACTTTAAAAGCAATGCTGGCTAAAAATACTGCTAAATATTTCATTGTGAAGTTTCGGAAAAGCCACGTAATGTTTCATTTAGAAATGCACATATATGTTTGTTGGCTTGTTTAATGGTGATCAGTGGAAGTCAAGAAGATGAGAAGTCTGAGATGAGCCCAGTGCTATGAAGGAAGGGCTGAGCTCTCCCCCAGAGTGCTTTTGACCTGAAGATGAGGCAGGTACTTACGGGGTTGTTTGATTACAGTTACTTGGGGTGAATAGGAGGGAAGAGAGGAAAGAGCAGGTTTAAAGCAGGAGGAGGAAAACTGAAGGAATGTGCAGGGAGAGGCAGAATAAAGTAAAATGAAGATTAGCTGTGCTACACTGAAAGCAAGAGAAAAAGCTCCGAGCAAGGACTTCTTTTCAGCTGAAGAAAGTGCAATACATGTGCATCGCTCCCTGCATCCACCGGTCTGAAGTGTTTCTGTTACAATTTGCTCTTCCAGCTAGCATCTCCATCTATTTCTCTTCCAAGGAAGAAGTTTGTGCTTCTCCTGCAATGGTATGTGTAGGTTTCAGCCACACGTTTGGTTGTCTTAAAGATAACAAAATAGAACTAAAAACCCTTTAAAGCTTAGACACTTGTTATCCTAAAACAGTGGAAACAAGGAATTTGTATATTGTAAAATACAGCTGTCTTCAATAAAACGGCAGAAGAGTAAGAGCACAAGAGCATCGCTTTAGACTAATTCAGTTTTTTGTTGCACCTTGTTACCTTCTCAGGAGAAGGATGCTGAGCTGCAATCACCTCTAACTTCTGACATCCTGACAAAGGAAAAAATGGTGGAATCCTCTCTGGGGGGAAAAAAACACCCTGATTAATCTCAGCAACACCAGTGTTCACAGTCTACAGGAATCTCTTAAGGAAACCGTTGCTGAAGACTAGTGCCTGAATATGGATGTTTTCCCAAATTGGGCTTTTAACTATTTGTTTTCATCTATTTTTAGTCTGCTCATGGTAGCAGTAATTCAGATGCAGTAATGTACAACTCAAACTGTCAAACTAATTACATTCTACGTTCTTCTAAAAATTTGAAGGGATGGAAATATTTAGCAAGCATGTATAATATGTTCAGGATACTATCATGTCTTTGTCAAAGCTCCCTGATTTCACAAGATGTGTGAATAATGGAATGGGTTACTTTTAGAATGTGAAAACAATCTCTAATTTTTTTAGTCTGTGTTTGTCTTACGTATGATAAGAGAATGTTAAATCCAATTTATTGCAAAATTTAGCGTACTGTCTTGGGAAAATCAGTTGTCAGCTGCACATAATTGTTTGTTTTAATTGTATATGGTAAGCAAGGAGCATCTTAGAGATGAAGGTGCAAGAATCATTTCCTTGCCCCTTCTCTGAAGACCATGGGAATTCAGAAGAATTTAGGTTTTGAAGTGTAATGGCTGGGAGCCTGTGCCTGGTTCGGGCACCCAGGTTTTAAATAGATGCAGGACACATGGAACTGTAGGCCCCGCTTTTTTAGGTATGCACCATTGGCTGCGCTTTTGCTGTTTTATTGCCATGAAAGAATGGCTGCCTTGATTATACGTAAGTTATGAGAGCTGAATGATTCTGGCAAGTTAAAAATGTAAAAGCGACGTTTTCACTGTTAAAAAATGCAGAAGTGTAGCCACTGATATATTAAATTAAGGTAACCACATGTAAATGCGCAATGTGTATTCATTTAGCGTGTGGCTTGGACTAGCTGTTGGATGACTAATGGGTTGCTTCATGTTAGTCAGCAGATATGGATGTGAAGAACAGGAGAATATCTAGAAGCAGTTAACTCATCTGTGCATCCAGCCTGAGCAGCTCTTAAAATCTCTGCAAGGCCTAGCTGCCTCTCTGGTTTTCCTAATGCAAATAAAATGTAGTATCTACGTTAATTAATATTTCTGGGAGACGGCCAAAGCGAGGAATGCATTTGTTTCTTAATAAGAAAATAATTATTGTATAATTCATTTGACTACATCAGCATTTTGCAGTAGTTTTTTTTTTTTACTAGCTAATGACAATCTCTTGTGGAAGAAGAATCTTTCTCCCTTGGTGGGGAAAGTTGTGGGGAGTTTAAAAATAACAGCTGCCACGTTTGTAATGTCTTGTAGCACTGTACTGCTCAGAATGTACATATTCATGTCTATTTATTTTCTGTGCTTTTTAGGAAATCTTCGGTTGTTCATGCAAGTAGTTAATGGACCAACTTTTTTAATTCCTAATGGGGATGGCCGTTCTGATGTGCTGCAAGCCATCTTCTAATCAGTAGAGTGCAGAAGTCTAAGAAAATGAGTACGTGTCCTGTATCTAAGTCAATATACTTAAATAAAATGGACAAGAAATTTAATTTAAAAAAGAAGTTTCCCGACTTCTATCACTCTTTACATGATGGAAAGCTGACAGTCTGAAGAAAGGTAGGGAACTGTTGATATACGACATTTTTCTGTAGTTTTTTTTAACTACAGGTCATTACAGTGCTGTTCACATGTACTGCTGTTTAGATGACTACTTCCTCTCTGCTGCTCACCTGTCTGTTATTTGTGGACAAATCATTTAGCAAATTATTATGTAAAGCCTCTGACTTCAAAAAAAAAAAAAAAAGCCAAGACAGACTATCTGAATGCGGGGGAATTAAGTTCTTGGTATCATTAATAATGGTCTGGCCAGCACAGGGCTGATGTGTCTTAGTGGACAATAAGATGAAAAGAAAAGCAAACGTTTAGACCATCTGTATGTCTTTAAAGTGATTTGGGATCCAGGAAGACATCTGATTTCACTAAAGTAGCTAAACATTCCCAAGAAGATAGTAGTAATATCAGCAGCTAAAAGGTAACCCTATTTTATTTTTTCCTATGGATAATTGGAAGCAGCTCATCTGAGATGGCTTCTGTGTTCTCTGAGTAGACACAATTTACTTGAACTGGAATTCTGCACACCATTCTGTTGGCATAAAATATTTTAATTTTCTTTACTGAATTCTCCCTTTTGTTCTTCCCTCTATGCATCCATAGATGTTGGCTTGGAATGGGTATTAGGACAGAGCGTTGGTATAGTTGGTCTTACTGCACCTACACAATTTTCTCATATGCATGCCACAAAGATTAAAATGACATTGTTTGGAAAAGTAACAGTGAAATGATGTTCTAAATAATGAAGAAAAGAAGGAAGAAAATTACCTGTGCCTAATAATGGTAAATATCACTACTGAAATTACTGCAGTCCTTTTGTCAGGTCAGAATAAGCTCTCATTGAGTATATTTTCGGGCTTAATGAAAATAATGTTGTGCTTTCCTGATGTCATTATTTTGCACTGATTGCAGTGCAATGTTTGGACTCTGTTTAGAGACTTGAGCTAGCTGATTGCTTGGTATGCATGGAGCTTTAAGTTTTGTGAGGTGTGAAGCTTGCTTTGACTCAATTTCTGCTTGTGAGTACAAGCAGAATAATCCATGGTTTTCAGTTAGTTTGGTTTTAGTAGGAGGTAATTTACCAACCAATGCATGGATTGTGCCTGTCTAGCACCTAGGAAGTAGAGTCCTAGCAGGGCTGTCTGCTGTTCATGGGTGTGCTGGAGCGATGTCTGAAGGAGCCAGTCCAAATCTGGCAATCCTAATAGTATCATCTGCTTAATATAAAAAAAAGTCACTCTTGAATCTGTGTGATTATAGGTCTCTAGGCTCTTCCGGAGAGGCATCTTCAATGTAAAAAGACTAGGCTTCTTTTTATGAAGGAAGCTTTGTTCACAGGCATGTAGATTACTTTCTCTACTGTTTAAAAAAAGGAACAAAATTGCTCTTGAACAAATAAAATTGTTCCTAGCAAACAGTTTTTTTTTCCAAATTTCTCAATACCCCTACTTACTGGAAAGCTTATTGGGATGATACACTGACTTGTCATGAGTGTCATTGCTAAGTAAGTGTTTTTCTATGAAGTCAAATACTTGACTACCACCAAAAAGATCATGGTCCTCTGCTGGATTGTGGATGTTCTTTGGAAGGGGAAACTCATGTGTGTTTTAACTTTTTTCATTGTGAAGGAACAAGGCAAACTTTTTGCATGTGAAGATTAACTCCAGCTTGCATGAGTGCATAGTTTTGATAGCAGCTTTTCTAATCTGAAGCTCCTCTTTGTAGGCTAACCTTGTAGTAGTCAAATCAGGTATTAATCCACTGATGTAGGATGGAGTAATTTAAAAAATATTAATAATAATAAAAAAGGAGGGCAGGACACACAAAGCAAACATGGTCTGAGGAACATTCTCAAAGAGCACAGCCTTTCTGGACATGCTGTTTTAAGACACAGTTCAATGTGATACTCTTCTCTGTTTCTGGCCTAATAACTAAAATAAAGGACCAGCACCACCCAGAACTTGTGCGTGGCTTGCTTCTGTGTTGCTGTATTTTTTTTCTATTATGTAGGTTAGGTCACTTTGTGTTTGTGGTAGTTGATTACTTTTAAAAATTTACCTTATTATAGTTTGGGGAAAAAACAGCAACCATGACATTATATAATATTTTAAAACATTTGTAGTTGTATCCTCATTTTTAAAAGCTATAAATGGTTTGAGAGGGGAGAACTGCATTTTAGTGAGCTTAATGGTATTGATAGAACTTCTGTAGCCTTAATCAGTCCCTGGAGCATCTTAAATCTATAAATAATGAGTGTTCTGGAAATGGCGTGTCTACCTCTACTGTTAGAAAGCAGAGCGTACAGTTTTTTGCTTTTGTAATTGGTGTGATGTTCAGCTTGAGTAAATTTCATTCACATTAACCTTGAAGTAAGGAGCCTCAAGTTGTTGATTATTTTTTTTAAATCTTTTGAGCGTTTTTTTCTCATTTCTTTCTGCTTTATATCGTAGGAAATGAAATGGAGTTAATAAAATTTATTTGTAACATCTTTATATTCTGTGGTTATGAAGAAGACTTATTTCAGTTGCTTGCATAAGGAAAAAATTAAAAGCAGGTGATAGCAGCTCTATTGCTTCCAAATGTACACTTAAACAGGCACACTAACAAGGCTGCTGGGTTTATAGGCTTATTGACAGACAACAAATGAATTTTATCCGTTCTCTCCGCTGCCTCTCCCTTTTTCCTCTTAGCTGCACTTCTGTGGGCAGGTGTGTTAATTGAGGTGTACAGCACACCTGTGTTACCGATGGGCAGTGTGGCAAGGCAACATGGACTGCACGTGGCCGAGGCCTCCCGATGTCCCTGTGGCACGGAATTAGTCCATTGCTTTACAGCTTCCACGAGAGAGAGTTTTGAAAGCTAATAATTGTGAAAAGGTAGATGGTGTTTTGTTTTCTTGGAAGATGCTATTTCAGGAGTAAAATAACCAAAATTCATTAAGGGTTCTGACAAATGCCGTCAGTACTTCTAAATGGAATATGGCTCAAGTTGTAGAGCAACTTCTTTTGTCACTAACAGTATCCAGTGGGCTCCATGAATTTCTGTACACATTTGAGTCAAAACCTAAGATTGGAATCTCTTCTGAGTTTTCTTCCCTTGCATTTTCCTGTGTTTTTGGGTTTTGTTAACTAGTCCAGATGTAGGGATTGAAGAGGATTTCAAGAATGTCGATTGTATGGCAGAAAGCAGTCTGAGTGAATAGCTCCAATCCCTGAGTGTTTGTTTTATTACCTAAGAGAATTCAGTTTCCTTCCACACTGACTTGCTTTCCACTTTCCCTCCTTCTTGCTTGCTGCCAAGATGCATTAGATTTTTAGTATTTTGACATATTTTATAGATGAGCAAGTTTTGTAAAATGCACGTTTGGTTAATTTTTAATTCCGTATGATGACATTACCTGTTAAGTATAGCAACTTGAAGTCAAATGCTTTTACGGATGAATACCTTGTATGAAACTTCCAGCAATAGTATCATGTGTGAAATTTGCATATTGCTTTATGAAATATATTAAAGGAAGCTGCGATTTTAATGATGTTTACAGTGATCTGAAAGAGCCAGAATTTTTCTGGTGTCATGCCATACTGGAGAGCACTTCTGCACACAACTGTGCTATTAACTTTTTAAAGCTAGTGTGAAATTTGAATAAAACAGAGTGGGAATTGTACTGATCTGTTTATTTTCAGAGGTTGTGAAATTATGGATCAGGCTTGAGTAGCTGTTGTTCGTGTTTTTCCCTTGGTTTTACACTTAGTCACGTTAATTCCCTGTTCAGCAACATTACCTGCTTGTTAAATGTACGAGAGAATAATTTTGGTAAGTTATATACGCTTTTGTTAGCTTATGCACACACAGGTACTAAAAGAAAATTAGCACTGCCAACAGAAATACATTTTAGATAAACTGCTAGGTAAAATATATAGATACGGATGTCACACAGTTATTTGATGTGCGCTTCAGAAATGCCCCCGTAGCGGATCTGCGAACTGTTAAGGTCCTGATCCAACATACGTTGAATTGGATGAGAGACTTTCCATCTGTTCTGGGTCTGCTTTGTAAAGACAAATGGAATTGTTTAAAGAATTGTATTTTTTATCCAGTTCACATGGTATATGAAACCTATTAATGGCTTGTATAATGTGAAGTTTGGACAAGAGCCCTTCTTGGTCATCTTGCTGGCATTCCTCCTAATTAACTCCGGCTATGGAAAACAGTTGCTTGACTTTGAGGAGAAATACCTGTGGGTGAGCCTGGAGCTGCTCCTGAACATGAGGCTACCACTGAGGCAGCTTCTCTGTTCCCATACCGTGGGCTTGCAGCAGTGTTAAGCTGCTCCCAGAGGAGTCTGCAAAGGGAAACCGAAAATAGGTTGGGTGAAGGTGGCCACAGCTCATCATGAACACACAAGAAGGAAAACACAAAAATGTTTCCTACAAAGAGCTGTTCCTTTTTCTTAGGACTCCTTGTCCTCTCAGACCATGGAAAGCATGGTTTTGTTTCACTGAGATTGTTTTATTTTAATTTTCTTGTACATAAGGAATATCCCACTGACATTGCTGCTTGGTTACTCAACTTTTTTTAAACTGTCAACAGAGGAGGAATGTGGCTGTGTCTAGGCGAAAATTGTGTTTCAGGAAGAAAAATGCAAGCTCCAAGAGTATTTAATCCCAATTCTTTAATTACAGATTCAAACAATTTTTGTAAAACATAATAAATCAAGGTCCTGACAAATCGATGCTTGTAACACACTTTGAAAATGTAGGATGCTGTTTCCAGCAGCGGTCATGTTGCTGGTTTTCCTTGACATAGGAGTACCGGCATGTTCCTTACTATTGACAACAGCTCGATGTGGTCTGCATGGAGGCTGGGGATGGTTACCATACTCGTGCACATACTAAAGGCTCCTGGCTTTGCCCGGGCACCTCGTGCCCAGCTGGGGACGTGCATTATCAGCAGTGCTCCATCTTGCTGCTTAATTATCTTTGTGTGCAAAGCTGGAGAGAGAACACAGGAAAGAAAAATGTCTTTGCACAGCGATAATCAATAAGACCAGCAGTGGTTTAAGCCTTTGGTGATCACAATTTAGTTGTTTTGAAAACAGTCGTAAGAAAGACTAATGATGTAGACCTTGTCATTTGCTGATTGTTCCTGACAACTCAGGAGAAATTGTTAGGAATGGGGTTAATTAAATGCTTTGTTTATCTTGTTGTACTAGTGAAGTTATAAAATTCTAAGCCTAAGTTATCCTACATGCCTTTATATCAATGGTAAGCTTTACTTCCTTTCCAGATGTCTCTTGAAGAAACAGGGGGGACCCCACACACCGTGCAGCTCCATGTTAAGCCGGTGGGAGCCGAAGGAGTTCTGCAGTGTGCATGTCCAGGATAGCACTGTAGTTTTTGGCTAGAGAGATAAATGATCCATATTTGAAAAAGTACTTTTTTTGTGTGATGTAAGTGGGTGAGGCTGGAAGTGCCAGTTCTAGTTTTTCCATAGTTGTGTAAGGTTGGAGGGGAAATACTATATATTTCTTAGGTTGCTTTGACAAGCAGACAGATTGGAAAGATATTAGAAAGCACTCGAGATCTTAAGTAGACCAAACAGTACAATCTCTTTTTGTGGAGTTCAAATGTATATATATTTCTCCTAGGATAACTTTTCTTCCTTGGCTTTCTAAGGCGAGACAGATAAGTGATGATGGGTGTTAGTCTTCTCGTACGGTAGTGGCAAGTTACAAGGTTGACTCTTGGGAATAAAACTGCTAGATGGAAGGAGTTAGCTATTGATTAGTATTTATCTTGTCCGGCAAGTAATAGGCTATGTTCAGACTGCTTTATATGAAGAACTACATGTAAAGTTAAAACTCAGAAAATGTCAAAGCTAGTTCCTTTGAGACCCCAAAAATATGGCTGAGGAGAGACTTAGGAGCAAAATAAGATCTCCCTTGTGAATTTGTTGCAAATGCAAAACCAAATTTTATTAAGTAATTTTGGCTGAGCTGTTGAACTGAATAGCAGCTGGTATGAGGGCAAAAGCAATGGGGATCCAAAGCATAGAAATGTCCAGTTATCTCTCTTGACTCTAGTATGAAGTCACTGTGACTTCCTAGAGTCAGGAAACTGATACGTGAAGCCTACCAACATGAACAATATTTTTAAAATTTAGAACAATGTTTTGCTGACCACCACTGAGACAGCAATATAATGCAAAGAAGTGTTCAAGGGAGCATAGCTTTAGGATTATTGTGTGGAAATGGGTGGGGGCTGTTTTGTTTAGGTGATTCTGAGGCTACTTGATCGGAATCGTGCTGCTTATTGCAAAGAAGAAATGAAAACGCATGGCTTTGGAGAAAGAATTGTAGGAACGGATTTCATTTTGAAGGATGTATGAGTCCAAGAAGCAATTAGTTGATTTTGAAGCAAAGCTGGTTTTCCTTGCATGTAAGAATAGTTTCTAAGGTTGAAGCTTGTTTATGTGGAATTTCCTTCCTAGAAGAACTTGTATATATTGATCTATCATGAACAGCTTTGTAAATATGCAAATGGATTTCTATAAAAGTTACGGAAATGTGCTTTTGTAGAAGGCTCAGGACTACGTACTTATTTCAGCTCCATATTTCTATGATCCTCTGGTGATTTTTATTTTTCATGCTTTGACCAAGAGAGCTACTTAAAATGTGCATTAATGGTTATTTCATGGGATAGGTTCATGAGAAAATATCCTGAAATTCATTTTTAAACTGCAGGTACTGCGGTCTGTGATTTGTAAGCCTGTTGTAATTTCTGCTGTATCATAGTAAAGCACTGATTAAACAGGCGGTTTGAAAAGACCAGTTTGCAATGAAGCAAATGAATCTTCTTCCAGTGAGTTGACTTTTGAACTTGCTTTCTAGTCTTCAGATGGGCCAGGATTATCTGAGTAAATAATAAAGCTTTAAAAGTAGTTATAACAAATGCTGCCAGTGTCCTGTCTACTGTGTAAACAAAGCACTGCTGTAAGCACTTAGGAGTGTTTGCCTTGGCTCCCATGTGCCATGTTTTCTCATTGGGTAGCCTTTTCCTGGCTGTCTCCTGTTTTCTCCTCTAGTAAGTTATCTTCCAGTTACAAAATTCTTGTGCACCTGTAATAAATCTGGGACTGGAAGCAGAAGGTGAACAACTTTGAACTGTTTCTGTTGCCTAGCATATTAGGAAGAATATTTCAATGAGTACCTTGGCAACTGTGGATGTAATGGGAATTAAATTTGTGTGGATTATTCTGGGTTGAGCTGTGCTCAGTTATGCTGCGCATGGAATTGGGCCACTGATGCTTTCTGCAGCTTCTTCGAGTGCTGCCACTGGGACAGGGTGGGGTGAGGTCCCTCTAGCTGCGGGTCTGCCTTCGTGGACATCTGAGAGCCTGCTTCAACAGCTCTGCCTGAGCTCTGAGCTGGCTGGGAGTGCTCTGGCAGGGCTGGTTTGCTGCCAGCCCTGGCCTAAGAGCCTTTTCTTTCCCTGCTATGTCAGCTTGACTCGGAGAGCAAGCAAGGAGAGCACTCATCACTTGGTGCAAGCAGTGAGCTCATGGCTACAAATAAAAACCCCATCAAACTGACCAGACAAGCAGGCCATGTGTCCCTCTCCCTTGCACTGTTTTTTTTCCTTCAGACTCTTTTTATACTAGTTACTCAGAGCCCTGTGTTCTACCAGCAGAAAGTTTCTCTTTTTCCCTATTGGAAAGAACGTTTTTAGAATGTAAATCCTAGAGGCTGCAGGGCTAGGATGCTGCTAAAAAGCTTCTTGGATGTATTGTTCTTAAAGTTGAGATATTTAAACAGCTGTTCTTTCTTACTGGATCATGATTTTTTTTAGGGGTAATTACTAAAACTTAGTGGGGGGGTAGGGTCAGGATTTTGAGCTCTAATTTTTGCCTTTTGAGATGTTCAGACTCAGAGGAGCTGGTAGCTTGGACTGAGGCAGCGCAGAGGGTTGTGCGTGGGGTGGAAGGCTGAGCCTGCGTCCTGCTGCTCTCCCAGGCTGGTACCCGGGGCACTGCTTCCTTGGTGGGTTCAATGCTCAAAACAAGACACGTTTCTGTGTTTCAAGTGTAGTTGGCAAGAGGAAATAGTTCAAGTAGGCTTAATCTGTAGCAACTGAATTTAGTTTACCCCTGAAGCTTCTTATGCAGTTCTTGGATATCCTATTCTCTCTTCAGAGAGAGACTTGAGTTTTGTAGGAGCTTTCTTGGAAGGAAAAAAGAAAAGCTTTTTCTGTCTGGCTTTCAGTCTGTAAATTGCCATTAAAATCAGAAGGTATCCACTCCAGCAGGACTTCCCAGGATGTGGCCCAATCACTTGCTTGGCTCGGAGTGCATGTAGTGCTCAGCGGTCCCTGCAAACCAGCCGCAAGTGAATCTTCCCTGGAGTGGGTGTGGAGCAGCTGATGCTGAACAAGGATATTCCTCTGCTGTTCGGCCGGGACTGGTGGTCATTGCATGCAGTTCCCAAGTCACACCTGAAGTCTGCTCTTACTGCTTATCTCTAGTAGATTCACTTTGAGCACTCTGTGTGAAGAAACATTGCACTAGCACTTTCTGTGTAGTTTTGTGAAATCAAGTGCCAATCTACAGTCTGTGGCATGCACAGAGCTCGGGCACGAGAAGCAGCTGTGCTTGCCTGGATCAAGAACTAGCTCACTGGAAGCTTAGTCTCTAATGTTTTCTATTTATATGGCTTCTATTTTTCTGCTAACTGGTGCTGCTGTAGATAGGAGACGCAGTGTTTGCTTTTTCCAGGAAAGACCAAGAATGTAAGGACCAGGTCCTTACTACATGGGGCACTGGAGTTGGGGGATTCGCAGGGGGAAAGGGGAGAAAAAGCCCCAAATTCAGAAAGCACACGAACCCTGAACCATGCTGAAGGTAGTTGCTCTAGGGACTTCAGCAACAGTGATCTGCTGTGTGTATACAACTGCATTGCACAGTGATTTAAAAAACAAGTGGAAACATTGAAGCAGAGACCCTGATGATTGTTTTCCAATAATCTGCCTTTATTTTCTTGAGATTTATTCTTACAAAAAGGCAGTTAACTTTCTGTGCAACAACGTAACCTATTAAACTAATCCTTAATATTTGCAGTGCTTACAAAACTCAGTTATAAGTAAGACTTATAGAAGTTACATACTGCTGTACGTCAAAGCTTCCAACATAATATTAAACTCAATTATTTAAGCTTTAAAATAAGTGAAGAGAGTCACTGCCAGCTCAGTGAAAATATAAATAGACCTTGTGGCTTATTCTGAAATTTCCTGACTTTGGGACTTCTTAAAATTCTAAGTTTTTTTAAAATTGCTGTTCATGTCTCCTGTTTCTCATCTGTGGCTCCAGGAGGATGACAGTGTATATGGTGACGGTATCTCCATAGCACGGAAGATAAATGCTGGGTGGAAGATAGGCTTTAGCATGTAGGCAAAGGGAGGGCTTGCAGTTATCGGTCCCTGTGGGAGGGGGAGGGTACATTTGTTCACTTGCCAAATCAAAAGGAAGATGAAAAGCAGGGATGGAATTGCACTGATGGAAAACAATTGGGAGGGGGCTGGGAAACCAAGGGAGAAAATTTCCAGAGTGAAAACACTGGAAAGCAATTGAAACCTTGTGCTCATCTTGATTATTTTTTTTTTCTGATACTTGTTCAAAGGGCAAGTTCCTTCTCAGGTACATTTATCTCATCCTGATCCGCAGAGACTAAAAGGAGCAATGTGGCCGTTATTTTTCCAAATGTTATTGTAAGCTTTGGCTTAAAGTTTTGGTGAGAACTTGAGCTGGGAACTGGGGAGACGGTTGTTCTGGGCACCTCACTTCTGGAGCTTCCAACTCTGACATAGAGATGTGTTTTCCAAGCAGTCTGCTGCGGGCTTTACATACAAATATTTGCCTTTGCAATGATCTTTAAACTTCAGGTATTGGAAAGGTACTTTTTGAACTTGATGTTGTGGTTCAGTTAAGGCCAGCCAGCTACCAGTATGGAAAAAGATACATTTACATAAGCCTCAAGTGTATGCTTCTGTGCTTAGACATCCGGTGTGTGCAATATCACTTAGAGAGACAATTAGTTCATGGTTTGCGTGTTTGGGAAGGCTCATGCAGAATATGAAGAAAATATCTTATTAAAAAAAACAAAACACAACAAAACAAAACTTTCAGCTGAAATATTTAATCACTGCTTGTGTTTTTTTTCTTGGTATTTCCTCTTTCCTCATGCAAAGAGGAGAAAACAGCCCTTTATTTCTGAAAGTTTTTCTGGAAGTGTTGGATTCCTAAACCATGCTTTTTAGAGTATGAAGAAAGACGAGGAACTAACTAGTTTCCTGGACAGCTTACCCTGATTTTGATTTAGCCGTGTGACTAAATCAGGTAAATTTCTTCAAGGGATTTATTGTGTTACTTGCTTAAAAACAAATAATAAAAAAAAAAGCTATTGAATTTCAGTGTGCATTTTAAAGTGCAGTAATAAAATAAGTAATATGGCTGAAAAATGCACATTAGAATTAGCTTTGACACTCTATTTGCTTTATGTCTAGCTTTATCTTATAATGCATTATTCACTGGTAATATACAGACTACTTTAAGTCTTAATCAAATGCGTTCTATCATAAGTGTCAATTCAATATTTTGCTATTGTACTTGGTTTTAAATACTGAGCTTTTTGTAGGAAAATGATGAATTTACATCAATATGGTCAGGAAGAGACAGTTTTATATTAGCATGTTGTAAAATTATCTATGAACTATAGTTTTACATTGTGTTCTAAAATGTCAGTCAACTTCATTTGCTTGGATGAAATTGCAACAATGAGGAAACAAAATGGCTGGTGAGGTTTATCACATGTATATGTGTGGGGGAAAATGTGTTTAGAGGTGTATCTGAATTAAGCCTTATTTGATCACCATGGATTGCGTTTGCATCAGAATTAGTAGAAGTTAGATGGAGATGATGTTTAGAGTGCATGTACAACATGCTATTTACTACTATATAAAAACAGGGACCTGGTAATTGTTGCTGTACACAACTGTGTAATGCTATAGCTAAAGATATATGTGGCTTGCATATATGCCTGCTTTTTAAGGTCCTTAGCTACATGTTTGGGTTTGCATAGATTGTACTCAAAGATCATTTCCTCTGGCTTGAGATGACTGAAAAATATAGAGCAACAATTAGTAGCTGTTTTAAATTAGAATCATAGTGTGCTTTCCCTAGCATAACCTCATTGTGCTCTAAAATCTTAGTTGGATGATTAGGACTGTGTGGAGCTGCATGGAAACTGTAGTTTTGCAGACTGGCTACAATAAAAGACGATCACTTAGAATTTCCAACATCTCAGCTGAAGGCTTGCAGCATCTTCCTTACGAAATACAAACGGGCTAAATTGTTGCTTAACAGTCTCCCATACGGGAAGCAAGAATTAAGTGGTTTCCGTGTCACTAATCAATTTTTTTTTTTACTCCCGTAAATTTACATTTCTCTGCAGCAGCAAAGACTTGCCTAACTACAAAGCATGCTTAAAAGCAACTGCTACTTTGCATTAAGAGGGACCAAGAGATAAAACAACCCATTTACTTGGACTAATACAAAACCTTCATTTTTCTCCATAAAGTCTGAGTTAAGCTTCACTAATGCTGATGGGAATTAAGCACGTGTATGGTAAAGAGCAGCCCTCTGAGGCTGCAACAAGCTCTTTCACAAACAAAATAGATGATGTTCATCGCTGATATCTTTTTTTCCCCCCTAGGCTGACTAAACTGTTTGGTAAGAACACATATCATGACAAAGAAAGCAGTATTTATTGTAGCATTGGGAAGTTTATAAGCTTGGAATTGGTGTAGCAGTTGCAGCGTTGCAAGTTCTGGCCCTTTTGTCTCAATTTTATGGCTGTGAAGATGTGGCATACAGGGAAAAAAATCAGACATTCATTCTTGAAGAATGGCTAGGAAGTGTATGAGTATTATTTCTTATTTCATTTGTTTATAGAGTTGAAGTTAAAGTAGAGGATAACTGACCTGCCTGGGGCTTGATGCTGTTGTGTCTCAGAAATGTGAAATAAAATCACATATCGGAGTGCTTATCTCATGTCTCACTCAGGCTGTGCCTTGCTGCTGACTGTATGTGTTTAATGACCAAAAAATAAAAAGCTTATCTGGTAGTACTGCTGTTCTGATCAGACTCAGTCTTGCCATCCTCAGATGCGTAAGTCTGTTTAAATGAAGCAATGCCTGTGTGCAGAAGCAGCTTTCAACGCGTAACAAAAAGCAGTTTAACCTGCCATTTCTTGCACGGATGTTATCAGATGCTGCTTTTCCATAGGTGCTTGAATGAATGCAGTTAGGCCTGCATACAAGAAACGCCAGAACCTTGCTTTGAGCTGTGAATGCCAGAGTTTGTTCTGATTGAGGCCGTAATGGCTCTAAATGCACCCTCTCTGGGTAAACACCTGTGATTGTAGAGGAGGCTTTCCAAAGTTCATACTGGAGCAGTTAGGTTTTTAATTAGCAGGTATAAAATTGGCTTTGCTGGCAGTGCCACGGCTTCTATTGTGTGGAAACATCTCGGGTTGTCCCTTCTGAAAACCAAACAACATCCTGAGCCTTGGTCTGGCTGGGGAGCTGTAGGTTTCCTGGTCCGAACTCCAGGGACGTACTCCCAGGCATTTGGCATGCCTTCCTCATTTGAGCTCCATGATGCTGAGTCTGAACGCTGGGGTATGGCTGCGTCTGTTCTGGTTTGCTCAAAGACTTCCCATGTAGCTTCAGCACAATAATGAGCTCTCCAGGCCTTTGTGAAGTGTGGACATAATGGTGACACCTAAGCAATCTGCCCACAAGCCTGATGATTTTGGTGGGTATTGTGTTCACATCAAGGTGATGCTTGGTGGTTCTATGAAAGATGTTTTCTCTGAAAACCCAAACTCATTAATGGGAAGAGAGTTGAGCATAACAAGGTGTAGAAGAATTATGTGGAGCAAGCGGTACGGCTTTTTTAGTTACATACATTGCTTTTTCTTTTTCCTGGCAGTCATCAGATCTCTTTGTGTTTACAGCATCTGTCAAGTTTTTTTTAATGTTTTCCTTGCTTCACATACTTCATTTTTATGGCTTCCAGAATTTCAGTTTCACTGCTCTTTATAAGCTGGCACCACAACACAGTTTAAAGTCTTTTAATAGAAGAACATATGAAAGCTACTGCAACCTTTTGTCTGTTCATGCATTCCTACTAACAACTAATGTACTTTAGCCTACTCGTTGCTTTTAGTATTTTGCCAGTGGGATTTACAAAGGTTTTTCTTTAGATTTTCTTCCTTGACTTGTAGAAAAAAGATGTTTTCAGATCTAACTATTTTTGGACTTGAAGGTGCCTCTGGCATTGCCAAATGACTTTTTCTTTTCTGTATGGAAGTAAAAAGTAGTATAAAGCTAGAGAAGTGATTGACTTAAAATTTGCTAACATGTCAGACTTCTGATTCAGGTTCAGACAACAGATCTTTCTGGCTTGAATAAGAGAAAACAGTTTGTAGTTGGATGTGTATACACAGACGTTAAGTCTATTGGATTGTTTTGTTTGTTTTTCAAGTATTTTGCGTTTCTACTCTTTATTCTGAATTCATTTTGAAGAAATAAGAACACTGCTTGACCTGTCTTGCAGAGAAATTAATGGTTCTCTTGGAAGTTGTACAGAACTCCCAAAACACGGTGTGCCACAGCTGCACCAGCGGGCTGGGGAGAGGGAAAGCTTAATGTGGCTCCTTATGTGGCTCTGGCACTGCCTGAAGTAGGAGCAATTTCTAGGAATTCCACACATTATTTCAGTACTTTCTGTACCCTTATCCTCCCTTTGTGAACACCAACTATTTTCCTGCTCTGCTCAGTGAGCCCATCTGTGGGTGCTGCTCGTGCTGTTGTGATGTGTGAATTGCACTTTGAAGCACTGATGCATGCGTTTCTAAAACCTACGCTGTGGGTCCACAGTATTATTAAGTGTTGTCAGTATAAATACCAACAGTATGGCATTTAAAACAAAACCCATGGAAAATATCCTTCCTGGGAAGGTAGATGGCTTTCAGAGTAAAGAATGTTGATGTTACTGGCAAGTATGTCCTGTGTGGGGGATCTATTTCTGCTCTTCATAGCATGAGCCCTTAGATCCTGGAAACATATTTTAAACTATGACAGGACTGCCCTTTTAAAATGTGTTTTAAAAGATATGTGACAGTCTCAGAGTAATTTGCAAGTGAAGTACCTTTTCCCTTTGGGATGTCATAATTATTTTGGAGACTTAATTTGTCAAGTATTCCCTGCTGAGTTTTTGAAATATTAGTTTGCTTTCTTGAGGTTTCTCTGATGTGCAAGGGCAAATTCGGATATTTGATCCTCTGGCTATAGCTGCTATTGGTATGACAAATAGGTCAATTTGTGTTTCTAATAATGCTGATAATGTGGCATTCAAATCCTTGATGACAAACAAACAGATACGTATGTTGTGGAAGAAAATAAGAAGCCTCTTCACAAGAAGCAGAATGTTTATATGATTATTTTCAGTCATTATACTTTGAAATGTAACATTTATCTTGGCATTCGGTTTCCTTCTGTACTCGTGAAGGCCCCTCTCTCATTTATTACTGTTAGCATACCAGAACAAATGTCTTTCAGATGTGAAAAATCAATCATCTCAAAAACGTCTCCAGTAGTTATTTGGGTGGATTAATGCAAGGTGTTAGGAGAGTAAGGTTGAAATGAAATGTCATAATTGAGCAATGCAAGTCACCAGAGAAATAATAGTAAATTGATCATGGTTCAAGCTTTAGAAGCTTTTTTTAAAAGAAAAAAAGAAACTCAAGTACTGATATGCAATGCGTTAGAATGGTATGGAATGAACACACGCTTTGTGAGTTAAGTTGATTGAATACAGCACACAGTTCTGTACTCTTCAGATTTCTGGTTACTGGCCGCAAATCTGTTTTTCAAAGCTACTTCATAGTCCCCTGGAAAATAGAAAATGTAGGCCAATAATGGACTCATTCCGTAATCTCTAACGCTTGAGCATCAAGTCCAAGAAGTCTTGTCAAGTCTGTATAGCCTTGGCACATGCACGGGAGATGAGCAGCAATGGTTTTGTCAAATGAGTTGCAGACAAATAATCAATTTTTTTCCCAAACAATTTGAAAAAGCTGTCTACATCTACTGACAGTTTTTGTTGATCTGAGGTAGAATAAATCCTTTCTATGTAGCAGGGTTGGTGTGGGGGAGATAGTTATCCAGATACCATGTTCAATTAAGTGTTTTTCCCTTTCAAGATGCTAAAGAGTAATCTTTTTTTTGAATAAGATCACCTCCTCTTACGCTATTCTTTGCATAGTCAATTGAAATTATGGAAAATAGGTTGCTAACTTGTGCCACATCCTGACTTGTCATCAGTGACTGAAGCTTCCATGAGAGAGAGGAGAAGGGTTGTTAATATATTATTAATAGAATAATATGGCATATTTTGAAGGCAGAGGAATGCTTTATATAATAAACATAACCTCTTCCCCCACTATTCTGATGGCCTTAACCCAGTATGTAGGTGATTTCCCTTTGCAGCATACAAATAAATTTGGAGAAATGAGATGTGTACCCATATTAGGGGTTTGTGTGTATTTCCAGTGAAGGGATAACTGTTTTCTAGTATATATGAATCAAATGCTGAAGCTGATTTCAGGAGAACAAATGATTTTAAAAGCTGAATGAGTTTGCTGTCTGTGTGTAGGAAATAAGTGCTGGTAATGCTTCGAAACTTATAGATTTTAGGGCCAGAAAAAGCATATATAGTCCTTTAATACCTAGGGCACTATTGTAATATGTCTGTTGCAATGGGTCTTTTAGAGCCCCATGAGGATGTTTTTGTTTTAATTTATAATAGCCACTGTATTTGCATTGTAATGAGCCATTCCTTTCCCAGAAAGTGTCAGTAAGGCTAAAGTGTCTGTCTGCAAACTACCCACAGGTCATATTCTCCGAAATCAGAGTGCTTTTGTGGAAACTGGGAAACTAATTATTAAATGCCAGTTGTCATTGCTGTAAACTCTGCAAGTACAAAAGAAGATGCTAAGAAAAAAAAAAAGCAAAGCAAGAGACCACAGATATTTCAGAATTAACCCTGTTTAAAGTGGGAGGGGGGAGGGTTGATTTTTTTATGGTATTTTGACATCAAATTCATGGAGTTATGTCTTGTGACTTTTTTTAGTGTGAATGCAAGAGGGTATTGAGAGTAAAAAGGGAGCGGTGTGAAGCTAATAGAAATGTTGATTTGTGATTGTGGTATATGCCTTTTCTCAACATGGGTTTCATATATCTCTAAAGAACTGTGGTTGGATGGACATTCTTGTCAGAACTGAGTGTTTGCACAGGCAAGTGAGAGACTGTTGTTAGTGATTACAATGTGAATATTCAGGTTTAACGTTTACCGTATTGACTTCAATGGGGCTAAGCTTCAGAGCATACCAGTGTATAAGCATTTTAAGATCAGCGATATAAATAGAAGTCTTTAAAGTGCCAAGGCTACTCCCTTGATTCATTGAGGGAAGCATTGGTCATGTGAAGGCTGAGGTCATAATCACATTTTTTCTTTTTCTTATATTATTTCAGTGCCTTAGAGGACTGCCGTTGAATACAGTGCATCTTAAAACAAAACCATTACAAAAGATGTTACTGTGCAGGCTTTCCTTGATGATAAATGATTAAGTTAACTGAGGAAGATGTGCAAGTTTGCTAAATGGTGATTTTCTTCTTCCTTGCCCTCAGTTTACATGAACGTGGATCGGTCCTCTTAACTGCAGTATCCCTCCTCTTGCTTTGAGATCTGCATTCATTTGGGAGACTCTCCAAAAACAGTATTAAATGATCTGCGTTTACACTGTGTGTTCATTTTAATTCAGTGTTGTCCCAACAATGTGCTTAGACACAGCAGGTATATGCAGCTATACATCACCCTTCCAGATGAACCGTACCTTCTCTTTATGAAAAACATTTATAAATTAGCAAAGATGAAACAGTAAAATTCAAAACTACTAATGAATTAAGTAATTTTGTTTAGATGCAAAGTAATTCAGCAAGGATCGTTAAAATTAATTAGAACTAGTTGCTTATTTTGAAGCTGTAAGAATTCAAAGCAGATGGGATTTAGGAGGAAAGGGTAACCACCCTTTCTGTATCTTCTAAGAGTTTTAAAAATAACCAAGTGACTTCAATAATGTTCAGTCCAGTAAGGCTCCTTCAGCTGGTGTGCTGATAATGCAGTGATGCCTCGCCCTTTCACACAGCATCCCTTTGGATGCTCGATTAAAATTTGTTTAATTTTCAGTTAAGTACTAAGTTTCTGAAAATATTAATCTTCCAATTAATAAGTGTGGTATTTTAAAACTTTCTCAGGAGCCTCCAATCGGAGAACACTCACGGTTCTGGAAGAAACCTGAGAGTGTGAGCAATGACTTAAGAGACACAATAAGTGACTAAAAATGTAAGAAGATTAAAATGCAAAACTTTGTACAAAATCCAAACAAGACTCTGTCGTGCTTTCAGCATGATGCTGCCAAGCTCAGCTAAAGAAGCTGAAGTTGTACAGTTGGATGGAGGTCACTGAAACCTACTTGCCATTTGAAATATTCAGCTGCTGCCATGTTGGAGTCTGATGTGAAAATCGGACAGGTGCTTAGTGAAGAAGAGCAATGAAGAGCATTATTTAGAAGATCCATTTCACTGTTTCATGCTTTAGCATACATATTGCTCCCACTGCCCAACAGCCATTCCGTGGTGTTCAGGTGTTATTTCATCCTGGTTAACTAGACTGGCACTGAGAGGTGAATCTTGAAGTGATGGGGAAGCCTAGTATCTGTTGGGAGTCCTTGGGGTAGCACGGGAGGCTGAGGGACCACACCTGCGGTCCTCCCAGGACCGAGCAATGACTGGGAAGCCACGGGCCCTCAGTGGGCTGGATGCCTCAGTCCCAACTCCAGTGTGGATTTAGTACACAAGTTCTGTTCAGCAGGAGTTGAGCTGATCTGCAGAATGCTTGTATCATGTAATATTTTAAAATATGAAATGCTTGAGATAGCAAAGGGAAATACTTTTGTCATTTCAATGTATGCCTTAGCAGTACTGTCTCTGCTGTTGCAGTCTTTGGCCTCTCTAAACAAAGACTATGAACAAATTGCTTTTAGGAGAGTCAAACTCCTCACTAGAAACCCAGGTATTTGGAACTTATATACCATTTTCCCTGTCCTACGTAGTCTTCTTTCATAGAGTGTAAAGGGAGCCTTTGCTGCAGGCTGTTGAAGATGTGAGCTGTCACAATGTAGATAGCCACTCACTTCCCAGAGGACCAGAGATCATAAACTAGAACTTTAAAGGCAAATCGATGGCTCCTATAATACATTAATTGACACCATGTAAGTTTAAAGGCAACATTCAGTGAGTCAGCTAGCCAGATGATTAGTGGGGAGCCCTGGGACAAACAGAGCTGTGGAATAAAATGGCTTTTATAAATGAATAGCCCAGGCTATTTCTTTTTAAGTGTGCTTGTGCCTTGTACACCTGGTCCCCTTTTGGGGGGCGGGAATCTCAATTCTGTTTTAAATAATGTATGCAGTTAGTACTCCTTTAGTACTTGGGGAAATAAGTCAGCCAGAACCAAGATCAACTTTAACTAATTTAGTTTTCTCTAAAAATGGAATTGAGGTAGTTCACTGCAATTGTAGGCTTTTTCACTTGCAGTGTTCACAACCTCAGCTGTTGGATGTTGAAGTTCCTAAGAGTTTAGGCTTAGTTAGGGTTATCATTAACCTATTCTGTATGTCTTTCATTGTTGGGGAAAAAGGAATCTGAATTCCATGTGATTTTTTTTTGTGACTCTACACCTCACATAGTATGTGTTTTTTCTGTAGGCACTGCGCCAATATGCCATTTCTGTATTGCTTTATGTGGCTAGATAGCATAAGCATGAAAGGATATTGGTTACTACACCCCAATTCCTACAATAACAGTTGGAAGAAGTGATTTAGTTGGGTTGTACTAAGAGTCAAGGGTTGATCATAGCTTGTTCCCTGTTGATCTTTGAACGTGGCAAATCACATGTAAACCTGCTCAATATTTCTGTGGTGACCTGGGAGATGGAGTGGAGTGCGTGCTTATTAAATCTGCAGCCATTTCAAGCTGTACTGTGAGCACACCAGAAGCCAGGAGTAGAACTCAGTGATGGTGAGTTACAGAAACAAATCCAAAAAGCCAGATAATGTTCAGCGTGGGTGAGTGTTGTGCTACCAGCAGTAAATAGCAGAAATCAGCTGTACAAATAGCAGATAGGCAGGGATCTTGGGGTTATAGCAGATCACAAGCTGATGAGGAGTCAGCAAGATCCTATTGGTACACAAAGAGAAAACCTGAAAGTATAAACAGGGCTAAGGCCTGCCAGAGGTACAAAGTAGTTCTCCCAAACTCTGTTCAGCTTTGGCAAAGACTCATCTTAGCACGCTGTGCCAGCTGGGGAAGAGAACAAACATTTGAAGAAAATCTGAAGGAGACTGGAGCTCTTGAAAATGTGACTCTGCTAGGTATGTATAGGAGATGTTCAGCCTGAAGAGGAGAATAAAGAAAATATAAGATTTTTTGTTATTATTATGGAGTCCTGCAGTAAAGAGAATGGGAAAAACCTGTTTTGCCTTTCTGTGAAGAACAAGACTAACAGCAAAAGCTAGGAAGTTAAAGCCTAGGGAAAACTACCCATCTGTGTTTAAAAAAAAAACGCATCTATAAAAACAACCTGGGAAGGTGATAGAGTTTGCACTTCTGGGAATCTTTAAGGACAGTTAGAAGAAAGTTTGTCAGTTGATCTTCTTTTAAAGCTGGGAAACAACTTCCCAAATCCCCAGCAGCCCTACTACTCTGACTGGATATCGTACCCTGCCTCCGTCTGTGTGAGTGGGATGGGATTGTGTGCTGGCAAGTGCCTGGGAGGGCGAGCCAACGTCTGGGTGTTGGCTTGCTGAGATTTTGTTTGGTCACTTGGCAGATGAGATGCACAAGAAGTACAAGTGCTTACATCTCTTGTAAGTGACAACAGCTCTTCTCACAACTAATGCAGGTCTCTTGTAGCTTCACGGGAGAGCCTGCTGCTGTTCTGGATTACAGCCCTGCTGTATGTATGTGGTTGTCCTGAGGAACTGTGAAGTTGTCACATGAAAATGCAGCTTATGTTTTGAAAAAAGGCTTTTGAAATGCCTCTCTTTTTTTTTTTTAAACACCAAGGGAATGTAGTAACCTGCCAGACATGTGAAGTGCTGACAGAGAATAAATGTGGTAGCCTTGCCCGTGGATGAGCTCCTGATGGGCTCCCTGTAGGTAGTCAGATATACCAAAGATAGCTTGAATTGGATTGCATTTTTATTTCACTGAAGGAGATGAAGTTCATTACAAATACAGAAAGTAATGGGTCAGACACCTTACTGCTTCATTGAATAGTCTGATTAATCGACTGTTGATCTGTAGTGAGAGAAACAATGTAATTAGAAAAACGGATTAACTGTAAGTAAGCTTAAATCACGCAGTTAAAAAAAAAAAACTGCAGAGAAAAATCCTCTCTTGCAGATCACATTCAAAATAGATTTGTTTTTTTGTGGTTAAGCAGGCTGTTCTTCCTTGAGTGATGAAGCATTGTCTACATAAATGATATATATATATATATTTAACCCAAAGCGTAGTGACAACCATGTCATGCTTCTGATGCACGAATGTTCCTATAGTGGCAGGAAGGGATTCGGCTGTGCTTGTATAATGCATCTTTCCAGGGCAACCACATTTAGCATACTGGTGATACAGAAAAATAATGTTCCTGGCTCGGGGGGGAATACCCCACCCAAACCCAACAATGATCAGCAGCAAACAAAAATGCAGTGCTGCCCCTAGCCAGAGCAGTTTGCGTCCGTAAGTGATGAGCAGCTTGGGAGCAGGAGCAATGCTGCAGTACGGAGGCTGGAGAGCAGCTTTCTCTCCTCTCAATTATGCCCAGGAAACATGCAATTTGAGGTTACAGTTCCTCTGTGACTCCAAGGTCCTATAAACGTAGGAGAGAATGAAATTTGAATAGTGTGTGAATACGGCTTAGAAAATTAGTCTCTTTTCTTGGCTGTTCTCTAACTTGCTGTAAGCCATTGCATCTCCCTCTCCAGCAGAGAGAAGTGTCTCTTTCCTCTGTCTTCTCCGCGTTTCTTTTTGCTTTGTCCTGGCTAGGTTTAGAAAGGCAGATGGGTATCTCTTACTGTAAGAGGAAAAAAAGCTTTCATTTGTTTGCTTCTTCTGAAGAGGAGCGTGTGGACATAAATGCCCTCCTACCTGACGGGAGAACAAGGCTGTGTTTCTCTCCTCCCTGACCCCGAGGGGATGTGGTGTGCTGTGTGCCCAGCCCCTGCCTGATGAAGGCTGCCATTATGCAGAGAGCAGCCCAGCTGTGGCAAATTGCAAGAGTCGCAGGTACAGCAGTTAAAGCAGTCGGCAGGAACTGAAGCCCTAATTTTGCTATATGAAAGACCTGAAGGAATAGCTTGCCAGCCGTTTTAGCTAAAAGCGGTAGGAGGCTCACTTGGCTGTGTCTCCGTCTCAGGGCCTGACATGCATTTTGGTAGTGCTTAGTATTTTCAGATGCTTAGCCCAACTTTCTGTTGTCAATGAATGTTTAATTTTATCCATTTTGCATTTGATACGCATCATCTCTCCTCAAGCCTAACCTACTTACACAGCCAGTGACAACGTCCAAACCTTTTAGTGAGATGCTTTCTCAGTTATTAGCACCGGAGTAGCTGTGGATTGGGAAGGTTTTCTGCTTCCTAACATGTGACTGAGCTCTTTTTGTCTTGCAGCATTTTTGTTTTTCTTGCAGGTCATTTGCTCCCAACTGTCTTCCAGCAGGAGCCTTGTTTTATGTGCTGATGGCGAGACATCTTCCTCACAGCCTGTTCCCTCGTGTGCTTCACTTATCTCACCACTTTCCCAGATTCTCATGCCCTTTTCTTTCTTCTGCCTTACAGTCTTCTCATTTTCCCCCCTCCCAACTTTTTTTATTGTTATTTAAAAAAAAAATAAATCCCCATTCTGTTGCATCTCCCTTGGCTGTTCCCTACTTCCCAGTGGTTCCCTGTGTTTGAGTGTTTGCCAAGGGCAGGACATCAGTGGGGCTGGCCAACACATGTTTTTGCAGCTGCTGCGTGAACCTAGAAGGGACATTTTGGGTGGAGAAGCTGCTGTTTGCTTGCCACTAGGTATGTATGAGCTACCACCTTGATAGGTCCCCTATGAGAGCTGAGGTAGAACAGGGCAAGGTTTTAGAAACGGTGAGCTCTTCATCCGTAGTTGAGGGATTTGCCCACAGGGGGTGGGTTAGATGTACAGCTCTCCAGCACTACAACTTTTATTTCCCTGGTATCTAACAGTGCTACTTCCCGGTAGGATGTCAACCAGTGAATGCACTTCTGTGTTTGTCAGTTAAAGGTTAGGTCCTTCCACTTTCTGCAGGGAAGGAAGGCACGCAGAGATCTGCGGAGGTCATGGGTTGAGAGGTGATCAGAAGAACTGCATGCAGGTGCTAGGGGAAGGAAGGTGGTTGTGTGGGCTGCTCATGACAGGGAAGGAGGCTTCACAGTTCCAGGTTTCTGCTTCCCTGTAGATGGAGCTGTTGGTGGATTCGTGGTTAGAGCACAGTTTATCTGTTGCGGCATTATTTTTGCAGTTTACTGCCCTAGCGTGTCTGAAAGCTTTGGCAAGTGTTATGTCTCGTTTAGGTGGCTGGTTTCTAACACCTCCTAAGACAAGGAGAAGTCCCCTAGCCAGGTGGAGCCAGTATGCAGGGTTGTGGGGGAGTGAAATTCAATGAACAGATTCGAGACTTGAGTCCACGGAAACTCAGTGTAGTGCTGCTATACCAGTGAGCTGCTATTAAAATCATGCAGTTCAAAATCCTCAAATACAGTGACCGTGAATTGTGCTTAAGTTGGATAAAGTTTTTTCTTGCTGGTCTACTCTGCAGCTTTACTGTATTTTAAAAGGGCTCTGTAGGAAACCATTGTGGTGCTGCTTAGGTATAAGCTTTGCTATTTTTCTGTCTTCTGGTGGATCTGGGTGTTTGAAGACAGTGACACGGTTGGCTGATGTCTGCTACAGAAACAGCAGGGTTCCAGGTAGCAGCTGGCTGCTGTGGGGGACTTGGGAAGATAGTATCAGTGAACAGCTGCCCCAAAAGGGAGCCTGGGGAAGAGTTTGCAGAGGGTTTCAGGTCTGGATTCCTTTCAGCCTTATTCTGCACAGCCCTACTGTGATTTGTTGTCCTAACTTGACTCCAAATTAAAACACTGCCATCTCAGAGTGATCTACTATCTGGAGCGTGAAGTATATCATCTCTGACTCAAATACAGTGTGGGCAGCAAACCCAGTGGCTTTTGGTGTGGTTTTCTTTTCACTCGGTGTAAATGGTTTCTAAAATACATTGAGAGATGGAGCTGCTTAAAACTTCAAAATTTTGAGATACGTTCTCTATGAAATGACATTTGTTATCTTACTGTTTTCTGTAGCTGCAGGCATTTAAAATTAAATCTGACTGTAGGTACTAGGAGCTATATATACTTAATTCCTATTTTCGTGACATTCCACTAAAATCAAATTCAGTATGATTTGTGATCACTTAACTGTGCCTCATTCAGTCATGGTTTCTATCTTGTTTTTCAGCCAAGACTTCTGTTTATGGTATTAGGACAAGGTAATTTTGCATCCTAAGGGACTGTAGCACTGTGGAGTATATAGCTTCTGGTCCTCCCTTCCTCATTCATGGTTTTTATTCTGAAATCTAAGTTGGCTGGGCCATAACAGCAGTGTTGAGTCAGAAGACTTTGCAGTTCATTTTATAGGACAGTTTTCTGTTAATCCTTTTCACAAAAATGTGATTCATTGTGTGATTGACTAATTTGTTGACTGTTGAGGGAATGCTTTTCCCAGTTTTGGTTAAATACATCACCTTGCCTCATGATAAATTGGAGTAGCCTTAACATCGCATGTCAATGCGTGTGTGTTTTTAATATTTTGCTATTGTACTCTGTTTCTTGATCACTTGAAATAGAATTGCTGGGGAAAGCACAAACATCATGTTTGTGCAATGAATGCCAGATCTGGTGGCCTACGTCAAAAAAGGTTGAAGCTTTGACACAGAGTTAAACAGCTCAACATGTCCACACGTGGACTGCTGCCGTGTTGGGGGCAGAGGGCAGTGTTAGCGTGCGACCCTTATGAGCACAAGGTTAAATCCAGCTCTGTGCCCACTCAGACCTGTGTGCCTGTCCACCTGGAGCAGTACAGCTGGAAAATGCAGCCACGCCATGGGGAAGTGGTGATGGCTTTGTACTGTAGGCCAGCGAGCATCAGCTTGAATGCAAGCTCATGTCAAAGAAGCCAGGGCTTTTTTTTTGTAAGTGAGGGTTGTTTTTCTCGCTAATGCATTCCTTCAACCTCCAACAAACCGACCTAAGCCTATGCATCTGCAGGGCTAGAATTCAGTTTTACTTTCATTTAACAAGAACACACAAAAAAAGTGATCAGCGTGTTTCCTAGGTAATAGAAGTAGTAACAATTTTGAATATGCAGCGGTGTCTTCGATGTACTTCTGCTCACGCTCTCGCATACAAAAGATAAGGGAAGAAATCAATGCAGAACCATTCCAGTAACTAAATGGATCCCTATTAGTTTTCAGGCAATTGATTTTTAGTAGGCATTTGTGTATGTTAGCTGCTCTTTTTTTCTGTGAGTGAGGTGGGATTTCCAATTAGATTTTTAACTGTCAATGATTTACTAAGCACATTATGTTATTGATTGTTCCACACAAGGAACAGTTGCAAAAATAATAAAAAAAATCTCTGTGCAAGCGAAGGCTAAATTTTTCCAGTTATACTGTAGTTACAGATGACTCTAATATGTTGATTTTTCTCCAGTGCCATTGCTTTTCATGATTAGGTTTGAGTTTCTTGAGAAATTTATACTATAATCAGATTGGCTTCTTGGAAAATTCTGCTGTATCATTTTAGTGATGCAGAGAGAGTCCATGTAAAGAGTAGAATAATAAAGGTTTCAAATTTCATATTTGAATTTCACTGCTTTCGAGGTAGTAGCATCAGTCATGATTAGATTTGGTCAAACTCAAAGCTACTGTGTAAGAGCGATCTGTGATGCTTAGTGTAATGCAAGAGATTAATCCATTTTCTCACTGTAGGGCACAGCTACCAACTTTTTCCTCTTAGGAACTTTATTTTTTTTTAATGATACATTATGAATAATAATTTGTATTCATATCTTACCTGCTAAGCAATTTTGAGTTTCGTCGAATGAAACTGAATGTTTAAGCCACCAAATGTGACTAAAATGACATTGTGATGGCAGGAAAGTCTTGCATTGCAGTAAACTGAGTCTATTGATCCTGAAATGAAAGTTCAGTGGAAGAGCTGATGGAAAAAGTAATGGCACAAAAAGAGGAGCTGCACAACTGATTCAAATGAACTGGCTGGCTGTGGACATTCTTGTGAAAGAAGTGGTAATGCAAACAATGCAGCAGAAGAAATTGTGATGGAAAAAAGTACTGCAAGTGTTGTGATTTCCCAAATATAAATTTGATGAGTTTTCTTATAGAAAACGATGCAATTGGTTTATTCAACTAAGACCTAAGTGCTCTGTGATGGCTGTGAAAATAGGAACTGAATAGTGAGGGTTTCTCCCCCAAAACAACTGGGGTATATAATGACTAGAAGTTCAGAACTTCCAAAGTATTTTTAAGGAAAAAAAAGAATATGATCAAATAGCATGTTCACAACGTATATTGAAAGGCAAATGCAATCAAAATCCATTATAGCATATTGCTGGGTACAGTAAAACAATGTCAACTCAAAAGAAATCTTGGAAATAGCTGTAAGGCAGCTGTAGAGGATGCAGACTTCTGTGTTACTCGTTGCACACCCGTGAACGTGTGGTTTGTAGAATGCAAAGCGTTTGACTATGAGGAAGATGCCATTTAGAAATATAATTGATTCTCTTGGAGTGAAATACAGGGAAAATTGACATGGCATCTAATGTTTTCAGGTGAATCAGTTATATTGATGAGTGAAATGAGCATGCTTTCTTGAAGACGTACTTTGGAACTTATAGCTTCGCTGTATATGCAAAAGGATGGAAGAGATTTCCTGCCCACTTGACTGAACAATCAGGAACAATCAGAAGATAATTTTGGGAACAGCGATTGAAGTTGATCAGAGGAGATGTCTATGTAAGAGATGCCACACAGGAAATGGTATGGCAGCATTTCAGAGAAAGGTGGCAAAATGCAAGGAACAATCAGTGGAGCATTTTTAGTGTCAGCATAAAAATTCAAAAAATGATGTATTCGTTCTCTCTCAAATCAATCAAACAACATAGTTGGTCTCCTGTAAGGCTACTCAATTCTCTGACTTCAGTATCCCAGGTAACAAAACAGAGATACAAAAAGATGAGGAATATGATACCAGGACAACAACAGCCAAAAAAACCTCTCAACCCAAATTGAAGATACAGATATAACTATATCCAGTTATTAAACAGCTAGCATGACATGCACTCATAAAACTGCATAAATATACAATGCGAAAGTAGTATGTGTTTATAAATCAGTTCCTTTATGAGTTCTTAAGTAAAGAGAATCTGGATATTGCTGCTAGATATTGCTGTCAAGTCTCATCCAGCTGTTACGGTCAGAGAGGCCTACCATATCTGTGATTTGGATTTAGACTCTTTTAGATGTTTGGGGTTTTATGACTGAAGCTTGAATTTTAATGAGAACCTACTTGTGTTTGGGAAAGAAATAATTGTTCTGAAGAGTTTCGATTCACCAGTCCTCTAACCATCAAAAACTCTCTTGAGCTCCATTTTTTTTTTTCAAGTGCTGATCCACTTCTATAAGCACTTCTTGATCTGGTACATATTCACAGTAATCTTCATTTGCACAATGCATAAACTGCACAGCCACAGATAGCAGAGAAATGTGTCAGGGTTTATTTTTTAAGTGCTTTTTGGCTTTGAAATAAACAGTCTGGGGAAATGGTCCAGATGACCAAAATGAAAGACAAAGGATAACCCGGATGAAGGGTCAGCATCTGTGTAAACTTGAATGCCAAGCACATGTGTGGCTGTATTGTATCCTTCACAGGAACATTATTTATCATGTCCTTTTACAGTCTTTATTAGAACAAACAAACAAAAAGAACCACAAACATGCACAAAACAAAACCCTTAACCCTGAATTTCATTTAACTGGTCTAAATATATTTGCATAATGAACAATTAAAAGTTGAAATCAGATTAAATATAATCAGAAATCTTGAAACAGCCATTATACCTAAGAATGAATCAAATAATTAGGTTCTGGCATAGGACATGCAACTAGAGGTACAATGTGCGTCCTGTCAGGTTATAGCTCTGTTACGTATTTAACCAATGTCCCTCCATAATTTCATTTTTTTCTGTGGGAATTGAAGATGAACAACTAGCCTGGGTTTCAGTCCCAGTTGTGTATAGTTGTGTATTAACATAGTGAAGCAGACAGCTTTAGACAGAGAAAATACATAAAACGTGTTGGGGAAACATTTTAAATAAATTCTGCTCTAATTGGAGAGGATTGTAGCATGACAACAAAGTTCAGTGATTTATTATCTAAAATTAGATATCGCTGTAAGCGCTAATTGAGTAGAAATATATTTTCAAAAGGCTGCTTAGAAAGTGTATATTCATATGACTCCTCCTCTTAAAAAGCTCTGCTTTTATCCTCGAAGGGCGTTGCATCAGTGCAGATCAAAGTCATCAGACATATGTTGCTTTACAAATAATGTATCTATTTTCTTTTTCTTCTAAAAGATATGCCAAATAGAGAGTTATTAAGCTTTTCATGACAATTCGAATAAGATAAAATTTGTCGGTGGTGTTGAGCTGCCAAAAACAAATGATATAACGTCAACATTAGGAGAACAAACTATTCCCCAAACAGTCTGTTGGGCTTTTATGCCAATCAGACTGCGCCATATTTTATTCTTGAATGTGATCTGTAATTCTGTGATAACTCCCCCAGACAGATAAAAATACCTCAGGTAATCTCGAGCACTTCAGCAACGCAGGATGCAGAAGGATAGAGAGTCCCCACTGTGTTGGTGCAGCTTATCCAGCATTGCTGGTACTGCTCCCAGTGAGACCCATGTCACTGCAGCGGGCACCGCTCTGGTGACTGGTTTCTGTCCAGTACCATCAAGCATGGATGGAAATGGGTCGTCATAAGATTAAATTTCTAGAGAGGTTGCCCTTTGTCTCTCTTGCTATGAATATACGCGTAGAGGAAGAAAATCACGAGCTATCACCCTTTGAGGAAACATTTCCCCCTCCTTGCATGCAGTTGCAGTGTTGAGAAGAAAAATAAGTACCCAGATTAAGCGTCATTTACGTGGCTCAACATAAAGGAAAATTACATCTTAGCTGTTGCTACTGCTGCATTTGTGAGACTCTGCCAGTTGCATTAAGACGTTTTCTTTAAAATGCAAGACTGGAAGTGAAAAGATGAGCTGCTGTCTCGAGCCAAACTGTGCTAACGTGGCGAACATGTTGTTTGTCCAGACAAATCTCACTTTCATGCCTCGCAGAGATTGTAAGGAAGCATAAGGGATTTATAAACTTTGAAGTAATACAGCTTGAGTTTGATTGTACAAATTGACAGTTGATGCTGATGAGAAGTGTAGCTGGTCAGATAAGAAGAAAAATGACTGGAGGGGCGAGGGAGATGGATGGCGTTTGCAGTATGGCGAAGCATGTGGTTTTGTGTGGAGACGCATTGGCTTCATTCCCCAGCAGCCATCAGTTCAGAGAAGTAAGATATTTCAATTTATTACAGATGATGTCTGAAACTGTCTTTGGAAATGAAGGAAAAAAGTCTGATTGTCTTAGCTGAATTCCTTGGAAGATTAAACACAAAATGTGTTGCCATGCAAAATTTCCTGACTTCTTTCCTTCTAACTGTGGCTTGTTGTTACAGGATTTCCTTGGAGACTTGACTTAGTCACAGAACTGTTTTTCCAAGTGAAAGGTGGTGTGGAAACATAAGCTTTTTCAAGGGAATCTCTAAACAAAATGAGACAGATTTGCAGGAAAGAGGAGCAAGAAGGGAAAATGATAGCCAGGGCTTAGTATCTTGAAGGCTGTAATGCTTATTTGGCATTCGGTGTCTGCTTTTTCGGGACAGAAGGCAGAACGTGTTCAGAGAGGGCAGACCTGACAATAGGAAACCTGACTTGTGTATGACTGGGCCTTGTTCAGGACTTTGATTTTTAACCGTAATTAGAAGTATCTAACATAACAGAGTTGGGAGGCATTCCCCAAACATGCAAATGAGTCAGGGAGAACAGCTAAAGCTCAGATCTTTGGTGGGGAAGGTAGGGGGGTGTAGTCCAAAGCACATTCACGGTTCTTTCCCTACTGTTTTTGCTGTTTGTGCAAGTTTTCCAGATTACTAGTTCCTATTTTGCAATAATATAGGAATAATATGATGTTTTCTGATGTTTGAAATTTCCATTTGAGTTAGTTGGATGGCTCTTTGAAACCATCCAATCCTGAACCTCTGACTGAATATAACATGAGATGAATTTAGGTGGGAGGGAAAGTCTAGAAATGAAGCAAAAAGTGTTGTATTTCTTAAAGAAAATAGTATGTGTAGTTAACATTTAGCTCTTTCCTTTTGCAAGCAATAACAGGACTCACCTTTTTTTGCATGGCTTGACTGGCATTTGGATTCAGATAGTTTCAGGGTAAAACCTCCCACAAAACCAGTTGGAAGCAATTACTCAGATGGTAGCTGCAGATGAATTGATTGTGCTTGTGTGTCGTAACGTGAGAAGATTTTTATTCCAGGAAAATGTTTGTGATAACTTGTTTTAATCTTATTGTGAAAATGCTTTCTGGTTCCTCCGACATGTATGTATGTTATCATGTATGGCCATCAGCATCATAGGAGTAAGATTAGCATTTCTGTGCATGTGGGCTCGGAGAAAAGGTTTTTCTATGACTTAAAACATCGGACAAGGAGATTTTTGAGCTTTCATGCAAGCAGGAAGGAAAAATCTGAACCCTCAGCTTGAATATGGAAAAGAGCAATAGGAGTGAGTGAAGGAGAAAAGCAGTGGAGAATTTCCTCAATTCTTGGTCAAGCATAATAGAAAGGGATCTGCACTGCTAGTGGCTAGTAAAAGTAAATAGGTAGTGTATCTCTGCTCATTGTCCCACTCCTCTTCCACCTATGGATTAAACGTTGTTAGCCGAGGAGTAACTTTCCTGTACCAAGGACCTGAGTCTTCTCGTGTGGTTGCATTGTATAACCAAACAAGGGAAGTTTAAAAACAGAGAAGGGAAGTGCTAACCTTGTGCTCCTTCAAGAGTGGCTGTGCTAGTTCAGGATGCTCCCTATATAAAGTGCATTTAATATGATGTTTACTTGTTATGCAAAGCAGATGTAAATTTATGTAAATATACATACAGAATAGCTTTGACCCTCAGGCTGTTGGCAAGATGCCAGCATGGCCATGGGTATTGCAGCACTTTGGGTCTCTATATCCTGGCAATTTCCTGGGATTATATTATCATTTGATTTTTTTTAATGTGAGTTTTAGCCACTTAACAGTCTGATCGGTTTCCTTTTCACCACCAGCTTTGCTCACACAGAAGTAAACAAATGTATTTATCACCCCTGGGATCAGTAAGTGCTAATAAAGTTGCTGTTGCTTGCATTTCGGGTTTGGTTTGACAGGCGTGCTGTAAATGAACTAGTAGTGTTTTACTTGCACCACAGCGCAGCAGGAAAGGTAACAATAGGAGCCTGGCGTGCGGCATGGGGACAGTAGTGCTTCAGGATGGACACTTCAGAGGGCCTCCTTTGGTTTCAGTTCCAGCAACTCTGTGTTTGCAGGGTAATAGAGGTGCATTTGTAACAAACTCAAGCGTGTTTTTTTGGCTTGCTTTTTTGGAAGGACTCCCGACTGTTGTTACACGTGGAAATCGTGTAATTACAGTTTTGAAAGCGTACTTAGATACCTGTCTTGAAATATATTCCTCTGGGTATCCATAATAACACAGCGCCTTCATTTTAAAAAAATAAATCTGTGGAACACTCCATCACAAAGCGGGATACTCTATCAATTCTGTACTGCCTAGGTACTCCAGTTGCTTGCTTCTGCTATGCCTTTTTAAACTGTTTGCTGTTCCTGGTGGGTATTTCCAGTGAGTATTCAGTATTAAACATTTTAGGATTTATTTTTTGAAGCAATATTTACAGATGTAATTAGTCACTGAAGATTAACAGGAAGTTGCTTTTCCAAAAGCAGCACTGTGGACACTTTTGGGATAATATTTCTTTTGCAGTACAGATTGTATTAAAATCTAAAAGGAACTTCTCCATTAATATGAAATGCATGACTCACGGAATAAAACATTATTGTCTAATTTGCTCATGAAACTACTTAAATTATAAGTTCCCACTCCTGTAATCAAATATGTAAAATAAATAAAAAGGCGACAAGTAGAACATCTCCCTGTGCTCTGTCCAGGAATTTTAATTCCCTGTAAATTAGCAGGTCCTCTTGTATATTTTCATTTTGTGGTTTCCTTCGACAGTAATGTTGCAGGGCTAACAACATTTTTCTGAACATTAACCATTAGTTTTGTACGCTGAATCGTTCTTGGTGCATTTTCATTTCCCTGTTGTTACTGGTGAACTTGATGTTCATCAGCTTGTTACAAGCTTTGGAAAAGGGACCAGGCCCCTTCTCAGATGTGTCGCTGTGTGTTGTTTTTCAAGAACACGTGTGCACAGTGGGTTTGTGAAGCAGAAGGGTCCTGGTCTTGACACAGCCATCAAAACAACGTACCTTGTTATCAAGTCACCCAGAAAATATTTAGTTTGCTTCATGAAATAGTTATGGGGGAAAAAAAATAATGAAGTTTTGTCATTATCATGTTTTTACACTTGAGGACACCTCATGACTTTTCATGTGGGTCTTCATCTGTGTGCAGCATGGTGACCTATCCTCAGGTTCAGCATTTCTGCTCAAAACCACGTGAGGCGTAAAACATGTTTTAAAAAAAAAAAAGGCGGTGATGGCATAGATGCACCTCTTCCCAAAGGGTTGTCTCCTCTGTCATCCTCCCATGGGGGACCCAGACCCACGACAGTGTAGGATTTTCAGCATGATTCCTTAACCTACACTGAGGCTTCTGTTACGCCGTGGCTGCGATTGGTATTTACAGGATGGAGATGTTGCTTAGAAAATATCTCTAGCGCACTTCTGTGCTTGGATTGTACTTTTTGCTGTGTCCAGTAGCTGTTGATTTTTCTTGTTAGCCTTGAAGTTCACTTCCTAAGTAAGTAAGCAGCAGCTTCCTTGTTCCCTGGATGGAAAAATATATCTATAGAAACGGGGCACAGACAATGAAAAAACGTTCTAAAAAAGAGTGAAAAGCGTAAAGCAAGTAGCTTTGAGCTGAAGATTTTGAGATTGTTCTCGAAGACAATTGGCAGCATCTTCTAGATCTGAGTCTCATGTTGGCCTCCTTATATTTCCCTAAATGTTTTCCAAATAATAATCCCAGATGAAATTGAAAATAGTGTTTCTACCAGGCTTTGAGAGCTCTGATGCTAAATGACATCGTGGTTGCATTATATTTTAGAGGCAAACAGCACACAGAAGCATGGAACAAAGAGTGCGCACAAAAAGCAAAACCCACTTGCACAGGTTTAAAGGATGTTTGATGTTTTTTTCCTGCTCTGGACTTTGATTGCAGAGTCCTGTAGTGTTCTGTAGGCACTAAGGCCTCTGCAGCACTAAAATCTATTTCAATGAAGAACTTCAGTGATTTTTTTTTTAGTAAATAACTTTCATTTCTAGTCTGGCTTTTTGTATAAAAAGCTTTTGGATTTTCTTGTCATATTTATTTAGACATGTAGTTCTGGAAGGATTCTTGCAGCAAAGGGCATTGTCTTTGTGGGTTTTGTTTACTTCCTTTTAAGTGGAAAGGCTTACAGAGCTAAGTACTTATTAAGATGGCACTTCTGCTCTTTCTGTTAACTTTGGTATTATCTATCTATCTTTGGACCAGTGTTGAGCTGAATCAATGATTATGATGGCAAAAGGAAAATGAGATTAAAAAATTGATGCGGTTGTGTTGCCAGTCAAAGTTGTCATTGGATCTCAGATACAAAGCAATTAAGAAGCTGTTGCACTGGTCTTTAACTGCAATGGATAATACTGCTCATTTGTAAGGTTATTAATGTAGTCACTTGGCTCCATGGCTATTGATGCCATTGTATCAACCACTCCACTGCTTTCTCAAAACAACAGACAGCAGTAGAACTTTTTTGTAGGAGTGTTTCATCGAAGGCTCTAGAGACATCTAACTTCAACGTCTTAGTATGGTCTTGAGCCCCAGGCGTTCCTGAAATCTTACTTCTACTGAGTCTTTTTTCCCTCTTCATCTAGATTTTACTTACCAGTGTTTGAGTCTGGACTCTGTTACAAAGGAACACATAAGTTGCCCATGTTTTTCCCTTTCTTTTTTCTCTTGATTTGCTTTCGCATTTCCCTGTCTTTCAGTAACTCCTTTTCTTTTATACTTCACATGTGGCCACTGTGGTGAAAGCCATGCTTTGCTCTGATTTTGAGCATTTAGGGCCAAAAGTTTAAAAAAATAAAATAAAGTTATTTCTCTGCTGTAGTGCCCTTTTTTTTCTGACTGTATTAGAGGAATTACAAAACCTATTGCAGTTTCACAGTCCTATTCAGATGGAAAGCTGAGGAATAGAGGAAGAATATGCTACACCTGAGTCCACTTGGAACAACTGTGGTGAAGCAGAGCTAGTCCCAGGTTTCTTAAGAGCAGTCCTGATGCCAGCAGTACATCTGTAAAATAGTTTCATTGTTTAGAGCCTTTGAGGAGAAGTAAGAGGAGTAGAGTCCATTTTCAGTAATGAGAAACAGGGAGTAAGTTCAGTCTGAACATAATCATTTCCCAGTACTACCTTATTCTTAGTGTCACAAAGACTTGATAAGGCAGGTTAGAGTGAAACAGTTCTCTGTTTTTGGAGTCCTCAGATTGTGAAGACCTCAATCAAAAGATGCATATAGGTGTCAGTATGTTTGCACGTTTTCGCTTGAAGGATGTTTTTTGGTAAAGGCCTGCCCTAGTTTTACTGCAGGATTTACTCTGTCACCAGCACAAATATGCTCATGTTGGAGCTTACAGGGAATGTCCATCCCGTTAGCATCTGCCATGATGCAGTTTTCGGGCAGGAAAGTGAGATGTGATCTTGGAGGTCAGTGGACAGAATAGTTCAGAATAGGCTTTGCATATAGGGAAGCACGCGAGGGAAGAATTAGATTGAAGAACTTACTTTTTCCAGAGCTTTCAAAGTCACCTTTGAAATTTGTGGCATTTGTTTAGTCTCTGCTATTCCTTGATGTCTACATAGACTTCTCTGACTGCTAATTCATGTCAGATGATAAGTATTGCAAAGAAGAAAATCTCAGTGTTCATTATAACACCTCTGTTAAACACCTGAGTTAGTGGCAATCTGCTTAATTTTATTTAAAATTATATATATATAAAAGATATGATATTCTCTGTGAACTGCTGTCAAGTTCCTAATTTGTCTCAGATGTGCATGTCAGATGGCCTTGCAAAGAGAAATACTAGTCTTCTGTACTAGTTCAGTTGCAGTGCAGAATGTATGTTCTTTAATTGTTCACTTCAGGATCACAAAACCAGAAATGCAATCTCATCAGTATTCACTTGAGGCTTAAGAGCTCCATGCTGTTACATCTGTGTAATTTAGGAAGTTGAAAATAGGCTTTGCAGATGTTGGGAGTAATGGAGTACGTTGTTTACTTTTTATTCATTTCCATCATATGTCATACTCTGTACATGAATAGTCAATCATATTGGAGTATATCTTCCATAAGGATTTCCTGTGCTTTCAATGTGTCTTGTTTATAAATATTTAACTTTGGTTTGTTAAATGTGGGTTAGGCACTGTTACATAAGGGTCTCTTTTATAAGTATGCAACACAAATTAATTGGTTCTATAGGCAACAATGATTCTCAAGTCATTGCTAGTTGATATTGATAGTTATTGATGATATTGATACCAGCATGGATACCTTGCAAAAATACCCTAATGCTTACTAAAACAAAGTATTTTTAAAAGCAAAACAGCAGCAATGTCAAAAAAGCAACCCAGAAAAACCCAACCCTATTGAAATAGCCAGGAGCTTAATATCAAAGATCAGGTGTTGTGGCTTTGCTGGTGTTGCTGTGATTGGCTTAATGTTGAACAAGCTGTGACTTGGTTACAGTGATACCAACAGAGAGACCTTAAATGTAAATTGGTAAGTCATTACTTCTCTGGAAAAGGATTCCCCCAATAGAAGATCCATGTGATATTCATTTGGCTGGGCAGAGTGTCTTTGTAATGCTTTGAATTCTGCTTCAACGCAGACTCAAATGTGCAAACTAATGATTCTTTATACTAAGACACATTAATGTATCAGTCATGCCTATTCCATATATGAGCAAATGAGGAGGCATCATTACTGCCTGGGTACACATTTATTGCTGCAACACCACATTCTGTTTTTACTCAAGTTCCTGTTAGGAACTGATTTACATATGTACATACGTACGTGCCACACTAAATGATGGGATGAGGGTGAGACCAAACTCAGTCGGTCTTCATGTTCAGACTTGCAGTGTGCTTGGTCCACCACTTGTTTCGTGGTACACAAATCGCCCCCTTAGCTGAGAGAGTGAAGCTAAAAGGACGCTAGTGGGCTGGGTGGTTTTTGATGCATTTCCTTTAGGAAAGAGTAAAATATACAGCAAGCATTTGCTGTAGGTATGATCAAATTTACTATATTGATTCCACTAGCAACTGCAGTTTGGGGAAGAAATGTTTATATCTTAGCCAGCTGGAACTGCATTGGACTGTAACTTAGCATTCATGCTGGATTTTTGGTGTCCATGTGTTCATAACCACAAATCTTGTTAAATTAGATCCAGTACTTGCGTCTGTGTGCAGTATATTATCTTTAAAGATAAGCTGTTATGCATCTACATATTTTAGTGTACAATCAGACTTCAGCATATAAATGGTCATCCTTGATGCCAAATTTTGCTTGGAAATTGCTTGCAGTGTTCAGCTCGTTCTAAATCATCATTTTTCAATTACATAATATTATAGGTATTCAGCATACAAACAAAGAAACATTGGGTTTTGACTTTCTTCCGTATGCGGTGGTTTCTTCACACATTCTGCAACCAAAACTTGGGGGCTTTTAAATTTCTGAACAACACACTGCTAGCACTTAATATTTAAAATAGGCACAGAATGTAAGTAATTGTTTTACTGCAATCAACATATGTCTCTCCATAATTGCTTTGGCTTGTGTGCTGGATGAGTTAAGAGGTGGCAACTGTGATTTGAGTATTGTCACTTCCCCACTCCTTTTCCTTTGTTCCCTTTACCTTTTTTACAAAAGAGTTGGGTTTTTAAAAGGTTCAGGCTTTTACCTGTGCCTTTCGGACTTGGTCACATTGTGGCCTGGTGAGAGAAGGGAAAAGATGATATGCTTTGTCCTCTTCCATGGAAAACAGCCTTAGAGTAATTAGTGGGTGATGGGACAGTGCTTTTTCTTATGGAACCAAAAGGAAAAAAGCAATGTTACCCCTTTTACTCAAGGATGTACGAGCATAACGTGGAGACTTGGTGAATACAGAAGCCCTTACTTGAAAGGAGGAGCTCCCTTCCTTGGGCTTTTCTGGAAAGGAGCAGTGGTCTGCGTGGTATGGCGAAGTGAAAAAGAGTTGCCAGCACCTTTAGAAATAAGGCGAACAGAAATCTCTGAAGGTTATTGTTAATAGTCCTGTCTGGCACAGTGCTGCGCACTGCCATTTGTAGGCTTGCCAGTGAAGTTCAAGGAGCTGGTCTTAGCTTCTAACAGCATGAGCAGTGTTGCAACTCTTCAGAGGGAAAATGAGGCATTACAGTAAGTTATTACATTAATTGCTTAAATTATTCAACAGAAACATGTCACCTAGAGTTTTTTTCTGTGGTTGGTTGTTGTTTTTTTTTGCACTGAGCATGAGAGGGCTCTGTGGTGTGTTACTCCGCTGAGTCCTTCAGCTGGATGTGCTTGAAAAACTGCCTTTATCTGAGGTTGTCAAGGGCTGGTTGGGTAAGGTGAGGCTTTGTTGGGGAGCTGTGGGATAGGAGAAGGGGAACGGATGGCGTCAGAATAAAGCTAATAGTCAAATCATGCGCTGGCTCTGCGGTTTGTTTTGGCACACTGCTGCACATGATTGTAAGCTGAAAGGATGAAATAAATGGAATTGACTCAGGAAAACATTTGTTTGTATGGAGTGATGTGTTAAAATGGTGAGACGAGGAGGAGCTGAAGGCTGTGGCTGTCCTCTTGGCTAAATCAACTTGCAAAGCCTGTTTGGCACGGAGCAAGTACCTGGGGTTTCTGTGCTGGGTTAGCAGCACTACGCAGCAGGCAGCCGCTGAGCGTGCCCAGCTCCGCTAAAGGAAGACCAGAGTGTGCTGGAGGCTGCTGCTGAGGGATCCTCTGCTGCAGGAGACAGAATGTCACCCTTAATATTTGTAATTACAAAGTGCAATAGTGACATCCACAGACAGGAGGTATGGCAACAGTGGATTTGTGACAACTGCCTTTGTGCCTTGCCACGATGCAACTCTGTCCTCAGAAACAGGGAACAACGTAATAATGCCCAAGAACATCTTCAGGTTCGCTTTCTCTTCTTTCAAGACAGGTTACAAAATAAACTAGTAGGGATGTTACTTGTTTCCAAATTGTATATAAAGAAGGAAAGATTTAAACGAAGGATCATATCTGCTTTCAGTTTGAAACGTCCTACTGAAGAGCAAGTATTTCTAATGTCTTCAAAAATAAGCTTATTAGTAGCTGGGGGAAAAAGTGCAAAAGCGCAACTGTACTTAAAATATAATATATGCCATGTTGGCACTGATCACTTTGTGATACGTGGCATGATTCCGCTAATCACCTATGAGAACTTTCAGAAGTTGTTAACATTTTCTTTCATTTGTACAGCAATGTCATTCTCTGTTTTTTTTTTGAGGGAAGAATAACCCTCTGTTGGCTTATGCAAATAAATCATCTCTTAATGCACTTGAAACGGAATGATTCCCAAAGGAAGATGAGTGGCAAATCAAACTGGCTGCAAATGAAAGTAACCTCTCAGACCAGAGCTACAAATGTTTTATTCAGACGAACAAAGACTCTTTATTTTAGCACTTCAATCCATTTTCCTTTTGCTTTTTACCAAATAGTACTGTCATCCTGAAATGACAAGGATTGATCGTTAAATTACCATTGCATAATTTGCCTCATCACTCCTCTGTAGACAGTGTTTGATTGAAAGTTCAAGTTTGTTGATGGGTATTGCTAATAATGGAATTTTAAAAGTTTTGGGCAATATATTATAATTTCTTGACAAAGATGCAAGCAGTTTGCCACTTGAATGATTAACGTTTAATTAATAGCTTTGTAAAAAAAAAAAAATTCAGTGTTGTTTCTAATCAGTTAAAGGATTGTATTCTGTGTGCATCCTGACATGACAGATTTTCTCACATCACCTTTGCAGCTTGTTGAAAATTCTGAATGTTGCCTTTAACGTGGATTGCTTTTGCAGTCAGTACATTCAAAGTCACGTAATTTTTGCTTTTCTATTGCTCTGTCATGAATTATCTAGGGGATAAGGTTTTGCAAACTTTTATATAGGGTTGTCATTTTAACACTAGAAGGGTGTCGTCATTGTTTAGGAGGTGAAAAAAATTTTTTTTGGCAAAAGTTCTCCAGGTCAGCTAATATGTTTCTGTAAAACTGCCCTCTGCCAGCTGCCATGTATTGTGTAACTGTATTTATACTTGTGGTGCTTATGTAGGAAGTCTTCTCAGAAAGCAAAAACGTGGCAGGTAAACGTTGCGTTGCTTCTGCCAGTTTCCAAAGCTGAATGAAACATGATTGGCTTCTTACTGTATGCACAGGCTCTGCTTCCTCTCTGAACCCTGCTTCGCTGACTGTATTGGCTCTCTGTCTCTCTGCCAGCACTGTGTGTGTTTCCATGTTCAGGAGGATTTTTGATGATCCAACTTTCAGCTGCCAGAAGCGTAGTCGATGAACTGATGCTCCCAAGGTCACCCGTAATGTGCGTGGGTGTATTTCCTCGCTGCAAACTGTGTTCGCAGCCATCCCAGGAAATGGAGCTGGCTTTGATTTTTGGCTTTGGCCGTAGCTTCAGACAGATCTGCCTCTTCGCTTACAGTCGGGGAGAGAGCGAGCTGACAAATTCAAGGGGAAAAAAGGAGGAGAAGTAATGCAGCTTATTGGACTCTTGGCTTTAATTAAAACCACAGTGCAAAGTTTACAAAATGCATGCTGCATGGTTTATGCTGAAGTTCAGTGAAAGCATATTTAAGCGTTCGTTTGTTAAGCAGCTGTGGTGTTGTAGCTTTGTTTTAAGCCAAGGATAGTTGATGCTGGTCATGTAAAGATACGTTTGTATCTCTGGATTGCAGTCAGCAATGCTCTTGTGCTGTTGGTTTTATAATATTTCCTTTTAATGCCAGGCAAAGGAAACACTAAGCTTAATGAGGGATTTTAAAACACATTTGAAAACAGAATAAATTCCTGTAAACTTAATCCAGTTCTTTGTAAGGCAGAAGGTTAAGATTCTCATTTGTATATGTATGAATGCAATGTATGTATACTTACAGAGAGGACTTGCGTTTTTCTGGTATGAATAGTCATGCAGATGGCCTTTATTTCTTTTTGATTTTCTTTTTAAAGACAAGGTAGTTTTGTATTTGGACATATTCAGGGCAAGCTTTGTGCTTAGTTTTTTCATGAATGGAAACGGATACCAAAATGACTGTAGTCATCATCTGTTCTGACTTTTTATGCCTCTTCCGTGCAATGTAGGAAGTGTTTGAGCTGGACTTCCCTGATCTATAAAATCGTGTGGTGCAGGCACCGCTGTTGACATTAGCTGCTCCATAAGAGGGCTTTATATTTGGCTGTGTTCACAGTGGGTTGCATATAAAATACAAGGAACAAGCTCATCAGCTGGGCACCCAGGCACCGGCAAGGCACGTTTATCTTAGTGGTGCTGCAGCTCGAACCCCTGCGGGAGCCCAGATGAAGCCTAACATATATCATATACTTGCATAGGAACGTGTTGTCCAGAAAGCAAGAAGCAGTGGAAGTCTCCAATGTGAGTCTGTTAGTAGCTGGGGAGATGTAACAAGACAGCTGTAGGCTGCTTCTATTGATTTCTGTCTTCTTTAAATTCAGGACCTATGGCCATGCTCTCATCCCGTCAGCAGCACAGGAGGACCATGACCTTGTTGTTGCTGAAGTCAATGGGAGTTTTGCTGTTGACTTCAACAAGAGCAGGAGTCCAAGGTGAGAGAACTGGCTCTTTTTTAAATAGAAACAGCCTAATGCTTCTCATTTCTTTTGGGGGTTATTTGATTGTTTCGGTCTCTGTCAGCCATCAATCCAGGGAAGTTCTTCACTGTGGGAGTTCGTCATGAGACTGAAGTTAGGTGCTGTTGTGCAACATCACTTGGCTGCTCACATAAGGGTTTTATTACTTGGCATTATTATTTTACATGTTATGGAAGATGCATAGGAATTGAGATTTATTGACTTTTTTTTCCAAATGCAATGTTAGTTCGGATTTTAAAGATGCTAGACCCTGATGGTAGCTTAGCAGTCTTAATATCAGACCTACCTCTGTGGCAAACAAGTGAAGTAGCTAGATGCATCGGAGGCAAGCCCCTGGAGCTGTGCAGCAGTTCACCAAAAACAGAAGTAGTTTTCTGAAGAAGTTTTAAAGATTACTTGGGATTATAAGCACAGGCTGACTCCCAGTTCCTGAAATCCTGCAGAAACTTCTTAACCTTTGAAGCCTGGGGATTCTCTTATATGATTCTGCAGGGGTCTGTTTGGCAGCAAGGACCAAGAATTTTTCTTGACCAGACAATACTTCTGAGAAACCAGAGACAGATGATCCATTGAGAGGGGAGTCGAGCCATCCAAGTTGTCTATTTTTTGTCCAACTATCCTGGAAATTTCTTGTTAAGGGTCTAAATAAGTGGTCTGAGATGAGGGAGAATTTAGAGAGCACAATAATTGTGGTGAGATCATGATTCATGATCTAGATTTTTACGTATCTCGGTACTAGGCTTTGGGGCCTCATATGACTAATTCATGGACTGAGGACCAGGATTGCAACAGTTGTTCATATCACAGGGATTTTTTTAAGTGAAATTAATACTTTCCTATTGTGTTCTTGTTGCATGCAGACTTGCTTTCTGAGTTTGTGGTGATGGGAAAGAAAAAAAAAAAAACGTGTAGTACATATTCTCTTCTGTATCTTGTTTCTCTTTTGTTTCACTGGGTTACTTCATACACCCTTTCCTTTACCTTCATATCTAACTGGTGTTCGTTCCTTGGTGAACAGCTGTCCTCTGTGATCACACACCCTTCATGCAGCATGGAAGCAGGAGCTTCTACAGTCTGTAAAGATAACTTTGCTTTTCCATTTGGAGAAATAAAAATTAAGGAAAAGCAAACTGTTCATCCATGCAGTCTAGTCTCTGGGTTTGTATTTTGAAAATACCTTGTCAGAAGGACTAAAACTGTATTTTAACAAAAAAAAGGGGGGGGGGGGGGGGGAAGCAGATCATGGGGGTAGGGCCATACTGAAGAATGCCATGTTAATATATTTTTATTTGGAGTAGTTGGTTTGCTTTAACCATGTTTGATATGGGGCAGAAGGACTGGTAGAAAGCATCAGCAAGTGTTAATATATTGCTGCTGTGACCTGATCAGTAGGACTTGATATTATGTGAAGTACTGTATTGTGTTTTTCTTTCATGGCTCTTGCTGATATTTTAAAAGAGAAGGTGCTAGAGAATTCCATTAGGTTTCATTTGTTGGAAAATTAACTAGGAATATGCTAAGTGACTTGACCAAAGAGTGCAACCTGTCATTGCTAAAGATTGTAACAATAAATGGATTTTCTTGTGCTTTTTATATGCATGTATTTGGGAAGTGCTTCCTAATCTGCTTGAAAGGACATGTAGGAAAGGGTCATATGGACTTGTTTATCCCTAATGACCTTTGCATTTCTAGGACTATTTTTTCCAGTTTTTATTACTCTAAGATGAACAATCTTTGCGTGTTGTCCCTGTGTTTGAAAAAGGTGGAAGTTGTCCTCTGAAAAATCCTGGTGGTTTGGATATCCAGATGGGTTTCAGTAGGTGCATCTGATCCCCAGCTTTCCAGTTTTGCTTTAAGGATGTGAAGTTACTGGCAGTCTTACACATATACAAAAGGGTAAGGAAATGAATTGTTATTAGGGAGTGTTGAAAGAAGCGATTGTCATTGAAGAGCTAGAAAAATGTTAATGTCAGGATTGACAAGGAGGTAATTATACCTCTGTAGCTTCGTATTCAATTGATGCTTACTGGCAGGAAATCTGGGGAGCATTTCACCGGCCTGTAGCCTGCCTCATTCACAGTTTCTGCCCCTCTTCTAGGTCTCCTGGTCTCATTTGTGCCTTCTGTATATGTGCACCTGTATACACCTTCTCAAAGGGGGTGGGAGAAGGTTACAGCCCTCTTTCTGCTTTCACCAGGTGTAAAAAGATAGTTTCATTCAGATCGTAACTGCAGACTGTAATTCAATTCATTGGAAGCTATTCTCAGTTATGAGAACAAGGGCTGTACTTTGGTATTTCATGTGACTTAAGTTATTTGTGCTTTACAAGGCAGGGGCTCGAGGGAAGTTCTTGTTTTAAATACACCATAACACTGTCTCTTCTCAACTCTCTGGGTGTTCATAAGGGTGCTTGTCAGAAGAACCCACAGCTTTGGGCTTCTTTCCCCCAAGGAGGTAAAAATAACAATGACGGGGAATCAGTGTGATGGTTTTATTTATGACTAGTTTTTTTTTAAGGCTGGAATTCACCATGAGTGGGAATTTGCACTTTCCATGTGTCATGTGAAGTTTCAAATTCTGACATCTTTGAGCTTTTCAGAATCTTGCTATAAACTGCTTGGGCTAAAGATGCAGGTATTGTGATTATCCAGCTACTTGTCATACCAAAAATGATGTGCTCTTTGCAGTACTATGGTCCTTTCTGGAAAAGGGTAAGCTAGCACGGGAGGCTGCTCTGTTCACAGTCCAGTTCCTAAAGGCAAAATAAATGCTGGACCATGCTGAGTGCCTGTAATTTCTGTCGATGGGGAGGCAGGTGCCGGGAGCTCTTCATAACCGGCCTTCCAAAACGATCGGCTGGCAGTTCACAGACATAAATAGCTGTGGTACTAATTTTTAGAGGTGCTCAGCACCATCTGCTCTCAGAGAACTCACCTTACTGAAGAGAAGGTTAAGTGGCTATTTAATCATGGTCTGTAAGTACCCACTGAGGGATAAGATGTCTGGAGCGAAGGACTCGTTAAAGTAGCAGGCAAAAAACACAAGATCCAGTGGCTGAACCGAAGTCAGCAAAGATCAAATGGGAAATGCGAGGTGTGTTTTTAAGTGAGGGCAATTAGTCCTTGGAACAACTCGCTGGTGGACGTGGCTCAGCTGCCCATCACCGGCAGAGTTTAAATAGCATCTTATGCTCTGTTGCCATCCCAAGTGGCTGGGCTAGACAGAGGCATGGCAGGGAGGAATGCCGTGACCTGTGTCGTGCAGGAGGTCACGCGAGATGGTAACACAACCCTTCTGGCTGCCCAGCAGTGCACCTGGAGCCCGGGGAGCTCCACAAAGCCCCGTGTCAGAGGGGAATTTCTTCCAGTGGCTCTCCAATGTTCACAATTAGCTTTCATTCTCTGGGGAACTACAAAAGTCTCTTTGTGTACGGAAGATATATAAGCCTTACAGACGGACAGTTACTTTACTGAGATGGAAGTATAAATTCAAGTCCCTGATCTGTGTCAGCCAGGGCAAGTTTTTCATCATACGTTGCAAAATGAGACAATGCATAGAACTGAGTCCAGCCCTCCCGTCATCTTAGCTACTGACCTGTTGGCTTAAATACTTGAAGTCTAATCCTGACAGCTAGTTTGGGGACAGGAGGGAAAAAAAAAAAAAACTCTATGAAGTGCTTCAGCTCCAACAAAATGTGGTATTTTCATTAAAATTTCCAATTAGATCATGTGCTCTGGACCTGTGAAAACCAGCTTTCGGTGAGCAGGAAATGAGACAATCACCTAGCGATTCTGGCTGGAAGAAATCGAGCTATTTCATTGACGAGACGATGCAGTTCTGCAAGTTAGAGGGCTGACTGTGGTGATCTTTGGGGGCACAAGGTCAGGGGGAGATGTTCTTGTTGGGGATGCAGAAGGGAAAGGCCCTCCAGTTGCAGGGCGCAGGGGGTGGCAGGAGGAGGGCTCCCCAGGCTGGACCACAGGTGGGCTGGGGTCAGAGCCTGCAGCTCTTGCCTCCATCCAGTAAATGGAGCTGCTGGGCATGAGCAGCAAGATGAGATCTTGCCCTCGTGCTGCTGGCATGGTGTGCTTTGTGCTAATCGTGGCACACTATTGCTGGAGTCTGCGTAAGTGCAGACTCCAGTTCATGTGTGCTGTCATGCATTAGCAGGGGATGGTTACCAGGGCTTCATTTTTGTTTTATTGAATGTTTTTTGGACTGCTTTCTGGATACTGAGAAAACGTCTGCAATCTGAACTTCTTGAACCTCCAACAGGAAGGATCCTTTCTGCCTGCAGCATGAGTATTTGTCAGCTCTGTTTTTTTCTGTCGATACTGAGCATCCCAGAGAGGCACCCTTTATCTGCTTTCTTCAAAGAGTAAACCACCTTATCAGCTTCCCCTGTATCCAAAATCCTCATATACGTACCTGGCACAGCAGTCGGATCAGCTGGCAGGTCTGCAGTGCCTGGGATCCAGTAACACCTCACCTGCACAGGATGCTTTCCTGTTTCTTCCCTGAAAATGTCTTAATGGTGGGAGTGGAGGGCAGGGGAAAAAAAAAAGGTAACATTTAACCCCAGAACAGGGCAGGAAGAACAAGAAAAGCTTGTCTTGGACTCCTCAGCATTTGGGGTCTGTCAACTGCTGCTAATTGCTGTCCATGCAGGGCTTAACTGTGCAAAGTGCCTCCTTTTTCCATGTCACTACAGAGCTCAGTGGCTTTATTTAAAGCTTTAAAGGAAATGAAGGGCTTGTAGGGATACAAGCTTTTCGTAGACTCATCTGCCACTGATATGGTGCACAGTTAATGCTAATAAGTTAATACCGTGTGTGCCTGGAAACAAATGACTTTTCATTAATGCTGGAAAAGTCTGGCGGCTATTGGATTTGTATGCTTGTTTGATGAAATTACAATGAATCGGTGGTCAAAAGGATGTTACATGGTGATTTGCATGACACTTGGGGCAAATTGGAGCAGCTGTAGCTGACACGCGTGGTAAAATGCAGTGGTTACAATATTTTTGGTTCCTCAAATTGTCTCTAAAGTGTTACAGGGGTGTTGGTTTTCACAGGACATGTATAACTCAAAAAATTTAGATTGAGCATTTTTTTAGTAGCTTGGTGTGCATTTTTCCTACATGTTTTAATCACATCTGAGACCACTTAAACTTCACATAGTAATTCAGAAACTGTAGAGGGAAAGACAAACTTTAACAGCAGGATGTTTTGGGCCAATAATCTCCATGTGCAAGGCTTCTCCTGCAATAGCTGGAGAGGAGTCACGGATGTCCAAAAGGGCGGGGAAACTGTTGTGGTCTAAATGCCCAGTCTGAGCCAAACTTTGGCAAATCCTGTGTTTTTTTTTCCTTAGGAGACCAGCGGTATTATTTAACAGCACGCTACTTTGCTTCCTAGGAGAAGGCAGTCTGACCTTATTGAATAAGATGTGAGCGTAGTGTACAAGTATAACAAGGGAGAACAATACAAGAAGATCAAAAATAATATCTTGAAAGCTTGCACTGGAAATCTCCAAAGAGGCCTGCAGTCGTCGTCTTTCCATTCCCCTTCCACAGACAAATATTAGACTAAGTTGTTCAAATAAAGTGTGCCCAGGGGAAGGGGGCATGGATGGCTTCATGCTGCAGAATATACATGAACAACCTCAATTGCAGTCAGGTAACCACAAGTAATTTGGACTAACATCTGGCATTTTATATGTATAGTCTTCATTCAGAACTATTATCATCAAGGGATTGGGGTGGGGAGGGAGGAAGGAGTAGACTCGATTGGCTTCTGTATTTTGGCTAAGAAGATTTAAACTTTGTGGGAGACATCTGCTTTATTTCACAGAAACAGAAAGCAGATGGGGATGACGACATAAACCAGACAGCAGTAAGGTGCAAGGTTAACAGGAATAGCTGTGTCTGCTCTTGAGATACCTGTGTATTTCTTCAAATGAGATAATATATGATTAGAAAAGATTTAATGGGATTTGTATTCATTATCAATATTGCAGTAGTAATTGTTCTGATATTGCCGAAGAACTACTGTGCTGTGTTCACAGGAAAAGATTTATTTTGCTGACGTATGTTGCAAAAAAAGCTGGATCAGCAGTAATAGGATAAACTGATCTCTTCTGAAATATATGAAAAATATTAAAACTGCCAGTAGCATCACTTCAGAGGGCGTTTCCATTTTAAAGCTGGCCGGTTGAGAGCTGTCTCTGCCAGCAGAAGCTTGGTGGAGTTAACCCATCCCCTCGTGAGCCTGATAGCTGGACTTGCTGTGCCCGAGCGCCCTGTGTTGAGCACCAGCGCTGTCCAGACTCTGCTATACTGATGGGGAAACGCTGGTGAAAGCTCTGGTGACCTTTTTACAGCAAGGATTTTCTCTGATTTGGGAGAAAGATATGTCTAACCCTTCCTTTATTGCAAGACCAAGCAAGCTGCCATTCAGCTGAATCTCTAACTACATTGATTTTTGAGAAGGAAAAAAACATAAAAAGAGCAGCTGTAGTCATGGTCTCTTCCAATGCCATGGTGAATACAGTATTGGAGTGAGTCAAATAATAAACAGTGAGTGCAGCAGTAATTCAGGTTTGGGTAACTTGCCTGCTTAATTCAGAAAGCTCCTTCAAACCTGAGCTGTGAAGCCCTGGGTGTGGTGGGTGCAGTGGTGCAGCCACAGGTAGGCAGCCCCATGGCCCACCTTGTAGGCACCTTGAGACCATGCCCTGTGTCAAATGCAGCAGCTGCACGAAACTGGGGATTTACAGCCCCAAACACAGGCTTGCATGGAAGGGAGAATGAAGCTGGACTCGTCTGCCTCTGTCTCAGTGTAACATCTCTCCGCAGAGCCTGGTGCAGGTTCTACCTGCAATGGTTAAATCCTCCCAGCGCCCTGGGCAGCTGTAGTCACGGCTCAGAGCTCTGGCAGCCTGATGTTTTATTACTGTTTCTGCAGATCTTTAATGGGAAACACTTTAGTGTGAACTTCTTCCATTATGTTTACGCAGTCATATGCAACAAGGCTTTTTGGAAGAGCAGTTTTGTGCATCTTCATAATAAGTATATATTTGTGTGTGAGATGAAGAATGAGCACACGTGTTCAGGCAAGCGCCCAAGCACATACCTATATGCATGCGTATCCCTTCTCACTACTTCTGATCTCATCGTGATGTGGTTTTGGATGAGAGCGGCTTGCATGCTTCTGGACTAAATATTTTTTAAAGAGTGCTTTAAGCATACTTATAAATGTTAATATTTTTTAACACTGTATGTTTTAAAACTATACTTATTTACTTGTTTATTTGTACTAAGTCTAAGTGCTGGTATGTTTTAATGAAATTTTTCCAAGGATAAGTGCTTTTCAAGAAAAAAGGAGCTAAATATCTTAAGATGGTAAAAATCTTTTTCTAGACATGATTGTAATGATTTCACTTGGCAATCTCAAATGAAATACAAACATAAGATTCCTGTATTCAGTGTGAGAACTATAAAATGACAAAAAATAGTTAATTCAGAAGCTAAGTTTTTGTCCCTGTACACAGCATGTTTCTGTTGGTTTGTGATGCTTTGTAGCAGTGTTTTAGAAATTATAGGCTCTTGGTGTCTCTAATATTAAAATATTAAATATTTTGTTTGTGCCAGAAATGCTATATTTCTGGCAGAAAAAAAAAAAATTTAAAATCGGTGACATTTCAAAGTTCTGTGAAGGCTTTGGAAAAAGTCGCAGGTTTTTTGAGTTTGGTCAGCTTAACAGCGATTAAACATGCAATGCACTTTGGACAGGAGACAGGACGTCCATGCATTTTCTTATGAACATTTTTTAGTACTGGGTGTTAATTTCATTTATGTTGGAGCAGCTAAATTTATAAGCTTAGGACCCAATTTGTTTGGTCTCGACTGAAGCTCTTAGCTCAGGGATGAGGTGTCAGGATGGTAGTAACAGAATGCGCGCTTTGTGCATGAAGACTGCATGGGGTTCTTGCTGCACAGGGTGTCTGGCTGCCAGTTCCAGAATTGTGCCTCCGTATGCATACATATGGATCCTGGGCGCAGGGCTTGCCTACACCCAGGAGTAACCTGCACAGTGAGAAGGAACACGAGAGCTGGGCAATAGCCTCTCGAGTCTGGGGAGGGAGAGAGGGTGGCGAGCTGCTCCTGATGTGAGCACGCTTCTTGTTTCGTTTTTATTCTTACTGCGTATGTTACTAGGCTTGGCAACTCAGAAAACAATCTTTCAGCAGGAAAAAAAAAAAAAAGGCTGGAATTACTAAACTATGGGCAAAGAGAACTTCTTGAAATTCATTTGGTTCTGCCCAGTACAGAGTTCGTTCCCTTATAGAGAGCTCTGGAAACTGGCTGGATTTTGAGCTATGTTTAAATGCCACTTTTTGGCTGCCTGCCTCTGAAAAGCCAAGAGTCACTGCTCAACAACTGAGTATAAGTGTGGTCGGTGCAGCAGGCCTTTATTTCAGTCATGCCGAACCAGTTTTTGGTTTGATGGTATCACTGTCGCATACTTTTGAAACCGTTGTGAAAAATACTGACAGAAATCTCATTATTATTCTGCTTTTCCTGTCAGCTTATGGTGCTGTCTGACAGAGTTTGAGATGGCTGTGATCACCAGCCCTAATATTCACACACAGATGTATCCTTGAGTTTGGGAATTGGGATAAGAATTCCCTTTTGATGATTTAAAAAAAACCAAAGTTACCAGTGTGTTCATTAGGCTGTTAATCAAATGCTTCTACTAATGCCAGCAGTTAGAAAGATTTAATAGGTTTGATACATGGCTGTGGCACAACCCCAGCAGCCCTTACTGGTCTTACTCAATCTAAATATTTGTCCTGGCGGATGTTCCCTCGTGTTGATTCCCTGGTGTTTGTTTCCCTGTGCTCCCAAACAAACCAAGCCGAACCTCGAGTGTATGTTCAATACTTCCCTTAAAACATATTAAAAATAACAAGAGTTTTGCTTGGAAGTCATTTTTTTCTGCCTTGTTAAGATGAACAGTTCCTGTTAGTAAGCCATCTTTAGAAGATAATTATCTTTTACGAAGAGATTCGTTTAATCAGTAACTTTTTGTTGTTAATGACTCTTGTGCAGCGATAGATGCTGAAAAAGGCACGGCTGGCAGAGTTGATTTGTAGGTCACGAAAAGTGAGGTGACTTGCACCGTACTCTTCACTTCCACGTGGGGCCACGTGTCTGGGAAGCTCATCATTTTGTGCTGGCTGGTACCCGATGCCTAAGAGAAGGGCAAAAGTTCTAAAGAGTGAATTTAGGCAACAAGCAGGGTCATAGAAAGGGGAAAGCTCTTCTGGCAAGGGTCAGGTTTTTAAATTCATAAAATGCTTTCTCTTGGCTTTGTGGTTGAGATGACTATACACAGCTTATCTTGGTGACCTCTTCCAGCCTTGTCAATCCTAAAAGTATCTGAGGAAAAAACGTCAAATGCAGCTTTGCAATCCCTTTACCATGCAGGGAAACGTGACTTTCCTGTTCCATTTTGAGGATGGTGATGCTGAAGCAGAGGGGAGAGAGGACAGAAGTTGTTTGCTGTTTTGGGGAAATCTCTTGTGGTCTGTGTGTTTTCAGACAGCCCTTGGGGGGATGTGTTTGTTCTGGGACTTATCCTAGTAAGGAGCCCAAGGCAGTGAAGATTGTCTTCCTTGCCCCTTTTTACTTGGGATCTGAACAGATCTGTTAATTTTTCTTAGTGTATTTATATGTATTAAAATAACTCCGTTCACTAACTGATTTATAGCTCTTTTATGGACTCTTGCGACCTGAGCTCTTTAATGTGTGAGATAAGGTGATGGAAATTAATAGCAATATTTAGCTCAAGTGATGGCAGCTAATGCCTTAATATCAAAACATCTCATTTCCTTTCGTCTTCCACGCATATCAGAGCGTGTTATATTGTCTTATGTGACTTTCCCGTGAAATAAACCTGGGATTTCAGAACTGATGCAAAAATTTAAATACTTGTATGTTAACTTTTTGTGTTTTCTTCCTTTTAAAAATAACCCCGATGTCTGGTCAGGGTAGATCTGATTATTCACTTTGCTTTTTAATTCTCCTATGGCAGTTAATGTTTTTGTCACCTGGTATTGTCTCTGCTTTATAACTACAACTTAAGATAGTAATATTCACTTGTAGCTCCTCACCATCCCATTCACTTTAAATGGGTGATACTCCCCGTTGGAAAAGTAAATTTTCAGGTTTCTTTCTGTGTGCTGAACGTGTTGTTAAATATTTGAATGTTCTCGATACTTAATCACCTATTTTCAAAGCCACAGAAAAAAGCTGACAGTCCCTTTGTTTATTTATAAGTAGGAGGCTCAGGTAGGGTGACTGTGTGTTGTGTCAGTAGCAGCATGAAAGGAATGTTTGGGGAGACTCTGAAATGTAAATTTGGTGAACAGCCTACCATGAGGGAACAAAGGCAGGGATTATAGGAAAGAATTTGCAAGCAAAAACAGATTAGAGGGACTTTGTTTTTCTCATTAGTTTCTGTTCCTTCAGGAGATCAGCTACAAATCACCCTAAAAACTCAAGAGTCCACTTGCAGGCTCTAGGATGTGAAACTGCTTCCCTTCCCCGCCCCCCAACTCTTCTGTCCAAAACCAGCCCAAGAGGAGAGAGAGGACGAAAATGTGTGCTGTGTGTATGCTGATGGGTAACGTTGGTCTGCATGCTTCGTATAACAATCTAATCTCTAAAATGAGAGAAACGTGTTCCTCTGAAACTTGTGCGGTGAGTGGGTAGGAATATGTGTCCTGAGCTGGACGTAGCCGAAGGACCCTGCTCATCCTGTGTTAGGGGCAGGATGGGAACAACCTGCAGCAGCTAGGGAGTTGCTTGCCCCCCTACTTCTGGCCTGTGGCTCTCACCTTCTGTAAACTCTGTGGGTGTGTAGCCTTAAACTGGATCATGCGTTATTCTCATACATATTTTTTCCCTCTACTGAAGCCTTCAGCAAGGTCCCTAGCATCTGTAGGTAGCACTAGGTCTGTTTTCTAGGAAGTGTTGTAAGCAGCTTAGTTAGCGGTGTGAGGAAGGAATTTTGCTTCTAGCTTTCAAGGAGCTGCAGGAATCTTCTCTTGGCGTGGGAAACCCACCAGGCCTGAAATCTCCTTTCCGGCTCAGCGTGGTGATCAGTCAAAGCCCCGTGTCGATCACCGCTGAACACCCAATTACAGCACGGATTTCCTAATTCCATCAAAAGTAATTTATCCAATGGCTTGGCTAGCAGTGTAATTGCGGTCTGAGAGTCACATTAGATAATCTGAGCAGACAGGTAGAACAAATTAAAGTAATAACATGGTGGAGCAGGCTAGGTTTGCAGAGCATAGCTCGCTGTCCCCTCATTTCCCCTTCAATTGTATGAGCATCGCTATGAATTTCTGTGGACCTTCCAAGCCTTGTGTTTTGCTTTCCACCAGCTCTGCTTTCATCGGTCATTGTGCTGCAAATAGTAGTAAGCACTGTGAGTTTTCTGTAGGTTATGCCAGAGTGAGAAGTTACTTTTAGAAATCGTGTGTTGATGAATTTCATGTGATGCAACAATCTCTATTCCGGTTGTTACATCTTTTAAAACCCTGAATGCAGTTTATCTTGCAGACTAAGGTTTGCTAATCTGTTCAATATGTTCAATACATACACTTGTAAAACCTCGTGTCTTACTGTTCCAGGGCATATACATGACGCTCAAATTTTGTTTGCTGTTTTAAGGCAAGCTTTCAAACACTTTTTCTTTCAGTTTATAGAATGTAATAAATTTTCTGGGTTGTGTGTTATCAAATTAGCACAGTTAAAAATAGTATAAATGCAAGTGAATTTTCTGTAAGATATGTAGTGAGTGAATATAGTATTTCAATTGTATACTGTGTTAAATGGTCAAATACAAAAGAGATTGTGAATGCTAGAATCAGCTGGTTTAGCATAACCAAAGTAATACACAGGCCAATGGAAATCATGTGTTGAATATTTGTTAGTGACTTCTATTTTTTTTTCCTGCATGATATACTCTCCAGAGATTACCTTGCTACTTCACTTTCTGTAAGCAAATTGAGATTGGGAGGTATGTCATTCTTGTTGTTAGAGAAACAAAACGATAAAAGTGAAGGCTTGATACGATGAGGCTGGAGATTGATAGATCAATATTGAGAATAGTTTAACTTTCCAGTGTTGGCATGTTTACTGCTGAATGGTTTCTCTGTTCTATTAACATACGTATATATATTTCTAGCTTAGAGCAAGATTGGCTTTTTTGGCTTCTTACTCTTGAAGTCTATATTTATTCAGTGTATATATAAGGTTGGCTCAAAAGATAAACATGCTATGAAGATGCTAGCTGTCAAGAAAATGAGGAGAATAAACATGTCATTAGGTATTCAAAAACATTAACTGTAGTTTGCCTTAAGCGTTGTAGTTGGCGTTCACATTCTTTTTTATTGAAAAAAAAGACAGGGTGTGAGGATGTTTCTATGAAAAAATGTTGCTTGTGCATGGAGGATCACTTAATGTCATATAAAACCACTCAGTAACTGCCACTCTAAAAAATCTTGCAGTGGAAAACTTATTTGCGTTATTTTAATATTAGGAAATCGTATTTCTTTTTGTGAGATAGTGCTCTGATTCTTTCAAAAGGACAGCCAAGTGAAGGGGGGGTGGGAAATGAATGGAGGGTATCTTCAAAGATGCGATAGCATCTTGGCAAAAATACCTATCTCTACTGAAAGTCAGACTTCTTTTTTTTTTTTAGCTCTTCCTCAATAGCAGATGTTTTCTGCAAATGCCTAACTGGAGAGGAATGAATCCAGCACAGTTTCCCAGTGCCTCATGTTCACATCATATGAACACGTGAGCTTGTGCAGAGAGCCCTTAAAGCCAATTAGGTCTGGCAAAAATGCTGCCAGAAGGCCAAGGAGTAACTGGCACAGAATTGAGCTGAGACTCAGTGCTTCAAGTAAACCCAGCTGGGACATGGGCATGACAATAAAGCAAAACGTGTTTTTGTCACTGGTTGGTCGTTCAGTGGTTCAGCAAAATGCCTCAGTCCTCTGCAATCACAAACTTCAGTGCTGAAGAAAACCTTCCCTAAAATAAATGAAGGAAACACTTTTTTTCTTGGTTTCCCTCTGATGATATTCTGAATGGCTTTGTATTTACCATGCTGGTGCAATCCTTCTTGTGTTTTGTGATCAGTCTCTGATCTCTGAACTTTATAATTTAGTGTTTCTCAACCTTATAACCTCATCGTCTTCTGCGTGCATTCATTTCCATGTTTTTGAAATATTTTAAATTTAAGCCCTATTTTAATTGTAGAGTACTGTTTCTCATTTAGCATACAGCAGAAGATACACAATTGAGATTTCTCAAATTAAAATTAATTCTTGACTCAGGTGGCCAATTGTATTCTCCTGTGTTTTTTTATCCTGATAAGAAAGCTATAGGTTTCCTTGCTCATGATGAAATTGCCATGTAATTATAGTACTAATAATCTACAGTGCATTTTGAAGCCACTATAAATGCACAAGGGTTTAACTTTTTTATTATTCTCTGTATGCTGTCTAACAAATCAGTTGATGGTTATCAAATTGATTTCAGTTGAATCAGTTGAGAATTGACAGGTGGATTCTTGGTAAATGGTGGGGTAACTGGGCTACTGGTCCAGTTAACTTGTTCAAGCTTCTCTGGTTTGCCTCATCAGTGTAACACTTCTTTGATTTAAAGCTTCTTAACTACTCAGAAAGAAAGTGATTCAAGGCTGGGTATTAAGTTACTAAATGGGTTCGAATGATTTACTCTTATTTTGCTGCTGTTGAACTGCTCAAAAGCCGGTAGGAAAATGCTTCTCCGGAAAGTTGGTGGTGTCATTACAGAGGTACTACAGAGGTGCAGGGATGTGGTTTATCTTTTTAGAGTTGTATGAAACACATGCCGAAATGAAATCTGGAATTATGTTCCAACTTGAATACTGAACAGCGTCACGTCGAAATGCTGGTGCATGTGTCTGATTGCCTCTAGTAGCATTTAAATGAAAGGACAGGGCTGTGTCCTCCTCTTGACCTGCCTGCCTATTTAGAGCTGAGCATCTGCCTACGTGGGTGAGCTCAGTGGAAGTGACTGGTTTCCCAAAGCTGGTCGTGCCCAGGGCTGCTGTGAGTCCCGGTGGCCTGGGCTTGGCTGTGCAGCGAGGCGGCTTTCTCTTGACATGCCAGCTGGGGAATTATTCTGTGGAGGTATTAACTCAGTGAAGAGATTTGACCTCCTGCTCTTTAGCAGGAATATCAAGTCACTGGATAATGGTGTTGTGTGCTTCCACTAACAAGGAGGTTGATTTAAAGTCTTATCAGTTGATGTTCCCACGTGGACCTACGCCAAAGAGCCTTCGTTGAGAACAGTGCTGAGCTAAAATGGAAATAATGTGCGCTGGGGGGGAATAGCAGCAGTATAAAAATATTCATAATGGCTTGTGTTTAAATAACACGCTGTAGCATCTTTCCACGGATGCACATTGTGGGTAATAAAGTAAACACATTTAGGTTAACTGCTGTAGACAGAGGCTGCATGCCAGTGAAGCAAACCCTTCTGCCCTTTGCGTGAGGGATTTTGTGGCGGTGCCTCAAAGATGAGATCTCGCTGCCTTGCTTCACCCGGTGTGGCTCAGCCCTCAGGAGGAGCAATTCATCGTGGTGGTTAAAAAGGAAGAAAAGCTTTGCCACATGCATATGGCTGCAGAACGGGTGGCGGAGCGTTTTGATGCCATTTTAGTGGAAAATGGGGCAGTTTGCTGAAGGGGCCCTCAGACAAGCTGCCTGGTACTGCAGCTGCTTTATCTGCCAGTCTTGCTGGTGTATAGGAGCATCCCCTGTTTGAGCACGGGGCTTTCAAATATGAGCTGTGGGGCGCCTTTTGTTGCGCCTTTTGGTGCATCGGGGGCCATGTTGTTTGCTCAGCCATTATTACTCAGTATGCTGTCATGGGACCTGGGATAAACCTGGTCCACGTGCATCAGTTTTGGTGGATCCAGGCTCATGGATTACTCATGAGTTTTTTTTCCTCTTAGGGTCACATCAGCCTGCTGAGGCTGGTGATGACTGTTCTTATGGCCTGGCATTTTTCAGCATAAGCTGACTACTTTGAGTGCATTATTTTCTTCAAGTGCATAATAGTTTGCTTCAAGCCAACGAATAGATTAACCATTGTTAATCTGTTTTAAAGCTTAATTTCTATTCTTCTACTTCTGCTGCTTATTCTCCCAGTCACCCTGTGCTCAACGTATATTACCTACCCTTTATTATAGGGACCACGTGGGTAGGCGCTGGCTTGTTGGTGGCACTCAATCCAATGTACGTGTGTTTGCAGAGGGGCATGGGTGGATGTCCAGACATGCGTTCAAATGCCAGACAAGCACTCTTAATTGCTCACTGTCCTTCATTTATCTTTAAGATACTGATGCAAAATCCCGTTCCTCTGCAAATCTCCTTACACAGCATATATTTGACTTCATAACTGCTCCATAACTTTTACAAGAACTAACAGAAGAGATCGTTGGGCCCTGCAAATCAAAGTGCTGTTTCTTTCCAGTTGGCAATATGGTGCAGCTATCCAGCGTGAGATCGTCAGGCTTTTAATAGGCTAACGGAAGAGAAAAAGGAGCAGCAAGAAAAGGCACTGAAAATGTGCCAAGTGCAACAGAAATACACCTTAGCTCAGTCCTGCGACGGGGTAAAATACTGTGCCTTTCAGCTAGTAATCTGGAATCCCATTACCACTCAGCCGTAAACTGAATTATTGGTGACGTACGGGCTGGATTATTCTATCTGCTTCTCGTACCATATATCCCAAAGTTGACACTTAATTATGTTGTCCCACAGCAGATCAAGTTTTACAACAGCAACAAAAGATTAAAACGGTTTTATATTGGGGACGTTCAAAGGATAAACAGCACTGTGTTATAGCAGGGAACTGCAGTCAGCTGTGTTGCCATCTGGGAGAGAAGCATTTCAAGTGCTATTAATATTTAAACCTTTTTGTTTTTTAGTTGGTAGCATTCCTAAAAAACTGATTATAACTCCATAGTAAATTTTGATGTGAAAGAAAGCTGTGAATAGTATTACAGCAGCAATTAATGTGGGCAGAGCTATAATCTCATTTGCTTTTAAGGTATCTTCTTCAAACACCATTACAGCAAGAGAGATCAGATTAGGTAGGATTTTTGGTGATAAATCTGCTGTTTCATAAACACTATTTGACACACAGGAGAACAGTGCAGACTATCTCTTTGCTATCTCAGCAGAGCTTATCCATTTTTTTCTCAGCTAATCTTTTTGATTCAATTTGGTAATCACTTAAATATCCTAATTGGCTGATTTTATTATTACATCCACTGCTAATGTGTTAATTGTTTTTATTTCCATGAAAGTTAAAAAATACTTCTCTATTTCAATTTGTTTGTCTTCTGCTCCATTTATTTCTATTAAAACATGATTTGTTTTAATTCTGTATTTCAGAAAATCATTATCATTTGTTAGCATGTTAATGAAGAAGGGTAAGGGCAGAGTGAAAAAGGAGAGGCACCCTTATGCAAGAGAATTGAATGCAAGGTAGAAATTTTGGGTTTAAATAAATTTGTGCGGTTGAAAGATGTCTGGCTGCATTTCATTCATCTAGTTTACTTGCAGTAAAATGCAGAAATAAAAAGCCAATCAGTGCCAATTCTCTGGGGTTTTACTGTCCCGGTTTCTGGTCAACAAGGCCCAATTGCCTCTTTACCTTCTTGAAAGCCTCATCCCTCTGAAGAAGGCTCCTGTAGCTGTGCCTAATTGCGGAATGTCTTTCTGCACAGCCCTGAGCCGTGGCAGGGAATTAGCTCCCCAGAGCAAGGATGCTTTCCTCTGAGGGAGAGCAGGGGAGAGGAGCAGCTTCTCATCAAGATGATACCAGGCCAAGGTACAGAAACGTCTAGGTCCCATCTGGGAATGGCTCACTTCATTACAGGCAGAAAACTCTCCTGATAACACTGTTTCATCAGTGTGTTTATCTTTTTCGCAATGTTAATTATTGTGGTGGCTGTGCTTAGTTACTCCATAGGCCAGCACTGACACCTACAGTGCCAAAACCAAGTAATTGCTAAGAATATGTTGCAGTTGTATTTTTGCCTGCTGTCTTGATTCCGCCTGAAGTTGCAGAAACGGTGCACAGAAATAAGATTATGCTTACACTTCAAATTGACCTCATGCTGCACGTAGGCCTGTACACTTAGAGATTTTGCATTTACTGGGTCAAAGCTTGGAGTAAGGCCCACGTGTTTGAGTTTCCTCAGTTGTGTCAATGCCCTCTCTGAGCTAGTTCTGGAAGCTTTACCCAAACATTCAGCTTGCTCTATTTGCAGAAGGTACTCGTGGATCTCTTGTCTCTGGTGCAGACAGGCTTCTCGTGGTTCAGAGCTGTTAGTGACCCTCAGTATGGTTAGTGAAGTGCTCTTAGCTCTTTGAAATGTGAAGAGAAAAAAAAAACGAGCATCTTCCCAGCTGGTTTTGTTCTAACACAACCTAGAGTCCTTGTACGCTTCGTTAATAATTTAAAATACCAAGGTTCAGATTACTTTTTAGTCATGGGAATAAAGAAGGAATTAGAATTCCCTGAAAACACAGATAGCATTAAGGAGTCTAATACAGCTTTTGGAAGGATCAGCTGTCTAAGGGCTAGATTTGAATAGCATTTAATGAAGAAATTTAGGAGGTTTTAGGTGAAAAGTTTTCAGGATAACCAAGTGCATTGTCCTGTGTCTTATGTATATCAATCGCACTTCTGTCTTCTGTTTTTCTTTGTCATCCTGCCTTTTTAAATGAAATAAGTATTTCTAAACTCTCAAATGAAAGGACTGTGTGTGTGTGTGTGTGAGGCGGAAGTTGCTGCTAACACTATCAGGTCTCCTTGTAAATCTTTCTGTGGCTTCTAGCAATGGGGAAAGATTCTTGGGAAATTTGGGTGCTTCTAAGTTGTGAATTTCACAGAACCTCCTGCATGCCCACCCCTTCCTGTATCGCACTATAACTAATCCTTGCTTCTATAGGAGCAGTCTCCCAGATTTATTTCCACTGAGGGCTCTCCACTTCTTGCGTGTTATCTATTCCTAATATGAAATTTCAACAATATGCACAGCTTGTATCCACAGTAGTCATCTATCACTTGAAAGAAGGCTTTAATTAACAGAACCCTAATTTTAATAAGGTACTGAGCCATGATCTTGTAAATCCTGCCGCACAGAGAATCACTTAGTTCAGGTTCACTTGGAGCAATCCTCAGCAGTGTGGTGCTTTTTATGACGTTAATCTAGAAGGCCTTTTTGGAGTAACTTTTTTCTTTTTTTTACCTTGTAAGCATATTTTGAATGACTTGTGTTATGCCTTTCAAGTATGATACTGTTGCTCACCTCCTGAACAAAAACTTCTGGTATGTCTGAACTATTCACCCCATGCCCACCCTGGGACTCCAAGGAGGTTCACTGCTCTCACGGCCTTTCCGAAAGCATCTTTGCTGCAACACCTAAGCCAGTCAAATTCCATTATTTTCACAGAAACCACTCACGTTCATCATTTCCAGCAAAGTAAATGGGTTATGCCACATCCCTGGCTGAGACGTGCTGGTTTAAACATGCTGCGCTTGACACAAGAGCAGAAGGTGGGAAGCGAAGCAGGGAGGGGTTGGTGCCAGCTTCATGTCCTCACATCGGAGCCAGCTGGTCACCAGTCCTCACCCGATCGCAAGTGACAGCAGCACGTTGAGCTGCTTCAACCTGCCATGAGCTCTCCCTGCTCCCAAGGGGGCTGTTCCAGTGGCTCCGGAGATGTCAGGGCTGGAAAGACATCTCCACGAGTGCCCTGTCCTTGGAGATGCTGCATGGAGCAAAAGTGGTGGCTCCCCAGCATCATGCTGAGGTCCCCGTGGTGGGAGGGATGGCCCCAGGGCAGCAGTGCCTGCTGCCTTCGTGCTGTCACCCACAGCCCCTGCTGCATGCAGCACCTAGGTGAATTTAAGAGTGAATGCCTAATGTGTTTTTTCGTTTTTTTCTTTTTTTTCCTGAAATGTCTTCACTGAGAATGAGCTGCTTGGGCTGCGGTGTTAATTTAATGGGGCTATTAGACAGGGCTCCCCCCTCCGAACCAAGAACCAGAAACACCAATGTATTTCCCTGACAATGGAAGAAAATTATATCATTCTGACAGTTTTTAAGCACTAAATATCTGATTGCTTGTCCATAGCAAAACAGAAAACTCAGAGGATTGAAAAGCACAGGGCGTGCTTTTTCAGATGATAATGACACAATAATCCAAATAGAAATAATTTGGTTGTGAGTAATCTAGATACCCTCGGTATTAACTGTTGTTGAACGATTTTGGACCTCTTATGTTTTTTTAATCGAATACTACGTTTTTTCCAAAGTTAATGTGTTATTTTGTATCACACTGATTCATTTCCTTGTGCAGATCATGTTATCTTCATCTCTACACTGTTGGGAGTCACACTTGAAATATGGATTTTTGTATTCAAAAAAAAAAAAGAAAAGCATCTTCTAGCATTTTAGTTGAGCATAATTGTTCAATTTCCTAATCAACCTCTACGATCAAGGAGTTGCATTTCTAAAACTCGTTGGCTGGTGTCTTTGTTCGTGTTATTAGTAAATTGTTTTGTCCTGAGTCAGCAAATGATGAGAAGTAATTTCTTTTGAAACTAAACAATCTTCCTATCGAGGGCTTTTAAAGGAAAACTTAAATGAACATTCAAGTTACTATTCAGACTGTGTTTATTTTAACTGATGATACTGATTGTCTTATTGTCCTACTTGTGACTAGAATGTAGAATTAGACCTTGTGGTATTTGTGGCTCATAACATGAATAAATGTAATTCGATCTCATTTGTTCATCAGGTGGTAATTGAAAACATCAGCATAATGGATAGCATTTCAGTCTCAAGCTCCAACAAATTTTCCTCAGTTTAGCCCCAGTGGATGTGAACTTACTTTGGCTATGTTGCTTCAAGGGAAGTGATGGGAACTTGTTGGATGAATTGGTGTAAACTTTTTGGACCTGCACTTCTGTTGAACGCTTATAACTACTCAACTAGTTTTCACGATCTGTTGTCCTGTGAAGTAATAAATGGCCCAAATTTTCTACATGCTAATTAAAATTCCATTTCTCATGAATTCCTTAATCGAGAGCAAGTCATTATGTGCTTTGTTGATTCTTAAGTGCAAAGATAATTGCAATGGGCAGCATGAAAGTGGTTTGATTATTGCCTGTCGGCTCTTGTGAATTCTAATAGGTCTAATTGCATAGCATCAATTCATCATCTCAGCATCACTTCTTTTTATTATTAGCTCTCTGAATTGTAATGTGCTCATAAAGAAGTGTAGTAGTATATCAGGGATGACATGGTACCTGGCCTGTTGTAATTTTCCTTCCTTACCTAATGTTACTATGAAATTAAAAGTTTATTATACAGTTCTCCTTTGCAGCAACTGGTTGAAAAAATTCCCTGAAGAAAAGGATATTGTTTTCGTCTGAACATGCATGTGTTTCTCTACTAAATGACAGTCCTGTTGTTTTTTTTTTTTTACTGTGCCAGATCATTCTCATAAATCCTAACCCTCGTGTTTGTTGAATAACATTGTATCAAAAGCTTTATGAAAGGGCTTGTTGTTGCTGAAAACTACTTAGAAGGTAAAGATTGTAAAGAGGTGAACTTCCCAACAAAACCTTTGCTGGTTGAGAAGCAGGAAAAAAGGAAACATTCAGGTATACTGGAATGGTGTTCTGAGGAAAATCAGGAGGGGGAGTTGGTTTTGTTGGGTATCCTTTTTTTCCCCTTTTTCCTCTTCCCTCTCCCCCCGATTCCTCCCAAGCAAGGGTATCAGTTCAGAAAGTTATCATGAAGATAATTATAATTACCTGTAGATGAAATCATAATTTTGTAGATGAAGATGCAATGGTATGCATTCAGTTATTTTTAAGGACATACAGAAAAATAACTGAAAAATCCTAGCTTCGTTGGAAGATCAAGTTTCTGCTAAGTCCTGAAGTATTACTAATACTTAAATTATGAAATGTTAAAGGTCTGCCCAAATATTACTAAACTATACCTGGGAAAATATTCATGTTGAGTTTTTTTAAAAATGGGAAAATACCATTGTACTTACACAATGCTTTGCCTTTTTATAAATTGTAATGAACACAATGAAGTTGGTACCCTTGATTCCTTGTGCTTTGTGTCTCTTCCAACTGCTGCTGTAGCACCAGTGGCATCTGCAGATTGCTCAAAGTTTTAGTAGTCACTAATGCACAGTGATCTTCTACACACCGTGGCCCAGTGAAGTTTAAGCATATCACCCTGGAAATGGCACTGTTGAAGCCACTGGGTTCAGCTTTCTCTGGTGTGTTGCCTTTAGACATGGGAAGTACACTGAAAACATTTATGTGCACAAGGACAAGATGCTTACCTTGAATAATATCAAACATTTGGCTTCTCTTGAAAAAAAAAATTGCAATGATTTCATGAAAACACATGAAATCACCGATCTATGTAGGTTTTTTTGTTTTTGTTACTGCTGTCTTGTCAATCATACTTTTTCTTGTTTGTATATTGCTCAGCTGGCAAGGTCATCGAAATTGTTTGCTGCTTCATGTGCTGTGATTTCTGGCTTTTTGTAAACACACAGAGCTGACATTATTCTTGAAGGAAGTGATTTCACTGCTGAAATAGCAGTATGTCTTTCCCAACAGCCTGTGCAAGGGGAAATGATGTGAGGTACAACTTTGTACGTAGTTCTCTAAAAACTCCACCTAATCCTGAAGCTGGCATTAAAGTGGGTAACATGAGCCTGCAGCCTCTTCCTGTCTTTGTAGAGAAATGATGCTTTGAGCTTGTGGGCGCTGCAGGCTGAAAAAGACTTTTGCTTCAATAACAGGTGCAATAAAATTCATCAAATATTTTTCTCACTGTGGTTTCCCAAGTATTGAGCAGTTCCCCTCAGCAAGTTACAGCCTTGCATTTGGAAATGGCATGTTCCAACACTTCAGTCGTCCTTGCAAGTTTTGCCATTAGGAAAAAAAATCACAAAGGCATTACCATATTTCCAAATCCCTGCTATCATTTCTAGCCCTGCTCTTTCTCTTTCTAGTTCTCAGCTCCTACACACCTATAAACTATTTAAGGGGCTTGAGCCTGACATCCCACTCCTGTGGTTATCGTGAAATGCTAGTGACAGGCGAATGGATCCTGTGATATTACTTAGAGCAGAAGTTAAACTTATTTACATCAGTTTTCCTTCTACAGCAAGGCTAAGCTCAAGACCGCCCTTCAGCAGCTCTTTTAGGTCATTACCTGACTTTCCAGAAGGTCGTTTAAGTACATTTTCTCAACTGAGCTGAACAAGGTATGACACTAGTGTTTTTTTGCGAGCTTTTTGTAGCAATGGTGCTTGACATGAAGGAGAACAGAAGCAGTGCAATAAGCCTCTGTGAGTTACTAACAGTTTGCTTTGCAATACTTGTTTTTTCTTGACCAAAAAAAAAGAAACCACCAGCACCACCCCAAAAAAGACCAAAAAAAAAAAGTGAAATAAAAACAAACTACAGTTGCCTTGCTTCTTATTTTATACGTTTCCTTCTCCTGCAAATTCAGCTATTTGCAACTTCCACTGATGCAAAACACTCAAGATGTTTGTCAAAGCTTGTTTTTCACTTGAATCCACCCGAGCATTACATATTGTACAAAATACCATACCACAATTTCTGTTAAATATCTTTGCTGGATACATTTCATTTCTCCACTTTGCTGTTGTATCTGCCAGCACTCAGAGCAGGCTTGCTGGAGGCTTCCAGCTCCTTCCCACCTCCTTGGTTCTTGCCTGCTTGGGGGCTCAAGCAGGCAGCTCAGGGACCACATGCCGTGGGAGCCTCACTGATGTGGTCACAGTCTATGATGGTCACTGTGTGCTTTAACATGAATTCAAGTATCTGTCAAATTTAGGCATGGTGGCACAAAAGTAATCCAGGCAGCAAAAGGAGTACATCTTTTTCTCATCTCTGCAAAGGATCTGTCCTCTGTCTCAACTGAAGCCTTTGCTGTTACTTATTTCTGCTAAAGCAGTGTCTGTTTTTATCGATAATACACTTACTTGTTCTAGGTTGCTCAATTAGTTTGCAATATTCAGAAAAGCAATAGCTGTTTACTAATATTGCATGCAGACAGCAAAATTGAGGCTCTGAATTTATTCTCTAAAAGTGTCGCGTCTACAATGTAATATGTAGGCTGTGTAGGTATGTGTGTCTTCCATCATATTTCATCATACTTTTTCTGCTATTTCCTACTTGGGTTTGGGCGTGCTCATACCTCTAGCATCTGTTGGGTGGGTTTGCTTTTAAGCTGGGTTGCAGAGTAGTGAATTCCAAAAGCTGATGTTTGTTTTGTGGTCAGCTGATGAAACTTTTTTGAAGTAGAAAGTGGCTCTGAGGAAGAGCCTGGGAGGAAATGGTCAGAAGAATTTATCACTGATGCTCTGCATTTTCACAAGTTGGTATCTGAAATATGTTGCTATCAGGAGGGAGCTTTAGTATGGTTTCAGCCACCTAAATTAAAGTAGAATTGATGATAGAAAGTGAGATTCTTCTTCTAGGCATGAAGACTCATGTTACGGTTCAGGGAGCTGTCCAGTTATTTATCTTGTCACGCTTCTTTGAAGCAATTAAAGTGGCACTGCCAACTTGAAATCTACTTGGCTCTTACGAATGAGTGAAACTTGCTTTTGGGTACCACTTGTGTGCCTGTTCCCATTCATAGTGTTTGTGTGAAACTGGGGAAGGGAGAGCTCGTGATAGTGAAGAGGAAAATTGACAAATACTTCATTTTCTTCTCTCTTTATCGCATTCTGATGGGCCCGAAGGTGTAGAGGTAGAAAACGTTTCTGAGGGAGCTGGTTATACTGGAAGGTGTCATGTCATTTTCCTTTGCTCAGATCCTTGCTCGTCTTTAGGCACCTGGTAGCCTCACTGCATTCAGTGGGACTGCTCTCGCGCTTGCAAGCAGATTAGGAGTTGAGAGCTATAAGCACTGCGTTTATTGCTTGTGAGGGAAATACCGTATCTCCCGTATAACATGCAGTCTTGTAGCAGAGCTTCCATGTTTTCCTCAACTGCCTAGTTAACCTCGGAACATGTATTTTTAAAAATACTTACTATGTTCAGACTTCTTTCCGCTTTTCTCCTCCTCCTACATCCACTCTGCTTTGGGAGATGATAGATCCTTGTGCTGCCTGTTCATACCATTTCATATCTGTATTCTGTGAGCGGCGTGCTTGTGGCAAGGGAAAAACTAAACTTTTCTAGCAAGGTTTCCAAAGTCTGAAGAGTCAAATTGTGAAGGTAATCAGGCTGATATAACTACCACTAGTTTCTTTAGAAGATGCATGGAGAGTCTGTAATCTAATCACTTCTCTTTCTTGATGAAAATGAGCAAAATCCTTAGAAAAGCATGTATTTTCTGCTGTGCAGGTTACATGTATTAGAGAAGTGTTGCATGAAAAAGGTGTGCTCCAATATTGAAGGCGGAAGGAGTTTATTCTCCAGAAAAGAACGTGCAGAAAAAGTAAATGAAAAAATGAACATGGTAACTTTTTGTGGTGTGTCGCTGTCAAGGAATAGATAAACCATAATAAAACTATGAACGTAATGAATTTTTCCTTGAAACTTTAAATAGTTCTTTATTGCTTCTTTAAGAATCCCATAAAATTTTCTATTAGAGAAACAGCTCTAATTTTTAGAAATCTCTTTACCTGAAGTGATCTGATTAAAAGATAAAATAATTAAAAAATAGCTATCTATGAAGCTCTTCTGGCTTCCCTGAAGGAAAATACATACCTTTCAAGCTTGCGACTGAGGAGATGTGGTATCTTCAGTCAGCACCCAGTGACTCGGCCCTCATCTAGGCTTCAGAAATTTGCTTGAAGACTTTAGTGATGCCTCCTGCCTGAAAGGGAGCCCGCTTCTCTTTGAGACCCAGTTCAAGATTTCCCATGCCTGAGGCAAGTGTTACATGTCACTTCCTTGGCTTGTTAGTCATTTCTCTGTAGTTCTCTGGGGATGCCTTCCTTTATTTCAGTGCCCCTGCAGCAACCTCAACCTAATAATAAAATGTGGCTTAATAAGAAATGTTAGTGATGTGCAATTTCTGTTTTGCTTACTGGAAAACCCTTTATCCAGGAAATCCAGGGCTTTTCCTATAGTTTAATGTTAAATATTAGAGCACTCTAGCTCTGTTTGCCACTCAGAGGACAGTGGAAGAATTGAAGACTTTCAGTTCTGAATGTAAATCTTTTTTGGATAAAATTTTGTTAGTCCGGTATTATGTTTTGCAGTGAGGCTGATCCAGTCGTGGTTTTTGTCGTGTTCCCATCCAAAGGGACGTATCTGTGCTTTGCTTGTGCGGTACACCAGCAGAGATGACTGTATCAGCTTTCATGGAATTGGGTTATTGGGATGTACACTAAAAACAGCCCAAGTGTGGCAAGGGGTCTGGGTTTCCAGAAGCTGAGAGCTTTAGCTCATCTTAGATTTTTGTGCCCCTGTATTTAGTCCAATTCCAAAACTATGGAACCAAGATTAATTTTAAAATGCCCACTGGAAATATTTCTGCATCTTTTCATGTTTTGATTTGTATTGCATGTTTTCTAAGGATCATGTTTTTTCAAGCTTCTGCTTTGAATTGAGTGTGAAGTGTGGTTAAACATACTGTGGATTTATGTGGCCGTTGATAGTGTTACATCCTTTGCCATGCTACCTACTTTGGTTTGAAAGTTGTGTGGAAGAGCAGACTGAAACTCCCTCTTATTTAGTCTTTAAGATTAAGTCTTCTCAATTTAAGAGCAAACAAGTTTTGTGTGCTGAAAAGCTGCCCGATTAAATTATTTGACAAATCAAAAACAAACAACCTCCCCAAAACATCTCTCGCTGCTCAATGAAGAGAGAAATAGAGAATCTTTTGTGGCTTGTGCTTTCCTGCATCCAAAAAGAATAATCCAAAAGACAGATTAGGGTTTCTTTATCTCTTGCCTTGGCCACTTGCCAGGAACAATGGTCAGAGAAAGGTGGAGAGCATTACTTGGGTCAAGGAGGTCACTCGGTGTGTGTTTCCTGGGCAGCCACACAATGAAGACCGGGCTTGGCAGAGCTCCTCTGTTGCTACAGCAAAATGGAGTTTGCTGTGGTGCGATGAGGACAAAATATCTGCTTGGGGCAAAGTGCTTTCATTTTCTGTCCTGTTTTCCTAGTTATTGTAAGGTCTTTGTTTGGATAGATGGCTTGCAGAGGTGAACAGGGATAGCAATTAAGCATTTCTGCTGCTACTGTTAGAAGTCCAGATTAAAGAAGAAAAAAGAAGCAAGTCATGGATGCTGTAATTTCATGTGAAGTCACGTCGTGTGCCTTTCAAGTTCATTCGTATTGCATCACATTATGAATATCCCAAGTGGAGCCGTTGCGTTTCAGTTTTACATGTAGGCAATTATTTCCATAGAAGTGGTGGGGCCGTCTGTCTAGTCGCTGCTTTGACATCTGTCATCATAGTGCTAAATTGCTTTGTAAAACTATTACTTTGGGATATAATGTAGTGTCTCTTAATTGCACCTCTTCTCTTGCCTGAACAGAGCCTCCCGTTGTCTCGGTGGCTAATGGGGAGGCTGCGATGGCAGCTGGGAGCACACCAATGGCAGGGGAGCTCACTGGGATTGCACGGGCACACCATGGCCTTCTCTTTGATGATGACTACGAGTGCCAGAAATCTTGGGTTTCAACTTGCAGGACCTAATTCTCCGTCCGGCTGTTGAGGCAGTGGTATAACCACTGTGAACAAGCCCTCTGTGTTTTCAGCGTCCCACGGAGGCTGAGCCATCGCGCTCTGCTAAACGCCGGCTGTTGAGCACTGGCTGCTGTGGCTCCCAAAGGACCTCACCCTTGGCCTCTCCCTTGGGGATTATTGTTTTCTGTCTGTCTCTGCCATCTCGTACTTAAAATACACACCTAGCCTGCGAAGAAATATACCAGTTAATCATTTAGCAGTAAACATTCTTTACCTTTTCTTGGGCAGACAATGCCATTTAGGTGAAAAATGGCTTAGATGTTTTACACAAATGGCTTTTAGATATCATAGCTTTTGCATCTAATGAAACATTGTTTGGTTCATCCAAAACACCTATTTAAACACAGGAGGAAGCTGTGAAGGGGACAGAGTTCAGGCTGAGCTGTGCTTATTGATTCAAGCCTAAAAACTGAGGCAGTTGCTTTAAATGCTGATGAATGCAATTTTTCTGTGTATAAGTGATGTGCTTTTACAAAATTTTTGATGATTGCAATAGCTAGAAAGGTGAGAAGATACAAAGCAAATACTTCATAACTGGAGAGCTGTGTCATATGTCAAGTGTAGCATTGTGTGATCTACAAAAGATGTTTTCTTGCTTGTAAACTATTCAGCTCAGCTAATCAAGTTTTGGAGGCATGTATTAGTAAATAAATTAGGCAGAGGCCCTGGGGGATTCATTTAGGTTGAACTTAAATTAGCAGTTGCTTACTACATGTCAAAACCACACATTTTATGTGTGAGTGCACGTAACTGGCAAGAGAAAATGAACAAGCCAAGCAAACATGTATACCAAAGCACAAGGCTACGTGTGCTCTTCAAGAGCAGGGATAGTGGGCACAAGAGAACTCCTGGAGGTAATTCCACCTCCTATCAGTTGAACCCTAGCTACGTTTTCAGGACCAATATGGTGAGTGCTTATTGAGTAAATCTACTGAAAAGATTTACAAGTGGAGCCCTAAGTTTTCTGACGTTTTGTTCGATTTATTTTTTTATTCAACAGCACACAGTGCACTTCTTAAAAATCCCCTGGCTCAGGCTATGAGGGGCAGGGGACAGCCTTGTTATGCAGTTGCAAGATGGGCTGATTACAGCTGTGAGTGCACGAATGGGATGAAGGAGGGAAACATGAGTGACAATAGCCTTGGTCTGCTGGCTTGTAAATGCTGTGAATGGGCTGCCCTTGCTTCTGTGAGGGAAGACCTGAGAGAAACTTCCTTGTACTTTTTCATTTGTTTGAAAAAAAAAATAATAAATTAGTATTCTAATATTTTTGCTATTTAGTGCCACTTCTATGGAGAATAATGGAAGTGTAAGTGACATCAGTGTTCTCTGTGGTGTCTGTGAATCACAGCTGCATCTTCATGCTTTTGCAGCGGGAAGGTTGTTTTTCCTCTTGGCCCACACTGTTCTGCCCATTTTCTGAAGCACTGTGGATACACAATTGTGAGGAAAACAGCAAGTTAAGATTTATGGACTGATTTATTTAAAGAAGGCCAGAGAAAACAAGCCTCACTGGTCATTTTACATGTGGGCCTTGTATGATAAGGCAGACGTGGTCTCATTTTCACTGGCCTGAATAGGAATTTGAGGGAAGAGTCACTGTGCTTGTGAAATGTTGATTAAATGCATAAACTACATTTATTTTCACTAATGGCTAAGTATGGACAGGGATATTTTAAATGCCAAAGTGCTTGTTATACCTCAAGGTTAGTTAATGGCTTGCACAAGATGCCTGCTTTCATTATAGTGCTTCAGAGAAAAACGAGAAGAAAAACTGAATGAAAACAAGCCTAGCTGATGCATAGCCTGTGCTCATTCAAATCGATGTGTCAATGCTATGTGTCCTCCGTTTGGCTGCCAGAATTTCTAACCATAAGTCTGAAACTCAAACAATGGGGGGAAAAAAAGAGCAGCAGATCCAGTAAGATCTCCATGGATCAGCCACATGTTGCAACGCAAACCTTAGAGATACCAGTGTAAAACTAAATTGTCACCCCTAATGGAGCTCTAAAACATGTCTGTAGAGCATAGGTCTGTGCCAATGCTTTCTCAGCCACCTTTATCTCTTTCTGGAAGTGTTTCTGGAGGAAAATTAACTCCTTCCCTATTATGAACATCACTTTAATACTGAGTAGTTTCATTACCATTAAAAGCACTTTGATCCATTGTTGTGGCCTGAATCCCAGATGAAAATACACCTACCTCTGGGGCTCTTCACCTCTATGTACTCTTAAAAATGAGGGCAAACGTATCTGTTGTGTATGTACGGTGAAAGTGATTTAGGAAGGCAGGGACTGCAGCTTTCTTATTGAAGTTCTCAGCTTGAAGACTGACTATGGTAAATCAGAAGCTTCAAAGCAATGTGGGCCCCTCCATTTGGCATAAAAATGAGAATGTTACAAATGGTGAGTGTGGCATTCTCTGAGATCTGGCTGTACCTAATTTTACTCTGTTACCTGTTTTTTGAAAAAAAGAAAAAGCATCTGGAGACATGTTGGGGAACTCTCTCTGTATCCCTTGCTATTGTTTCACCTCCTTAAAGAACACCCTGAGGGCAAAGGGAGTTCAGGAGCTCCAAGGAAGAGCCAGTGCTGCTTGGTAGCAGGCATCTCTACCAGCCTTTTCCAACCAAAACAAGTCTTTTGGGTGTTTCTCTGAATTTCCTTGAGTTTAAGAATTTTTGGGCAATGGGACCACTTCTCTGTCATGTTGTTAGACATCTGTGAGCACATTGGCTTAAACTTCTCATCGTGCTCATCCCCGTCATTGGTGCTCTTGTTTGTTTTTTCCCCTGGTTTGCATTATTTTTGGGTAAAAGTCATCTCTGTGCAAGATCCCCATCCAAGTCCTCTGCTATCACTGGAGTCTGACCCAGAAGTCGCACTTGTTTCAGAAGGGCTGTGGGCTTCTCTAGTGTGGATGCCTGTTTGGCCATGGGTAGACTGATGTGGGAGTCCTTCAAATAGTGCTTGCGTCCCACCAGCAGTGCCATGGGTTTACATTTGAGGCTGGCTGCTGTTGCAGGTGGCTGAAGTAGCAGGGCAGCAGTTTACAGCTTTGTCAGGGATACCGGTTAGTTTTTTCAGGGATAAATGTCTGTAAACCTCCTCATCATGTCCTTCAGCTCTGCAGCATCTGAATTTCACCAGCTTTTTGTGCAGCTGGATAAGCATGAGAGCAGAAACAAAACTTTCTTGTGACAGACACGCTGGAAGATTGACACAGTCTTCGTAGCTATATTAAAAATAAACGGCTCTGCTTCAGCCTGTGAAGTCTGATCCTTATATATTAACTTCTTGGGCTGGGGGTGGTGTGGAATCGGTTTTATTTTCTGGTTTGTTTGCTTTATGCCTGTATAATCTCAAAGGATTTTGCTTGGCTTCAAGCCTTAACATATTGGGGAACAGCTTCAGCAGAATAATAGATAGTTCAGGCAATGTACGGATATGCAGATTTTATTGACAAAGTACAACAATAAAATCTTTACTCTCCTGTTCATCTGCTGACCAAGAAACAGAATAGCATGTTATTAATGCTGCTCTGCTTGTAAAATCTTACTGTCATGTATTTCTGAATAAGAATGCATTTAAGAAAAGCAATTTTTGACAATGATGAATTCTTAAACAATTATGGTATTTTTGATGGATTATAAACCAACTTATAACCATCTTCAGTGTTCTGTCCAAAGAGGCACCTATTCTCAGCTTGTAGAAATTAACACACACAAGTCAATAATTATATTAAAAGTTACCGATTTATATGAAGTATCTGGTGCAGTGATAGAGAGTTGGTAATGAGGTACCTTGAAAATGCTAAATCAGGAAATTCTGGAAAAAAATACAAGAAATATTCCCCACTGTTGAGATGAGAATTTTTAAAGTTAATGTTTAACAACAGAGGATGAAAGAAACGGAGTCTAACATTAAATGAGTGAAGAAAACTCTGCCAATGAGGGTTGAGGAGGTGTATAGAAAGACCCCAGCAAGAATTTGGTCCTTGGGCTGTTCCCCAAATCCCCCATCTTTTTGGTTAGTAACTAATTGTTAATTTAAGCTATTAGGCTTCAGCTTTTGAGCAGCTATACTTTGAAATGCAGAAAGAGGGAATTGTTCTGTGACTCTTTGTTCATCTTTTACGCTGGGCTGTTAAGTTAGTTTTATAGTCATTCCTTTATTTGCTTGTTGGCTAGTAGGTGTTATGAATTTAAAATGCATCGCAGTACCTCTGATCTTAGTGTCTATAAACATAAAACGGCCGTGATTGAGGTCAGATGTACTGGTATATTCCTTCCCTGTGCTCAATAACTGCAGCTTGCCTCTTTCAAAAACAAATAATAAAGAAAAATGTGTCAAGAGATGCTTTTTCTTTTTCTGAAGTTGCTAGCAGCCAAGTGCTAATGCTTCCAAATGAAAACCTTCCCTGGAAAGTTTCAACCTGAAGCAAACTGCTGTACTTACAGTTTACAGACACCTGAAATTATGGTCTTTCCTAATGGAAGCGCTCATATAACCTTATCTCTGTAAGCAGAAGCAAATTTCAAACTAGCTGTGCTGTTTCTTTCTTTCTCTTCCTAGATCATAATAGTACTCAGTTTATTGTAGTAGCTAAAATGTATTTGTGAAATAATTTTTCTGAACTCCTGGGTAAAACCACTCTACTTGTTTCCATCACCTGCTTGCTTTCCCATCATCAGCAAACCAAGACTGAACACCTACTTCTTGTTTCAGTTGCCTGAAATGCTGTGGGGAGGGTTTGCTGTAGTTATTGTACAGCAGCTGCGACGCTCAACAGAAATTGTCCAACCTATCCGTCTTGTTCCCACAACTGGAGAAAATTACTGTGATCGAAATGAAAAGAAGAGTAGTTAACCTTTTTTATTTACTTCTTGGTATGGTGGGTTTTCACAGTACTTAGGAAGTTTAGTTTCAGGTTTCTATCACAGCCAGTTCCTCTGTGTTTCTGGGCACTGGGATGCTCTTAGATGCACAGAGTTCTGAAAGAAAAGCTCAGTATTAAGCAGAAAACTACTGTGAAGGTACTTTCTATGCCAGAGGTATTGCAAGATGGTGGCCACCAAGATGTTTCTCTTTTCCGGAGTGAATTCACGAGAGAAAAGCAGAGGGTTCTTTAAAACACATAGAAAGCTATTGGGAGGTATGTGAAGAAACTTGGAAGGATCAGAGGGACTGGATAGTTATGTGCGTTATACGGCTATCCAATATTTTTGGCTAACGTCAAGAAAGTTTTGGAAATGTTCAAAACATTGTTTCAGTACATAAGCTGCCTTTTAAGTTGTAGAGACCAGGATTTGGCAGATGATGTCTGACTGGAATAATAACAAATATGAAGACAACTGACATTTTAATGTTTGGCCAGTTTCACAAATGGTTTGGTATAGATTGGAGGGGAATAATCAAAGGCCGCTTGGACAAACAATACTGGTGTGAATTCTGTAGGATCTGCCAGCAAACTAAATTATTCTGGGGTGTAACAACAGCAGATGTTGCTTGGAAGTCTGTCATGTATGGGACAAACACAACATAACCAAAGGGACAACATAACCAAAGGGGACTGGTGGTGCCTGAATTGTACAGCATTGACTGAATCCCTTTTCGAGGCAATGTTACAAAAAAAGGGTGCCATTGTTTATTGCTGCTGGATGTTGTAGGGGATGATAAAGGGAAAGTGGCAGGAAGGATGTACCTGCCACCATAACTCACTGTAGCATGTTTGCATGTGGTATAGAAGAATGATGTTGGAAAAGTAAATGTGCTTACTAGTCAGCAAGTCTGCGTGTGTGTGTGGGGAAATAGTTTTTCATGATACCTTTTAGTTTGTATGTTTCTCTGTTTTTTTTACCCTAGGCTTTTTACTTCATTTCTCTTGCAGCACTTTAAAGACACTGATTGATTGCAACATCTGATTTCAGTGCATCCAGAGGCATCATACCTGAGATACTCCCTGACTGTTCTTTCTCTTTTTGTTCATTAAAATTCTTCAAACAGAATAAGATACTCTTGTTTTATTGCACAGTGTCTCCATCTGGTCTGATGTGAGAGGAAAGCAGATTCTTTGAATAACTAGCGCATTCATAGGTCCCAACTTCTACTTCTCTTCAAATGGGTGCAGAGGAAAGGTTTCAAACATTAGACAAAAACTGAATCCCTGTGTATCGCTGCTTATATGCCAAGGTTTTGTGGTGAGCTTTCCTGATGAGTGGGACATGAGGGGTGAGGGCAACTGTTTCAAACTTGTGACCTATCCTGTGTGTGGATTGTGGTACACATGCAACAAACATTTAGTATGTTTTTATTGGTTTTTCCTTTAGCCCAAATGTAATCTTGCTTCAAAATTTGGCACTTACAGTTTCTCACTTTGATTTAATTTGTGCAAGTGTAGCTTATTATATGCTTACCAGTTAAAGACATTTTCTTAGAATATTGCTCCTACATTTACATCTACATACATACCAGAATGGACTGACTTGCAATGTAGTAGTTCTGTGGAGTCACGAGTGAAGTAATAAACCATCTTAAGAACCATAATTAATAGTTATGCCTTTTTTTTTTTTTACCATTTCTTGCAGATGTGATCCATACTGTTGGGCCAATCGCAAGAGGATACCTTACTGACACTCATAAAGAAAACTTGGCAAATTGCTATAAATCCTCTCTGAAACTGGCAAAAGAAAACAACATCAGATCACTTGTAAGTATGCAAGCATGTCATTTTTGGGAGGGTTTTATTTACTTGTTATAGAGTAATTATTGATATAATAATAGGCTTCCAGAAGAAATTCCTGCTTGCACGTGATATGAAAAAGCAAGAAATTATATATTTGGCCAAAATAATTGCTACACAAAGAAAAAGGCTATTCTATAAAAGAGTAAGAAAAACTGGCCTTGTAGCGTACAACAAGTATAGGTGTGCAAACCTCTCTCCCATTAAGGTAAGTAGCTGTTCCCGTTGTTCGTTTCATACTCTATAATTTACTAAAGATGACCTAAGAAGTTGCCGGTCAAGTGTCTAACTGTATGCAGTGCTGCCTCAACAGCTGAGTGATTAATTGTTGTTTATTCTGTCTGTTAATGTACCTTCCTAAAAATAAGCATATTGGCCAAGTGGCAGGGTTTTATAGCATCACCTTGCTGAAATAAATCATCATAGGTTTAAAATAGCTTCTTATATAATTTTGCTTTTAATTGCGAAGGTTCTTTGATTGCTTCAAGTGCACATTACACTTCTGTACCTCAAAAAGCCAAATTTTCAAAGACCAAACACGCAAGTGAGTAGTTCAGTGTGTAGAGGACCAAATGTATGCATGTGGCTCTGCTCAGGTGCGTGTGAAGCAGAGGTGGCCTTAGCAGGGATTAATGGGGAGGTGGTGGAAGGGGGCAAAGTGCTGTAGCCTTCATGTGGGTCCCAGTGCCATAGTGTGTGCATCCCCCAGCCTGTCCCATGCCCCATGCAGGGGATGTCCATGCAGAGGCATGGCAAATGTAGATGCACAGTTGCCAAACCTGGCACACCATGAGCTCTGGCCACATGTTATTTGGGTGAAATAAAATCCCTGCATGGAGGGGACTCTCACTGTCATGAACAGTCAAGAATCCTTCTTTAGCTATCTTCTCTCATTGCAATGATTAAATATCATGTTGCCCTTAACTAAAGGGTACAGAGAAAGGCTGTAAAGAAACCATTTCTCAATAAACGACCAGCTAGGGGAAGTGGGAGATTATTACTGCAAGATTTGGGAAGGAGTAGGTGGATGCAATCTGGTGGAAAAAGTCAAACCAAAATTATTCCAACTGTGTAAGAAAGGAAAACACTGTTTCTGTAACTGTTTCAAGTACAGTAGCATGCTATACTATGGCTTGATAAAATTTTGTTTGTCAAAAAAAAATTAGCTGCGAAGTGATCCAGCTTGAAAGTAACATAGACAGTTAAATGTCTACATGTATGCTAATTTCGTCCCCTAATTCTGCAGCTAATTCCCCATTCGTTATGGAAATTATAGTGCAATCTGAGCTTTATGAGGTGGAATTTTAGAACAGTTAAAAAAATACTCTTTAGCTAAGTGGACTTTGCTGTTGATAATGTATTCTGTCTCTGTATGTAATTATGGTAGTGATGTACAGCTTATTTCCTGAAGATTGGGCTTTGCTCAGAAAGGAAGATAAGTCCAGGGTTCTATGCATTCATTTGATGTTGATCTAGTGATACGGTGTTTTGATTTTTCTGCAGCGGCACAAATACCAGGCACTCAAGTTCAGATTACTTGCGGAAAAGAATTTTATCAAGCAATGCATCATTAGGTTAATTTAGCTGAACTCTACTACCTGTCAAATCTGCTGCCAAGAGTGAATTATGTTTATGTGATAGCATGTATGTTTCTTGCAACTTGGAATGTAAACTATATCTAAAAAATGTTAATTGGACAAATGGTGATATAATAGGGTGAAATATCCTGTAAGGGAAAGCTATTGACATATAAAAGTTAGTACATTATAATAATTTAATAATATTAAATAATATAACGATATAATATAAAAAATATAACACAATTTCCTAAACTGGAAAACAAAAGTTTTTTGAGGTGAGGGACATGTGAGACGTAAGGATTTTAGCCCAATTTAGATGTGGCCTACTGAGCCAAAGCAGTTAAGTATTTCTTACTTCTTTTCTGGAGCAAACTGTGCTCTTCACGCTCTTCCTGCTAATAAAATCCTCTCTATACTTATCAATATTTTGCCCAATGAGCCCTATCTTTGTCATTATCCAGCCACTAAAGAAAGCTGATATCAAATAGAGTTATTAATTGATTATGATTGTATTTTTCTTTTAACACTATGTACGTAAATTAGAATGGAAAGCAGTATCTGGGGATGTTCTGAATTTTCTCCAGGACTGTTTAAACACACGGGCATTTCTTTCTTCTGCTGTGATTGACATTGGAGGCAGTAAGGTCTCTGTGCTGTTGTACCCACATGCACCGTTGTTCCTGCCTTCAGGCTCTGGGCATTTACATGCTGCTTTCGGGCCATTCAGATTAGTGAGGTGGGGGGAGAGATAAAATGATGTGAGTAAAGAAAAATAATGAAACTAAAAAGAAAAAAGAAAACGGCACCGGGCATTGGTCAATCCTATCTGTAGGGATTTTGTAATTTTAGGACATTGTGTGGTAGCTTTGTATGTAACATGGAATAATAAGGAATGGTCCTACTCAAGCCTTTTCAAGGGTTTCACTAAAAACTAGCTTGATATTCCAGTACGAAAAAATGACCATGGGAGAAATCATCCACGGATTATTTCCTTGCTGGTTAGGAGCTGTTGACTGTGCACCTGCTTGAGATAAAAATAAAAAAAATAAAATACACAACACCCAGAGTTTCAGGACGCAGCTGCACAGGCTGAGCAGGAGCCAAGAGCCATTCATTCACACCAGCATTAAGAAGCTTAGCAAGCAATATGGATTTTCAAGTCCACATGACAGATCGTGAGCTGTTCTGAGAAGCCCAAAGTCCAGTGATTTCAGTGATGCTTTGGGAAGTAAAGGCTACTTGAGGGTCTACCCTAATGAACAAATCAAGCCTGGAGCAAAGTTAAGATGTATAATTCATTCAATTAAGGAGCACTAGATTACTGCAAGTCTGAAGAGAAGAATACAAAGTGCGAGTGGGTTTTACAAGATCCAATATAGTAGACTTGAAGAGAAAGGAGAAAAAAAAATACAGATTTTTAATGCTTGTAGAGAGCTGTTACAGAGAACAGAATTATTTAACTTGACTCTAACAGGCAACTCCAGCGTGGACTGGATTATGGCATCAGATATATTTGCAATAGGGAGAAGAAAAACAAGATAAACTGGGGGGAAAAAGGTTATCCATGTTAAATGAGGAAGAGAAAATCAGACGTGCTGAGTGATGGCAAATTTTGGTTGCCTCTTAAAAATGAAATGCATGTGGATGGGCAAGAGGAAACAGAAGAATTTTGTAATAGGTACTGAGTAGAAGCAGTATGCTGTTGACATCAATAGGAATTGGTGATAGCAAGCCCAGGTACACTAAAAGAATTAGCTAAGCCTGAAAGCACTGGAGCACACACAGTTCATAATGAAGCAAGTGGGAAGGCATTAAGAGATTGCAACAGTGTGAATGTGTTGCTCATCTTCAAAATAGAAAAACCAGCAAGTCTAGGAATTAATAAAAAAAAAAAAAAAAGTAAACTGTTCAAACCGTTTTGAATGTGAATCGTGTCATAGGATTCAGAATTGCTTGAGGCGTTATGAATGAGGAGTAGTGATGAATGGCAATGTATCAAGTTGGACAGAAGTGTGCAGGGTGACTCAGGGTGCACCGCTAAGCACAGTTTAATTTAACATCTTTATTAATGATTTTTGAAGAGTACATAAACAGCTCATTAATTACATTTACAAATGATGCTACATTAGGCAGTGTTGCAAACACTAGAAAAGGACAGAGATATATGATGACAATTGATTACAGAGACTGCGAATATAACCTCATCTAGCATCCGCTACAGCTCCAGAAGGGAGTTTCTGCCTTCACTTCAGCGGAAGATAGGTCAGAACCAAAGCTGACAGCTACAGAGTAACTCAGCTTGGGAAAATATGAGGTAGCATATGGTGGGGAAAAATAACCCAGTTCACAAACAGTCAAAGGCAGAAGAGTAGTGGAAAACTAGCTTAATGAGGAAATGGTCTTGAATAATAAGCCTCAAATTAGATATACTTAGAGCAGTGACTTGTTTTGTTTCAGTATTACATATTGTTGAGCTGCCTACAGAGAAATGATGGATGCCACGGAGGTTGTAGTCTGTGTTCCAAACAGGCTGGGGAGAACAGGAATAAGATTCTGAGCAGCTCAAACCTAACTGTACGTGTGTGTATAAATACATTTTACACCTGAGGAAGAGAGGCTTGCCATGATCTTGACATGCCGTGCAAATTGTGAGATGCAGCTTTATAGAGGGGGGAGAGAGAAAAGTCTCACTGTGTGTATGACAAAATGACAGTTAAATGGTGTAGCTGATAATAATGTCAGTTGTGTTAGTGTCTGAGATTTCCAGGCATGGATCAGGGCACCTCTGTGCGAACTCTTGAAGGAGCATTGAAATCTCATCTGAAAATGCTGTTATCTCAGTGTATAAAAAAGATGTGATGGGTAAAACCAGCAATGAGATGAGGGAGTATAATGAAATGCCAGTCAGCATGATTGCCAAGGTTCATAATTCACCAGCAGTCCAGCCATGGGCAAGAATTTGCATAGCCATTATGGCAGAGGAGTTTCAGGATCAAATTTGATCATCCATGGAATTGCAGAGAGAGAAATCACAGCCCCTGATACTTGTCTCCTGCCTCTTTTTTTTTTTCCCCAAAACCTTTTATGCTCAATATGAAATTTCCAGTGTCGCATCAGCTATTTTCAGTCTCCTTAAGGTCAGCTACTTTATCTAGCTTTTATGTTACCCAAGTGTGTGTACTTGGTATCCTGCATTCCCCAAACCACGCCTCTCTTTTGCCTTTGCACTTGTTGATGTAGCTGTGCCCCCTGTAGGACATGTATGCTATTCTCTGACTATTTGTGTTCATTGGCCATGGATGAACATTTTGCACTGGATGAGCCTGTTAAATATACAGCCGTTTGGTTAAGTGGATACTTAATGCATTGTTTCCGTTTATCTCCACTTAAGTTGTTACAGTTCAGTGGGGAGGAAGAATATTTAACGTCATACAAGGAGTTTATTTTAGGAGTAAATATTGACATTTAAGCAAATTAAGTTCCTTAAATGTACAGAATAATTTCCTAATAATGTAAGAAATTGTTTTTGTTGTTGGTCTCTTAACGCATTAGTAGAAAACACTATGCTCCATCAATTAAATCTCCTCTGTCTGAAAGACTAGGAATACATTACAGGCACCAAATCTTCTCTGAAAGGAGCAGAGGTAAAAATATTCAAATAGATAGCTGTTCTGCCTGTATCTTTTTTCTTCTGTAAGAGTCTTACATGCCAATTAATCATTAGCTTGGGCAGACCAAGGGAGTCGTAATCGCTGTTTTGAAGGATTATTTTGGCCCGATGTTTACACACTGTTAGAGATTATTTACTTGGTGTGTTCTGACTTTGGAGGATCTCCTGCTCTGCCGTGCTTTGCATACGCTGCTTTGAAGCCATTCGGTACCCTGGAACTTGCCTGTACATCGAGCGCTTCCCTGCCACGTACTTCATTCAGGCTTTGCCTGTGATTGAAAAATCTCAATTCATCGAGGTCAGTCAAAGCTGTAGTTAGAGAAACTTTCTCAGCTACACAGAGAACTAAATAATAATGAATAATAATGTCGTGCATTATTGTGGCTGGGACCCAAGTCAAAATGTCTTTAGTGCATTTGTAGAAAAAGGAAGTTAGTGCTGGTCTTCAACCAAAAGACAGGCTGCTTCTGCCACAGCTACTGAAAGGGAGAAGTTTTATATGGGGCTGTAGCTCTGTTCAGGACTGCATTCAGCAGTGCCATCTTTGGGATCACTTCTTGTTGGCAGGGGCGATTGTAAAGCTTGAACAAGAAGTATCCCAGTTTAGACCACACTCTGTGACCTCCACCTATAGGGAGAACTACAGCTAATGTGGGACTGAGAGGAAATCCTCAAAGAATGAGGCTTTGTGAGCTGTCAAGAGTCCTGATTACCACCAGCAAATGTATTGACAGGGTTAGATATAAAAGGCAGAAGTTTTTCTGCTGGATCCCTAGCGTCAGACGGGGGAGAGATTATGCTGTTCTGGAGCCCTGCTAGATTAGCTTGCTGTTGAGTTAAAAAACAAAACCAAAAACCAACACAGCCAAAAATACCCACCTGTCTTTCTGCCTGTATGTTTGTGCTGTGAATGCAAAAGATGCTCCTTTGGGAGAGCAGTTGTTTGGCAGCGGCGTGACCTGCAATGGCAGGCTACTTCTGGGAGGGCAGGCATCTCTCCTGGCCCTGGGTGCTCGCGCTGCCCTGGGGCTGTGGTTAGTACAAAAGGATGCTCTGCAAGGTCAGAATGTGCTTTGTGAAATCTGCATCATGCATCCATATCTGGGGTCTGAAGTCAGTGTACACAATGCATATTACTAGCTGTGCATATGCAGTGTTTTAAAATTGAGGTATTATTTGAGGATTTCTTGAGTAAATATTCCTTTCACATAAATATTAATTTAGTCTATGGGGAGTTCCTATTCATATCTTTTTGAAGGTGTTTTTCACAAACAAGTGACATTTACTCTAACTTTATTCATTGTCCAGTTTTTGACAAAGTTAATACCAATACTACCATAACTTGTCTGTACATAAACATAACCTATTAATTATTCAGAACAGCGCACAAAATAATGTTAAGAAAGGTACATGCCATTTGTCAATCTATAGTGCTGCAAAAATAACTAAACTGTATTTTTAATTGCCTTAGATATTTGTTCCCACCTATAGACAGGGATTTAAAAAATACTTCACAGTTATGTAGTCATATTCTTGGTATTTGTATTTACTTAAGCAAGTTCTCCTTCTGATAGGGTACAGTGTGTCTTTGAGCTTCATTTCAGTGGAGACACACAGCCACTGTCATGCCCAAATCTTCTATTATAACCCGTGGACTTAAACTTTTAATATTATTTTGAACATTGAGTGTTCTTGCCCGCCCCCCCCCCCCCCCCCCCCTTCTAAACTATAAAATTCATCAAATAGGGATTTTACTTGAATTGTAGACAGGCACTTGGAATGGGGTGCTATAAAGGATCAGTCTAACAGATTGTTTTTACATTATTGCCTGTACCTGTCTTGTTCTTTCATGATGTAGAGTTATGTTTTAGGGAAAAGTCAAGTAATTTTTTTTATTTTTTATTATAAGAAAACTTATTTCCTGCTGAGAGTGTTACCATAGCAATGAGTTAAGTCTGAAATTCCTAAAGGTTGACTTTATTTTATCATCTGGTTTTCTGATATAGATTCATATCCATCTAGCAGAAGAGTTGTTTGGAAGGAAATTTCTGCAGGATCATAAATCCACTTAATTTGTTTTGTGGTTTTTTTTAAACACTTGTTTAACTTCTAAGCTTATGATAGGACTGATCTTACATTTTCAAACAGCTTAGCCCTACTTTTTTGCTTAACTTTTTTCTCCTCTTAGATAGTTTTCAGATAATGTCTTTAAAATTAAAGCTGCTGCATTGGTTTTAATTGGCCATAAATAACCAATTCAGCTTTATACATCTGCATTGGTTCAGGAGGTTATGATCTTTTGGATATAGGAATTGCTACAGTTAGTCCTGCTTTTGTTAACCCACGGTGAATCTGCTGTCGGTTATCTCATGTTCTCCCATCCTTTTCTTCCAAAGTGATCTTGGCAGATTAGAGAAAAAGGATTGTGATTCAATAAGGATTTCATTAAATGGGGTGGAATTCAACAAGATCAAGTGTAATTTGTCACACATAAATGGAGGTACTTATTAAAGGAAGAAAGGTTACAGAATGACTGTAACCCCAGTCCGAGGTTCCTCAGAAAATAAGCTGGAGCTTGTAGTGAGGCATGCATCAGAAGTGAGTCAGTGTTGTGGGGAAAACCAAGAAAGGAGCAGCTATAGTGTTGACACTTGAACAAATAAGGCCTATGAAGTTCATATATTGCTCTGCTATGTCCTCTTTGGGGAACTGGAGACAGTTTTTCAGCCAGGGATGATTGGGGAGCTAGAAACAGCACCAAAAATAGTGAAAGAATGAATTATATTTTTTTAATCTAGAGAGAAGTCTAAAGGTGAGAAGAGGAAGATAAATTTTGATGGATGAAAGGCTGCTGAAGAGTAAAAGTTAACAAATTGTCTGAGGATAGGACAAGAAGTAATGGTCTGAATTGATAGGAATGGAGTTCTAGGTCAATGATTGAATAATTTCCTGGTTGGAAAGATGGTAAAGCACTGGGAAAATTGTGTAAGAATATTATGGATCCATCAGTGTATGTTTTAAAGAGTTAGCATGACAAATATTTTCCATGAGGGGTTTGTGCTTTGGCTGAAGGGGAAAATGAAGATACCTCGTAGTCAGAAGTGATTTCCAGTAGAGCTGAGACTTAGCAAATATGTGTACCAAAGTTGGGGGTACCATCACTTGCTGTTTATTGTCTTTTTAGGTGCAAGACTGGAAAATGACTTCAAGTCATCCCTAAGGGTTTGAAGCATGAGCGGTGATGTTCTAGATGTTTTAGGATGGGTCGAAGTAAAGGATTGCATCTTGGTGTGTGCTGATGCCCTCTGACATGACCTAGCTAGCTGGTAAATGGAAAGGGTTCTTGGTCAAAGTAATCATATTCTTGGGTTCATGGATCTCCAAAGATGTTCTTACAACCTGTGTAAATGATCTGTGATCTAGGTATATTGAAAGCAGTGCAGAGCACCGTGACTGGCTGAGCTGAAGGTCTGCTTCTCTCACGCAAGGTCTGCATGTGGGCAATCTGCTACCATTTGTTTAAACTTGGGCTTTTAACACATTAACTGCTGCTAAAAGCCCAAGGGTTGCCAAAGCCAAAAGGATGAGCTCCAGCAGCAAGGCTGCTGCAGCCTCGTGGAAATTGGCAGGTAGCCTAGGTGCTGTGAAAGCTGGCTTGCAATGCAGAGTGAGATGGATTGTTTTGTCACAAACCAACAGAACTCATTAAAAAAAAAAAGTTTTGCTTCTTTTGTATTGGTATTGTTTTGGTCACATAGTTGCACAATTTTTTCTATTTCCTTGCCAGTTTTTCTTCTGTCTTTCCAGTGTGTTGCTGGGAACGGTTTTCCTGTTGAAATAAATGCACTTGATTTCCTGCTATCTCGCTACCCATCTTGCTCACCACAGAGGGTTTTGTGCAGACATGGAGAAGATAATCAGCCTTGGGTGTGCGCATATAGTACATGTAAAAACATTTATGGGGTTTGCATGCACTTTTTTGAAAAATTAGGCATTTAAATTTTGTTTCTGCCACTGTGCAGTTACATATTTGGTATATGTTTTCTTAGAGGAAGCAGATTTTTTTAATTTAATGCACATTTGAAACACATGGTGTTGTTTTTTGTTTGTTTTTGGCTATGATCAAGAGTGGTAGGGACAGCTCGGAGGGATACCTAGATCAGTCACAAGTTTGTTTTTTAATAATGTCCCACATACAAGTTACTTGTGTAACTTGTGTGTCCCTCTTCGCCTACCAGCTGTTTAGAAATGTTTTGAGCACAAAGACAATACAGCCCCAAAATGAGTAAGTGCTCGAAATCCTGCCACCAGATGGGTCTCACGATGCTGGAGCTTAGGTACTGCACCAAGTGGAGTTAGCAGAAGACAAAGTCACTGTAGCCTTTCCACCCCACTGGTCTGCCCACGAACAGCTGTCTAGGTAGTATAAAGAAATAATGGCTCTGCTTTAATAAACAGGTTGCATTATGTCATGACTCTTCATTTGGTTGTTCTGTGATGGTGATGTAGCTGCTCTGTGACATTGGTGGTTTTGTGATGGAAAAGAGGGAGAAAGGTTGGCTGATTTTATTCCGTCTACCGAAACATGGAATAGACGCTTTAAAAAACTGAACTTGAGGAGTAAAAAGGAAATGGCTTGTCAAGGAATAAATTTTGCAAGTTTGTGCATGTGTTGGGTTTCAAGTGTGGTAATTCACCCATCATCCTGTGGGAATCCTGTGCTTAAAAGGTTGAAACTTTTTAGAAACCTGTTGGCTTGATAATTGAGGACCTGTCTCATTAGGGAAGGACAAAGTACAAATCTGTCAGGCAGTGGACCAAGATGCTAGTTATGAGAGACAGTTCGTAAAAACTGGGGATTGCCGGAAAGTGTGTTCCGTAACGCTCAGGGGAAGAGGATGATTTATGTTTGTCCAGAGGAAATTGTACTGAAAAATCTTCATTTTGATAGAAAAAGGAGAAAAAGAAAGTTTATAAAAGTAGAATAGAGGAATTCTTATTTGCATATAAATCTCAGTTGTCTGGACTCAAGATGTTTGTCCACATTTGAATACCAGGTCCTGGTAAAGGAAATTAGTGGTACAAGTTGGTGCTGCATGCAAATTCCTAACAAAGCCTATAGCTGTGGCTATCAGGCTCTGTGCGAAGGCATTGTTTTGTGTCTCTCCATTGACCCTCTCCTTGTCATCGTGTTCGCAGTCTGTGGGCTCTTTTGGAGGGCTTGTATTTGCTGCATAAAGACAGTCTGAAGGTGTAATTCCTGTTAAGACTCACGGGATTCACAGCAAGAGCAGTAATAGAAAATGATAGCTGCAACAGGGTCAAATTCTTTGACATGGACCGCAGTGACTCTCTCCATCAGAAGTGGAGTTGAATTCTGGTGGAATTACAAATTGCTCATTCAGAGGTTTTCCTGCTGGAGGTACCCTCTGAGATGCCTACAAATGTATGAAGGGCTGCCTGGCAGAGAGTGGCTTGTCACTATCAGATTTTTTCACCCCCAGCTTAATGATGGGGAAAAGAATGTGCGATGCTGTGGTTTAGCACTGCGCGGTGCTCTCCAGGTCCCCGTCACTTGACATTTTTCATCTGATAATTTCAAGACTCTTCTGTATATCCCATTTGTTGTTCTTTAAACATTGCCCTCACTTACCTGTACAAAAAATTATAGTGTGAAATTTCTATCTGCTTCTTTCCACGAGCCAGTCCATTTTTCAAATAGTATATTAGAAAAATGATCATTTTGAACATTACAATATTTACGTAACTAATATAAAGCAAAGAAATAAAAAATTAAAAGCACAAATGATTTTTTGTATTGGATGGGCATTGTAATATTTAGAGAGGTTAAAAATATGTATTACATTGCAGCATGATATCTATTTAGGATTAGAATAATTATACTGTGAATTAGTTCTGAAAAAATAAACAAACGGGGCTTTTTTTCCATGAGCCTTGTTTGCCAGCTCATTAAATGTGTTCTCCCTGTATGGCTAATAATCACTTCGAGCCATGTACACTGTACAGTAATGATATATCGTGTCATAGCTACGCATAAAGAAATAGCAATTATTAGTAGTTGACTACAAAAATTGCACCTTTACCTGAGATTTTTTAATATTGTTTTGGTATGATGATAGTGTTATTTTTTTAGGCTTGTATCCTGTAAAACTAGTAAAATTTGAACAATCTAGTTGAAATAATATGACTGGTACTTCAGTATTGTGTTCTGATGAAATATTTAATTGAAAAAATTGTTCTCACCAAGTATAAAGTGTGTGCAGTCTATTTTGAAGTAAACAGTTTAAGCAGACTTATTTTGTCAAAGCTGAGCTGCTTATCAGATCCTAGTGATGTCTGCCAATTAGGATTTAGAAATTTGTTCATAGCTCAGATGAAAGCAAATATAACAAATTTAGTATTTATGGTAAAGGAAACAATTAACTAAAAAAAAAAAAAGTATTGTAGCATGACTTACTGTGGCTTGCCATAGGAAGACTTCCTGAGGGGGGAGAGATTTTATGTTTAAATTGAGGTAATTACAGGTAAAGGAATTATTTTTCTCTTCTCTTTTGTTTCTAAGAAATGATTGCCTAAACTAAAACTATAAGACTAGAACACATGTTTCTGTAGACTACAGCTCTCTTGAGCTTTACTAGTGGTCTTATTTATATATATATATATATATATGTATCAAATTGGAATGCAGAAAATACTACATTGCAAATGTTTTTCTAAGAAGTCAGCCTATTCCTAGGTGGGCTTTTCCTCGAGTTGTCACACGTTTCTGAGCTTTCTTTCACATGTACTGTCTGGATTAAATCTTTATTATCTACATCTTTACCTGCGTCAATTGCACACAACTGTGCATTTCCAGAAGAGGAGTAGACGTACCATGATCATTTTTGTTCAAACCAAATGAAATAGTTTGAACAGAAAGGCTGAATAGTGTTGGGGCAGAATTATCCCTTAACATGTTCTCCCTGAACGCGTGATCCTGCTGCTGTATTTTGATTAACATGCAGTTCTTCACACCACTGCTTTTTTTTTCCCCTGCAAAGAGGAAAGCTGCAAGTGTGTCAGAGTATATATGGAAGGTAAGAGCAGAAGCCCAGCAAGTTTTTGATATCCATTACCTGTTGGTGTGCCCTGCTGAAGAATTCATCCCTCCCCAAGCAAAGCAGAGAGAGGCTTTGTGCAGGTAATGTTACACATTGCACAGTTGTGATGGGATTGATCCTCCCAGCTTGTAAGCAGGTGGTGCTAGTTTGATACAAACTCATTGTGCTTTTTGTTTTGGGGTGACCTAGATTCCTCTTGGCCACCCCTGTAAACATGCTTCTTTATTTTGGCATGTTGGAGCTGAAACGTCTCCCCTTTGCCATGTCCCTGAAGCTGAACATCTGGGCGTTTGCATGGTACACGAAGCTTTGTGCCTGCCTTCTACCTGCAGAAGGAGATGACACGTTGCTGCTTATGATTTTGGATTACCAAAATATTTTTGATATTGATCCTAAACCTCCATCTCCTATTTAGTCCTTATTTATGTCCTTTCTAAGTCCTTGTCTGAGTGGCTTTGCCAACTGGATCATTGCATATCAGAATTGTGTTTTCCAAACAAAATATGCAGTGGTGCAAAGCATTTCTTCATACAGCTGCTACTTACAGGCATTCCTGTTTGACCTTTTCTTATCTATTCTTACCATCTCAAATACACAGAGACAAAGTTTGGTGACAAGGACAAGCTCAAGACAAATAGAACTCCTCAAACTGGCATTTTTTCTTTCTTTCTGCTGAATTAATGTCTCCCTTGCATTCTAATCCGCTGTTTACGAACTGTGGTACCATATTTGCTGTCTTTAACAGACAAACACTGTGTTCCAAACATCATATTATTACTTACTGCAATCTTGAGTCATTATGTGTGTTATTGCCTGTAGCTTTTTTCCTTTTAAGTATTTACATACTTCCCTTCTTTGATCCCTCACAATGTGTTTTATAATGTTAAATTCTATAGGGCATTTATTTTATGCATTTCCCTAATCTCTCTCCATCTCCCTTTTGTTCTGTATTTTCACGTATCTTCATTATTACCCCCTTTTTAATCCTCTGAAAAGCTACGAAGGGGCTTTGACTATCGGAGCTGCTGAGTTGAACCAGAGCACTGCATTATATAGATGCAAAGTTGTATCCAGTCCTAACTAAAACAGCAAATGCATAAGAATTCTCTTGTTTATCTCATGCATTTTTTTTGTCTCTGTGATCCTGGCACAATGGTGAGGATGGTGGCATATAAGCTGAATTTTTTGATGCAGTATTAATATCTGAAGGTTTATAATTCACCAGGTCAGATAATGCAGCATCCTGTGTTCTTAGGAAAGTGAACAAGCCTACAGCACCATATCTAGACAAATTCAAATTAAAAAAATGTGCTAAATAACAGGAATCATAAAAAATCTTTTTCATTAGACCACCAACTATTTGGCATATAGAAGCATATAAGAAGCATATTACTTAATAATAAATAAAAATAAAAAAAACCACTGCAGGGTAGCAATGCTGTCTGACATAGGTTCATTTAAATGCCTGAAGTTGCAATGTGAGAGGGTGTATAACCATCATATTTCATTTCAGGACTTTCCCTGTGGAAGCTGACATTAATGACAGCTAATTCTACTTAGGCCTGATGCTACTGGTGTGACTACAGCTTGTAATCAGGTGTTGGGACCAGCCCACCTGATAAATTTAAGGATGCTGAGCTAAATCATCTGCTGCACTGTTGACTTGAATTAAGATTGCTAACAATCAGTGTTATTAAAAGCAGGTACTGCTGGTGTTTTTCACCACCATTTTCACGTGCTTTCAGTGGTATGTTTCCTTCATTTATTTATTTATTTATTTATTTGGGGGGGGGGGAGGGTGTTTTTCCTTTTTGTCGTGAATTTGGCTTAAATAGGATTTGTTTTTTGGAAGGCCTACTCCAGAGCTTCTATCCTTGTTTGAAGGAGACTACAGACAATAGATATTAATTGTGAAAGTATTTACCTGGCATGACTTTTGGTAACTTTTTAAGTGTATCAAAATAACCTGAGATGAATGCATTTCAGTGTGGTTTTAAGTGGCCCTGTTTCTCCTAATATAAAGGCAGATGGAAATTCCCACGGGGCTCCAGAGATGTTTCAGCTGGGTAGGAAAGTTCTCAGGCTGATTCCAGAGCAGTTGTGATGGCCGGAGAGTCAATCCCAGCTGCAAAGCCCCCCTGTCCTGGCTCTGTGCTCAAGAACCTGGACCAAACAGAGCTCTGCTGTAGCTGCACCACCTGTAGTCCCTGAGCTGGGTAGCCTGAATGTGTTAGTACGATTTATCATCCTACTTTTCCATTGCAGTGCAGATGTACTTTAAGTAAATGAAACCATTTTTCTTTATTATCTCCTTGTTAAGAAAGCCAGCCCTTGCATTTTCCCCAAGCGCAGGACTTCTCTGAATAAATATGCAAAGCATCATTTTACAAAATGACATTCTGCTGGATCCCTCGTACTTAGTCCTGCCAGAGGAGGGAGAGCTGAGATGGTTTATAAAACAAATGCGTGCACCTTGCAAGTCTTTACGAGGTAGTTTGGGGAGAATAATGGAATGCTACACAAGTGTCGGGGAGGTTTTAGTTAAATGACAGGCTCTAGAAAAGGCTTCGGAGTATAAAATACAAAGTTTAATTCTCACTAGTACCGAAATAACGATCTGGGCTTGATAAAAGTGTTTCCAGCCAAATAAAACACTAGATATCTTGGGCTGATTTTGTTAGTTAAAGATAACAATTCCCGTGTTCATATTCTGATTTGTGAATAGCACGTATTTCTTCTGTGACATCCGAAGCGGAGGATAGAGAGTAGGCAGAAATACTTGCGAGTGAATGCAACCTAAGCATAGTTCAGGAGAAGCTTGAAAAATACAAGCTTGGAAAACCCAAGGCAAGCCTCAAATTGTAGGAATGCTTATGGAGAGCGGTAATTACACACAGATGCCTAGTGCTTCTGAGGTACAGTGGGACTAGTGGCCTCTGTTGGTAATGCTGAACTCAGACTTCCTAAAAGCTTATTTGATGTGCTGGCCCTTTGACCGTTCCATGTATTATATTATGAATGTACGGGTGGTGAGGCTTAATTACACTGCCCTTAGAGTTACAGGCTGCTGTTTCATTGTGCCTGCATTTTTCACCTTGGTATGTCGTGTGAGCACGGCTCGTGGGACAGTGACAGTAGAGAAGTTTTCACCTTGCTTGAGATGTTTGTCTCTCATCTTAGAGTCTTCTGCTCTGCAAAAGAGATTGAATTTCCTTACAGAGAAATGGCTGCTGATCAAGACTAAGTGCTTCTCCAGTAATTAGTAAATGCTAGTGGTGCTATTAATATCCTCAGGTCTCTCCATCAGTGGGAGGAACTGTTTTGTATTGAGAAAAAAACACTAATTGCAATGAGTGAGTGTCCAGGCTGTTGCCTTAAGGTGGTCTTTGGAAACCTTCTGTGCCCCTAGACTGTTAGCTATCGTGGTTTTTCTTTTTCCTTGGATGGCTCAGGAAAGCCTCATGTTGTAAATCTTCTGGGTTCTGTGGGCATCAAGGAAAGCACTGTTCTGAAAGAACTGGATTTAGGGCCAGTGAGCTAAGTTTATGACAAATGACAGTTAGTTTAGGAGTAAGAATAAATTTTAATTTCATAAATTTTCTGAACGTATGGAACCTGTAGGAAAAGGGAACACATGCAATGTGCCTGTTTCCTATTTTCTGTAGCTTTTTCTAGGGTGCTTCTAGTATGTTTATTAAGCTCTTTCAGAATCCATTGTTGTGATATTTTATTCTGAAAAAATCAAACCCCCTTAATGCAGCAGGTTCTCTTAATGGTGAAGAGTAGGCTTGCAGCTATACCACTAACCTTTTCTGAGGTATTATCAAGAGAAATAAAACCTTTCAAGGGCTCTTGAACACAATGGTGTCGAGCAATTGCTAAGGTACACATGAGGAAATGTTTGTTTTTACAGAAACAAAAATATGATGTTATTTGACTTCCAAATAGACTGATCGCATGCTTTTTCTTTCCCCCAACTGTTCTAGATGAAAATTTGGCCTTGGCCAAAGCAATTGGAGTTGAGCTTCCATGTTGTGTGTCTGGAGTAAATCTTAGAGTGTGAATGTAAACTCTCATCACCCAAAATGTCTTCAGTTGGCATAATGACTGCAGCCAATAATTAATCAAATCACAGATTGGAGAAGGGAGGGCTCTGTAAGTGTTCTGGTACATCGCTCGTCACCAACTTCACATCAGAAAATGGCATCAGTGAAAATAATCCAAGTGCGGCGGTGTGCTGTGGCAGAAGAGCACCAAAGCTTTAAGTTTTTGCAGAAAGTTTTCTGTGGATTCACAGTATCACAGTATCACAGATTTCTAGGTTGGAAGAGACCTCAAGATCATCGAGTCCAACCTCCGAGCTAACACTAAGTTCTCCACTAAACCATATCGCTAAGCTCTACATCTAAAAGTCTTTTAAAGACCTCCAGGGACGGTGACTCCACCACCTCCCTGGGCAGCCCGTTCCAATGCTTAATAACCCTTTCGGTAAAGAAGTACTTCCTAACATCCAACCTAAAACTCCCCTGTCGCAACTTTAGCCCATTCCCCCTCGTCCTGTCACCAGGCACGTGGGAGAACAGACCAACCCCCACCTCTCTACAGCCTCCTTTAAAGTAACTGTAGAGAGCGATAAGGTCGCCCCTGAGCCTCCTCTTCTCCAGGCTGAACAAGCCCAGCTCCCTCAGCCGCTCCTCGTAAGACTTGTTCTCCAGACCCCTCACCAGCTTCACCCTTCTCTGGACTCTCTCGAGCACGTCCATGTCCTTCCTGTAGCGAGGGGCCCAAAACTGAACACAGTACTCGAGGTGCGGCCTCACCAGAGCCGAGTACCTTATACTATACCTTTTTATCTATATATTTATCTATCTATCTTTTATACTATACCTTTTTATCCTGAATTTGACACGAACCATCGTATGCTTGGGGTTTCACTGCAGAAGTGCTCAGCTGTTGCTGCAAGCCATTTAAATGTGCTTACTGCAGCTGATGGTCCCCGCTTCCAATCAGCGCAGTGTAACAAAAATGATTAAAGGCTTAAGCAAAGTAATAATTTAAAAGACAAAAATGCTGGTATACTTTGAAATCTCGTAGGCAATTTTTGCTGTAAGGAGCAGTGACAGACAAAGCCACAGAAGTGGAGGACTTTGTAATAATTGGATATGTGCTGAGGGCAAATGCAAGAGTAGCTCTGTCTTGTTCATAATGATACTCTGTCTGCAGGGCAGTGTGTGGCCTGCATGGATTCCAGATTCATAAACTGCAGCAGGTAATACAGCGTGCATGGAGAACTAAGACCCTCCTTATGTTCGCTTTGTTTTTCCTTTGTTTTAAAGCTTTTTCCCTACTGAAGCAATATGACAGTATATAAGGATGGCTGAGAGCTGGTGGAGGAAGCGTGGTCTGTGTGTCCTGCCCTGTGTAGCTGAGGGAGGGCGAAAGCCTTGCCTCACTGAACTTTGGAGGCAGCCCTGTAGCCATGTCCAGCATGGAAAAAGACAAGCATAAGGGGACAGGAAATGAAATCTAAAGGGCCTCTGATTATGGGGTTGCTAACAGACCAGAAAGAGTGAAAGATAATGCAATAGAAAGACGACAAAATTAGGTTATCTCATTAGATAAATGATCTGGATGCAGAAAATGGTTTGAGTCACAGTACCATAGAACTGGAAAGAGACAAGTTAGACAGAAAGTGTCAGGTTTGTGTGTGTGTGTTTGTTTTTAAGTATTCTGGGTAAAACCACAGCTCAGTTTTGGGAGAAGTCCTAGGAGGTGACCTCAAGGTTGCAGCATATATGGAAAAGGCCAGGATGAGCGGGTAGTGAAGAAGCAAAATGAAGGATCTCTGAAAGAGAAGGGGAAAAGACAATACTTGATCAGGTAAAGATGTTCACACTGCTATTTGGAGGTTTTTTTCTTTGGAAAAGTGGGTAGGCAGATGCAGTGTGAGTAGAGGCAGGCTGGGACAACAGTGGGAGGAGGTTCTAGGCAATGCAGTGGCAGGGGTGCCTTTGTGGCCCTGTGGGTCACGCATGGGGTCAGTATTTCTTTACAGGGAAAGTTAAGTTTACTCCTTTCCATGCACAAAACAGCTGTTGTGAAACAGGTATTGCTGAATCCTAATTACCCACTTTCCAGCTGTTACCAAACTGGTGTGGGCTGGAGGAGTGAGCAAGTCCGCAGGGATGCATGTAAAAATAGTAGGGACTGTCACTGGAAATCATAACCTGACTCATTAATGCAGTCCGTAGCAGTGGGAAGAAAACTAACTTTTCGCTGGTACATCCAGAGTCAGTAATTAGCCACGTTGTCATATTGTCAGTGTTGTGCTAGTAGTTTTACAGTAGCTGCGGATGAGCTGTTCTTAGGTGGCTCGTCACTCCGTGCTAGGAACTTGCACTTGAGTCCACGCGGAGATGTGAAATGAAGCAGCTGGGAGAAAATTCCAGATTTCTCTGAAGGAGCTGTGTGGGAAAAACCTGAGCTGACGGGATGGCATGTACCGCTGCTGCACGTACTGCTGAGCACCGGAGCTGTGTCTTCAAGCAAGTGTGATTTCCCTGGTGCTGCTCGCGAGCCCGGCACAACCTGGCGGTGTGTGCTTCGCTGTCCTCTGTGCTCGCAGGGTCCCGGGGCGTGCAGGCTGGCTCTCTGAGCTCGTTCCTTAGCCGGCTCTTGGGGCCAGTGGAGTGCTTGCTGCTGCGTTGTGAGGGAAATGTGTTGTGCTGCCTTGTTCCCCTGCTCCCTCTTTTTCTTATAATCAATGCAGAAGGTTGAAGGAGAGATTGCAGATACACCAGAAGCGTGTTATTGTTAGGAGCCTTAATGTATCTTCTGTTTTCTCAACAGACACAGATTTCCACACTTTTGTTGTTGTTTTTGCCATTATATAGGTATCGTTAAAAACAGTGATAGTGGTGAAAAGTCTTGCTGTTGAGGTAATGTTGAGTGCAGAAGCTTAGCCTCAAGTATTTTTAATTATTTTTTCATTGTTACCAAAATAAATGGAACAAATGGAGAAAGTCTAATTGATTTACCTTAATTTATCTGAATGCTTTTGATAACATTTGACATCATTTTATTAAACTTGATGAAGAAGGGAGAGTGATGGAATGTTTTGTTCTTCCCGCTGTGTTATTTTTGGTAAGTGTCTGGGGTGCTTTTAGATAAACTACAGAGCTAAGTCTGAACAAGAAAGACCTAAATATCCAGTGAATTACTCCTATTTGCATTGAGAAATTAACCGTAATTAGCATTCAAGTTTTAATGATATTGTATTTGTGAAGCTGATAAGGCCTCTGGGAGCGTGGTTGCAAGGAACTTCTATTGTTTACTATATGCAAATCTCTCCACTTAGCTTTAATTAGAGGTTGAAACCTGGAGCAATTATCAGCAGTTGCTTTAGTATTAATGAGCTTGACAGAGCTGTCCATCATGGTGTTTTATATGATTGAGAATTATAATATTGAATCCCAGTTGGTTCACTGTTCAAAGAACTTGCAGCCTTCATCAAGCAGAACTGTTTCATTTAGTGTGCCGTGCATTTTGTTAGTTCCAGTCATCGGAGAGACTGAAGTCCTTTTAAATTTCTATAGCTGCTATTTTCGGCATGCTGATGGGAGAATATATGAGAGAATGTCTTTTAAGGCATACATTGCTAATAAAATTCGTAAAATAAATGGTTCTAAGGGCAGTTATGTGGTTGCAATATAAAATTTAGTTGCTTGACGTCCCAATAATACAGTTTACAATAAGTGTGTTGGCTGATGAATTTCCTCACAAAATTAGCTGATGTCTCCTCTGGCACTAGAGTATTTCTATTCATACACTGTTTTTAGAAGAGGACAACAAGAGAGAGGTAAGGAAAAGAGAGAAAAAGCTTATAATGTCTAGCCCTGTAAATGGCTTTATTTCACACTTGTGGTAATGGAAGACCTAAGCCCTGGTTGCTTCTGTTGCTGCTCTTTTATGTTCTTTGGAAGAAGCAGCTTTTGTGTGGAAGAAATAAAAAGTTTCCAATGAAGATCTGTAAAGAGGAAAAAAAATTAGAAAATGCCACTTGATGTTAGTACTTTCAGTGAATACTGTGGAAAGTTTTCTATTTTTGGACTATTTCTTTGTAAAATGAGTCTCCATGATGCTTTGAAGGAGTAGAATAGCTACAAAGGTATATAAACAAAATTTACGTGTAATTGATGCTTGATATTTGTGTGTTTTTTTTTTGTAGTTTGGCAGACAGCAGAGTATAATTGTGAAGTCTCTTGTGCTCCGGCAGGACAGGCCAAAGCAAAGGGCTGGTGGTGTTTTTAGCATCTCACAGTCCCTTAGGACATCAATGACTTCACAGCACCGAATGACAGAGTAGTGCCACCGACACTTCTGAGCACTGGGGCGTGGAATGCTATATTACTTGTGTGTGTGAATACATCCTGGAGGTAGAAGTTTTTTCAGCAGGTCTGAGAAGCTGGAAGCGTTTACGGAGCATCACTTCATTAGGTGCTATTGAGCAGCCCTGTGTCCGAAAGCACACGGGTATTTGGTGTTCACCTGATAGGATGGGAAACATCTCCACATGTGCTTGCAGCGTTTCCCTGCCCCTGTTGGTTTGCCTCTTACCTGGCAGCCCTTCCCTGCTGTGGTGGCCAGCAAGGTGTTTTAAGTGACCCTGGAGCAGCCAGTGATGCTCCCCAGTGGGGAAAATGAGCTCTGAGGTAGTTTACAGCAGGAAAGGAGATGTGTTTTGGGGTGTGCTGCCCTGCCTCAGGGGCCTGAGTTTGGCTTCTCATGTGGTCAGGGACTGTCGTCCTCGCTGCAGGTGGTTTTTTTCCTTTAGCTGTGGGTCGGGGTGACCTCGCCTCCCTGCGCTGCTCGGGACCAGCTGCTGTTTGCCAGACAAAGCTCGGTTAAGCTCAGGGAGCTGGAAGGATAGCATTGAAACAGCAAGCCTTGTTTTTCACTGGGAGGACAGCTATAGAAAGTTTTAAAAGGCTAAATAACAGTGCATGTTCTAGATCAGTATCTTTGACAGCTAAATACTGCGGGGAGAATAACACACTGAGTCTCAGTTGTTTGTAATTCAAACTAAGCTAGCTTTAGCTAGGTGGAGCAGAGCTATGAATCAGATATGCAGTGCCGGCACCAATTTATTCCTCCAGGAAAACACAGCTCATAAGCCATGCACTTTTTAGTGAAACCATGCTTTTTAATTTATTTTCTAGGTGAGCAGAGTGAGGTTAAGGGACTAATACATGATCATGGAGGCAATCAGCTGGTTTTATTATACCGGTTTGTTATGCAACTGCATTGTATCAGAAGTGTATTAAACAGTGATATTGTTAGGTATTTCATCTTTGGGAAAAGGCTAGGTAGGGATCACCAAATTAGTAATCAGGCCGGCTGATTAGAAGCTATTAATTACTAACTAGCTTGCCAAATCATCATCTCTCCCCTTCTGGTCTGTGAGTCACAGCTCCTGTCCACGGTGGGGGCCAACTTGGGTGTAATGGTATGTAATAGTGATCTATAATTCACACAGTGCCTGGTAATTTGATTTAAGCAACAGACCTTGCAGACGGCTATAAAGGATAACAGACAGCAAATAAATTACCTCCATGTGGCTTGTGTGGGCTGTCCTTTGCCAGTTCATTATCATACAGTGAAAACAGGATCTGCTTTGCCCACCCCCCAATGTAAGAGGGAATTCAAAAATTGCTGCACATAGCTTATTATTGATCCTTTCCCAGCTGTTAACTTCATAATAATATCATACTTATTGTTCATACCTAAATTACATGCAACATTCATTCTTCAAAGGTTTGTTTCCCTCGTGTTTTTTAGCAAACAAACTGTGATTTAGCATGGCCCTAATTCACTCAGGTTCTATGGTTCCAAGAAAAGGAGAAACTGCTCTGTTGGTGTTTTAGATACCGTGAAGCTTTTTAGGCATGCTGACCGTTTAACATTCTATTATTAATCTTTGAACTTATAGTAATACATATTTAACTGTTACTGTCTTTATGGCTCCTATTAGTTATGTTCGCAAAGATAAAAGACCTATAAATTACTAGTGAATCAAAACCAATGTTTAGCTATATTTATTCTTCTATTCGGGCAATGTTTCTGTTGTGGTTAAGGACTCTTGTTCTTGTTAACATCCCATTACTCTTTTACATTTATAGCTGTTCATCAGCAACAGCTTTGTTAAAATTTCCCAAGCATGCGGCACGGTTGACATTTCTTACTGCCTTCTGCTGGCAGTGTTTTTTGTTGGTGTGTTGGTTCATCTTCATGTTCCACCTGTTTTGTTTGCATGTATGACGTCTGGGTGGCAGAAACCTGGGGAGAGGGAGGTTAGGGTATTTTGTATTATACATGTCTTTTACTTGGAAATTGGAAATATGCTTCATGTTAATATTTCTCTTAGGAAAGCTTTTACTTAGTCTTTGATCAGATGCAAACCATATCAACCAGTAACCATACTGAACATATTAAATAAGGTTTGGAAGCAGGGATTGTATTTGCTGGGTTGCAATTGGCATTTTAGAAGGTGCTGTTGTTTGTCCTAGATTTAACTCTTTGGATTGCTTACATTAAATTTCTTCAGCACTTGCCGAAGTGATAGATCTGATAAGTTTCACAGTAAACAACTCAAGGTCACTGCGACTCATCCCGCAAGTCGCTTCTCGCTGTGGAGCAATCACTTCAAGGCACATGTTCCCTATTTAGCGGCGAGCAGGAGAGATGGGACTGTGTCTGCTTTAGAGCAGCTTTGATCTTTTTTCCCCTCCCTAACAGTGCACAATGGTAATTACAGTTCCTTTTAAAACATATTAGAGAGGTAGGATAATAAGTGAAAAGGGAATTTTCAGTCATTTTCAGAGTCGATGAATGCATTATTAACTCCCAGTGATTTTGCAGATGCTATTTCTGCCAGATGAGCCTGAATGAGTGCTGCTTGCCAGATCAGCTATTTAAGGACCACTGTTTTCTGCACTCAGCAAGGAAAGGTTCTAGTCCAGCCTGTGTAAATCCCAACCTGGGAGGATGGGTGTCTGTTAGGGCTGCCAGGATTTTACGTTACCCCAACTCCCATTCTGTTGTCTACAGCAAGACCAAAAACCCTCCTAGAAAGTGCCCTTTTTGATCAGTGGAGCCTCGAGTGTCTGCCACCTTTCTACATCACAGAAAAGAATTAGCTTTGTGGATGTGTACAGGCAAGTCGGTGAAACTGAGGAAGACTGCTATAAGGCAGCCCCTTCCAAGAGGAAATGAAACCATCCCATATGGATTCTGGAGCACCAACACTCGTGCAAGGAAGTCACGTGTTTTCTCTGAAGACCTAGCAGATTGCACTTGTGCAATTGAGTGGTGGGGTTGTTGTCTTTGTTTTACAGCATGCAAAACTTGAATAAAGATGTTGTATGTGACTGTGCCTCCCTTGACATCAAAATATTATAACAATCCAACTGATATGCTAATTTTAAATAGGAAAGCTTTGAGCTTTCAAAATAAAACTTTTAAAATAAAAAAAATAAAATTTTTAAAAACGTTTTAACGTTTAAAAACGTTCTAAAATAAAAGTTTTAAAATAATAAAAAAAGTTTTTAAAATTTTCCTATCCAATAGGTCTGTATGCTTTTTTAGGTTATTTTGACTTTTTAGACAAATTCTATGCATAGTAAAGTCTGTAATGGAATTTCTGAGCTCATAAATAGTAACACAGCTAAGCAATCATTTTTAATAATCCACTGGCAGTATTGCTTAGCAAGAAAATGTGTACATCTCGAAATGACTTCAGCAGAAAACTAATCAAGCTTAGTCACACTCTTTGAATGACTAACTTCTGCCTAGCAATTTTGTTTGATTTCTCATATGCTATAAGAAATGCAGTTTTGTGGTTTCATGGAAGATTATCAAAACTAATAGCTTTTCAGAAGAGCTCTGCTGTTGAAGAATGTGATAGGATTTCTATTATCTTTTTTTATTTAATTTCTTTCCTGGACAATATTGCAGGACTAAACCTGTATTTCTCTATTTTGTTCGGTCTTGATGGTTGTAGCTCCTAATATACTGTAGTTATCGTTCTTGATATGTCTGTTTGGATGTGGGGAAGGAAAAAAATGACAGCCAGTCAAAACATCCATGTGATGCTGTAGAGTCTTTATTCTGATTACGTTAACAAGTGGGATCTCAGATGCGTAGTTTGAAATGTGTGTGCCATAAAATGGCAAACAAGGAAAGAATTTCCCAACCAGACAAGTAGTGCAACAGAAACTGTAGGATGATGACTGCAAGTTGTTCCTTTAAAAAGTTGATTTTTCAGAGATCGAGCAAAACGTTTGTTCCTAAGAGATTTTTTTAATCAGATCTGTTGTTTACGTGACAGTTTTTAAAAGTTTTTAAGAGGACTTTCTTGATTCTTAAGCATTTTGTTGTATATCCTGGTATGAAATATTTGGGGAACAGATAAATGTAAGGAAAAGTCATATAATATTAGAATTATGTTAAAGAATTGCCTTAACAATTTCATTCTTTCACAGACAAAATAATACTAAGGATATAGAGTAGATATTTTCTGAAAGGAAGCTTAATTTGACTTTCATCAAATACCTTTTCTGAAGACGTTGGTCCTTTTCAGGATTCACTTGCAGAATTATTTCTACAGAAAGAACACAAAAAAAAATTGTAGCAGGACTTAAAGTTGGACTTGGCCCTTATCTTTATCATTAAGGGATAGAAATGGAGTTTAAATCCTTCCTTCTCCATCTTTTAATTTTCTCCTACTGAATAGTTACTACTATGTTTTAGTGTCTCACTCATTTGTAATGTTTTTATTTTACCTATTTCTTCTGTCTTGCCCTTTAGTGCACCTGATGTCTTTCAATAGAAGGCATCAAATGGTTTTTACAGTAGAGTGGCTTCAGAGAGCGGGGAAAATAGTTTTAAATCTACTGCAATAAGAGCTCAGCATATTTGTTGTCTGATGAGCTTTTGTTTTGAGTCGGCAGCAGGAACGATTGTGCAGAAGCATTCGTGTCCTTGCTGCGGTTCTCTCAGTCACTGAAACAACTGATGTTGGAGCTGAAGGCGTTAAGCTGGCAGTGACGTCTCGTTCATACAAAACTTGCTGTTTTAAATGACTTTTAATGTGATGTTTGCCTGTGTCAATAAAGACTTGGTTCTAGGGGAAGATGGGTTTAGGCTGTGCAACCAGAGGTGCTCAGGACTGAACTAACGAAGCCTGGGGACGGTGAAGGGAACTAAGTGTCTCCTGCTCTGGGGAGAGAGGACCGTGCATCACCCTTGCAGTGTTGTGGAGCACAGCATTGGCTTTTTGATGAGTCAAGCAAGAATGCAAAACCATTCTTTTCAACACAGTTACTGTTAGCATTGTCAGCTTAGCAGGGACCTTTCGTTTTGTTTACTGAGCACACGGTTAGTTGTGCTCTTCCTTATGCTTTGAGAAAACAAGAAAAAGGAAGAGTTAATGGTTTTATACAGTGGATTGAGCTCTTTTTACTATGGTTTTAGTTGCTTGTGCTGTGTGATGGTATTGGATGCCAGGAATTTGTATAGAGAGAGATTTTAAAATGATTTTCATTTTTTCTTCCATAAGCTATTCCTTTGCGGTGGCCTCAGTGGCGCTCAGAAAGAATGATGCCCTGGATTTTGACTTGTGCAAAATTTTGCATTCTGTACTTGGATCAGGAGGCTGGCCCTCAAATATGATGTGTTTCTCCTTATGACATTCTTTGGTAACGCATTATTATGTAGTATGAGATGGATGAGTTTTCTGAGGTGGACTGCAGTTACCTGTTTTCTATATGTCATTACTGTTAACTAAACAAATGTCACCATCAGGGTAGAAGCCTGTTCCAGTTTCATTAATGGGATTTTGCTGCTGACTTCAGTGGGATTTGATTTCAGACCTTTTACAAGTTCTACAACTTTCCTCTATTTTCCTTATTTTGGCAAAAATAAATAATAATAAAAATGTAAAAGCACAGTGTTAGTGTGGTGAGGCACCTGGAAACTTGACACATCATATTTTGCTTTGTTTAGACCTGCGACAGCAATATACAAAAATAAACCTTTCCAAATTTGTGTCAGTTTTTGTTGAGCCATCTGGCTCATCCTGTAAATAAAATATGTAACAATCAGGAAAGCGTTTATGGCCTATCTAGTGTTGGTACTAGTAAATTGAAATTCTTGTAAATTTAATAATGTTTTAATTTTTAGTCCCTTTATCAAATTGCACTGTTCTTGTAGCAGGAGCACCAGAAAGGTTGTAATGATTCAGAACAGAAATCTTGCTCGCTTAGTCTCTGCTTGCAGAGTGGCTAATAGCAAATGCTCGAGTAAAAGTGTGAGAAAAGGAGAAGCGTGCAGCGATATGGATATATTTAATCTTTGCTTTTTTAATCTTCACTAAGCACTGAGCTGATGTTTTTGTAGAATTATATATAACTCCAAGCTCTTGTTTCTGAGTTCTAATAGCTAAATTACAGCTTATCATTGTGTAAGTGAAGTTAGGAATGTTTTTTCAATGTGTTAATTTACATTTGTCAACATAGTATTTCATCTGCCATTTCATCACCTAAGCAGTCAATTATTGTGGCATCTTTCTGCAGCTGTTTGCAGTGGGATTTGGTTTTTAGCTGTCTTGAATAGCTTCTCCCAGGCGCTGGGCCCTGCCAAAGGACAGGTTTGTTGGTTGGCTTATTGATGCTTTCTTGGCTGCTGATGGCTGTCTGTGCTGAGCCTTAGAGGAGTTGGCAAAGGGGTGTGTGCGTGTGACTGTCCTGAGACTTCAGTCTTGAGGGTTGAAACTCTTCCAAATATTTCAGTAAGGGATTGATTGCACCTATCATTGTTAGAAATGCTTTTGAGCATTTCTTTGCCTCTTTACTGTAAAATTTATAGTAGTTCATTGGAGTGTTTTTTGTTGTTGTTGTTTGTTTTTGTTTTTTAAACTGGTAGGTGTAAGACTGGCTTTTCAGAGTCTTTCTCATGTGATGTGCCCATCTAAATCAGCTTCTGGCTTGGTAGTCTTTGGCTTTTATAGGAAATACATTTAGAATCAGAAACACTGCACCCATGCAGATGTTGCTGATATTTTTGTGTGGGTTAAGGCTTCTGAAGTCAGATGCTCCTTTTGGCAGGCCATGGTCCAAATCTGTCAGACTTTACAATTTAACACTTCTTCCAGAGACTGTACTCCCCATTGCCCTGCTGTTAGGAAGATCAGTGTGCTTTCTCTGCTCTTACTGCTCGTGCTGGTATTGCTGTCCATCTTTTTTTCCATAAACGATCCATTCTCACTGTATTGCAGAAAACATTTCTCTGTGCAGCCGCCTTCTCTGTCAGTGGCCTAAGGCATTGTTGGTGAGCTCCTACTAGTGAACAAACTCTGGACGTTCATAGGAAACTAAACTGCTGTCAACATTTCTAGATGGATGCCTCTGAGAGACATTGGGTTGCTTGGCTCCCAGCAGGGAGTGTAAGTCAACGAATGACTTCACTGGTGGGAAGATAATAAAGGAGTTTTGCTTAACATTTGCTACTTTGTCTTTCATTAGTGTCTTAAGAACCCTACTCTCAAAAGATTTTCTGTTTCCCGTGAAGAAATGCCACACATCTGTGGTATGGTGTTCTGGGAAAGGAACTACATGCCTTAGGCAGCCTCATTAATTCACGCATGTGTGTGTTTAATAGAATAATTTTAAGTATGACCCACTAGATAGTCTAGATGTTTTGTGAAAATCTTCTGCCCAGATCTGGCTATGTTTTGATCATTGTGTGCCTGGGGAGAAGCAGCACTTCTTTTATTTCCTTAGAGAAAAGCCAGTGTGATGAGGATTGTCAGGAGCATTTGTATTTTTAATTATTATCTGTCTTGTTCTCTGATGTTGACTTGAAAGCCATAGACCCTCCAATTATAGACTCATGAAATTGTAATGTAAAGTCTATACGATGGTGTTTGCCCTTCCATTTCTCTTCAATGCAGTGAAAGTTTCCCTTCAGTGTTAGAGGAAGGGGAGTTGAAGCAAGGCTGTGTAATCCACTCTGCAACTCCTTCATGTTGAACTTTAGGCTCTCTTTTTCCTTCAGTACACATGGCTGAGAAAGGAAAATTGCAGTAATTTGTGTCTTTCATTGCAAGAACACTTTGGGATACTCCTCTTGCCTATTTTCTATTTACAGCAGAGTTTGCCCAAGTGGAAAACGCAGCAGAAGACACTCTTTCTTCCTCAGATGCCACCTACTGATTTCTTTCATATTTTCCTTGAAAATAAATCTTACAGAAAGATTTCTTGCTATGGCTCTCATAGTCTCCAGTTTTCCCATTTTACTGCTGTCAGCCTCACGTGGGCACGCAGCACTTCCCTCTTCTGTAGAGCGACATAAGACAACCAGCTCAAAGGGTTTTTAAATGTGCGTGCACTCGCCTGGCTTCCGTTAGAGGCGTAAGGAGCAGTAGTGTCTGAGTGACGTCAAGAGATGGAAAACCTTGGAGGATGGAGAAGGAAGCCTGGGGCTTGCAGAAAGCCAGGGCATGTGCAGACACATCCCAGTGACAGCTTTTGAGATTTAAAAAAAAAAATAAAAAAATGTAGACTTTCCTTGGTAATGGGACAGATCTGGAACACTTCGGAAGATGAGTGGAAAACCCACTTCTCTTTGAAAAGTGAATATGAAATCTCTGTTACAACCTGTTAATTGAAAGACTGTCTTGTGTATCTTCTGGTGTACTTCTTGAAAGGAAAGACGTCAGAGTCACTTTTAGAAGGAAGCTTTCCCCTAAAGGAGTATTATGCAGGGTAGTTTAAGAAAATGTATGGATGATGACAGAACACAAAATACAACCCCGTGAGAAAGCATGTGACTTGAGATGTGGGGCTGTATTTAACTGGTGGTGATGTTTTGCTTTTAAACAACTTTAAATAATAATAATCGCCCCATCCTCTTTCTTCGCAGCCTAAGTCAAGATGTCATGGGATTTTGTATGTTCATACGTTGTTTAAAAAATACTAAGAGAGCTTTGACAGAGGCTTCATTTGGAAGGAAAAAAAAAGTCCTTTATATATTAAAGTGGCTACTGTAGGACGGCTTATTTTCTCAATAATTATTACACTTTCTCTGGGATTTTTTTTTCCCAGAGAACACAATTTAAATGTCAGGCTTAAATAATAGTTTTAATAATTTTCTTGTTTTTATTCTTGGTACTGGAAACTTTTAGTAAAGATTTTTAAGTCATTAGCAGTTACATTTCTTGACAGTTAAATGCAAATTTCATAATCTTATCAGTTTTAATTTGTCCTGGTGTGATGAGAGAGAATTAGGAGGTTGGTGTAATGCTTGTAGTCAAGGACACACACTTTTAAATCTGTCTCTATCTCAGAAATCTTGCAAAACTGGTGATTGGGCAGCCTTTGAAGATGTATATAAATCCTTGCTGACTGTTGGAAAGTGATAGACAGAAGGTTTTCAAGTAGAAACAGGTTGTGACAAAGCAGTTGGCAGGAATATTGGATTTTGGAAGATTCATTAAAATCTCAAAATCTGATCTCACAGGCAGGAAGAAGCAACACTTTACTTCTGAATGATTTTTGAAGGACCACAGAAAGATGCAGCAGTTTAACTGCCTTATTAATCACACTTTATTGCTTTTTTTACCCATTGGAACAAGGAGAGTCGGAGGTGTCCTGCCATTTTGCATAACAGACTCTCATTTTGTTGGACTTGGGTGTTAACATTTCGGTCCAGCAGAAAGATTCGTGAGTTTTAACTGCATCCTGATTCCACTGATGGATGGATTTTGCAGTTTTGTGTTGAAAGATTTGGGAGGGGGTGGGCTTATACAAGCTTCATTATTTTTTAAAATCAACTTTTTTGAGTTCTAATTCAGTTTTTTGAAGGGAAAAATTGGTGATTGAAAATGTCACGCTACTCCACTGAGGTCTCTTAGTGGGGGAAAAAATGGGGAATGAAAGTGGCTGTCAGAATAAGAAAGACAAATCATGGAAATGCTGCACAGTATGAATATGCATCACTGAGAATAATCTTTCTCTAATAATAATCAGCAAGCCCATATGGATGTGTTTCTGTCTTATTCAAATGTGAAAAGGAAGTAGTCAGCACTAGATTCAGTTTCTGTTCAGAAATGTTGTAGGTTTCATTGTTTCTTGCCATGTTGAGGCAAATTCAGAGGTTTCTGGTACCTTAGTCTCCAAAAAAGCCCCATCCCCTACTTGTTCTCAGAGCTCCCATCTAAACTTAAAATCATGTCTCAATTAATATTAGGAACGTTGGAAGCTTTATTGAAACCATTGGCAAGAAGACTGGTATTAAATCTTGTGGATTTACTTCAGAGCTCTCCTGTGGCAGTGAGTTCCACAGTTTAATCGTGTGTTATTGGAAGTGAGGGTAATGTGACCCACAGTTTCACAATATGAGAAAAAGAAAAAAAGAAAACAGAATTGTTTGCTGTTTCTGTATATTAACCACCTTTGTACTTCAGTCTTCCATGTTATGCATCTTCCTTCTGACATGTGAGCACACCGAATATTTAAGCCAGTTTAAAGCAAGCCTCCTGGGACACCAAAAGCAGAGCAGGAATGTTGTGTGGGCGTTTGCACAGGCTGATTTGATCTGCTTCATTGCATGTAACCCAGTGCAATGTAGATGTAGCTGAAGGTAAATGATTCCAGTCTTCTCGATCGCTTTTCATGAGGACTTTTCCAGGCAGTTCAGGAGTCTCTGAACCCTCTCTAATTCTACAAAATACGTTTGGTGCTACTTGGTGTGCTCATAACCTCTCAAATCAACCATGCTGACACCTGTCCACTGTGTGCCAGAGTTTGCAATATGTTGGGCTTCCTTTATAGCAGTGATCCCAGTTAATATTTCTGCAATATCATACATAAGAACAGTTATGAGATATTTGTTATATTTAACTCTGAGTTAACTCAATTTTATTAATGTCAGTCCATGAACTTTAGTCGAATGCTTAATATGCTCTAATATACTCAGATATATTATTTCTTTACTTTTTCCACCCATCGTTAAGGTTGAATATACCTTTTTTTCACATTCTTCTGAGTACAAGGAATTGTTGGAGAAGCCAAGGCTCTCCTAAACTCTAAGGTCAGTGTGCTCACACACAAACTAAAATCTACAGGGTAGAACTGGAAACTTAAGACAAGATATTTATGAAATTAGGTTTTCTGAAAATGTAGAGACATTTGAAATATAAACGAAGCCATCGTCACAATTTGCTGTATTTTTAGGGGGAGTTCCCAAATGAACTAGAGGTGAAACTCTTTAAGTGAAGTCAGAATTGCCTGAGCAGAAATCTTTCAAAAATGCCATCCTTCTTGGTTTGTGAGGGGGGTAGCAGTTGTTGTTAAGCTCCATTGTGCTTTAAAATTCCTGGCACATGCTAATTTTCTGTTTAGATAGGGATTTAAATGTCCTTAAAATGAAATGGTCATGTTTTATATGCCCGGAGGGAAAAGAACAGCAAGAGTAAGCAAGTAGAAGATGGTCTCTCGACATTCTTATTTGCATACAGACATTACAATGCATTGACCACTGCTAAGAAAATGCCATAAATGCCATGTTATTTTAGAGCTGTGATACTGCAGTTAAATTATAAGAGGTAATTTTCTATGGAAAGATGGAGGATAGTCTGTGAGCTATTTCAATATCTTAACTTCTTTGGAAGTGGAGAAAATGAAGTTATTTTAAGTGCAGTAAAAAGTTTCTCATGCTCAAACACATTTTTTGTGGATCTTTCTATATAGAACCTTTTGAAAAGGTAGAAGAACAGTGTAAAATGTTAATGCATGGCTCGAAGTCTTGTTGGTGAGAAGCAGCAGAGTGTTCAGTATGAATAGATCGAAAGTTTAGATAAATTACATTTTTAATTATGATTTGTGGCCACTTAACAATATGAGAAACATAAGAGTTACATTGGCATAGTGTTATTGATGATACAAGTTGGAAGGAATAGATCATTCTCTTCATTAGTTACACCAACAGCACACGGTTTAAGATGACAGAGTGCGGCAGAATGACTGGTTGCTGCAACATGGGAGGACTCCTGAAGAAGCAGGGGTGGTTCATAGGAAATACGGAGATAATTCTTTATTTCTGAGAGTGGGCCAAACAACAAAAGTATCTGTATGTATGCATTATGGCTTTTCTCCTTTCTTTATTCAACCTTTCTTAGGCCTGATTTAGTTTCTCTGCTTGTTGGACTCAAGCCCATGCTCAGAGTCTTACCTGAACCTAGTTTAGTGTTTAAAGGGTTACAGTGCATTTGGGAAGTGATCGATGATTTAGACTCTCAGGGAAGCTCCCTTTAACTTTTGGTACTTATTCATGAATAAAATACTAAATTCATAGTTGTTTGCTTGATGCATAAGGCATGGCACAGTTGTGCATCTGTTTTCCAGAACATCTGATGTCTTTGGAAATGCAGCATGTAAATTCTCACTTGGCTATATAGGCAGGTGCATTCATTTCTTCTGTCTTTTGGAGGGGGTGAAAAGGAGGAAGAAAGGAAGCTCCTCCCTATGTAATGCATACAAAACCAAACAAAATAAAGTGCTTAAAGTATACAAATTTCACATATAATTTCAAAAAGCTTATTCAAATGAGTTATCCAGTGAATTCTATTTTTATTTACTTATCACTGAAGGATACTTTCCAGAAAAATGCCATCTTTCAACTCCCAGCCATTTCAGTCCAGAAGAAGTTGAACAACAAAAATTTTTAATGATATATTTCTGAAAAATGTTTTGACTGTTCATGCAGAAATGGCCAAATCAATTTCTTCAAAGTACCTAAAAAAAAAATTCAGCTTAGGATACAGTCTGATAGGTGGAAATTTTAGACTATATTGAGAAACTGAAATAGTCTTCAATGGAAATGCTATTTTTAGATGACCTTATTGCTCTATAAGCTCTGCTCCTCCCTCTATTAAAATAAGCAGTCTGAGAAAATTTGGTGTAATATCTATCTGTAAAGAACCCTTTGGCAAGAGTGTAGATCTGTGAAGGAATTGTATTAAGTTAAATAACTTGTTGAATCAGGGGCTCAACCATTACATAAAAGTAACCTAAATGTGTATAAATGAACAGGGGCAATAGATGATGTAAGGTAAAACTTTAAACTCAGTTTTTAAAATCCTTTCTGCCCTTATCTCTTTCTGCTATTTAAAGGCTGCTCTGAAACTGCCAATATCTCTTTGATCCACTAATTCTGTGGGCAACACAGATAGTGCTTGCTCAACTTGTCCATTTTTTACAGCAATTTTTGTATCTGATAGGTTTTTTTTTACTGTCAGTAATAGAATAGATCCTCCATCTCAAAAGCTGCAACTTCATTGGTGCATATAGATTTTACACCCATGACAGGTAATTGCTGTGTCACTTGCGGCTGGACTGTCTGCAACTACAAGAAGCTTATCCTTAGGCAAAAGCGAAGCTGAAGATGTGATACAGACACCTACTTCTAACAGCGAGAACTGCTGGCTCCAGCATTGCTACCTGGTGGGTAACGATACAGGCATTGATAAAAATGTGTCATGCTACAGACATACCGCAAAGTTTCAGTGCTGAACCTTTACGTCACTGTAAAATCCACAAGAAATTAGTGGGAGCTTCTATAGTGAACCTGCATGTTATTTGTAGTCTCAGTCTCTCACAAGGGCATGTTTCCAGAGCCTCTAGGGAGGAGACCATTTTTGTGGACTGCCAGTGTCAAAAATGCATTGCAGCTCATCAGGACAGCATTGCATTGCTGATACTTCACTAACCCAGCCTCAGCATAACTCACAGATGACTTGGGGTCGATGTTTAAGGCACAGTTCCAGCCCATTCCGTTTACATCTTTTCTGTCATACTTTAACTGCTTCCTAATCTTATTTCGCTCTTCAACAACCTTCAATACTTTAATGCCTGAAGGATTTTTTAGATTAATTTTTTATTACTACAGTACAACCAGGCTGTCATAGCTCAGTTGTCCCTCTCCTTAGATTTGGTACTGTGATAGGACTTGCCTTCCTGGATTAGACGTGATGTCCTTCCATCCCTGACCCTGGCACTGGCAAGTCTGGCTGATTCAGGGAGGCAGTTCTAGTACCGAGCTACTGAAGTGGGGGCAAATCTCTTTGTTAATGAGTTTGGAGATCAAGCTGAACATATTGATGCTGCTTTACTTTTTCTTTCTTAAACGGAGGAGCTGGTACGTTTTCTTCAAAGCTGACACTTTTTAAGATACAGGTAGCTAGGCAGCTGATCTTTGACAAGCTCCTAATGATGAGCCTCCTAACAACTTGTCTAAACCTCCTTTCCAGCAGTTTCTAGCTCTGAGGTGGGGAGATTACTCATTTCTTCCTGAATTTTGAAAGTTGGTTAATTAAAACACTTGGATAATGAAATCTTAATAATTGAACTGCTCAAAAGACAAGTTTTACAAAAAATTTATAGATCTTACAATTTTCTTTTGTTCCAATTGTGGGATGAACCAAAAATCTTTTTCTGAACAAATGAATCTTTTCCCCCAAACAAAGCAATATTGCAAAAATGCAGGAACCCTGGCTTGAGGCTAAGCCATAGCCTTACATATAGGACAGTCTCCTGAGCCGTGAGAAATGCATGTTCCCCTGGCTCTGCAGCTTTTCTCTAAACATTTGCTGGCCATGTCAGCCTCTTCGTTGGCTTCTCATGATGTCCCCATCTTACTTATTACAGTTAATTAAATATTCATTAAGATGAATATTTTATATGGACAGAGAGACTGATGCTAAAAATTAGGGAATTTGTCATCACTGGGGAGACCATGCGAGTCGTCTGTTAGTCCTCTTGCTGAGAAAGCAAACATCGAGTTGTCTGTATAAACAGAGCAGTTTCGACAGGACAGGTTAAGTGACAGCCCCCAACTCCTCAATCTGCTGGCTAGCGAAGTTGCTCTTGAAATAGGTGTGAAAAGGAATTTAACTGCTTTCATCACCTTATACCACATATGTTCTTCTACCACGCTGAAGGAACATCCACAAAGTGAATGTGGAAGAAATAGCTTTAGGTTCTCGTTGGGTTTTATGATGACCATCCTTCACCTCATGCAATATGTGTATCTAAAACTTCTAGTCAATTGTGGTGGAAAGCTTTTTCCTCCACGTGAAAGAAAAGGAAGAATCACATATGAGTTGGAAAGAGATGCCAAACAGGCCAGCTCTGAAATCGGTCCGCTTCAATAAGCTGCTGTATTGATCTGCTGCATGCTGTCATTATGGCTACATCTGACTGGGAAAAAAACCTGTAAAACTTTTTATTTTTTGGCAGAGTTAGAAATAATGTGATTGCTTGCTCTGTGACAGCTTCTCTTTCTTTAGTCTCCTGAGTTCAATACAGTGTCTATCATGTATGCATAAGGTTTTTGTCAGATGTTGAGTTGTTTTTTAATCTGAGCTTAATTGAAGTCTGTTGCATATTAATGGCACCCTTTTACTCTCTTGCTGGAAGTTAGCTCTAAGATGTTAAAATGGAGTATTTGCTATCTCTGGTACTTGTTTAGAGTCTTCCTTTGGGGTGAAAAAACAAGCTTTGCAAGAAGAAAGTGTGCGTTTGATATAGTGAATCAAATCAGTCTCTAAGGAATGTTAATGAGTCTAATTACTCAAAATTGTGATGCTTGATTGTTTTACTAATTTGGGAGGAGTTGGTGTTTTATCTTAACTGAGCTAAGCAGTTTTGATGACATTTAAGAAAACGTTTTCAGGAAAAGAATGAATCCAATTTTCGTTTATTCTTTCATTTGCTTTTGGTTCTTGGCAAATATTTTCAGATTAAAGTCAAACAATTAAGGTGGGATTCTGTTTTGGTTACTATAGAATATTAATTCCCTAATATATTATTGTACACAAGTGAAGATTAGATAGGTTTTGGTAAAGGGCAAATGTCTGTTAGTTATGTCTGGGATTTTTTTATGATATGCCCTAGAACCTTTGTTCTGATCTTTTCAAATCACATGGAGAAAATATTGAACTGAGGTTAGAGACAGGCAAATAGTTATGACCTTCATTTGAGGCATTAAACCTTTGTTTTGGAACAAAGATTTTGTTAGGCTGAAGTGCTATAGATTAAATTTAGATCAAGGTAGTGCTGAAGTTGAGTATAAACTAAGCAAGTACATTTATTCCCTCCACTTTTGACTGAAGGTGGATCTAACTTCTATAATAAACACCCAAGACAGTGATTCACGAACTTTTTGGAGGAAATGGCTGCTTTCAGGGTCTCAGTGTTTGAAGAAAACATCATCGTTCTTCATTGTCGAATGATTTAGAGCTGAGACCTGGCAGTTTTACTGGTTAATGCAATTTGCTGGAGCAGCTGCAAGCTACTGGCTGTGCCTTGCTGCCTGTCGGCTGGGAGCCACTGACCCAGCACGTGAGGAGCTTTGGGGACAGAGGGAGGTCTTGCATGATTTCCTTTAAAAATGAAGATGTAGCTCACACAGCATATTCACGTTCTTCTCTGCCAGTGCCTTTGTCTGTCCTGAACCTCACTTTTAGCAGGTTTCTTTATTCCACCTTTTTATACGTGAACTGCTTGCTGTAACTCAGAGATGGAATTAATGATTATACTTTTTCATCTCTCCGTATTTTATGCCTGAAGAAATACCGATTCCAATAGCTAAGAAATGTTTAACAATTGCATGCCTGAAGTTAGCCTTTGGCAGATGATGTGTAATTTTGTGTTTTCCTCTTGCTTGATTGTGCTTTGGCTCGCTGTTTTGTTTGATATTATTCTGCTTGCAGAGGCAACTTTGCTGGTGTTGCTGCACCTTTTTCGAAGGCAAAGCACCTTTTTCTTTGTCTTCACTTGGTGTGTATCTTAGCTCTGAACTTCATGCCATGAATCAGGTGCATAATTATATCTCATTACTTAAATCACCAATCACTGTTAACTACAAGTGTTTTTCTTTGCCATGACAAGACCTTTTATTATTAGCCATTATCTAATAAGACAAATCTTGACCAAATAACATGAAGAAGAGGAGACCTAAAATTTGTGTAGGAAGTACCCATAAATTTAACTGTGTTAATACTGAGGGTGGATGGATGTGGATGCTATTTTGAGCAGAACATTGCAGAAGTAAAATTGGTTCCAAATCTTTCTCATCTGTTTTGAGAATTTCTCTGCCAAGGTTGCTTAACTTGTATTCTGTTCCTGTTCGCTCACAAAGCTCAGTGTGACCCCCAAAATCAGTAAGGGCTACATTTACTCTTCTTTTAGTCTCCTCAGGCTATAAAGATGTTTATGTATCCATACATCATTGTGTGATACATGAATATGAATGTTATGTATAACATGAATGAGATTGTGCCTTATGGATTGATACATTTAAAAAAAAAGTTTTAGTAATGAGCCATTTTGACAAATGAAAAGTAAATATTGGAGTGTCAAAGGGCTACTACAGGAAAGAAAAGAAAACACACCTATAGCCCTCTAACACAATGCCACATAACGAAATACTTCAATATGTACTTTAAGAAAGTTTCTTGCCTGTTCAAATTTTTTTTATCTCCCTCTCCCATGTACAAGAGGTGCACATTGCATCATTCAGAAACAAATAGAAATGTAATAAAACATCTGAAAGAAGCCTAGTAAGTTCGGTTGACTTGGGTTCCTTTTCATGAAGAATTGAGAACAAGAAATAGTTTCTGGCTTGATGCGTTATCATTTACCTGTACAACACAATGTGAGCAGAATCCTTAGGCATAATTTGATGTGGCTAAAGTATGTGAGAGGCAGTGATATCACTTAAGCAGAGAGAGTGCTCCACACCAGCTAGTCAAAATGGAATCTTTATGCTCAGTTCAGCTGAATTAATCTCTTATATTTCTTCTGCATGGATTGTATTCTGTCTTATCACTACAATAGGACAAACCTGGTTGGAGAAAGAAAAATCTTTGTATTCCAAAACTTCTTTGCTAGAGGCTGATGTAGAAATGCGCAGTCTGTTCTTGCAGTCATGGAGATTCCAGCTACAGCCTATCGACTCTAATTTTGGGGGTAGATTTCTTCGTAAAGGCTTTCTTCTCTCTAAAATGTGAAACTCCCATCAAGGAATATCTAAGCAATGTTGGAGCAGTCTTGTAGATGGGAAACTTACCTTGGAGCTTTGCATGTGCTGTGCTACATCATGTAGTAGTATTTGACTGTTTTTTGTTGTTGAAAGTAAAATTGGTAATGTTTTTTATAAAAACCACTAAAAATTATGAACACTTAAATTTGAAATATGGTTAGTAGATGTGTGTGTATTCTGCACATTAACTACTAGGAGTAATGTATTCATGGCAAGTGGGGAATAAAAAGGTGCTGGTGAAATCTTGCCTTGAGGAAGTCACAACACCATAGCATTGTTTTCTGTTATGTTATGCTGTGGCCAGTTGTGGCAATAAATTCCTGCCTGGCATGTAACCATCCCCAACTAACTTAGCCATGTTTGCACACATGGTTAGTTAACATTTGTGTAACTATTTTGGTCAAATTGCTGTAGGTGCTACAGTTGTAGAGGAGAAAAAAGCTTCACTAAGAAACATAAAAGCAGAGAATAATATACTTGGAATGGAGGAAGAAGGTGCATGAACACCATTGTATATTGCATTTTTAATTCTACTGCTAGTTGATGTTTATTTGCCTCAGGTCACTATTAAAAACAACTTTAGTCAAGGTTCTGGTCAGAGATATTCAAGAATGTTAAATTAACTGAAATCCATTGTAATTCTACTGTGACTTCCCAACAAATGAATAGAATAGTGCTCTAAAATCACTGAAAATCCTTCCCTTAATGTTTTATGGTCAATGTGGAATACGATGTTTTCCAGAAATTCCTTTATGGCTTTGGGAGTAGTGCTCTCTTAGTAGCTGCAGGATGGCATCCAGTTCTGCAGCATTTCTCACAGGGCTCTGGCCTCTTGTGTGCTCCGTTGTGTACTCTGGAGGTCTAAGGATATCTGCCTTTTCCTCATCCAAACTTTAGGCAGTGGCATAAGTAAGATGGGAAGACAGCAGGGTGCATAACAGAGATAACTGGATTTGCTGAAACCTTAAAATGGATTTCAGCAGATCAGAGTTTTAATCTGTAGGAGTATGGGAAGGAAATCTATACTGCATTTTTTACTTCATTGGTGGTTTTGAGGCGTTTCACTTCCTATAATCTCAGCTAGTGCTAGTTTTACCCACTCCTGTTGGTAGGTCGCTTCCTTGTACACAGAAAGTGAACTGCCCCAGAGAGACAAAAAGATGGATGGGTTTGTGTAGCATCCTCTCTCTCAATGATAAATGTGTGTTTTTTAATATTTATTACCATGGTAAATGAGCTTGAAGATCACAACTCTGACTTCTGGATGAAAACCTCAAGTACTTGCACAGAATTGCTGGGTTTCTGTGTTCGTTAGAGGCTTATGCTATAAGCTGTTACAAAAGGGGAACGTTTCTCCACTTTATAACAAATAGGCTACAGATCTTTATTGAGGTCAATGGCTTGTAAGTTAGAAAACGTATCTGCAGAGCTTTTTGAATTACACAGGACTCCAAGGGACAATTAAAGTTGTTGTTATATATGTTTATATATGTGTGTGTGTCTGTTTATGTATATAAAGTGTCACTGATGAAAATGGAGGATCATAAAAGGGAATTTAGTGACCAAATGCAAAGTTACAGAAAAGAATGATTGCTGTTCAGATAGTTACAAGCAATAATGAGTAAAAGACTTGCATTGCTCTTATTCCCTAATACATTATAACTATAAGATTCATGGTATCATCCAGAAACAGTTCTGGCATTTCTACTCAATCAATTAATACAGCACTGTCCATTTGTGTGCTTGGACATGTCCAAGAGTTGAGTGAGTATTCAGAACAAAATCGCTTTTCTCTGTCAGGCAGTAGAAAATGGAGATGGTTTTCCATCTTAGCACATTTGTATGCTCCCCTGATAACATGGGGATTGGGGCTTACGTAAAAGCCTGATTCGTTAGTGCTGTCTTGTCTGTCTTTTCTAAAGTAAGAATGTTTGAGTTTTATTTTACAAAGTGGGGGAAGAAATTACCTCATTTGTAAAGCACAGCAGAACTGTGCTGACGTAGCACAGTAGCGTGGTTCATTAACAGAAACTCAAAGCACTCCCATTTTGATATCAGTTCTCCCTCATATATTGGAATCTGCAAAAGTAGATAAGATTTATTATTTAATATGACCTTATTCTTTCCAGTGGCATATGAAAGATATTTGACTAAGCCTTGTTCAGTGTTGACTTTTTTCTACATGTGTACAAAGCAAGTTGAAGTTTTAGCCGCATAGAATAGCTTCTTGATATGAAGAATGTTTTCATGGTAGTGGGGATGTTTCTGTGACTGCGGAGTTTTTTCCATATGAAATCCACCTAAATTTTGAATTAGAGTTGGTTATTAATGAGCCACGTGCAGGCTGAAATTAATGTGATCTTCTATAGAATACAGTGCAGTGATCTTACACTCTATAGTTCATGATTACTTTTTTTTTCCACGGAATACCTGAGGTTGGTCAGGACATGTTGAGGTCCTTTTGTCCAGTGTGCTTGCTCAAACCAGTGTCACTTATAGAAGGTTGCCCAGGACCATGTCCAGTTGGGTTTTGAATTATCTCCAACGATGGAGACCCGACAACCTCGTTGGAAAAAATGTTAAGGTATCATAGAATCATAGAATATCCTGAGTTGGAAGGGACCCTTAAGGATCATCAAGTCCAACTCTTGATACCGCACAGGTCTACCCAAAAGTTCAGACCATGAACTTTGGCCACCTTTACAGTAAAATGTTGTTATTAGCAAGGAATCAGTAAATTTTTATGCCAAGATTGCATTGTTTAAGTTCTTCCATTGAAATTGTTAGTTTATGTTGGGAAAACAGTGTAGACCATAAAAACTAGAGTTGGTAAGTAACTCTTCAGAGGTGTTTAACAGCTCCCCTGTGGTCATTTACTCCAAGGTACCTCCTGCTGAAATCTGTGAAAAGCCTACTGTTGATTTAAGTGGAAGCTTGCGTGATTAGCAGAAGTCTTGAACCTTGGCAGGAACTGGATTACTGTTGTCTTTTGGAGGCATAAATCAGATACACGCTTCAGCAAGGTGTTGTTTGATTTACAGTCTGTTTTTCTATTACTGCTGTGGCAGATTCACTTTATTTGTCAAAATAAAGAAATCATCAAAACAATTATAGGACAAGTTTTTCTATCAGATGAGCAATCTGTGCCTTGCTTTTCAAGCCTATGTGAGTGTGTTACAGGTAGTGTTTGGGGCAGAATGATCAACTAAAATTATTTTGTCAAGGAATGGGTGAAATAATTTCTGGTGCAATGCTCATGAGGGCTGCAAACTACCAAGAATCATTTCTGTTTATTAGAATGAATCCTTGAGGTCATTCTCAGCATATCAAAGCAAAGATCTTAATTAGGATAAGTCTCAGGTCTTGAAGAAATTGATTGCAATAGCCTAGGAAATTGGAAAAGATCTGAAGAGCGTGCTGCTCTTTGCATTGTCAGTGCTGAAATTTTTGATTGAATTAGAAGAAGAGTTTTAATGGCTTTTTGTGTGCAAAAGAGACAGTTTTGTTGTGCATTGGTTAAAGAAAAATACAGTTTTTAAAGGCATAATCCGTTGAAATCAGCCAGCGAAGCGCATGTTACTAAACTAACTCCTGCATTTGTTATTTGCATCAATCCAAGGCTTTCCAGTTACTGTCGATCTATAAATTCATATATATGTGGGTTTATGTATGGATAGATTTATATTATGTATGGACAGAAGGTCATTTAATGTAGAATTATAGTGAAATTTGTTGTGTGATGTATGGAAGCAATCTAGTTCATGTTTCTGTTTCACTTCAAGAAGTGTTGTATAATGACTTTGCCAGTTTGCTCCCTTTTTGCTACACCTGATTTTGATCCTCAAAGAGGGGAGGGCATTAAGCTACCAAAATGATACACAGTAGTGCCAGGTTTTCTGGAGACTATGGAGGACTATGTTAGTCTTTCAGTACAAGAAACTGCGTCTTTTGATCCGAATAGAAAAAGAATTCAGTAATACCACTCTGGGCCCAAGTCGCTGCTTTTTGACATAGTGGGACCCCCACCTGGTTTGACACTTTTTGCTTGCCTGATTTGAGAGCAATTGAGAAGCGAAATAACAGGTGTGCTTTAGATCAGGATTTATATGTACAAGCAAAGCTCTACAAAGAGTTTGTCCATAGCTGCTGGCATTCTGCCTAGGGCTGTGTAGGAATTGCCCTTACAGATCAGAGTGGGAGTCCGTCTAATTCAGGGCTTGCTGTCTGACAGCTGCTTTAGAAGAGCAAGGAAAAAAGGCTGTAGCACACAGCTAAGGGATATCCTGCCGCTACCTACTGTTAATCCCTTATTAGCAGAGGCTAGCTTAAACTCTCATGCAAGAAGACATAGCATCTCTTCTGGAATGCTTATAATGCCAGATACCTTATATTCAAATTTAGTATTTGATTTTTTTTGTGTTGTTTATCTGCTGTTTCAATTTCATGCTCTTGAAGTTAGTTCCATAATTAATTCTGTATTGTGGAAAACAAAACACAAAGCAACAAACAATCACCAGTTCCTTTTGCATTTTCAACTTCCTATTTTTCAATTTCATTTGCTGCTACTTTGATCTCTGTGAGAGGGGCTAGAAAATCCTCGTACATGTTTCTTATGCAATTTATTCCTGTATCATCTTGTGCTTTGCGTGCTTTTATCTATGCCTTCCGTGCTGTCCAGCAGCACAGCGATCAGAAAGGGGTCACGCCAGATCTGAGCAATGAAAACAAGTCCTGTTCCGGCATGCAGCTTACGTAATACATGCAAGTCATAAACAACAGCAGGAGTCACTTGCAGGCAGATCTCTAAGGCAAGAAGATTATTGTGCTCTGCTCTGTTCAATTAAAATAGAGCATTCTGCCTGCTTCGTGCATCATGTTTTGTTATGTGAGCTGGTTTTGAGATGCAGAGCATATGAGCTCTTCCTGCATTGTACCAGGCAGCACAAACGGGCGTGGGATGACGGTATCGCATGTGCATTTTCAAGTTGCAGAATAGATGTCTGCCTGATCTGTGGATTTTTCTTTTAAGTGGTATCTTTCTCATAAATAATGTATTTCAAGTGGTTACTACTGGTAAGAGAAAATAAAGAGAAAGTCGAGGAGCGTTGAACATTTCTATTGCTGTTACGAAACTACAGCCAGTTGCTATGATTTTCTAGCATAAAACACCTATATTGTTTAGCTTCACTGTTATTTTCTTATAGTTAAGCTTGATTTATGATACATATTGAGACCTGTTGGAATGCTGCTATACATTAGGATAGACATAAATCCATTTTTTCTTTTTGAACTAGACATTCCTGCTTACCCCAGCTTGCCACTATTAAATTCTGCAATATCCTTTGCAGGTATTTTCCAAGAGTTAAGCTTATGGTGGCCAGATAACTTTTGTTCTTAAGGTGTTAAAACAAAGAAAGAGCCTATTCTTAGAGCTCTATTGCACTGGGTATGTATCAACACATGACTGCATAATGCTTCTCTGTGCACTTAATGAAAAAAAGAGGAAAATGACAAGGGAAATGTTATTTTTTATTTATTTTTACAACCGTTTGTTCTGCCTACACTGCATATTACTGACCACACATTAAAGATAAAAGGGTAGCTTGGAAAATTCTCAAGCTTTAAAAATGGTTGGAGAGGAAAAATCTTTTGCACCTGGAACAGAAGGACAGACTTAACAAATACATTTCCAGTTTCCCAACTGGCAGTAACAGCCTGCTGCTGCTAAATCAGCTTGGTTCTTTATTATTTATTGTTTACAAGTTTATTTAAGAGACCTTCATAGTAATAGTCACACGTAATTGCTATCTTTCTCTATAACCGCTTTACCTCAACTGCTTCATTTTCAGCTCGGGCATTTCAATTGCACGACACAGAGAGAACTGCTGTTAGCTGCTGCTTTATGGTGGAACACATTTCTGCTCAGCAGCGGAAGTACCTTGTGTGTGGATCTTAGGTGATATATTTCGTCTCACACATTGATTTTGAATATGTTGTTTTTAAGAATGAGCGGAGAGCGAGTGAACCGAATGCAGCATTAGGAGGATGTAGCAGCCTGGCCAAATCTATCACTGACTTTACTAAGTGACAGAGGCAACACCGAGGCAATCAGTGCAACTGTCTGCTGTGCCTGCCAAGTACCTACAAGTTGAGTTATGTGCCAAAAATACTTTCCACAGCTTGCCATGTATTTACTGCAATGACTGGAGTCAAATGCGGGTGCTGGAAGGAAATATCAAGGAGTAAGAAAACCAGGTTGTTAGCTTTGACATGAAGCTGCAGTGTAGGAACGGATGAAATTCTGCTGTTAGGCCTTCTGTTACTGTTGGTGATTTTGAACCTTTGAAAATATTACACAGGAGATTAATGGTTTTCCATCCTGACTTTCTTCCGCTTAAGCATGAACTGCACTTCTTGTGCTGATCATTTGCCCTCTTTCTTATCGCTTCAAGGACTTTTATTTTTTCCTTTCTTATGTTACCTTTCCTATGCTCCTTGCAATTTCTTGTGTTTGGTTAACAATAATACCACGAAATACCCTTACCTAGTCCTGATGATGTCTTTTCTATTGAAAATGATTGAGGAAGCAGTTTTCCTTTCTACTTCTGGGTACCTTCCCCAAAGATTTATTACAGCCTGGCTTTAGTTTTGGCTGTAGTACAAAAACAGCTCTCTTCTGTGTTTTATGGTCTCCCTCACCTTTCTGCTTATGACAGTCCCCTGCTTCCTCATCATACTACTTGCCCTCTGAAAATATGGACTGGTACCTTCTCTGATGCCACTACCTCAGCAATTTCTGTTAGGTTTGCTTCTGATATCCTGGTGCTAGCCAAGAAATCGGAGAGATTTTTTCCTCTCTGCTAGTGACTGTCCTTCTACTTCTGAACTCTTAGCAGGCAAAAAGTCATCCCAAATGTTGAACATTCATGGATCTGTAAACTCTTTCCCCAGTTCTTTGCCAGAGGGACCCAGCCAAATGCCTATGTAGGGATGCCCTTCTTCATGTGCCTGGTACTCGCTACCAGCAGTCCCCAGCCAAAGCCTGACAACCCTGGGAAAGCTGGGCCCGGTCTCTGGAGAGCCACCCAACACATGCAGAGGCTTTGCCCATTCATCCTCAGTAAGAGGAGCTGGCAGCTCCCGTGGGGTTAGGGGGCTCTGTGTCTGTCCCTGCTCCCAGACATCTTTGTTGCGGTCCCAGTTTTGTGAGTGAAGACCAAGTTGATTTGATTACAGTAAGAATGGAGTATTTGATAGGGGCCTGGAAATAAAGTTGCTAGGCAGATGACAACACGACGTGCTGTCGCTATCAGCTGGGTAACTGGCAAGTCCCTTCCAGGCTCTGGAGGACGTCCTGCTGCTCTGCTGGCTGCGCCCGCGTCCCAGCGTGTCCCGCTGCCAAGCCACCGCCTGGAAGGGACCCCCGGCTGTCATCGAAGCCAACTGCTGGCTCAGAGCAGGCCTGGTGGAAGTAGAAAATATAATTTAAGAAGCGAGAGTTATGCAAACATCTGATTAATATCATGCCCTTGGCACTGCATGGAGATTAAACGTGACAGTTATTGGGAACAAACGACGAAGCTGGGAGAGGGGTGCTTGACCCACACAGCGCTCCCTTCATGCTGATCGCTTGGTCCTTGGGATGCCACTGCAGCATGGAGAAACATGGTGCTGGGCATGCTCAGAGAAGGGAGGGCCACCAGGTGAGGACAAGATGTCAGGAGGTTTCTAGGAGAACCCACTGAAATGTAGGATTAAAACCAAACTATTCTTTGTAACTTGTATGTTGTGTACTTTGCGCCAAGGAAATTGATGGGATGCCATAAATTGTGACAAAGTAGAGTTGTATACCTAAATATGAAAAAATATGAATATTGTCTACATCTTGCCTATGGAGGGCCTTAAATAACACTTCTGGAAGCTGTGAGTGAGGGGTAACAATTCCATGCGCTACTCCATTTTCCCAGTGAAGGGCTAGGTGGAGCCAGACGTAGGGTACATAAAATACAGAGGGCACGGTTATTTGGGCAGGTGGGTGGGCTTTGATCCAGGTGTGGAAGAGTTCTTAATTCACTGTTTTTGAGATAAAATTCCTGTAATCTGATGTTGCTGTTCTATGCTTTGTGGAAATCTGTGAGATTTCGCTGGTGCTTGCAGGATTCAGTTATCAGTATTTCATTTGAACATTATTTTTGATGACATGAGTCTTTCCTGCTTCTAGCTTTTTATTTCACTTATTGCTTAAATAATCAGGATTCCATAATATTGAAAAAAATACTGATGAATAGCTGCGTGCATGCATCATTGTCATGTCTGTGTCATAATGTCAAGTATGTGACACAGCCAGGGATTGGTTTTGCTCCGTTCCCAGGCATCGGCAGAATGCACACAGTGCGATACCAGTGGTTTTCTAAACAAAGCTTTGTGATTGAAACCGACCATACTGCACTTTCTTAATACACCCAGGGAATTGTGGAAGAAAATTACATATGAATCTATTGATTCATAGTGATGTAATGTAGACCCTATTTGGTTTTGAGCTCATTGTTTACTACAGAAATATACAGGTAGGTGTAAGATATAAACACCACAAATTGAATATAAATGTAGGTAAGACCTTGTCAAAATTACTGAAAGAGAATGACATGATATTTGGAAATGAAGAAGTTAAGCCTCCAAAATAACAGCTGTACATTTTATCGTTAGTGTTTCCAGTTCTGTTGCAATGAAAGTGAAATCTTTGAACAAGGAAACAAATAATTTCAATTAACTGCACTTGGTGTTCTACAAGGAGTAACTGATTTGAATGAAATACCTGAAAATTACCGATAATCTGCTCCAGATCTCACACAAGGAAAAGAAATACAGTTTCTGCAGCAGACAGGCACTGATAAGTACAAGATAAGTTACCAAAGAAATATTCTCTCATAGAGCTCGGGATCCCTTCTCCTGCTGAGCAGTGGGTGTGAGAAGCATTTTAGCAGCCAGTTCCTCCATCTGTACTACAGCAGGCTGGTAGCCAGGGGTAGAGCTTGATCAACAGCCTTCAGGGGATATGGCCTACCAGCCAATGAGTAATCCGTTTGGCTGTTTTGTGTTTTGTAGATTGATTTTTTCAATTTTTTCTCTTTTTTTCCTTTTTTTTCCGTTTTTTTTATCTGGAAATTGCCAAAGTAGCAGCCCACCTGCTTTTGCCAAATAATTGTGCTGGCATCCAAACTATCTGGAAAGTCCAATTCAAAAAACAGAGCTGCAGGCAGGAGGAGAGGAGCACTGAGGACATTTTGAAACTGCTTCACTGACAGGAGAAGATTTTTCACAGGAATACAATTCTGTTTGATTTCTGCCTCTAGAAACGCACAGTGGTTTCCTGCACAGCGTACAGCCTGCAGCAGGGATGCAAAGCAGCAATTGAAGCAATCTAAGATGAAGGAGGCCTTGATAAAAGTCCTCCAAGGAAATATCCTTGCACTGCAGGCATGGGAAGAGAGGGCTGGATGGTTTGGAAGGCAGCCCTCTTTCCTCTGGAGTCTGTCCCCCAGTTGTACGGCCAGCAGGTTTCCACTGCATGCTGAGCTTGGTTTTACTGAGATCGTGCAGCTTAGAGTTCTATTAATTAACAAGAGAGCAGATTAGATGCTAGATGAAGTGAGTTGAGGAGCAATTGAGCACATTAGTGTGGATCAGCTAGACAGATGAGCTACGAAATGGGGGCAATGAGGATGTGGATGTAGAGAGATAAGAAAGAAATTACATGGAAGATGGCAGCTGTAGCGTCATCCAGCCAGCATGTGCCACAGAAGCTGGATTTTTCTAAAAACCAGGACATCCCGGGATGTTGAGGAGTGGGAAGGTTTGGCTTCAGATACACTTGTAAGATGTCCTAAAGAATTTGGTGGTGAAGGGAGTTGGGTCCTGCATTATCTTTGTGTCAGGAATTCTGTTATGGGGGTGGTGCGAGTCCAAAAGTTGTTTAGAATATTTTTTTCTATCAAATTCTAAATAGTCATTGCCTTGTGATGAGCAATATTGTACATGTCCTGTATTTCGTTGCTTGTCCTGTTACAGCAATGCAGTAGCTTAAGGGACGTTTCCTGCCTATCAGAGAAAGGCAATCATGAAAAGTGAAGTGGTTTTCAATGAAGTTCTCCTGAACTGAATGTCGTGCTAGCTTTAAGGTGACATAATTGCCTCGAACAGCTTCTTGTGCCCCCGTGATTGAAACTCGTAGTCTGTAGGCTTCTGCATTTCTCCAATATCTTCATCTTAACAGACAAAGCCAAAGGCATTCCGCAGCTAGCAGGACCTAGTCATTGGTACATATAGTTTTCCATATAAATGTTTAAGACCCGAGCTATAGCAAACCCTCCTTGGCACATGAACAAAGTTTTATATGCCAGCTTGTGCTAGCCTGGCAGAGTGTACAATCTTGTGCAGTCAGGCTTAGCAGAACATTGTATTAGGACTCAAAAGTATTTAAGTATGTGCTTAACCTGATCACAATTTAGCAAATCACATAAGAGCCTTAATGCTTTGTTCAGTGGTGGGCCATAGTGCAGGAATTCAAATAATTTTCACAATCAGAACTCACGTTGCTTCTTAGGAAAAGAAGTAAAATACCAGTTGAAACTGGCTTTAATTCACATTATTCAGTTGCTACAGTAAATATAGCCATTTCTGAAGACTTATTACAGGAATGCTACAGTTCATAAAAGGCATCTTATATTTTAAATATGGAGAGCAAATAAGATATATTCTAAAGGGACATTTACTTCTGCAAGAACAGTGGGTTTGGGGCTACAGTGATTACAGTGTTCTTTTTCCTCATTGTATTGCTGGCTAATATAGTTATTTGTTATACCAGAGGAGAATTTGTCTGAAAGGAGATGTATTATCTTATGTTGGTTTTGGTGAACAAAGTTGTTTTTAACGATTTCTTTTGTTTGCATGAGTTTATGGAGTGCACTTCAACATTTCCAATGTTTTCAGCATTTCATTTCCAGCATTTCCATGCTGTATTGGATAGTTTTCTTTCAGCGCCTTTCATTTGTATGCCAGCATTGCCTACAAATAATATATCCTGTGCCTTATTATTCATTATAGGATTGCTTTTAAGATCTGGCATTTTCATTACTTTTTTGTTTTCTTTTTTTTTTTCCCCGTTTGGCATAATTATGTGTTCATGATTATTACCTGCATAAGTCAGCTAAGCATTTCTTTCCTTGAATGGTAATCTTTCTCAATTTTTCACCCGCTAAGTGTGAAGTTAATAGTATTGCTAACTGGTTTCTGTGAGGCTGTATGCTGAAGAACATTTCACATTAACAATGTAATTGAAACTGTAGCTAATGTATTGGTCAGAGTTGGTAAGTTTTCTAAAGTCTTCCTGCAGTGATCCTATGGAGTTGTCCTGTGGCCGTTATTTTGAAGAATAGCCAACGAATATAGTGAACTATTCAGAGCAGAAATTCAGTGCTTTGCATGCCACCCGGGGGTTATGATTCCATCGCTGTGCCTCTTTTGGCCATTGGAAGAGGACTGTCGGTGGAGTCAAGTCTTAGAGTAGAAGTCGCTATGATTATGTTTTGTCCTGTTAGAAATTATTCTCACAATTCAATGCACAGATCATGCACGGATCATGTGAATGTACTTCTTTGATTTTTTTTTACAACTTTTTTTTTTAATTGTTAAATGTGAAAGCTTTCAAGACTACAAATAGTATTGGAAACCCTTACATTTAAACTATTTTCACCTGCCTGATTTTAAATTTAAGGGATATGATTGCTGTGGCCTTAGTAAGGGTGAAATGAGCTTTGTGTATACTATCTGTTTTATCTCTCTCTTATGTTCACTGTCTGCATAAGCCGGTTGTCTAAAAATTTACATGGCTTTGAGTTGTTCCCCTTGAGGAAGCTGGATAAAATGAGAAAAAGAGGTCCAGTCTGTCCCTCTTAAAGTTAGTGGCAAAACTCTCGCCATTGTAATAGTGCAATATAATTCTAACCTCTACTGATTCTTTTAGAAGATAGGGCAAATTGGTTGACATAGAGATTCCAAATTGTTCTGATAGATTTTTATAGACTAAACCCTCACTCATTACACAAGCATAAATCACTGAAAGCAAGCGGTGTGGAAAAAAAATGTTTGTCCTCAACTTTACTTTAAGAACAAACCTTAAACCAAGAAAACCAATGGAATGAAATTGATAACAGTTCAGCTACCTAATGTAGGCTTTTATGCCAGAACAACTAGAATAACTGGAAGCCATTGGCTGGTGAGTAGGGAGAGGATGGGAGATAGAGAAACAAGGAGAAATAGCATAAAAGGAACTTTGTTGGTTCCCTGTTATGTTTTTAAATAACTTTTGGTTATCTCTGTGCTCTGTCCATTGATATTGTCAAAAGCAAAATGCCATGTCTTTCCAAAAATGTATTCTGGTCAGCTACAATTACTGAGTATGTGATAGGTACTGTTTGACAGCTATGGTTATAATATGGTCAGAATTCACTATTATAGTGGTTATTTCTGGTTTGCATTGTTGAAAACTTTATTAAAGTAATTTGCCTTTTGTCTCATGGAAAAGGGAAAAAAGTTCCAATATACAGTTACTGTAACAACTATGTTTTTGCCTGTGAAACTCCGTAGTTTATTTTATGCTGTTGGACGCTGCATGGATCCCAAAGCGTCTCAGTACTTCCTTTTGGAGTTCCACGTGCATACCGAACCAAGGAGGGACATGGCAGGCTTCTGGGGCATTTTGCACAGAGGAACTTTGAGGACCATGTAGGGTCCTGGGTCCTGTTTTGCCAGAGGAATGTACAGAATCATTACAGCATTTGTGCTACTAATCAAACTCTTAAGCACGGTGGCATGTTTTGTTTAACTTAATGAAACAAATAATGTTTATGTCAGGCACAATATAGACATTTCTCAGTGAATATTAGTTAAAGAAGAAAAAAACTTTTAGCCCATGAGTGTTGCCAGGGGAAAAGGGGAATCAGTGTTATCTCTTCGTGATGAGAGGCAGAGAGCCGTAAGGTAACAGTTGAGGCTTTGAATATTTTCCATTCTTACCTGTGACCTTTCTCCATTGTCTCAACCAAAGGAGGAGACAGAACTGCAGGAACAGGCATTGGTAAGACTATAGACTCCAGAACACTACATTCTGAGTACGGACCAAACGATTGTCTTGCAACCTCTGCCCCATAGAAAGAAAGCAGTACTTTCAATCACCCAGCAATAATATCAGTAATCCCTTTAAACTTTCTACTAGTCAAAAACAGCTAACATCTAACAGGGTCAAGGCTCTCCCAGTATCTGTAGAAGCATACTGTATACAACTTTTGTCATGACCATGATAAATTTAGTTCTAATCTTGTTAACCTTCTCCACAGTCAAGATTGATGGATGAAAAACAAATAGTCATTAGCTTGACCCAAATGGAGGATTTTGATCAAGACTTCTTATATGTTACGATAAGAGCCGTGACTGATTTCTTGGTCATCGATACAATTCACAGTGAGACCTCCCAAATGCTTGTTTCTGGAATTCCCCATCCCCATTTCTCAAGACCTGCTTTTAGGAAATCCCTTCGAGACTTAGAAAATGTGAGCAATTAGTAGTTGTTAACTGATTTTCTTGATGGTGAATGCAGTATTAGTTTTGGTGATGCAGACACTGTATCTTTTCTCCCTTAGTTCTTTACAAAAGAGTTTTTTTACTCTATATTATGCTTAGCGAAGTTCTTTTGACATGTAACTTCCAAATTTCAGTGAGACAACACGTGAAATCAGGGCTTTGAATGGAGAAACTAAGCTTTGGAGATGTTTTTACAGTTCTGGTGAAATACGGTCTTTTTCTTCATTGCAGTAGTTTGTCCTGTCAAGGTCAAGAAAGCTTACTGCTTGCTGGTTTGTTAGCATATCAACTTGCAGCAGAGCTGAAAGGTAATCTTACAGCTCAATGGGGATTTTACAAGATATATACAATATTTTAAGGCAGTTATCAGGAAGAAGTACATATTTAAAAGAGAACGGTGTTCAGGGACAAAAATTGGAGTTGGTAAAACTTAAAAATATCTCTGCTCCTTAACTAGATGCTGTTTAGTTTTCTTTAATTAGTCCTCTTCCACAAATTCAATGTGGGTTTTCTGGAGGGAGGAATACTTAAAGACAACGCTAATGGTAAACTAACATGGAATTTAAAACCTTGAAATCCAGAATTTTCTTCCATGTTTTCCCTATTCTTTTCAGTTTCTGTTTTGTGTCAACTTTTCTTCAATCTAACAGGCATCCTTTTGAAGATCTAATTTTATTTCTAGATGGGGGGGGGGGAAGCTACCAGGATTGTATCTGCTGGGAGATCTTGCATTAATGAGGGGGATATGTGTGCAGTTACCTGCCACAGAAGTCGTCATATCCAGCCACATGTTCCACTCTACACTTTAAAAAATAAAAATAAAATAGCTCAGAGCAATTATCCAACATGAACTTTACAGGTTGTGCACCAGTCCTAACTTTCTGCAGTTAATAAGTATGCTAACCAAATAACAAATCCTGAATCTGTTGTGGAAATTAATGAATATGTTGTCTCCTAAGATGAATTAGGGTGGCAGTCTAAAAAGATCCCAGTAGAATACTGTAAGTCAGTCAATACTGAAAGAATGGATACTTAGAGTATGCATGCTCCTGTCTTTCTCCTGTAAACCTCCCAGCCTGAGAAAACTGTACACTTTATTTATACTACATTTACCTTATATTTAAATTTTTTGGTTTTATTATTAACCAAAACATTGCTCATATTAGAAGAAAACCTTATAGCTTGTTCTATCATTACTTGATAAGGTCTTTGTAAAAATATGCATTTTACCAGTCTCCATTGTTGTTGAACATGTACATATGCATACAAAATGTGCTAGACTAGAGTATTCTTTTTATATTTTTGTGTATATGAACACTTCAAAAGAAAACGGAACTTTATTTTTTTTTAATATGAAGGTTAAAAAGGCAAAAGTTTGATATTTATGTTGAGTTTATTTGAAAGCTGATGATTACAGTTGAGGCTTTATCTCTTAATCTCTTGATTACTTGGTCTTTTCGTTACTGTTATCTGTTTCTCCATGTCATTTCTTATGTTTGTCAAAGGTGCTTCTAATTTTTTATTGAAACTATCTTCTTAACACTTGGAAGACAATCCTTTACCTTCTGCTTCTTCACCGACATGCTTGGAAGAGCATAGAGAATACGGAGTTACAATTCAATCCGTGTACTGCAGAATTGAGCTCCCCCCTTACATTTAAGGAACATCAGCTAACTTGATCAAAATAATAGACAGCTAAGGTCTTCTGCAGACATCCCCACCCCCAGTCCAAAAAGCTTTCTTTTTCACTAAAACAAAAATGAGATATTTTGAGAAAGGACATCGAAAGCCTTAGTCATCATCTCTTAGCCACTAGAGGTATAAGGAATTATTGGACATGTTTTCAATAAGCTGAGACTGAAAAGCTGATATGCTAGCAGATTAGCCAACGATGCAGTCGGAATGCAGAGAAAAACAGGTTTGTTTTTCCCAGTTAAAATTGCAGTTTCAAGGCTTTCAGCAAGGGGAAAGACTGGTCTACAACAATCTGTTACAGCTAAAGACAAGTGGCATCTTGACAACCATTATCCCAATTGCTGAAAATGTTACCCTGGTAATTTTAAGTTTCTTCACAAAGATGCCCAGTCTCCCTATGGAACAGCTGGAGAAATAGGATTTCTTTTTTGAGGTTCCCTTTTTAAACAGTTAAGGCAAATCCCAGATGATAAACGGCAATTTTATTCCTTTTTAAGCCTTTGCTGGGCTTCTATCCTAGTAGTAATTTTGGTATCTTTGGAGCCGTTTGCTGCTAGCCTTACAGTTAAGTATAAGCTGCAGCAAACAAACCACAATAACTACCCTCTCACTTGTTAGTCAGGTCCATACTGCACCCATTGCAGACAAAAAGAATATACACGTCACTTCCCCATTTTGTATAATAAGGTTTTTCTGTCAGCATATTCAACACCAGACATCCCTCTGGCTGGTACAGCTGCAATCTGTGCGGGCTGGCATGCGAGGGTTTTGTCATAACAACTCTGGTGTGTGGGTCTTGCTTCCAGGAAAATGACGTATGGGGTCTTTTTTTCCCCCTGTAATTAAATCAGCCCATGATGATGATTGCATTATTGGCCTGAGTAAAGAAAATCCATCTTCCTGCAGGTTGGTAAGGTAGCAGGAATGCTTTCTGTTGTCCTAGGTATGAACCGGAAAAAAATTACCGTATTAGTTATGGACAGTGGACTCTGGCAAATAACATCAGAGCTAGATTTGGCGTAACCATTGTCATTGTAACCAAATGGCTATGATTCAGTTGGTAGAGGAAAGGTAACTTGTGCTACCATCTTTACAGCAGGGACAACTTAGATTAAACTGCCTAAAAATAGCTACAAGAAGAAACCTATGAAAATAGGTTAATTAAATAGTGAATGGGCATTGGGAGAACAGACAGGGACTAATGTGATCATTAAGTTGACTCTATGCTAAATTTATTCAGTACCAGAATTCATTTTTTTTCCAAGGTTAAAAAATGATAATTCGGGAGTGCAGAGCTCTGTAAGTCAGCTGACGCGGATTCCTGTCCCTCTCCGTTCACCAAAGCATGGAGCCTTTTGGGATGATAACTGGACTCTTTTCTCCGTTTATTCTCTCACAACTGTGCATTGCGCAGTGATAATTGTAGGGGTTTCTGATCACTATTATAATTTTAACAATGGATCTATCTGTTGTTATGTGTCATACAATGGTCAGATTACAGAGGTGGCTCTGCTGGGGCCTGCTGTGTCCGTAGCTCAGAGTAATGGGAAAATACTTTGGGAGGCATGTCGACAGCTTGGAGCTATTCCAGCTTTACCCTATTCATTGTTATTTTTTTTTTCCTGAGGTATTTTGCTATTCATGGTTGAAGCTGGAGAATGCGAATAGATGGGTATGAAGCCTGTAAGCTTCAGCTGTGCATATGAAGCTGGTGATTTGTGTCTGTTGTTATATTTGAACCCACAAACAGCTGACGAGAGAAATGCAATACTGTGTCAAACCCAGCCCAACCTGACTGAGTTCAAAGGAAGAAAGAGGAGAACAGCAGGAGATAAATCATCATTTTTTCCAATTTTTTGTCAACTCATTTTCATTGGGATCCTTCTGGGTTCTATTGTGATCCAGCCAGCAGCATGTCAGCTTTGGCTTTGCCATATCAACTAGCTGTGGTGCACCTACCCTGCAAGGGAAAATCTTGTCAATGAGGAAAATCTTCAGGATTTTACAGGATTATGGGAGATTTTGTGTGGTTAGATCAGGGTAAAATACACTCATGGGTGCAGATACAGGTCAAAACCTGCCATTGGAGTAACCTTGCCTGTCTCCTGAGCAATTCTGGGGATTTGAGCACAAACAAGTCAGAATTTAAAAGCTGAGACACTTCACAGCCTTACAGGAGGAGAGGTGTAAGTTGCAAGCAGTTTATTTTATCGTTTTTCCATTATTTTATATGTTCCCACGTGTGAAACTGAAGAAAGTATCTGTTACAAGAAAGCTCTCTTCCTGTTTCAGTGGCCACAACTCCTGCAGTAAGTAGGAGGAGTAACTGGAGGTTGGTGGCCCTGGAGCACTGATGACACTTGGTGGTGGTGTTCAGCACCCAGACAAAGCCTGGGAGAACTGCTCAATGCCTCCATGTGAGGTGTGGGGGGTGGAACTTCATATCAAGTGCTTGGTACCCAGCAATGTTCTCCTCAGGCCTTGTTTTTCTTTACCTAATATTCTTAAAAAGAGGGGAGTACCGTTTGCTAATGCACAAGATGGCTAGATTGGTGATAGACATGGATGTGCTTGGTGAGGAGAGCTGGAAAAAATAATTGTGGGTGTAACTGCAAGTGGAAATAGGCAAGGGGACTTTCTGGTCATAGAGTTCACTAGAGCATGACTAGGGCTGTGCAGAGAAAACCTGGTGAAGTCACCCCTCTGGCAGAAGCTATCAAACTCCATTGCTATGTCACCTCTTGGTCTTGGAAGAGCCTCTGGCTCTTGGCTGCTTCTTCAGGACGGGAGCCCCCGTCCCCAGTGGGGTGGGACCCAATCCCCATCTTGACCTTTTGGCGTTTGCTGGCTCTTTGCAGACATGGGAACTGCTGAGCTGAGAAGTTGCCTGCAGTTGTTTGTTTCTCCTTTGCTAGGGAAACAGGATTTTGATGTGTGGGGGTTTTGTGAGCTAACAAGATTATGTTAATGATGTACCTGAGTCATATTGCTGATGTATTACATAATGAAAATGACTCTGCGAAGCTCCAGCCTTGGGCTGATCTGTCAGGGCAGGCTGTGCTGAGAGCCAGGGCTCTCTGGAAAAGCTCAGTTTGATATGTTCAAAATAGAGAACCTCCAGCTCTTTCGCAGGTGGAGCACACAAGGTTATTCCTGCACTCCTTGTGAGGTTCAATTAGCAGAGCACAGCTAGTGTGGGAAACTTTTGAAAGGATATTGGAGTTCTTTTCCAGAAACAAACAGTGAAGGAGAAAATCTACAAGCATTTGTTTGATTTAAAAAACAAAAACATAATCCAGCTGTGGTAATTAGATCCCAGTAGGACAAGTACTGATTTTTTCTCCAACCAAAGACTGATGTACAGTAAGATGGCATTGCTTCAAGGATGCAAATAGAAATGGAATATTTAATAAAGATCATGGTAGCAAAAACAAAAACAATTTTGTATTTGGGAGCATACCAAAATGCAAATGAATCCTAAATTTCTTGCCTTTGTATTCTTTTAATGGGTAAAAAGATTTTTCCTTTCTTTTCCTTTTTGTAAATACATGAAAGCTTTCTTTAATGCTCTGTAACCAGACATTGTCTGACGCCGTCTTGTGCTTTTTTCCTCTCAGATACTTGTGTGTCTCATGAAGTCACTTTTGCTCTGAAAATCGTATTCTTTTAGAAATAGTTTTTGAAGCAAACATTTCCAACTTGTAAAGCAAATGATTTCAGTAGCAGAAAAGGGAAAGGCTAGCATTTGTTGTGAGGCAGCTGTATCACGTACGCTGAAGGAGCAGAATTGAGAGCCTGAGCAATGTTGCCGCTGTTTGAAGGCTGCCTGCAGCCTTAGCATCTCAGACTGCGATACGGCCACGTTTCGTGAGCCAGGTAGTGCTGGGTCACGGAGAGTCCAGAAACACAACGCGGGGCTCTACAAGAAGTGTGTTTCGTCTGCGTTGCTGCCACCAGTACAGCACAGTTTTCATTTCATCGTTACTGGGAGCGGGAGAGTTGGCGGGACCTGCGATCGAGCAGCACGGCCCCCATGATATGCTGCAGGACTGCCTTCTAGCCAAACCGAGGAACAGGTATGTGCTGCTACCTGCTGCAGTTTGTTCTGGTCTAGCTCAAAAAGGCTAGATGCAAGGGAAGCGCTTCAGTGATCCAGACAGACATGCAGATTTCTCCCCAGCTGTAACACACCTCTAGTCAAAACAGGGCAACGAGTTAGGCAATTGTGTGTCTAACTGACAGCAATTTATTTTCATGTGTGAAAACCCCACAGAAAGAAATCAAGTAGTTTGTATTTCAGCTGTGGTTTGATGATATAGTAAATCTATCTTGGGGCTCTCATGATTGCAGCAGGGCTGCAATGGCTATGCATTTAAAAACATTGTTTTGGCATAAAGTCATTACAGTGGTTCAATTTTGAAAACCTTGTCGTATTAGATGTTACTTCTCTGCACCCCACTAATTTTATGCTGGGTTAGTGATTGTCAGCTATAGTATAGCCAGCTCAAAGCCAACGTAAACTTTGATTGTGGCATTCTGGCTGCTTCAGTGGAAATGCAGTCATGGGTCCCTCTGAATCCAGGTCAAACGTTTGCTGGTGATGGATCCAGGCATTTACAAAGTCTCTCTAGTGAGTCTTGCATGTTAAATACGTGATCTGGGGTGTCAGGAAGGCTGAAGAAGTTGAGGCATACCCTTCAGAAGATGATTAAAACATTCTAGTTTATGCTTTTGACTTGAATTGTGCTTTCATGAACTGAACAACGCGGGGCTCAGCAGAAAGAAGTGCAGTAATCATTAAATTGTGTATTTATAATAATAAGAAAAAGGTTAAAAAAAATCCAAGGGAGAGTAAATAAATGAGCAGCTATATGTACAGTCTTAATTCTAGTTTTGTGATTTTGGAACATACACGTTGGCAGCCTTAATGATTTTTAAACCTCTCTTATTATGCTGAGTTTTGTTCCACTAGTTCCCAAGAACTGAATGATCCAATTGGTAGCTCAGGGAGCTTATCTATATAAAATTCAACATGAGATGGAGGTGGCTGAATAAAAATTGTTCGGTGTGCCAAAGGAAGTATTTTGCAAGCTTCAAATATGTTTGTGTTTGGAAACCGTCTCTGTGACGCTTGCTTCCCTTCTATCCTGAATGTCATGGCACGCTCTGTAACCAAGTCTGTTTGTATGCAAATAGTTACCTAATGGAGAAATTGGCTTAGTTGAGAATATGCAGCAGTCTTCCTGGAGCTTTCAGGCTTTACAGGGCCAGTAAGATCTCTTATTACAAGATGCTGCAGACAGGTGACTGTGAATGGCATATTTGTGTTGTTTAAGTCCTCAAATGTTGACTTTTCCCCCTTCCTTGACAATTTGAGACAGTAACTTCCTGGGAAATTGTTCCTAGATTAGGGTCAGCTAAGCCTATTGCTGCAGTGCTGGTAGCATCCAGGCTATGTATATTTTTCTTCTTATATAGAACACAGTGACATGTCCAAGGACTGTTTCTTGGGTCAGCTTCAGATTTTTGTGTACCTGACTTGAAACAAGACAAGCCATGTCTGCACAAGGACACCTATAGTAGAAGTACATAAGGAATAGGTTTTCTGTGCTGCATTTCTGCAGGGTTTCCAAATGCGCAAGGAGTTTGCTGGTGTGTTTAACCCACTGTGTTTTAACAAAATGTTTGCTGGCTGTCCTTAAATTTTGGTTGTGAATATAGCACAATACCTTTGTAAAGCTGATTTTCACATAGTATGCATAATTCAGCTTGAGTATTGTTTCTTCCTCAGTTATTCTCTGTCAGGAAAGAATTTAGTATACTGGTGAGATGGAAAATCGTTTTTATCTGTGGCTAAACTACGGCCATGTATTTAAAATATGTGAAATGTACATGGTATCAACACAAAGACATAAAAGTTTTTAATGCTATTGGAAATTGAGTGCACTACATAGATGCAGCCATTGACAGTCCCATTTGTAATGTGATCGACTTCCTCCCCACACCAGGAGTGATTTTGGAGAAGAATATGCACTTTTTTCTATTAGTTTTATTTGAGCTGATCACTATTTCTACTACAGAAAGGACAATATTGTAAAACTTGAGTGCTAAAAGCCTGGTAATTCAACACAGAGCTGCTTCAATGTCAGAGGCAGCGAGGGCTGGAAGTCCATCCCTGTGCATCCCCAGTGGTTGCAGTGCTGATCCCACAGCCTCTTCCACTTTGGCAGAAGGTCTAGGCTCCCTCTCCATGTGCTGTATTGCTTTCCAGCCTTGTGCTCTGAGCATAGGCTGTGTGAAATATGCTGGCAGTAGCAGGCCTCTATCACATATGGATTCTTTCTCTTCCTGGCTAGTGCTGCACTAAGGTTTTTTATCTTTAGGGTTTTTTTTCCCCCAAAAATTTGCATTATTCTGGTTGATGACTACAAAGCTTTATCAGTTTATGCTGTCTCTGATAGTAATTCATAGCCTGGACTTGGGATTTTAACCATTACATGTGGATTTCATGGTGAAGTGTAGCACCTAGGTTGTGGTGAAAAGTGTTTGTACAATCACCTTTTTCTGTTGTAGAGTAAAAATTTATGACTCACTAGTTTCCTTTTTCTTGTAAGTCATTAGAAACAGTATGTCAATGCTGTTGTCTTTTGGCACGAAATACAAACAAACGGACTTTCCCACCCTTCATGAAGAGTTATTTTAGAAAAGGAAAACATTGAAGCTATGCTGTAACTTGTTTTAATGGCACTAAAGATTCTTCCATTTTTGAAGTGGATTTAAAAAGTAGAGATGATACTGAAAAACTTATAATGTCAGATGTGTATACAACAGTCTACTGAATCTGTGCTAATGTATGTTGTCTGTCTTTTGGAGGGGTTGATTTTTTCCTGACAATAACGAAAAACAGTGAAACTATTGGTTTAGGTCATTTGGCTTTTTGGGATTTAATTCTTGCTTCCTGAGAATTAACTTAAGATAATCAGGAGAAGCTGTTAATTACCTTAGGAAGAGCTTGTGTTATTTTTTCATGGAAACCTCTAGCACAGCAAATGCTCACATCTTCAGAGGTGGTTTATCACTACACAGAAGTTTGCAGTGCTGGGTGAATTTCATTAAATGTGATCATAAGAAATGAGCAACTTCAGTTACATAATGCGGTAGTTGGGCTGGATTTATCTTTAAAATCATTAAATGCACATCACCTGGAGATGGTTAAAACACAACTTAGGAAGGGGATATCCCATGCTATTAGAAAGAACGGCTGGTGGATGTTAATTGTGATCTGCAAGTTTTTTAGAAGAAATGTTCTGGTTTGCAGATTTTCCACAGTAATTAATGATGTTCTAAGACTATTTACGATAGTTAAAAAGGAAATGTGATGCAGCTCATGCTGTAGTTTGATTGCACAAGGAAACAAAAGTTGAGGGAAGTCATTTTTTTCCCTTACATACTTGTTATGCAGTTATCTGTATTGCTTTCTGGGAATTTTCTACAAAGCTTTGAGGCGGGGGTGGGCCCTTTCCCCCTTTCTCCTTTTTCTTGTCAATGTAGCTATATGTAGTGAGGTAAATTATCTTTTAGGAGAGGCATGCTAGTATCTATGAATTAGGCTCATTATTGTTTTGTTGTTGGAGTTTATGCATTAAAACAAAATGATAGATTTATCTATCGTATGTATGTATCGTGTGTATTTATCTACCGTATGTAGTTGGAGCCAAATCCTCTTTGAATCTCTTTGATCTGACAAACCTTGGAGTAAGACTTGTATCCTCACTGGCTTTCCCTGTCTGCCCTCCATCACCCACTGATTTTCCTTAATTATTGTTCCCAGGCAAGGCTTTTCTGTAACTGGCAGTCTGCTCAGGGTGTCCTATAACTGATCCTTCTGCATGCTGCCTCACCTGCAGGGTCATGGTGCTGGGGTCCTCATTTAGGGGTGTTGCAGCTGCAGGGACAGCGATCGGGGAGGCCACCACATTTTACCAGATCACGTATGGTTTTTCTCTGAGTCACATTACGGAGCTGCCCATTTTCTGTTCTGTACCATAACGCTAGACTTCTGGCTATATTTATTGCAATACTGTAAAACATTAGTGTTGCTGTTAATTACAGGTGAAGCAGCAGCCAAAATTCTGAATTATAATTAAATTGGGTTTAGCTTAATCTGTATATGTTTTAATGTTCTGCTTTTTAGTCCATAAAGAATTTATGGGTTGTCTTTACTAACTTAATCAATAGAAGAGAACAAATCAGTCACAGGTGATGTTTTTCCTTGCTGGTGTTTAAGAGCACTGTGTAAAGACCAGGAGCCTACTGAAGAGGTACTGTTAGCTGTCACGATTTGAAGTGGGCTCAGCATAACGCCAGATTACATTTTGACAAGATGTCTAACGGTGACGTAAAGGGTCAAAGTTTTAAGGAATAACTTAAAGGAGAGAAGTGAGGCAGCTTGGTGCCTCATTTGTGGTACTTGATAATTGGCCAAACTGCTCCAAATATACTCCTGTAACTCAGAGTATTAGTCAATGTGCCGCTATTTTTCTGAATGGCACTTACTGTCATTAAACTTATAAAATAAAAGCTTTTCCTTTTAAGAAGGAACTCTGAAGACCTCAATCAGTGCTCTGTGTCCTGTGGTGATGGGAATGAGCGAGCTGAAGCCAGTGATGCTGTCACAGTGGTCCATATGCTGGGGAAGGCAATGACTGATGTTGCTTGCGGTATATGGACGTATAAAGGTCAGGGACCACCGCTCAATAACCTGTAGAGTACAAGCCATTTTTCTCGTTTATTATTAGAACAGGTCAAAACTCAAATGTTACATGCATTAGCCTCCCTCTCTTCTGTTCACTTCCACTTGCAGTTAGTATTGGTGTTTTTTTGCCCAGACCCACATACCTGTCCTGGACAACATGGGCTCCTTCACTGAGTTAAGGTGGCAGTCTCGAGGGTCTTGTCTGGTAGCCCCAGAGATAGGCTGTTGTGTTTTTCTGGCACCAGCTAGACAAAGAAGGCTTGCGCTGCAGTGAGAACCTCGCCTTCATTGCTGGATATTGTTGAGAAAATGGGCAGCATTGTATGTTGAGAGAAGACCATAAAAATTGTCACAGGACACAGAAGTCTAGAGCTTTTGGAAGATATGGATTAAAAATCAGTTAGCAGATGAGAAATGAATGCAAAGAATAAAAAATCAATTCTCTTGATGAAAGAGGTGCAGTAGTATTAGGGATAGCAGTGTCAAGACCAGTTTTGCTCAATATATTTGTGTTTTCAGCAGTGCAGTAGAGAGGGCTATAATTTGCTGATGACTCTGAATGACTGACATTGTATATAAACTTCAAAGTCTTTAGATAAAAATTGCAGAATCCACAATGGAATCATGTAAATGACTAAAACGCGCATGGGTTCTTAATTAGTTGTAACTCCTTGGGGAAAAATTTTCTGAAAGTGATTTTGGATGACTTCTTGAAAACAGTCCTGGCTGCGGAGACAAATAAAATGCTCAGCTGTTAATGATGTGGCTATAGATTAACCTTTTTTTAGTGGGGGAGGAGAGGGGATGTAAATTGAATGCTGCTGTCAGGTGGAACACTGAGTTACCTGAAAGGATATAACAAAAGTAGTGAAGATCTGTCAAATATGTAAAATATTATGACAATCATTGTATTCAATATATTTCATGAAAGGAGAATCTAAAATGTGCATCTTCCTCATGTTTATTTTGTTATAAAGCAAAAGGGTAATGATGACGTTAGACGACGTAGTATTTTACTTTTCTGTTTTGGCGAGCTGTTCCCCGTTAAGGGGTAAAGTCCTTCATAAAGCCTGCTACAGCAGCACATTGGGAAGGCATTAATGAAGGCCAAAGAGAAGATCCTCACAGGGGAAGGGAGAAGACTTCCTTGTGGCTGCAGGTAAATTGAGCAAGGACACGGAGGGTCTGAGTCCCTTTTGCAGTTAGCACTGACCAGTGTGGTACATGATCCTTTTTCATGCCAGAGGGAAGCAAGAGCACATGGTGTTGGTGTTGAGCAAGCTGGTGGCTCCCCAGGCGATGTGCCCATGAGCCGGCCATCAGCTCAGTGATCAGGGCTTGCTGCTTTGGTGGCTGTCCTCCTAGTTGGCCATTAAACTTGTTCTCATGTTATTTGCTCTTTTCACACGTTTTAGCCTGCAAAAAAAAAACAGTTCCTCTTCTTTTGTCAGTTTGTCCATACGTTTTGTTCATAGTTATGCAGAAAGATCATTGAAGACGACCAAATGCGTGTTGAACTAGGTGTCCTGCCTTTGCCATGGCCAGGAACCGATGCTTACTGAGGAGGGTAAGGACAGGGCAAGATTTAATGACAGTTGTCGGAAACACTTTCCTAGTCTGAGCTTTTCATCGCTCGGGGACTTCATGATCCACAACTTTTATCTTCGTTCTTTAAATCCCTCATTGGCTTTTTCTGAGGTGAATTTGTAACATTGATTTTTTTTTTAACTCCCATAAACTTTCACACGATATCCACTGTGCTTTTTGTCAAGAAGCATCTTCTTTTGTTTGTCTTGAACTTACAGCATGCTGGTTTCATTTAATGTCCCCATTTTTTTTTGTCCACCCGCAAGTTTGATTGGAGGATCCTGAGTTATTTTTGTTGCAATGTAATGTGCTGTAACTGTGTATCACCCTATGACAGTCTTGTTGTGGTGGTTATTTCAGTGTGGGGTTTTGATCATGTATAAAAAGGACAAACTTTCATTAAAGGGAGGTTTGTTTGTTGTTGTTTTTTTAATTCAGCTGTTCATTTTTCAGTGTGGAATTAAAGTCTTGATAATCTTTTAAGTTTAATGTAGTGTTACTTTGTGCTATACTGCAAGTGATTTAGCATTTTAATTTAAGACTACCATGTGATTATTATCCAAATATATTTCTTCTCTCACGACTGGGGAAGTCTTGACTATCAGTAATTTGGGGATATTCATTATTGAACTGATGGTTAATAATGCCAGCTTTTAGGGAAATGAACACTTTGTGGATGTGTCTCCATCTACTGGAAAAATACTCAAAGACCCACACATTTTGACCATGTATAATCTCCTGTTTGCTAGCTAACAAGGCAACAATTGAGCGAATGTGGGTGGTAGGTCTGTCAGATGTGGGTGGTGGATGAATGAGTCCCAGGTGGGGAGGGTGGGCTTGAAGGGAGAGGGACAAAAAGGGACAGAGGGGGAGAGGGATTCTTCCCAAAGGAAACGTGTGAAAGGTCAGAGAAAGTGTAGTACTGCCTCCACGAACAACCATAAAATCCCGTAACTAGTTAAAGGAACATTTAAAGGACTGGCAAAACAGATGGTGCATAAGTTAAAACTGTACAGGAGCAACTTACCTTCTGCAGCGATTTCAGCAAGACAGTTATTTCTGTGGTTGTTACTCTATCATTCAATCACAACATGCAATTACTATAGCAAACCTTCTGTCATATTGCGCACGTTTTCACACTTGTCAGAGGAAAAGTCGTAGATTAAACAATATGGTTTAAAGCACTGTTTAGTTATGAATTTCGTAATTGTATTTTAATGTAAGACAGAAGTGTTCTGCTGAAGCAGATCTCCAAAGAGCAAGAACCAGGGGAATATTCTCAGGAAGAAAAACAAGTATCGTTGGCCATACAGATCCCATTAGCACAAATGGAAATTTCTCAGTGCTAATGCCTTTGCATCAGTCTGAAAACACAAGCAATTAGAGCCCCGTTTTGGAGTCATTGCATGTACAGAACTCTCGCTGAAATCAATGGGAGCTTGGAGAAAAGACAGACAGAAGAACCAGGGCCTTAACACTAACATACCCCTTTTTCTTTTCTACAGTCCTTACCATACCACATGGTACAACTTTTCAGTTATTTCTTAATTCTCTTCAGAGTATTTGAAAACAAAACAAACAATAAACCGAAAACAAATTGTAAAACCACTTTTCAAACCCTTTTGTTTTTGTGTAAGACATTGCCATCCACAGATGCAAGTTTTTCATTTCATTCGTTTTCTTCGTTGCCTCCTTTCTGTTTTTTTCCTCTGTTTGTTCTCAAGAACTGGTATCTGACATACGTAGTTGTTTAGATGTATATATGTTGCTTTTGTCTCTCACGCTAAATGGTTTGTGTGAATGATGAAGTATTAGTAATGCAAGTGGTTGTTCCTTATAACATTTCTTGAATAATAATGCATCTCAGGTTTAGAGCTTTTCATGTCTGCCTTTCCTTTAGGGAGAGAGGAAAAAAAAAAAACACAACCGAACTAAACCAATTCAAAGCAACAACACAAGGATCCTAATATGCTTTTAAAAAAAAAATGGGGGCATCTGGGGGCAACTCAGCAGAAAAGACAGGGAAATCAAAGCAATAGCTATATTTTTCAGTTCCGTTTTGATTAGTCTGTGCAGTTTTCATTTGGGAAATATGTATTTAAAAAAATCAATAAAACTTTATGCCTTTTTAGTTGTGATTCTTTTACTATTTTAAAAATACAAGCACCAGCTATTTCCAAACAAAACATTTGGAAATAAGAAGAATTTGACAAGGCTTTAAGTGTTACTTGAATCCAATACAAAAGTCTGTCTGGATCATTATATTACACAGGAGGGCATAGAAAATTAAAGTCATGCGTCCATTTTAAAATAGTTAACCTTGTATTTTTGCAGCAGCACTTATTGAGAGAGAGAATAAACGTCTAGAAGAGAATGAAAGCTGGAAGAGCTTACAGAAAATATTTTTACTTTCTCTCTTTTTCGACGTTTTTAATATGTGTGATGGCCATTCTTGGATTGACACTGAATTTTTATTGAGCCTTATTCTGACACATTTACCGATGCCAAGTGAATCATTATTCAGATTCATTGAAATTCGTGGAAATTCTGTCAGGGGTTACTCGTAAGGACAAAATGTAAGAACCTGCAAACCTGGATTGGCCTTTCTTCAAGGACTCCTCATTTCCTGAGTGCCCAATTGAACTGGTTGCCACTGATTTTTTCCAAAACTTCCTTTGACAGAGTGGTGATTTCCATTTTGTTAACCGACCCGAGGTACCAGAAATGAGGCATCTGGAACTGCTGGGCTATTGCTGGGCAATATTGTCACAGCTTGTTTATTTGCATCATTTGACAGCAGCCTGAGAAGAGTAACAATGGTAGAAATAGGATTTGGATTCCAGCTGAAGTTTAGGATTTCTTGCTGCCTGCAATGGCTCTGAATCAAGCCACAGATGGTAACAAGGCGCCTGTAGCTGCTGCTCTCCTTGCACAGGCGCTCCAGCAACTCTGAAAGCAAGGAAGGACCTCAGGAAAAATTGTGAAGTGGATCTGAAAGCAGATGTGCTGCGGCTGTAAGGGAAGTGATAATGGAAGCAGTGAATTCAGAACGGAGTGGATGGCAGCAATCTGTCACTTATGGGGGATGGAAGGAGGGAAAGGAAAAAGCTGAAGTGGGGGAATAAAAATAAGGGGAAAATACTGCACTGAGGAAACTCATAATAGCTGTGGAAACATTGGTGTAGAGGCTGTGTCTGGGAACAGTAGAAAATAAAAACACAATCTCCTTGGTCTTTAAAAAGAATCTCAATTTGTCTTTATTGTGATTTATGCCATCAGCCCTCTTCAACAGTATTACAGCCACGTAATCCACAACTGCCGTTATTTATTCTGGATAAAGAAGGCAATTTTAACTGTGATCTCCCTTGACATTTCCCAAGGTCTGCTCCTGTCTTCTACCTTTCATCATCATGTACTACTGCAAGGCAATCAACGTCTCTCTTGCCTCCCTCAAAAAGAAACGTGTTTTGGTTGGTCACTCTGGACCAGAGTGACACAGACATTGCAGGTTAGGGGAGATCAATTGCATAGCCCTGCTCCTCTTCACCTGGGACAATTTCTTCATGGGCAAGGTTGGAATCCAAATAAGACATTAACCCACTTTGTCACAGTGGCTAGGGTGCCAGGAAAGAAAGAAAATAGTGTCTTACTCAACAGGGTATCTTCTCTTTTTCATTTTATAATCTGTGTCAATGGCAGTTGGAACCATTAGACCTGCATTAAAATTACATATTACTTATATAAATGGGAGCTATAAATATCACAAATAGTAAAACTAAAATTGCACCGAGGTTTAAGAGACAGTATGTCTAAAACCTACAAAATTAAGGGCGTTTAGAGGAAAGCCTCAACCTCCATCTCTCCTTAATTTACCTCATTATTCTAAGTTGTCAGAGAATGATCTCAATACTATGTTAATGTCACTTTATGGCTTTTTTTCTCAAGGTTCCTCAGATCTGAATCAGACTACGGTAAAAAGTGCAATTATATTTCCTTGTTTAGGTGGTTTAGGTGGAGCAGTAAGGATGATACAGCCTAGAGTTAAGGTGGAGCATTTACTGAAATCAGTAAATACTTCTGTAGCCAAATATCTCCTTTCAAATGTTTTTATATTATTGTGGGCCCTTATCCTTTTTTTTAATTATTATTATTATAAATGCAAAGCTGGTATTGATCTCTAGATGTGCTGCAACATGCAAACACTACATTAGGTATGTCTTCTCCTATCAACCTGCGTGGGCTCAAGCACACAGGCTTGCAATGCCCGTTCCTCTGAGAATAAGTGGATGTCTCAGCTTTTGCATCCCCTGGGGGTGGAAGTCATGTCGGACTACCAGGAGCCAGCACTGTGGCCAGCAGATCTGATTTTCCCATCTGTGCTCCTGGAAATGAAACCAGTGTGCAGGACTGAGGATGCTGTGTAGCTCTTAATTAGCCCTTTTTGAGAAACACAGTATATTAGCTAGCCTGGAGGTGCCTGCTCGGTGCTGGCGTCTGTATTTGTCTGAGGCAGGAATCTGCCAGACAGGCCTTCCTTGGACTGCTTTAGGCTCCCCTTTGCCGTTGCACCCACGAGGCTGACTACTATACATGATGATTTCATGAAGCTGGGGAAGTCTGGCCCATCATTTTTCATTAGAAGTAATTCTGTATTGAATCAGTGGAAAGAATATTCCTGCAGTTAGGACTCCAGAGAGAGAGAGTTTCTGAATATGCTTTCTGGCAAATACGTCTGATTTCCTGTGCTTAGGGAGAGATCTGTTTCACCTAAATTTAGCTTAGGTATCTAGCTTCGCTCTGTAGTCAGTGGTTCCCCATGAGAGCCATTCATTTGACCTGAAACAGCTGAATTACCTTCATTATTAACTGTAGTGAGAATCCTAGACCCAGAAGTCCAGCCTTGACATGGCTTAACGGAGATGAAGCTGCATCCTACTTTTCCTCTTGGTTAGCAATACAGGTGTACGATGAGGTCAGTGGATCCTGTGGGATCTTGTGAATAGAAGGGTGCCAGTGGGGGTGAGATGCCCAAACACTACTGTGAAGGAGGCCTTTGAGGCTAAAGAAATGGGACCCTTTAACACAACAGTATTTTTGAAGGAGGTATGATTAAACAGTGTTGTTAGTCTTGTGAAAGGGATTCGTTTCCTTGATTTGAGATAGTGCTAAGGGCTGTATCCGAGTTGTTCTTAAAAAGGAAGTTGTATGTTCAAGCTCTTCTTGATATAATAGTTAGATACTAATAGTTTAATGACTCCAGAGGAAAACCCGCTAACAGTTTCACGTTCCGCAGTGCTGAAAGGCTAATGAATACAGGGCACGTAGGTGAGCATCCCTTTCCCTTTTTGAAAAATGCAAGGGGATTTTTAATTTATTCCTCTTCAGTATCAAGGAAATTCCTAACATCTCTAGTAGGACTAGCAGCACATCATAGATGTTCAAAAATCAGGTAGCTGTCATTCACTTCCAGACCATTTTTGTGTAGGTTGGTATAGGAAAAAAAATAAAATTAAATTAAAAATCTGTTATAGGTTCTCATTCAGTGTTCTGTTCTTTCCTCATTTGTTTTTAGTGCTTTAACTGGTAAGCTTTTGTTCCAATTGTGATGACTTCTGAACACCTTAAGCAAATGCTGCCATATACATCCACTTAGTATGAATCTGTCTGTATTTTATTGTTATGCGTGAGATGGATTGAAAACAGGCTGAGCTGCTGGGATTAAAAGTTTCTGGTCAGTGGCGCAAAGTCCATCTGGAGACCGGTCACTAGCAGCGTACCCCAGGGGTCAATAGCGGGGTCAATGCTATTAATTACTTAAATGATGGGCAGAGTGCACCCCAGGGAGTTTTCAGACATACAGAGCTGGGAGGAGTGCCTGATAAGCCAGATGGTTGTGCTGCTATTCAGAGGCACGCTGACAAGTTGGAGAGTTGGGCGGGGGACCTCATGAAGTTCAACAAAGCCCTTCCCCCGGGGAGGAATTACCCCATGCCCTAGTGCATGCTGAGGGCTTGCCGGTTGGAAAACAGCTCTGCAGAGAAGGACCTGGGGGTTCCTGGTGAATAGCAGAACTGGGATTGTTCAGCCTGGAGAAGAAACAGCTCAGGAAGGATGTATTATCAGTGATATCATACCTAATGGATGGGAGGAAAGACCATGAGCCAGACTCCTTCCAGTGGTGTTCAATGAACAGACAAAAGGCAGTGGGCAGAAATTGAAACATAGGAAATTCTATTTAAATATAAGAAATTCCTTATTTATTCTGTGGTTGGTCAAACTCCAGAGCACGCTGCCCATGGAAGCTGTGGAGTCTCCATCCTTGGAGATGCTCCAGCTCGACTGGGCGCAAGAGTCCTGGGCAACCTGCTCTGCATTCCCCTGCTTTAAGTGGGAGGGCTGGACTGCATCATCTCCAGAGGTGCTTTCCAACCTCAGCTGTTCTCTGTTTGCTTGAAACATGAATAGCTCTTCTTCTTTCTCTTCCTTTTTTTTTTTTTTTTGAGAAAACATTTCCATAGACTATATAATTTTATTGCTGAGGATTTCTAAATGTGAATGTTGTATGATTTTCAAAAATGTATACCAAAGTGTTAGTCTCTAGTTCCTCTATTAGCCTTTCGTTCTTGCTACAGATGTGTGAATAGTTCAGAAAAAAAGGTAACCCTCCCCCATAACTGAGTTTGTACGCAGGGAAATCAAATTATTTGGCTGATTTTCAGTCCAGATCTTGATCTAGGTAGTTAATTTGAGCTATTGTTTTTATTTTTTGAAAAATAATAGATTTCAACTTATCTAAATAAAAATCTGGTGAGAATCCTCAAGTAGTGTATCTCCTTAAATAGATTCCACCCTGTTTCAGTAACTGTAATGTTGTACAGTTTTGCATAGATCACTTTAGCAGCTGGTTTCAATGTCTTCGAAAATCTATTTTAAATTCATATAAAGTTAGAATACACAGCTGCTAAAAATCATTTGTAAATTTTCATGGTGGCTCCTCTGTTGTTTTTTTCCCACATTCTCACTGTTGACTGAATGTTCTTTGGTTGAGGTTTGCAATTATTTAAGTAAAAAAAATAAACAAAATTGTCACTTGGTTTGCATTGCTGCTTTTGTGGCAAACAGGTCATCAAAGGAAAATCCTCCCCCACAGCCTCCTGGTCTTGTTTACAGGAAACATTAAAGGTGTTCTTTCGGCCTGTTTAGCCTCTCAGGTGGCCTCTTTCAGCAACTGTGCTTTTGTATAAATAGACCGTAGCTTTTCATGCAGCCTATGTTTGTGGTGAATATTTGTATGGAGCAGTCTGAGTAGGGTCAGTAGAAACTTGTGGTGATCTTGGAAAAACTCAAACACTGTTGTGGATTTCTGTGATCTCCTGAGTTATGGTGAAGCTCTCTACATGCTTGTTGCAAATCATTTTTACTAAGTAGGAGCCCTTCAGTCAGCTTTCAGTAGTTTTGGGACAGGTCCCATCTATCAATAAACATTTGCAATCCAGCTGTTAGATTTTAATCACTGCCATGTATCATTATCTAAGCCAGGTGTACTTTGATTGTGTGATATTGACTTACATTTTGGTAAATGGAGGCGCATAGAAGAATTTAGATACCTGGTACAGAGAGGATGATTCACGTTGGGACTGGATCTGAACTTCAGCTCTGTTTCCTTGACAAGCATCTTCTCTCAGTTATCACTAACCTTTGAGGATATTTCCTCTGTGAATGAGGAAGCTCGTATGAAAGCCGTGGAAGTTTAAAAGTGATCTGCCGTATTCAAAGGAACATTTCAATTTTTTTTTGAGGCAATGATTACTTTTGTGTTCTTTAAAGACAGATTAATAAACATGCTAATATGGTCTGTAATGAAAACTGAGTTTAAACGTTCTCATATTCAGTTCTTCCACTTAATTTCTTCTCTTCATTTTCAGTATAGGAAACTGCATTAGAGTTTTGTTAATAGGTCTTCTCTGAATGATAGTAATTTGCAAAATTTGTTGTTCATTAAATTACAGTTCAGAATTATGACAACTATAGAATTTATGACTGGAGATTAAGACTGGGAAATAACATAAGTTTTTCTATTTTTTTCCAAATAGTAACATAAGGGTTTTTAAAAGGCGACCGAATAGTGTTATAATTAGTGGCTTGTGAAATGGTTTGGTTTACAAATTTAATCCTTCTATTAAAACTAGTGGAAACCTGACTCTCAATGCTTGATGTTACTGCTATCTTAAATATGTGTGTATTTACCCTGTGAATAATTTGTGCAGCTTAGTAGGTACAAGAGAGTTCGGGGAACTATAGGCCTGTCAGTTTGACCTCAGTGCCAGGAAAGCTCATGGAGCAGATTATCTTGAGGGTCATCACGCGGCACTTGCAGGGCAACCAGGCGATCAGGCCCAGTCAGCATGGGTTTATGAAAGGCAGGTCCTGCTTGACGAACCTGATCTCCTTCTATGACCAAGTGACGCGCTTGGTGGATGAGGGAAAGGCTGTGGATGTGGTTTACCTTGACCTCAGTAAGGCTTTTGACACAGTTCCCCACAACATTCTCCTCAAGAAACTGGCTGCTCGGGGCTTGGACTGGCGTACGCTTCGCTGGGTTAGAAACTGGCTGGATGGCCGGGCCCAGAGAGTTGTGGTGAATGGAGTCAAATCTGGTTGGAGGCCGGTCACTAGTGGTGTCCCCCAGGGCTCGGTACTGGGGCCGGTCCTCTTTAATATCTTTATCGATGATCTGGATGAGAGCGTCCAGTGCACCCTCAGTAAGTTTGCAGATGACACCAAGCTAAGTGCGTGTGTCGATCTGCTCGAGGGCAGGAAGGCTCTGCAGGAGGATCTGGATAGGCTGGAGCGATGGGCTGAGGTCAACTGTATGAAGTTCAACAAGGCCAAGTGCCGGGTCCTGCACCTGGGGCGCAACAACCCCAAGCAGAGCTACAGGCTGGGAGATGAGTGGCTGGAAAGCTGCCTGGCCGAGAAGGACCTGGGAGTATTGGTTGATAGTCGGCTGAATATGAGCCAGCAGTGTGCCCAGGTGGCCAAGAAGGCCAACAGCATCCTGGCCTGTATAAGAAGCAGTGTGGCCAGCAGGTCTAGGGAAGTGATTGTGCCCCTGTACTCGGCTCTGGTGAGGCCGCACCTCGAGTACTGTGTTCAGTTTTGGGCCCCTCGCTACAGGAAGGACATGGACGTGCTCGAGCGAGTCCAGAGAAGGGCGACCAAGCTTGTGAGGGGTCTGGAGAACAAGTCTTACGAGGAGCGGCTGAGGGAGCTGGGCTTGTTCAGCCTGGAGAAGAGGAGGCTCAGGGGCGACCTTATCGCTCTCTACAGTTACCTTAAAGGAGGCTGTAGAGAGGTGGGGGTTGGTCTGTTCTCCTACGTGCCTGGTGACAGGACGAGGGGGAATGGGCTAAAGTTGCGCCAGGGGAGGTTTAGGTTGGATGTTAGGAAGTACTTCTTTACCGAAAGGGTTATTAAGCATTGGAACGGGCTGCCCAGGGAGGTGGTGGAGTCACCATCCCTGGAGGTCTTTAAAAGACGTTTAGATGTAGAGCTTAGCGATATGGTTTAGTGGAGTACTTAGTGTTAGGTTGGAGGTTGGACTCGATGATCTTGAGGTCTCTTCCAACCTAGAAATCTGTGATACTGTGATACAAGAGGCCTTGAAGTTTCTAGATTTAGGTGCTTTTTGGAGTTATGTGATTTTATGGAGTATGGAATCCTGAAGAGCATTTAAGGCACTCATTTTCAAAGGAGCTTTGGCTGTCCAACAGGAGTGGCAGTGTGGCTGATGCTGAAGCTAGTTGATGCTCACTGGAAAATGATGGTACAACTGGATTCAGACTGTTTAGACTTGGAAAAGTTAAGTAGGGGCAGACTGATCATGGCAAGGGGAAAGGAGCAGTGGTTCTGTTGTTAACTCTCATTGCCTGATGAGCTGACCAGCTAGCATGGTTACATCCCTCGCGCTGTCCTGGAGCTCTATAGATCATCCTCCTGTCGAACTGTGGGCACAGGTGATGGATGCCCTGTGAAGTTGCATACCACAAGTCAGTGTCTGCACAAGAGAGCTGTCAGCATTGCAGTATGGCTGTGTGCAATTTGAGTTTCTTTGTCCTCTCCAGAGCCCTTGGGAAATACGGTTGTGGCAGGGATGTATTCATAGTCGTTGTAAAAGGGAGACCAGGCAAGGTCTAGCCTTGCATGCTCATCGGTTCCTAACCCCTAAAACAAGTAGCTGTAAGCATTTTACCAGAAAGCCAAGCTAAGGATATAAACCAGAGTCAAGGTCTCTGCTGTTTAATCAAAAGAAGGTGTACTGGGTGTTATTGTGACACTGAAATACTGGGGGGAGTGGGCTGCAGCAGGTAGGTGGTACCCTGTGCATGCCTGATGGTAGGCTTGTGCGTGCTAGCTGTCCAGGGGGACACTGCCATGATGAGTACGGATGAGCTTGCGGGGTTTCCAGTTTTCAGTCCCTCTGCTTGTGCATCCAAAATAAGGATTGTACTGGGTTTGGAGCACATGCCAACTGGTGGCTTAAATGTCATTTGCTGCCTCTGAAAGAATGGAAAGGTTTTCTCTAAGTTCATCCAGGACCGTGCTTTCTCTGCCACTTCATAGTCCAGCTCTGCAACCACAATTCATCCCTAAATGTCAGCAATACTTAGGGGGGGTAGGAACTACACTTTGCCAGCCAAAAAAGGAACATGAAGAACAGCCTTATGTCCAGCCATGCAGAGCTCTTTTCCATCCTTGCATTTCCTGGCTGAGGTCCTGTACACTCCCTGCCTTTGTGGCACCCTGACCAAGTGCTCTGAATTATAAATGTGTTATGCTATATTCACCCCCCCACACACATATCTCTTCACCACCTACTACATTTGAATCATAAAATCTTGTAGTGAATATAAATGATTAATTCCTCAAATGATTGATATCCTTTAAATTAGTTTACGTTGTGGTTTAGCTTTCATAGTACTGTGCCATAGTCCTGGTAACAGCACTTTGTAATGCTGTGATGCATATGCAACAGCTCTTTGGGGTTGTGTGTCGAAGGATATTCATAGTATCCTATCTAGACATTTTTTTTTTCTGGTAGAAAGCATAGGATTTAGGCAGTAAATGCATTTTTTTAGGTGCACAGGAAGTGTTATAGAGGTAGATAAGTGACAAGGAAACAAGAGCATTATTAATCTGTGATGTTCTATGAAGTTATTACAAATACTATATTTAGAGTGAACTCTTTTATAATACACATGGGAACTTAAGGTGTGAAAAGTCCCATATTACTACTTTAAATCTATGCAGCAGAGCTTGTTGTAGCATAGGCAGCTTTCCTTTGCAATCCTCTGCTTTGCTTCTGCAGAGTCCCTCTGGCATTCACCCTAGTGAATCACGGCAGAGCAGTGTTGTCAGGGCTCCTCATAAACAAGCAATTTTCTCTCTGCCCACTCCTCTGCCACTTCAGCTCATGAGGCAATCACCAACCATATAACAAACAATCTAGCAAAGGTGCTTGCCATGCTCCTTTTAAGACAAGAATGTGTACTACACAGAGGAGCTTATCTTACTCTAATATTTTGGTATAAATGAAGGAATCTGGAAGACAAAAACTTGGGTCCAACTTATTATTACTATTTATTAATAAAGAAGCCCTTTGAGGAAATTAGAGCACAGGTTGGCTGAGCTTGGGGTCAGGTCCTCTGAGTGGCAGGATGGGGCATCCTCCTCCTGTTGAAGCCAGGATTCAGGCATGTTTCAGACATGGCAAGCGTTTTGTCACTTAGGTTTTTGAAGCTTCGGGTCTCTTTGGCATTGGATGTTAGTGCTTCCACAATTGTAAAGACTCTGTAGGGACAATATTTCAAAGTGTAAGGTAAGTTTAATTATGTTTGGTCCATAAAAAACAGGCTGCATATCATTTTCTTGGCCACTGTGGAGAATAAAATTGCACTGGTGCAGTGCTCAAAGCCAAAACCCAGGCCAACCTCCCACTTGCTGGAAAAAAAAAAAAGGGCAGGGGGGAAGGGGAGGAGGTTCAGAAGAGAGGCTCTGAGTGGATAACTCCTAGCAGTGTCTCAAGGGGATAAAAGCAGGCAGATCAGGAGCACGTGAGGCTTCGCAAGGCTCTGGGGGAAGGTGGGAGGGGAAGGGAAGAAACCCAGCTTGAGCTGATACAGGAAGGCATCACATTAATCGAGCAAAGGCTGGCTGCTACTTCAGATTGTGGAAAAGAAGAGGAAGGTGAAGATGCAGCTTCTAGAGATGGCAAAGGAGAAAGCTGCTTGCTGAATACACCTTTACCCGCCGTTGGTTACCTGCACCTCTGCCAGCAAAATGTCTGTAAGCTCAGTTCCCAGATTGCTCAGGATACATGGGGTGACTTTGCTTTGTTTACTGTCCCCTTCTGCTCCTCCAGGCTGCTATGCTGAGAACAGTAATGTTTGAATGTCCCCAGGCTCAGGTGGAGGGTTTTCTGCAGTGCTGTCGTAGGCCCCAGCTAGCAAGGAGACTGGCCAAGAAAAAAGTCCCAAGTAAAAAGTGTAAGGCCAAACATTTTTTTCCATCTGAGGGAATGTTTATTGCCTTGAACTTGTTGGAGAAGCTTGTGTTGGTGTTTTGTGTAACAGTTAGCTATCTTCAGCACAGAGATATTGAGAAATTTTGACTTCACTGAACAACTACATATTAAAAAGAAACACGTTTCTACCTGCAATGTTGGTAAAAACAAGGACTTCTTAAAAAATGTCATGAGTTATTTGTGAAGATCCGGTAATGAAGGATTCTGCATGAAGAAATGACTCTCAAAGATGAATGTTAGTTAGTGCACTTTGTGAGGTGATGCACTGAAATCAGAGAAAGCTCAGTTTGTCTTTGATATTATTTTTGTCTGCTGTGTGTGTCCTGGGAGAAACGTATTTACCTCGTATGGAGCTCTGTTGTGGCAGAAATGACCCTGGGATGCCCAAGCAGAACGCTGAGCACTTAATTTAAAGAAAGTTCTTGCTCTGTGGAAGCAATTATTAGGCCTGCAGTGGGAGGTATCTGCTCATGTAGACGTGGCGATTGTGTACATCTAAGGTATAACAGTTAATACATTGCGGCTCAGTGTGAGCTAGTACCCCTTGTTGTAGACAAGCCCTTAAGTATTTAAATACCCAGGTCTCTCTCACTTAAATGTCTGAGAGTCCAACTTAACCTCCACATGGTGACTATTGTAGATTTTCCTCATGAAACTGCATTATGTTTCAGCCTAATTAGTGCTGCTAGCTGTAGCTTTAGTAAAGAAACATTAGATTAGAAAGTACCAGAGGCTGAGTGCCCACATCCTCTCCTACAGGAATTAAATCAATTTCAGTCTTGCAGTATTCACGCAGCTGATTTAATTTGGCCTCTTTCTCTAGATGATGGCAGCAGCAGAGTAGGAAGCTCTTGCCATTATTACTTGTGTTTTACTCCAGAGCTGAATCCGTTTTGAGTGCTGTCAGGGTAGCATTGCTTATTAGCCCCCAAGTAAAGCAAACACTATTTCAGTAGTAAAGAAATTAAAGGTTAGTCAATAAATAGCAGTTACTGGCAACAAATTAAGATGAGGAACATTTTATTGTGGTAATAGGAATGAACGTTTCCTACTGTGAAATTGGATTTTTTATTGAAATCAAATATATAATTAAGATATTATGCACAGAAAAGGTTAGAAACCTTAACATCTTTTGTCCATCAGCCAAATATTGTAGTATGTTGATATCCATGCTGTGAGTTCCCCATTACTGCTCTGCCAGTAATTTCAACCTGGCATCTAGACTAAATTGTCTCCCTAGGAGCCAAGAGGAAACATAGTTGATATGCGATCTGAGGCACGGGCCTTTCTTGAATGAATAAAAGCGCTGTCATATTTTACGAAATTACATCTGCTGGTTATATGCGATGATCATCTCTCAATGAGGGAGAGGGCAGAGTTCACCTAAGTTATGGCACAGGCTGGTATTTGGAAGGCACTTGATAGGATTTTACACAATCTTTTAGCTTCTCTCACATATATTTAAGGTACACGATAGAAACTGAAAGCAAGGTAATGATTATGATGCATCTACACGGTAATTTTAAAATAGGTATTAAGAAACATGCACAGCACAAATTGCTAGCTAAAGCTTGCTAAACAGCCTCAGAGCAGTATATTCTGTGAAGGAAGACGGGGAAATGCGATAAGCGTCTGTCATGCAATGCCAAAAATGCAACTCTGCTTAATCTCCTTTCCCCTGAGCAGAGCTCAAAAGGAAGCCCAGTCACCTGCAGTCTGCGGGCTTCCCCTTCAGCACTCAGCTCCAGGGGCCCCAGAGGACACTGCAGCTGGGTGCCGGTTGTAGGTGGCCCTTCTGGAGCAGGGGTTGGACCTGGTGGCCTCCAGAGGTCCCTTCCAACCTCAGTTGTTCTCTGAAGTCTCACCAGTGCATGCTGGTGGCCCCATGGCCCCAACAACAGTGGCTGTGCATCCGCATGCGTATTTGAATTGGTGGTGCTGCATCCCTGTGTGGTGCAGCCCAAGGAGCTGTGGGGCTGATGGGACTTCAGAGGTGCTGGAGAGCTGTTTCCCTGTGCCCAGAGTCAGGTATGGTGCAAGAGCAGGAACTTGAACCCTCCCTTTCTCGTTCCCTTTGACTGGTAGGAGTATCTAAAGCATGTGCATTACTTGAGTTGTGCAAAAAAAATGGAGAGCAAAGCACTTGTTTGGAGCAATTTTCTCTCAGCACGTGGGACTTCAGTGCTGGTGAATTTTGAAATCTCTTGCCAAACTGGACAAAATCATCATTTTTGTCTCTCATTGCTGGAGTGCCCATTGCCACCTCAGCCTGAGCTCTGTAACCATATGCGTTTTTTTTTCTATTCCATTCCTCATTTCCTTAAAGGGCTGATTTATTGGGTACAAACTACAAAGCTAAGTATTTTTCAGGATGTAAGTCGTCGTGGTTGTGAGAAGGAGTGAGACTATAATTCTTCCCCACTTTATTTTACTTAAGTATTTTCAGAGGGGAGGGGAAGGCTGTATTCTTTCCATTAGACCTCTCCTTTCTTAATCACCATTCCCTAATTAATTCCCTGGTTAAATATAAAGCAAGCATTAGCGTTGAATAATGTTTTCCTGTGTGATTAAGTAAAGAAGAATTCCTTTCTTTTGTATGATGACTCATCGCCAGGGGATCTGGAGCAAGCCTGAGGGTGGATATTTGAGACTCCTGTTCCAGGTGCTCTTATACCTTGGAGCTGTGTTTGCTGTCAGTCCGGAGGTGGGAGGCAAAGGTGATATCACATATCAGTGGCACACAAAGAAAATTGTCTCTCTGGTGAAACCATGTCACTAGTACAGCTTGGGTTTCTTCTGGTGGAAGGCTGAGTCTGACTCTTGGAAATGCAAATCTCTAGACAAGGCTTACAGTTAGGAGAAATGTAAATTGCTGCTCTTTATAGCACAATGTACGTAATGATTTTTTGCTGCATGATACGTTTTCTTTGGTGTCCAAGCTGGCCCCCAAAATTTCTTTTTGCCCATCACTTTCTGATTCTTCTCTCTGTACCGGTTGGCACACCTGACCTGTACCAGTGAAACTGTATGTTGGGTAGCATCATATACCTTGAGGCTGAAAGAACCGAGGTGAAAAAAGAGGCTCTGAAATGAAAGGGGAGGTTGTAGTAAACCAGGTCGTGGCCAAGAGGCAGGGGAGGGCAGGGTTTAAGCTGGCCAAGGTTACTTCACCACTGAAGAAACGTGGTCTAACTCTATCCAAAGAATACAACTTTCTTCTACCGTACTAGCTCATGGCATTGATTTTCAGCTCATGGTGATAATTTTTAGCTCAAAAGGGAGTTTTAATAATGATTCTTGGTTCAAATGTTGCTGATAGCTTGAGATGAGAAAAAGAATATGGCTTTATTAACTTAGCAGCAAGGAAAACATATGGAATATGTTTCATATAATGACATGAAAATGCCTGTGGAGTGAATGCTGTAACAGTGAAGTCTCCAATATATAATTGCTGGGTGTTGAAAAACAGGCACTTAAAAATATACTCAGTTTTTGATAAAAAGTTCAGAAAACAGAAATCCCACTGATGTTTGTTCTTTCATTTGTTTTACAGGCATTCCCCTGCATTTCAACGGGAATTTATGGTAAGTAAGACCTTAGGTGTCACTTATTACTTGTTTTTATTGCTATTATTAGTTGTTTAACCAGGGGTGTTTCATATCAGATGTCTTGTCAGTCGTTTTGACCTGCGAATCTACTTATACTGTGTTAAATAAGAGACCCAAAGCCTTTGACTGTGACTGGATACTAGCGTGCTGTTAAATGGATGCTGTCGTGCAGCCCTGAGGAGCCTGCCAGCCGGGGCCCATGACTGGATTACACTCCTGTAGCTCTGGTAGCTCTTAAACACACTGCTTGTGTCTTCAACACTGGAAAAACGCTGTTTTGACAAAGTTTTCTATCCAAAAGGCAGGCAAGCAAGCAAGGCTCTGCAGTGTCCAAGGCTGGGGGAGAAGGTGCATTTTCCTTAAGCAAACTTGCTAGAATAACGTGAAATTTAGTTCCCTGGAGTTGTGCTTCCACAAGTTTAGCTTACTAATTTACACCCAAATTAATACTGTCTGAAGATATGGAGGGAAAAGGATATGATAAAAGTTAATCACTTGCTCTGTTGTAGTTTCAAGGTAATCCACCACTCATAGGCAGCTGCTTTTTGACTGGCACTGTGGAAGAAGTGGGCATGACATTTAAAGGAGGAAAAAGATGCACTGTTCCATATTGGGAAATATATATGGAGAAATCTGTGAAAGGATGTGCAAATTCACCAGGGGATAATAGTATTTTGTCACAAAAAATCACGTGGGCTGTGATTTTTTTCTCTCATTTAGCTTCACTGAGCACGTACAAGTGATAATAGGTTAGGTTACTTCTACAGTTTGGGGATTTTAGAGAAAAAAATCTAAGCAATAAAAAAAATGTAGTCATTGTGTATCACCATAGTATGATATAGCTGCTATGTGAAAATAACATCTAGTAGTTTTTAGTTAAATTAATTTCAGCTTTAATCAGGTATTGTGGATGCTGGCAAAATACTAAAAACAAAGTGACAGGAGTATTTAGGGTTGCTTTTTCAAGAAATACTTGGAGAAGGTGTTATTTAAAATTGATTGTTTGGCTGTAAATGTGAATTAGGCTTCAGAGGGCATAATAAATTACTTTGGCGTATTTTTTGCCACTTGAACCTACACCTTTGTTAGTGCAGAAAACATGCGGATGCCATTCCGGCAAACACCAGAAGTCACTGAAAATGAATCTGGCTTCAGAGACAGCTCTGTCTTAGCCTGCAGCCCAGGTCCAACTCTTGAACTTTCAGGGAAGGTTCTGTATTTTAGTTCTTGACTTCCTGACTTAAGCCTTGATCTCTAAATCTCCCCACAGACACGTTTTTATTATTTCACAAAAATAGGCAAGACATGGTGTCAATATATGGAAATTACTGGTGGTTGGAACTTGCATATAATAGCAATTTCATTGTATAATTGGCCTAGTTAATAGAAAAGGTCCCAGCAGGTGAGGAATATGGTTACCTGAAGTTGATAAAGGATGCTGGATCTCCAGTAGGAATCTAGATTTTAATTTCCTGGGATAATGGATGCTTCTCTTAGTTAGCATTGGCTTTTAACTGGTACGCTGTGACATCACTGAAACATCGCTAGTGTGGCAGATGCTGTTCGAATAATTGGTTGCTGTTTTCACCTTTGTTAGGAGAATTGAGGCATATTTCTTGTAAAATATTCTGTTTTTTTGATGATGTTTTTTGTATAGCTTTTTTTTTTAACCTCTAATTTGATTTTGCTTTTTTACTTTTCAACAAATAACTTCTATTCCTCAGTGAAAAAATACTTATCGGGGGGGGGGAGGGGAGAGAAGGAAGAATCTTCTTTCCAGACTCCCAAACGTACTGGGTGCTGGTGTAGCAATTAAATGGGCAACCCTGTATCAGGCTTCAGGTGCCAGTATTTTCAAGAATGTTTGACAGAAGTTGCAGTGCTAAAACTGTGCTATACGTTGTGCTTGAGGTGTAAGGTACACCCCAAACACACAAAGGTATGCTTTCATCTTTCTGTTTTTTGTTTTTTCTCCCTTCTATCCATACACATTCCTTTAGATAATGTCAGTGTCTAGACAAGCAAGTAGATCAGTTTCATTCTGGGTGCTCTAGCTGATGAGTAATGCTTCATGAATCGTACAATTAATGCTGGACTACCCCAGTAAAGTGCTGGTGAAGGAACATACAGCCCTGATTTCCCACCTCAGATCCAGATGAACAAGTGCCGTCCATGCAGAAACCCTGGGCTGATAACTGAGTTTCACCTCCCCGCGGAAGGGGACAAATTCGCAAGAGATTGAGTGGATGCAGTTGAAGAATCTGGATTGCATTTTGCTCCAAATTCTTGTAAATGCCTACATTGCTTGTCTTCTCTATTATCATTAGATGAAAGTAGTCACACTTCTCTGGAGAGCAGTCCTTTCCTGTTCGCATCACTGCTGATCACTCCCTTTTTCCCATAAAAAGGAAGCTGGGAAGAAGAAAGCAAGCCTCTTTCAGAGGTTTCGGCCAAGGGCAGATTGCTTTTCATGAGAGGGTGTTGGGCGGAGGAAAGGTCTGCCTTTCCTCTCCAAACACTTCCACGATCCCCGCCTCCACCCGCAGCACTGGGGAGGTTCCAGCCTGGACGAGTTAGAGCCCTGGGAAGGCCATTTGCCACTAGGGCGCTGTGCCAGGAGTGAAAACTTTGCTTTTAATGTGCTCCTATTTAAAGAGCGCTGGCAAAAGTTTCACTCATGAGGGATCTTTGCTTTAAAAGTCTGATAGCTTCAAATGAGGGATTAAATCTTTAAAAAATGAGGTAGAAGCAACCGATACTGAACGTTTGTAAGGTCTGCAGAAAAAGTATGGGTCTACCCACAGACGCTTTGGAGAAAAAAATAGTGTTATCTTTTCCTAAGAGATCCCTGTCAGCTCTAATATGCCTCTAAACTGATAATCAGTCTAAGAAAGCAAAGGTTATGAAGCCTCATGTCCCCATGGATCCCTGGGTTACTCCTTTCTGTTGCAATAAATGCTTTCCTTTATAACAAGAGCATGAAGTTTCATAAATAAAACTGCTCCGGGAGTACAGAGGACTTGTACTCGCTCCCGTGTCGTTAGGGATTGCCCTGTACTGGGGCAGCAAGTGGCAGAGCCGCAGTTCAATAATTCTCAGCCTTGAGCCAGGAGCACAAGGTTAGCATTGTTGCAGCTTTATGAAGGCCTGTTTCGTTTTTAGGGATATTCTTATGTTTTGTCTCTTCTCTTTTTTCAAAGAAATTTTGCTATTAAAAAAATAATAAAGGTGATAAAAATAAATTCACAGACAAACTTGTAGTCCAGAGGGTAAAAAGAGTTATTTTAGGCTGTATTGTGTCTGATTTTCACTTTATACACAGTGATGACTATTTACACATCCACTTTCCCCATCATTACCACCTTGTTATATCTGAGGTACTGACAGAAGATTAAAAAAAAAAAAAAGAAAGAAAGAAAGTGACTTCCTTGGGTAGTTTTTATGGAAGGGCAAGTCATTATCATGTCTTTAAGAAGCTATCCACAAGTTATAGTGTTTGCAGCCTGCAAAGTGAACAGGGATGTCTGATATGGTGCTACAAATCTTATGAGCTGCAAAATTAAAACAAGGCTTTGCAGATGGATATGAGAAGACAGGAATTTTCATGCTTTGTCACATGCTCTGTTGAGAGATCATTATGGGCTGGACTACATATGGAAGGATTTGGGGATGTTATGGTCTATGCACACCTTATTTGTTACCTCTTTCTGTTATTTTACAGTAATACAGGCTTTGGCTTCTGTTCCTAGATACTTATTTTGGCAACGTAAGCTGCTCTCTGGCAACATAGGCAAGAATTTAAATGTTATTTTAAACTTAGGGAAGGAAAAAAGGAAAGAGGGGAAGAAAGACAATAAGAAGAGAAATCTTCAGCTGGTATTTCTTTTCGTCTCTACATCAGTGTAACTGTATATTTTACCTTAGCTTGACTTTCATCAAGGTATCATCTAACCTTTCTGAGAAAAAAGATAATGGCAGTTCTCAGATTTTGGTGTGAATGCTGATTTGAATTTTTTTTAAATGTAGAGAGGAAAAGGGAAAATGTCTAAAAGCCATGAAAGTGTAGAACGGGTCTGCAGTGATGTAGGCAGTGGGAATGCTCAGGTTCACCACATTTTAAACACCCTTATTACATTGGAGTAAGACTTATTTCTTTTAGAATCAGGCCACTTAAGCTTACTTGTAGCTTTTGGCCTGGTCATGGCAAAACATTGCAAGGTTAAATTTATTATGTGTTGCTGCAGGAGAGTCTGAAACGCAGACATGGAAAGCAAGGAGGGAAAAAGAAGCGGGGGGGGGGGGGGGGAGGGAGGAGTGAAATAAAGTGTGCAGTGTGTATATAATACAGTCTCAAGGCAGGAGGCAGGGAGGTATCACATATCCTCCACTCTGCCTTGTCTCCATCTGCGGAGAGAGGTCCCTCGGTGCAGTGCCAGCTTGTCACACAGCTGTCCTGACCTCCAGCACAGCGTCCTCTGTACCCGAAGAACAATTCATCCTAGCAATCTACACAGGGCTGGGAGCGTGTCCATCAGCTCTTCTCGCTGTGAGGTGATCTGAGATAGAGTGTAACAAGGGATTAACCGATAGGTGCACCACCGAAGGATTATGAAAGCCCTCTGAAAATCTGAGTCAGAAGACTAAACCAAATGTTTTCAAAGGCAGAACGAATTTCTGACACCGGGCTAAAGGTTGAGGCAATCTATTTCTATCTTTCCCATCTGTTTCTCCTCATTTTCTGTTGGCATTTTGTTCCTAAGAGATCTATTTCTTTAATGAGCAATTCTAATAAGGGTTGTAGTGTTGTCTTTCCAAAGGAGGAGTTAGCTTCAAAATTTTCAGAGCCGCTATGCACAAATAATGCACGTGGTATAATGGTAACCGTGAAGCAGCCTGGTATTCATCTGCAGTCTGATGCTCTGAGTCCTTGTAGCCATCCTAATGGCCTGACGTTGTACGTGGTGATCAGCATTTGAATATTGTGCTGTCAGTAGTGGTGACCTAGGAAAATGGATATTATAATATAAATTCTCTGATGGGGGAGGGGAAGAATCCAGTAGGTCGCATAAGGAAACGTTCCATTAAGAGGAATCTTCCCTATTACTAAAACATTTTCTTAACCTGATCAGCAGCTCCTCATCCCTCAGCCCAGACTGCGTCAAATATTTGACACCACAGCGTGGTTTTAACAGTCATTTGCTGTAACTCATTGGGAAGTTAATTGCATTTTGTTATTTACTCCATAATTTCTGTAATGTAATATTTTAGTGAAAATGAAGATGTATGATAACTCATTTTTTGTTGCTTCTTTTGGGACTGATTGCCAGTTAAATGAGACTATTATTAAAATTAATAATAGGAGCAGCTATGAAATGACTATTATAATATTCAAGTAATCCTAGAAATCTAATTACTGCTTGTATAAAAATTTGTTGCATACATTATTTAACAGTGTTCTTATTTCAGACAGTGTAGTGTCCGTGATACTAATCGGTCTTTTCCCATATTTTAAATACTAAAAAATGATTACTGGAAAGTGTAAATCAATGAGCTCTTAGCAGTCTAAAATTAACATTCACTTGACATACTTAGAAAGGAGAAGCTCAAACTTGATTCCAAAAGAGAGGCTTAATAAGCTCTCTTTTTCTGTGGAAATTGGCATTTTGTGGATATTGTAGTAAGGCTATCCTGAAATTTATCTATTCTGAAGTTCTTGCTGACTGTCCGACTTAAAGCGTTTCACCTGAATCTTAGAGGACGAATACTAACCTTCATTAAAATACTGTTTAGATACCATCCATAATAAAAAATAAATTCAAAAGCTTAGACTGAACACTCAATACTCTTTCCTCAATTACCTTCTGGTATAGTTATTTTTTTTTCCCCTTTTCTTTTTAGGAAGAGATAGGTAAAGTTCCAATGTAGTTGCTTCTCTTTTAAAAATGGTAGAAGCATAAAGAACTTAAGGCTTTGTAAAGTCTGGGAGGTCTGGCTTCTTTGTTATATTTACTGCTCTGATTTTATATTTGTATATGTTAATTGCTCACTTCAATCTTGCAACTTCACGGAAACAGTTGTTTTTGTGCTCTCTTGCTCTTGTTTCATAGTGGCTTATACCTTGAAGTTCCTAGCATGGCTGTAACTCATAGGTAGTGTCTTTTGCAATGACCTGTACAGGTATTACAGACTGGTGAGGAAAAGCCAGTGACGTCTCCAAAGGCATCAAAACCAGACTGCACTTGCTTTTCCTCATTTTTCTGCCACGTTTTCATTTTTTCCCAGGCAAGCTATTCTGCGACATATAAAAAAGCTGGAAGAGATTTGTAATGTCCAGAAAACATACTGCTGATAACAGAACCAGGGCTTCAGCTGGTCAGATGTAATACTTGTTCTGGTATTCGTAGTTTTCCATTCAAAGAATTAAGACTGTCTCAACTACCATGACAAAAATTGAACTGCTGTGTCACTGTACACCAATAACATCACTTAATGTCCTCTTGTAAATTTTCCTGGCCAATGTCAACAAGGTCATCCATCGTATGTGTGTTCTATGGCTTTACAATCAGGAAAAGCCAAGGCTTCTTTGAAGCCAATTTATTAACATATGAATTTAAGTAAGGAAAAAAAAAAGTATGGACCTTGTTCCAGAGACTTTACATTAACGTGATATATGCAGTATAAAATAGCTCTTGGTAAAAGGCCCAATTATCAGTATCATTTTTTTCCTTGACGTAATCTTGCCCCTTCTCCCCAGAAAAAAACTTGGAGCCTAATCCATTCATGAATTCCATTGTCTGCACTGGCTTTAATGAGTGTGGAATATACCACAGAATCAGAGAAGCAGCAAATAGCTGAAGGATGCCCACGTTTAAAATTATCAATTTTCACTTTATTTAGCTTTAAGCGCATAAAAGGAAATGTAGTCGCCTGATGTAACTTAAAATTCATTACCTCAAAGAGTTTTGAGACTACTAGCAACTAGTATAATTATTTGGATGCCTATTTAGACAATTAAATCAATCAGCAAAGTGTGTATGTTGCTATTTGCGGCTATTTCTACATATATTTTTCATCTCGAGAAGCAAAGACAGTGCTGCGCACCCTTGGGATTCCCTGAGGTTCTGAGTAACCTCATCTAAGTTTGTTATTTCTCCTGCTTGGACAGAAGGTTGGACCAGGTGACCTCCAGAGGTGCTCTGGTGATTCCAACCTCTATTTTTCTGTGATTCTGAGTTGCTTATGTTTTCTTCATTGGCAAGTGAGCTTCACATCAAGGAATCTCACTGTTACTGCAGATTCCTTGGTGAGATGTCATCAGGTGCTATAGCAAAGCTTTTTAATTTATTTTTTTATATAATCATCAAGTGTAGTGTGACAAATTAGCAATTCTTGGAACATCTTTTTTATGGCTTCCACAATTTTACAGTGTATGTTGTGTGTGAAGTACGTTACCTTTGAGTTTTAAACACATTGTGAAAATAAAGACAGCTATTTTAGTGGTTTCAGTCAAATTTCATGAAGCAACTGAGCTTCCTTGAAAGGAGGAACTACATGTGAAATTAATCTAGTTAAAGAAGAATAGGTATCATCTTGACATCTGTAAAACTACTCCTTGGTTTGAAAACTTGCACGGGAGCTGAGGTGTGCCATAGGAGCAGTGATTTCATTTACCCGTGCACTGCAGCATGACTAGTCTTGTATGTAATCTTAGTTATACATCACAAATACTATAGACTTCAGCAGCTAGAAAAATTAAAAAGAAAAAAAAATTGCCTAGGGTAAGATTTTTAGTCCATCAACCACAACCACTTTAATACCGAATAATTGTTTTAACTCGCATTTAGAAATGAAGTGTTAAGCATATTCAGTTAATATTGGATACCACTTATGACTTAAAACATATTCCAGGAGAACAGAATAGTCACACTAGCCTGTGCTTGTGTGTCCTTATATAGTTTTTAACAGCCCTAAGACAAGTGCTAACTAGGAATAATATTTGTGGTGTGATGTGTATCAATTAGTTTTACCATAAAGGTATTAACTGCATCTTTTTGAACTTCTGTAACTGTGTTATGTATTTAATACATGAGGAAAACAGCTTGCTCGCTCTTATTGTTTCCTTATTTCTGGTGCACAGTGATACTCTGGTCAGCGATGCCATGGCCTAGCCACAGAATGTTGTGGAGTTGCCCATTATTTGCCGCATTTTCTGTTCTCCATAGCAGGCAGCTTCTCTTACTGTGTATTTATGTAATACATATTGTAATGGTCCTCATCTGCATTGATGACCCTAAATACTCCTCCAGTGCAAATACAGAAAGGCACCATATGCTCAAATTTACTATGAACTGCCAAGATGTTCTCCCAGATGTTTGATGTCTGGAAGTTACTTAAAGAAGCGTGCAAGAGGTGTATGCAGTAATATTGGGGCTTTTAGGTAGCCTGTGAAAGATGAAAAAAATAAAAACAAAAAATTCTGCAAGGACAGATACTTTCTCATTCCCTTCAAACAAAATAAAAGATGATCAAAACAGACTTGCTATTTTGCATCTCATCATGGTACTTGAAAGACAATTAATTCAAAGGTGTCTCTGCCACTGTCTTGTCCTTTATTTCCACATCTTTGTGAGATAGAAATGCTGCTATATATCATTGGAAAGGGCAACCGCTGCTGAGGCAGAAGACAGCTAGAAAAGTCAGATGAACATTGCTGTTTATGGTGGTGGTGTACTGACAGACCACCATGGGCCTAGGAGGGAGTTCTGCCTCTTAGTCTTCAAAACCTGTTTAAGGCCAGTGTGCCATTGACTCTTGGAAACTTGTTCACTCATATTTTCTGCCTGAAGAAGTGATACCCAAGACAACAGTAGAAAATACAGCTAATTACAGCAATGGAAGGAAACACATATCACAGTGGCCTGATTTTTCTTGAGTGAGTGTTTTCGTAAAACTGATTTTTTAAGGTGGTAGAAATTTAGATTTGTACACGTGCTTTAAATTTATGCAACTTCAGTAATCTGCTGAAGGTTGTATCAGTGCATAAAATTAATTGCATGCATGCGTTGTCAGGACTGAGGTATTATTTCTCAAATTCCGTATTAATTATTATTAATAAAAAATCAGCTCATTCTGGAATTGTTTTCTGTTTCATGAATAATAGGATTCTGATAGATTAAATTTAAGCTAGTTGTCTGTGTTAATGAAATATTAAACAGCTACTGAAAACATATGTGGCTTACTGCAGAGGAAGCACAGTAAGAGTCAAAAATTACCTTTCTGTTAATACTGTTGAGGAGAAAGTTTGAATGCTCTTAAGAGCATCTGTGCAGAGTAGAATCATTGCTGCTTTTGTTTACTGAGCAGTAATGGTATACATATTAAATTCCCCTTCAGGCTTACTCAGGGTGAGATGTTCAGAAACAAATGTGCACCTTGTTGAAGTGTTAAGTCAGAAGTTCAGTACTTCTTAACAAGGTAACTACAGAAATAAATGCGGATAGACTTTTTGTGTACCTGCCAGGCAGGCAGGATAGAAGCCAACCATCTACTTGAAGGACTGGTTAGAGGAGGATGGGAAAAGTCACCTTCTGCTGCTTTAAAATACACTTTGGGTCAGGTTTCTGCTCGATAGAGCTGAATTCAGTTTATTTCTGAGCTGTCACTACTGCAGAATAGCGCCAGTTCGAGAGGTATTCTGTGAGAAGACTAACTGTAATTGGCAATCCATTTCTTCATTTCCATGCTATAGCCAGCTTGACAAATTAATCACAATCAAATACAGGCTGCGGGAAGGGGACGACCTATGTAGCACAGAAGAAAAATGAGGCCTCATGCTGGCATGACAGACTAATCTTTCAATTCACCCCGTTAGGCTGAACGTGGGGACTAGCTGGTGTGCCTGTCACCAGCACCACCCATAAACAAACTGCTCAGGCTCAGTGCTAGGGTTTGGCGGGTGTGATAAAGGTTAGTGAGTGCTGCCCGGCACCTCGTCCATCACCACGGCGGGACGAGGATCACCTGGGTTAGTCCTGATGAGGAAGAGTCACTGTGCAGTGGCCTACGAGACCGGTGGAGAGAGCACGACCTGAATTACATTGTGTGGAGCGATGTTGTGTCTGATCCCATAAGAACTGAAATGGCTCCTTGTTTGGGGTGGACGTGTTGCGGCTACCATGCAAGTAGCCTGTCACAGCAATGATTATTGCGAACAGGTCTGAGTGAAGCTAACTCATCTGTGAAGCTGTCCCAGGGAATAGGACCTCTGTGGTTCCAAGTGGAAAGGGAAAAAGCAGCAACTGAAATGAACTGAAGTTATTGTCGACTATTGAAAAAAACTGAGAACTTGTTAGATGTTTTAGTTAGTTTTCTTACAATATCTTTATTGGACTGGTGCAATACATTCATGACATCTTGGGTTATATTTAGAGTGTAAGACTCCAATTTAACAGACTTACTCTTAATAATGTTCTTTATACTGTCTACTATTATGATTTTAGGTTTTCATCTGGTAACTAAAATAGAAACAGAGCTGAATAATTCTTACTAGAGTTGGTCAGTGTACCTTGGTTGCAGAGCTATAATGGTTTCCAATGGCTGTGAAATAGTCCATTGCATTTAGAGGAATAGATCTATCTTTTTTTTTTTTTTTTTTTAATTGACCCAATTCACTTTGGCTATAATTTCATTGATTTTAGCAGGCAAAAAGTCTGGTCATTGGTATCATACCTTCCCAATAATGTTTTTTTGTTTGTTTGTTTCATTGTTTCTTTGTTGGCAGATAAGACTTTGCTATCTTTTTCTTGAAGGAGTTTCTAATCACTTAGGAAAGCACACTATTTTAAAATCTGTTCTGTAAAGAATTTGTGTGCCTCCTTTTATTCCTTTCCATATTTTACTTATATACAAGAGTGGAATGCATTCTTTCCTAAATATTAGTAGATGATAAACTGTATTTATCATTTTCCAATTTAGTTTTGGACAGTGCAGCATACTTTTTTGTTTTTCTTTTGCTTCTTCTCTCTGTGATGTTTGGAAGAACCCTGTAACAGAAATAATGCATAATACTATTTATAAGGTAATAATTTACTGTATGTTATGTCGTGGCACTGGAAGGCTTTCTGTCCCCTTCTATTTTCATTTCTCTCAGGAATAAGAACATTAAACCCTCACTTTCACGGAGTTTTTAACACTGCGTATGGAAAACATCATCTTTCATCACATATTGTGACTGTTGTTCTGTCAAAAGCCAAATTCTCAATTCGACTAAGCAAACCAGCAGCACTTAAAGGTCTCAGCCGGTCACTTGCTGAGGGAAGGTGCTGCTCAATGTAAATAATGTTATGCTGATCCTGCACGGGAAGGGACGGGTTCAGAGGTCCCTGAGCTAAACACAGACCAGTATGGATGTCAGCACATTGGTCTAGCTGGCAGCTGGGTTGAATGTTTTCCATGTCGATTTTCTCTGTTTTTATGGCCAAAAGACTATTTCTAAAGTAGAGAAGATGACTGCATGAACTGTTGAACATGCACATGAGAAAAATACAGGACAGGCAGATTTAGAACCTAACCGTAAAGACAGACAAAACCAAAAACAAACAAAAAAAACACCACAACACACAAGAAAATAAAAGAAAAAAGCCCCCCTCCCGGCCCTAACAAAACAAAAAAGCAGTTTCAGCTTTAGGATTAGGGTAAATCAACTGTTCCAGAAGCGAAGAGTGTGCAGTGTATAGTTTTAGCTTTATGTACCAGGTCATTACCCAATGTTGGAAAAAAAAAGTGAGTATCAGTCTTATACAGAATGCTTATCAGTGTAAATTGCCCCATGTAGGCTGTGAGCTGTAGACAGTGCAATCATAATAGCTTTTCAACTGATGCAGTTTTATGTCTTCAGAACATTAATAATTTCCTTATGCCTTTAATTTCCGTAAGGTAGTTATGCTTGTGTCCATAATAGGTGCTGAACATTATGCTGCTGATAGATTTTTAACCATTCTTTTTGTTGTAGCTAGTAAACATAATACAGCGGAGCATTATGATTCCAGAACTTTTTTACTTTTTTTTTTTTTTAAGCCAAGTGCTGTTAGAAACATTAATATGTACGGCCAACAATGTTTTGAGCTCTATTTGCTAGTTGATTGTAGTCTTCTGTTTTTCTGTATTTAGGAATGAGAGAAAAGAAAAATTCAGTTGCTAAACAGGCATTGCTTAATAAAGCTAAGATGATTTTTGTCTGTTTTAAGAAAATAAAGCCTACCTCCCAAAAGGCAATAGGAAGGAACAAGTACTGCATTTTCCACAGCACCAAATACAATATGGAAAGAGATGGTAATGCTAGTTAGGGTGCCTACCAATTGCTGGTCTGTATTCTCAGAATCTTCTATTTTATTTTGCTGTGGACTTCCTAAGTTATAATTTACTAGTTCTCAGTAATATTAATAATTTACTGATGTATAGTGGGCTCCTCACATAGGAAGATGTTAGATTCCCTTCTAATTCAAGCTGTCAGCCATGATGTAGATAACGAGGGTGCATATTGGCAATGCTTCTGTGTCATTCCTAATGAGGACTTCAGGTTGTGGAACCTTATACCAGTCTCCCTATTTTGTGGCCTGATTAATGACTTGTCACCATTTTATTGAATATAGGTAATCAGAAGCAGCAATTGAATTTATCATATTTGGCAACCAAGAAATGGAGAATGGACAATAACTGACAAATTGAATGTGCAAGAACCTCTAGCTGTTTATTTTATGTACGTACACAAGGTTTTATTAACTCCCCATGTATGTTTTCAATTCATGTTTTCCAAAACTATGCTAGAGTTCAAGATACGAAAATACTTAACTGTTCTAACTATTGAATTTCTTTAATAATGCCAACCTATTCAAAATTGTCTCATTAAGAGCAGTCAGGGATGTTCTAGTTGTGGAACTTCAAGCATTTGATGTTAAAGTATTAACTTTCTAAGACTTTTTAAAGCTTGTTTTGTTTTTGATATATTTTTTTCCTACTGGTTGACCTTCTTCTGAGTTTCCCATGTTGATTACATGGCATTTATGCTGACCTTAACCTAGCTGAACACTTTCTGAAAAGGAACAGATAGAAATGTTTCTACATCAGTGCTTATTCCAGTAAAACATAGACCTGTAGTTGATAAACATTCTTAAATTACATATGATTTCAAGAAATTATCTATTTAAAAATACTTTGGATTATGAATTATGTTTACTTAATAGACCAATTCTGACAAATTATTGAAGCTTCTTGGTATTGTGGTTAGGAAGAGGTCACCTTGATATTTGCACTTTGGCTCCACACTTCGTCATTCTTAGTGTCTAAATTTTGTTACCTCTACAATTTTTTTTAATTTACTTATTTTTTATTATTTGTTCTTATGACTATTACAGTCAACATATTTCATTGGTTTTCTACTTATTAAGCAAAATGACTCTGCCTGATTTTCATGTGCAGTCTTAATTTTGTAACTTTTAATGTATGATCCCTGCTATTTAGATTACTTGGTATTTATTGCTTGTTTTTGTCACCGCCTACTGAATATATTAATGTCTGTGAATCTCTAAATGGTGATGCTCCTCTCTTCCCCCACAATGTCAGATCTGATAAAACTGTCTTCCTTTTCCTTCACAACAAACCTAAATATCCGCATAATAAACACTAGGAGGTAACCATGTGCTTCAATCAATTCTGAATTATCTGTCTATAATTTTCAGGGGTTAAGACAGTATCATATTTGGCTACCACTCCTCGTGAGTAGTGTGCATTCCATGAAGCCATTTGAGGGTTTTAAGGTGCTGAGTTGAACCTCTCTGTCTTGCTGCTTCCCTCAGCCTGTCCAGTGCAAGGAGTCAAGGAGAATATTTACACAAACGTCTCAGCCAGCAGATCTGAGCATAGAGTAACTCCTGGAGGACAGGGATGAGCTGCTTGAGTCAGCATCTTCTTGTCTTGTTATGGCTGGATATGAAGATGATGTCTTTCGACCCTGAATTTGCTTTGTTAAAATTAGTTGGTGTTTGGTGTTCTGTCTTTTCTATTTTTTTTCCATTCATTCATTCACTAAATTTTCAAAAGTACCTCCACCCTTCTCAGTCATCAATTATTTTCAGTGTATAACTGATGGTATTATCCTAGTCCTTCACATATACAGAACAAGGGAAAGGCATCCTCAATATCTTTATCAATGATCTGCTGTGCACCCTCACTCAGGGATCAGTCTCTTTTCCCAAGCACCAAGTGATAAGACTAGAGGAAATGGCCTCAAGTGCTGCCAGGGGAGGGTTAGGTTGGATTTTAGGACAATTTTCTTCACTGAAAGGGTTGGGAAGTGTTTGAACAGGCTGCCCAGGGAATTTGTTGTGTCACCATCTCTGGAGGTCTTCGAGAAATGTAGAAGTGGAGCTAAGGGACATGGTTTAATGGTGGAGTTGGCAGTGCTAGGTTAAAGTTTGACTAGGTGATCTTAGAGGTCTTTTCCAACCTAAATGATTCTATGATTCTAAGAAACATTATACTTTCAGCACAAGAAATGTCCCAGAAGCTCACATATGCATCATTTCCTCCTTTGGCTGTTAGCAGTGTTGTTGCACAGTAGCTCTCTATTCAGATAGTTTTTTAACCAGTTTTGAAACTGTTTGCCTAAGCTAGTCTGATTGCTATCCTTAGCATTTTTTTTCCTTCCTGCTCTTTTGATTTGTGTAGGGAATTTTTTTCCCCAATTTCTATAGAAGAGGCGGTTTCTGTATTTGAGCTTGTGTTCCCTTCTTTCAGTGCCTGCATGAACTCAGGTTACCTTGTAGCAATTACTCATTCTGTTCATTCAAATTCTTCTGCATCTTAGGGAGGTCTACTTACAATCTCCCATTTTCAAAGGAATACAAACCTTGCTTCTTTGACCTTTCTGAACTTTGGAGATCCTTCTGTCATTGCAATGTCCACCACTGATTTTCCTCTGTTCATAGAATACTTTTAAATTAAACACCAAGTGCTGGATATAAGGTGTTTTAAGATGGCTTGATTAGCATCTGTTACAGTGTTGGTATAATTTCTTTGGATTTATTCTTAACTAGTTCAGAGAGCAACTGTACCTTTGTTTGCTTTTTCAAATAATTTTAGTAGTGATATTAAGACTTGCAGCGGCATAAACATACCAACTTTGTTACTCTTTTCCTATCTCCGGGTAGGTAGTGTTTGCTCACTAGCTTTTATTTATATAAGCATGAGGCTGTGTAATAATATTTTGCAAAGCACATATACAAATATGTGTAATTTAAATAAACATAGGTATTGAGCCCATTGGTTTTGACTCATTGGCACTGTATGTTTTATTGCCTTGTTGTGGAGGTCCTTTGTTTAGCAATTGATTTATAAAAATCAACAATCTTTCTTGTAGAATGACTATTAGTTTTGTAAATCTAACAAAAATTGCTCCCCTACCCAATACCCTTTTAAACAAATTCTTATGCTGATCTCACAAATCTGCACCCTCGTGCCTTCATTTTCCACTCTCTGCCTTTTTTATTAGCTTCTTTCTGTTTCCTACCATGACTTCATTTTACAGTCTTTTAAATTTTGTGTTCTGGTGAAAGAAAATGGAATTGCCCAGCACCACACTGCCCTTTCTTCCAGCCGCTGAGGGGCTGGGCCCTGCCCTGGGCCCGCCAGAACCTTCTGGAACCGGTGTGGGGCAGCCCCGGCTCCCTCACAGAGGCCGCGCTGCAACCCCTCGACACCTGCACAGGGGAAGAGCAAGAACGTAGAGGCTGGGCAGTGTTAGCGAGCTTGATTTTCATTTAAATACACTCCTCAGCATCTCATCTGTTATCACTATACTCTGAGGAGGAGAGCTGGTGTGATGCCTTTCCCCGATTCAAGGTGTAGCGCTGCGAGGGGCTGTTCTCTGCCTCCAGAGGTAAGTGCTGTGTGGAGCACTGGTAAAACCGTGGCTACCTTTCTGTGTAAATCAGCCTGAATTGCCATGACACCTCGCTAGATTTTGTCACGTGGTGATAATTTTCCCTCTTCCATGCAGTTTTATGATTATTTTTTTTTTTTTACAGTCAGCTTCTCTCCTGGCTTGGTCCCAGACCAACTTGCACAAAAGCTATCAGCGGGAGGAAGGGGAAAAGCTGAGGGCTGTGCTGTGGGGTTCTCTGTTAACCTCTGAGAGCTGTAGGGAGGGCAGAGACCTCGTCCTTGAGTGAAAGGACCCCCTATTTCCAGCCAACACAGGGGGACACATGCGCTCTTGTGGGAATCACTGATTGGTGATGGTGTAAATGACTGAAATAAAAAAAATAAAACTTGTTAGGGCCAGTTTTGTTCTATCAGTGAGAGCCCCCTCTTAGAGGATAGGTCCTCCACAGCCATGTGGGGACTACTGGGCCATGGAGGGTGGTGACCACAGATGGGAGATTTTCAGGTGGATAATTTAGTGAAATAATTCAGGTCCAGCTGTAGATACTATGGTGGCGTTTCTCACAGTCTAGAGATATGCAGCTCTTGCGTTAATGCAGGCTATCTTTAATGTAATTGTATATAGAGAGAGGACCTTTTGATATAGTTAAGAAAATAATTACAGAACTCTCAATAGTTAAAGCAACTCAGTAAGCTTGACTTATTCTTACACTGTTTCAGTCATGTAAAAAGCTTTTTCGAACTGATGCAGTGTCAGCAGTGTGCCCTAGTGGCCAAGAAGTCCAATGGGATCCTGGGGTGCATTAAAAGGAGTGTGGCCAGTCAAGGTAGGTGATCCTCCCCCTCTACTCTGCCCTGGTCAGGCCTCACCTGGAGTACTGTGTCCAGTTCTGGGCTCCCTGGCACAAAAAAGACAGGGATCTCCTGGAAAGAGTCCAGCGGAGGGCCACAAAGATGATATGGGGCCTGGAGCATCTCCTCTATGAGGAGAGGCTGAGAGACCTGGGTCTGTTCAGCCTTGAGAAAAGAAGACTGAGAGGGGATCTTATCAATGTTTATAAAGACCTGAAGTGTGGGAGACAAAGGAATATGGCCTACCTCTTTTCAGTGGTTTGTGGGGACAGGACAAGGGGCAATGGACACAAGATGGAGCACAGGAAGTTCCACAACAACATGTGAAAGAAATTCTTCATGGTGAGGGTGACGGAGCACTGGATCAGGCTGCCCAGGGAGGTTGTGGAGTCTCCTTCTCTGGAGATATTCAATACCTGTCTGGATGCCTACCTGTGCAACCTGCTGTAGGGAACCTGCTTTGGCAGGGGGCTTGGACCTGATGATCTCTTGAGGTCCTTTCCAACCCCTACAATTCTGTGATTGTGATCTACCTGGGATTTTGTGTTTCTGAGAGGGTTGGTTGTGTTTGTGATGTAAAGTGCGGTTATCTGTCTTGAAAGTATAGTTTTCCTGAAGCACGGTGTGGGTGATCTCATGCTGAGCATATACACAAGCTAAATTTAATAAAGTACTGGAATAAGCCACCACTTCTGCTGCCACATTGCCACGTTTACAAGGAAATTGGGGTGGGAGGTCAATTTTCACTTAAGGACTCAGGTTGGAGATGCCTGTTTCTTAAGTGGAGGTCTTCTAATCTCACTTGTCCGACAGGTGGTAAGAAATTTACATTTAAATTGTTCAGATCAGCTTCTTATTTGTACTGGGTTGTTGGACAAAAGAAATCTTTTAGTCTTCCATATCCGTCACTGCTTGATCTAACCAACCATAGCATAGGCTCCTTTTCAAATATGGGCATTGTTTCTGACTGAAGTAATTGTCATTTCCATTGGCCTTTCTCTTTCTCCTATATCAGTGTGAATATTGTTCAAAATGACATTGATAATGTTTTATTTTTCTTGAAGAATGGCCTCTTGCACAATGAGATCCTTTTACTGTAAAGCCAAATATGCCAATGTCTGTCTAACCAGAAGCGCAGATAGTTGTTAAACCTTTGTAAACACTGGGGATTTCCATTACTTGTTGAAGCAAAACAGATTTGCTTGTATAATGATTTTTTCAAAAAAGTATCACACCAATAACTTGTAAGAATACATGCTGAAAATGCTATTTAAAACAACTGTTAAGATGTAAAGTTCATATCAAGACTAAATTGGATATGAATTCATAGGATTGGAAGTGCCATTGAGTTATTTAATTTCCTTTTTAATTCAAGTATGCAAGACTCAGAAAATGCATAATTGTGAGTGAAATGCAAATTAGAGATATTAACAGAAATCATATTTTTTGAAAAACACCTGATCAACAATTAATACTGTGATCTTTTGAAATCATGAAGAAATTGATGAGCTCCAGGACATTTTGTTTATCAACTTGTGTATTTTGGATTTAAAAGATTTGTCGCACACTGCAACAGGGTCCCCAGGGATGTAGTCACAGCACCAAGCCTGTCGGAGCTTAAGAAGCATTTGGGCTATGCACTTAGTCATATGGTCTGAATTTTTGGGTAGACCTGTGTGGTGCCAGGAGTTGGACTCGATGATCCTTATGGATCCCTTCCATATCGGGATATTCTCTGATTCTGTGGTTCTAAAAGGCAACTGATGCCGGGGACTGACTGTCAGTTAAGAGACGTGTTGCAATAAAGGTTGCTAACACAGGTATATATAATTGAATTATCATGTGAGAGAATGAGACCTTAAAAACAGAAGGCCAAAGGAGAGTCCATGTTTTGCAAGAGATTGATATTTGTGAATTTTACCCTTTAGTTGTTGGTTCCATGTTCTTTAGCATATGAGGACTTGTTAAGAGCATTGAAAGTATGAGATGCATGGTTGTACCCAGTCAGGTGTTCTGGATTCAAGTTTTCTGTTCTGTTCTGAATTTCGAGTTTTCCTTATCTGTGGTTTAAGTCAGCTTTCCCATTAATCCCCCAAACTCTTTCTAATTACGTTTCTCTTTTTGTGTAACTTCTTGTGATCTGAGAGAACAGAACAAGGACAACATGTTTTTAATGCAGCATTTGGCGGGAGTGTGAAGTAGCTGCTGGCAGCTCCCATGCACTTTCTGTTCACTTCACAAAGGTACTGCAATACAGCCTGAAATGAAGTTAAGTATCTAGACTGCATTGTCAGGTAGCTGATACATATAGTAGCATAGAATCAAGTGAGGTGTGCTGTAACCCTTGCTGTACGTAGTTAGGTTTTTTTCATATGGAGTTCATCTCTTGCTTGACTGAAATATATTTTCTACAGAAGTGATACAGCATCTATGCAAGGAGGAAAAAATGCTGCCTCTAAAAAAAAAAAGAATAATGCAAAAAATGTTAATATAATGATGTCTCAGGTTGGACATCTTGCATGAGCACTTGTTTCAGCAGTATTCATGTAGTTGGTGTTGAACTAATTATGAGGTACCTCAATGTTCATTGAAAAATAATAGCCATTAAGCATCAAATAAAAAATGCAACCCTGTCTCTGTTCCTCAAAACGTAGTGACAACTTAGAACTCCAGATTATCTGGAAATATTTCAGTTATGAGCCGATGTAGATTTCTTGAGTACAATAGCTGCTGGTCTGTGTGACCCTATAGCATGGTTTATCGCTGCTTGAGGCAATAATGGAAAAAAATACATGTTGTGAATAATATACCCAAACCAAGAATCAATAACGTATTTGTTAAAAAGAGTAAACTAAGTATATTAAACATGCCTCACGCAGTGTCTTCCTTTTTCACCCAACCTGCCCTATAACTCTTTTCCTTATAAGTCTTTTGGGGAAAAAGGTAAAAGAACATCTTTGTTTCATTTTTTTCCACAAGGAGCTGAGTATATGTAGTTTCAGCTGATTTTCTTTATGTGCTCTTAGGAAATCTTTGATTTCCCTTGGAGAGGAGATAAGAACTGTGCTTCAGTAGAAATAATGTCAGATTGTTTTGTTTGTTCTTGTACGCTTATGGCCTTCACCAAGTACTCTGTTGGTTTTAGATAATCCAGCTAGGTCTTTGGGTTGCACCTGTCAGAGCAATTGAATGTGGTGGAAGTGATTTAAAGGATAGAGCTGGGCTGACAATGCTGGCTGTTTTCTTTGTGTGAGTGTATATTTTTGTCCATTGCCTATGTATGTCATATTCCTCTGAAGTTTCTCAGACTTTTTCTCCTGTCATCTCTTTTCATTTTACTGTAGCAGCTTGTCTTCCCTTATATACATGAGTATCCCTAAATCCTTGCACTTCTAACTCATGCCGTGTTCTACTAACTATTCTCAGTCAGGATACTCTGAGCTCTGGCAGAGCCGACAGCCCTGACATTCTCTTGCAAACCCAATCCTCCTCCCCAGAACTCAGAACCCCATCCTGCAGCAAGAGCTCCTGTGCTCTCTCCCCCTTTTCTTGCTGCACCTCCCGTCTTGCTGAACCCGAGTGCACTTATCCTCACTACGGTCAGTGCCTGTTCCCCCTGTCTGCACAAAGATCATCTCAGCAAGGAGGAGAGCGAGCCTCTCACAGCGATTTCTCCCATGACCTAGCCTATAGTGCAGGCAGATGCATTAGTAGACATCAGGGACCTCCAGCATGGAGAGGCATGTCGAGAATATCTCAACTTCAGGCGAGGCTTCAATTAGAGCTTGCAATCAATTTCAGGATGCTTTCCCGTGGGGAACAGGGCTTTGTGAGATCCAGGATTGTACTTTATTTCTATTGCTGAGCAGCAGATCTCTGGATGTTTAGGCTTCCCTCAGTGCTTAGGAGAGTTGCGTGTGAAGGAGGGCCTGGGATAGTGTCAGTAAAGGTTAAGCATCACTGCATTAGACAATGTTTTTTAGAAAAACAACCAGTTTAAAATGGAAGTGGGAGGCGGGCATTTTTTTCTCCTTTCTTTTAATCTCTTGAAAGACACCTCCAGGGGGTAGGATTGATTTCCTATGCTTTGGCTCAGTAAAGAACAAGGCATTTTTTTTATTCAAATCAGTGGGTAGAAATAAAAGTTTAACCTTGTTGGAATTGTAACTACAATAAAGCCAATATCCCACTGGTGTTCAATTCAGTGTATGATGGCAGATTTCACAGTTGACTAGTGCATTACGCTTTGTATCAAATTGCTTTTGCTGTATTATATTGCCACCCCCCCCCAAAAAATACAACAAACAAATAAAAAAAGCCAACTTGATATATATATATGGATAAGTAGAAGATGAAATATTTTGCATTAAGGAGTTCATGTACACTTTGAAACCTCTTTCAATTAACATTTCTCTGTACGACCCTTGTTTCTGGAATGGCAAGTCTAGATAGGGTGTAGAGTGCATTTTGAAAAGAATGATGTGCTTCAACTCATGAACAACTGTATACATATGTCTAAATGGCTGTATAATTATCAAAACATTGAATAGACATCCTCATAGGTAGATTTTATAATTGTGTAAGTACTTCTCTAAGTATATCTTTTGCTTGCATTTGCATTATATATGCTTTCTCTTACTATATTAGGATGCTTATTGCCAGACTAGTGAGATCTCTTCGCTTTCAGTGTTGTGGTATCTTTCTGTTGTTCCCCTATTATGTTCAGCTTGAAGCCTTAATGTTCCACATGAGCATTTTAAAATACTCTGACAGACAGAAAAGCTCCATCATGCAACACAGTAAACAGCACAGCTCTGAAGCATTTTGCTTCTGAGAATATCTGAGTACTGCTTGCCACATATTTTTAGATGACGGTTAGAGAATGCATTTATCCATGATGTGGTCCCCCTGCAAGCATACTCCCTATAAAAGCTAGAAAAAGAATGAAACCACAATCTCAACTTCTAATAAAAATGTACTGACTGATGCAGAAAAGTAAAATTCTTGCAAATAAGCAGCTCTCCTGCAGAATTCAGGTATGTTGTCTCTCACAGTAAGGTAGCTCTCATGCTCATAGGGAAGCTCCCCCCCCCCTTTTTTTTTTGTTTTCCCCACCAATGCTAACAAACATCAAACAGCTAAGTAATCTTATTTTTTTTTTTATTTTTTTTTCCTGTAGTGGAGTCCTCAGACTTGTTAGTACAGGGCTCTCTCTGCTCAATTGGCCTAAATAATTATAGTATATTTCTATATTCAGCTGATACTTTTATCTCCACTATATGATGGATATTTTTCTGATGATATCTATGAAGTAGAGTGTGAAATGAAATATGGTATGGTAATGTGTGTGTCAGAGAGCCAGCAGATGACCTGTTTATTTCTTGCATCCCAGCCGCTTTCTTGTAACTGACCTCTCCTTAAGTGCAGCTGTAAGCCAAGTTCAGATTTGCACTTGTACAGAACCGCAGCTGACCTGTAGATGATGGTGTGTCACCGTGCTGATGGGGCAGGAGACCGCTGTCACTCAGCACAGCGATGAGTGTGCTCTGGGTGTCTTTGACAAGCTGAGACAGAGCCAGCCCTGCTGTCAGGAGTCAGTGCTTCTTGGCCTGCAACTTGTCTTGTTTTTGCTGACTTGCATGGTTTGGTGTCTCTTGGTGCCAGCGCTCGCCCTGGTTGACTTAACTTCGGATCACTGAGTTACCCATTGCACTTCCATGAACGAAGGAGGGCCCTCTGTTATTTCAGTACTCCACCTGCTTTGTGTCACTGTGGCAGAGCAGAGACATTCTGTTTCTTGTATTCAGTGCTAGATGCACAAGATGCACATTTTGGGTTTATTTACTAACCATCCTCTACCAGCTGCCTCATTATCATGTCAGTGGTTAAATGCAATTGGCAGTCATTCTTCAGGAACTGTATTTATTTTTCTGTTGCTGCTGAATTTCTTTAGTCAAGGAAAATGAATAAGCATGCTCCTTGCTTGAGAGAAACTTAAAGACATTTCTTCAGACAAATGTTTTTTTTTTATGCATTTTGAAATTTTCTCACTTTCCTTTGTTATTTTATTTGCATGCTAATTACTTATTCTAGCATAGTTTAAAGTGGATACAGTGAGTAGGTGCAGTTCTGTTTACTGGAGTAACAGAAGTTACTTTCTTTTAAAAATACTTAGTTTCACTGTCTTTCTGAGACTTAAAGTTTGAGTGGGCAGCTGGTAAGGTTTCATTGGCTAAACAAGTTCAATAAGGCAAAGTAGGCTATTTGGCAGAAGATTCGTGGCTTTTCTCTTTAGTCTTCAATGTAGCCAATCCAAATTAGGGCTGCAGCTGATTTCTTTTCTGATCAGGAATATCCTCAAAAATGATCCAGCTAGGAACCTTGTCAGCTTGTTTATCCGATTATCATATGACCGCCGTTATTAAAAGATAAAAATAAAAAAAATGGCCCAACAGTAGTGACAGCCTAAACTTGTTGGTAGAATGCTACTATCTCAGCTTCCAGAAAGGCTGGATTTACCATGGTAATGGGAATCAGCCCAGCATGAGTGAATTCATTTTGACTACTAAAATACATCTTTGACAAGATGATTATATGGGATCGGTTGCAAGATTATACTCCTGCTAGTTTCACAACTGAAGGACAAGTGAGTGTATTGAGTAACCTCACCTCAGGCATGCTGGGCTATGCATCTCATTTGTTTCTTTTTATTGTCATACATTGATGAGGTTGAAGTGTTATGATTACTGTGTTGTCAATAGCCAGCCGTAACCCACATGACCGTAATGAAGCTCAGTTGTTCACATGTCTGTTCGGAATCAGAAAGCAGTTTTAGTCCTTGTAATAATATTGGATTTCAGAATATATATGGGATGAATGTTTAGTTCCCTTTTTTTAAAAAACAAACCTGGAGAAAGTTTGTTTTCTATACCATCTGGTGCTGATGATTCCCACACAGCAAATACTAGATGTGTGGTGGAAATACCCCATTGTACTGAGTGCAGAGAGGACCTTCAGTATGCTTCCACAGTGTCAAACGTTATTGTTGATCTACTGTTAGAACTTCCTTCACACGTTATTAAACATCATTTAATATAAACTAAATAATGGAAGTTGTTACATTTTGGCAGTCTTGTTGACTAAACAAAGGGAATTGAGTTTGATTTTAAAGCACAGGAGCAGTCCGTAAACATCCTAAAGTACATCCTTGATATATGCACAAACATGCCAGTGTAGATATCTTTCTGAGAAAGTGTGAGAGACTCCTAATGAGTATTTGTGTTGAAATTTTTTGTTGTAGTTGTTTTTTTCATGATTTGCTTTGAAATGAAACCATTAAAGCTGGCAAATAAGTATATTAATATTGCGATGAGGTGTTTGGAAACCACAGAAAAGGGAGCAGTCTGAAATGAATAAAAACCTATCTAGTATTTAGACTGTGCTAACAAAATAATAATAATAATAGATGCAGACCTTTTTTACAAGGATAGGTTGATTTACAGAAAACATCTCGGTTAAAGTGACAAATTATAACACTGACCCCTGCAGCTATTGAAGTGATTTTCTGGATTGACGTTTGCTTGTTAGCATTATAACCTAGCAGGTATTGTCTGTTATCATCATCTTCAGCTATATCATACTAGAGGTTGTTTATTCTGTACTTAGGTTTTCTTAATGGACTTTTCATGGGGAGGTAGCATTACCTGATTGTAAGCTGGACATTTTTAATAATATGCAACAGTGGACTGAGCACACTAAAAGAGACAGATAAAGCTACGAGCATCTCTACACAATTTGGGAGTCCCTGAAATAGATTTCTATTAATTTTATCTCACAAAATCCTTGTTACACTGTTATTCATAGAAGAACTCGTGGTATACATTTTCCAGATACTACACAGACAAATTAGGCATACAGTAATTGACATCCACAATAGTATGAATGTTTCTATGCTAAATCCCCTAAGCACAAAAGGCTGAGCATTTGCCCTAGAGTGTCTAACAACAGGGAGTTCATCGCATATTTTCTGAATGTTAATGAAACATGAGGACTTGTATGTTCTTACCAGTTGTTTTCCAGGGAATTAACTGACAATATAAGAGGAACTTCAGCATGCATCTCCACTTCTTTCTCAGTCCCCCTCCACACTTTTTCTCTAAATGAGCACATTTACTTAATATCAAATATATGAAAGAGTTCCGTAAAATCTTATCACTCCTCTCAAAAATTATGACCATTAGAACCTGCATAATGTCCAGTTTGTTTCGGCAGCTATGTCTCAGGTCAGAGCTGTAATTCCAGGAATTAGGTGATGAAGTCCTGGAAACAGATGCAGAAGCTCCTAAATTAGAAGACTTTTTTTAAAGACTTCATAGACTGTCTCTGCGTGTAATATCTGTGCAATGGTGTACCAGAAGCAACAAAATTCAGATGAGGCGTTTTTTGTGTGATGGTACTGGGATGTGTTGTTTTAGTGGTGAGTATGAAGGTGTAGTCATTAATCACAGAGAGTGAATGTAGGAGTATATACATCTATTAACAATATGCAAAGAGGAGGAAAGGAAATTTTTAAGTTTGTCTGCGGCTAGACTGATGCTGGTACCCAAGTCGTTGTGAAAGCTCTCAGTCACGTTTCTATAGTTGTATACGAAGGCAGCTGATCTGTCTGGAGGGACACCCAATGACTTGAGCTGTGAAGCAACTGGGCAAGAACACGAGAGTTTTCCTTGCAGGACCTTCATTCCTTCTGATGCGCCAGGCTTGCATGAACCCCACCACAGCACATGAGCAGTAGCGAATAAAGCTGTAGTTTAAAGGAGGGTTCCTGAACTGAGAGGGGCACAAGAGGCAGCGGCTAATCACTCCTAGCATTTTCTGCACTTGGAGGGTCGGGAGTTGATCCTGGTAACAGACGGTGAGCTGCGATTAATGGGCACTGCAAAATGGGGAGGGCTGCAGCACAATCCCCCCTTGCTGGAATAGCAAGGAACCAATGAATTTTTCAGGAACCAAAGATATCCTGTGCCGTTTTTTGTGGTGTAGCGGGATTTGTTGCCAAAATGCCAGTTTTGCCACTTGGGCACGTAGGAAGACCCGTCCGTGTGGAGCCCTGTGAGCACTGGTAGGTACACGCTGCACACCGCGCCTGTCGATGACATACGGCCTGCAAACTTCCCTTCGTCTATAACCACATAAACCAAGTGAGGTCCTACAGAGGCACTGCTTGCCTGCACCTTACGGCGAATGCTTCTTTGCCTTTTTGTGCCCTTGTCCTTTTCAGTATTCTGGAGGAGTGCTCACTGCAGTAACATGGGCCAGTGTCACTCTTATTACTTTACCTGTTTTATCTTTTGTGAAATTGAGCCTTTAGCCGGAATTGTCTGAGCTGCTGCTCCAGCAGTCGGTTAACTGTGAGGCTCCTCGAGCTCATTTCTCTCAAGTAATTTGATTCCCACGTGCTCACTGAGATTGCTTTTTCGCTGAAAGAAAGCGGGGAGGGGTGTGTGTGTGTGTATGGGAGCAGGCCAGAAATGTTATGGCAGACAAATGTAGCTTAGAGATAAAAACAACACAAAAATGTGTTTAAAAAGATCCCATATCAGTTTATCTCCCTTTAACCCAGTCCTATAAAACCGAATGTTTTTGTGTTTGAGAATCAGAGACACAGGGCCTTTTGTGCTGGTGCAGGGTATGGAACAGGAAGCTAAATTCCATCCTGCCTCTACAAAAAGCCAAGAAGGTAATCCTTTCATTAAATTTACCAGAAATGTGTGTAAAATGCTAAAAACATTTTTTTTTTTTTTGTAATTGTGGTCATAAAAGCTTTCTATGGGTTTTAAGGTGTTTTCTGAAATCATACACAAGATTCAAGTATTTTTTATTTTGGTTGCTGAACAATTTCTTTTACATTGTGGTTACTTAGGAGTAATTGAACACCAGTTTTGTAGATAAGCTTCTATATAAGACTGGTTAGTAAGGCAGCAGTTTCCTAAATAATGAACAATTTATTGAGAGATTTATGATTCTATAAAATTGCTAGTGTGTTATCACGGTTTTGGGCAAAGGCCCTACTGCAGGGGAGTGAAAAACAAGCCTGAAAAGTGAATCTTGCTGGAGGGAGGATTGTTCTGGAAATAAACCATTCAGTGCATAAACAATGGTATATCAGTTGTCTGAAATATGCATTCCTCCCTCTGCATGGTGTTCATTGTATGTCCACGCAGACCTACCAAACTCTGGGCACAGCATTTCTGTGTTACAAAGTTGTGGTTTGTTGGATAAAATATTGCTAATTTGAGCAGACTGCTCAGAGGTCTGTTACTTCATATGACCAACATCAGGCTTAGGGTTCTGTTAGCATTCATTAGTTGGTGTTGTAAGACACGTCCCTTGATGATATCAGCAGCGTTATTAAATGTCATAAGAATACATGTTCCTAGCAGCAGTGGAAGTATTCACAGAAACAGTTGATGGATCTTTGCTAATTTTCCATCTTGTAGCTGGGGGTGGGGACAAATAAATACATCTATACTTTATTGAGAGATGTGGGGAAAGGAAGCTCATGCTAAATGTCAGTGTTACCCAACCACTGACTATTTCACCTACTACTGTTGCTACGGATTGTTGTCATTTGTGACTTTAAAAGAGTGTATGTACTAATAGAAAATATCCTTACAAACTGAGTTCAGTTCTGGGCAGTAACGTTTTGAGGACAAAGAGGGGTAGAGGGATTTTGTTTGCTTTTTCATCTAGCACTGCACAAGTCCTGAAAAGAGTTAAACAAGATATAGATTTTGGAAGATAATGTGCCAGGTCAAAAAGCTGGGTGCATCTACTAATATTTGCAGTGTCTGCATTTTCTGTTTATGTGCAACATTGTTGTATAATGTGAAAAAAAAAAAAAGTGTATGTATGCAGCTGTATGCCAGATTTCATGACTGTTTCTGTCTAGAGCCTTTGCTTGCTTGTACATTGTGCCTGCAGCTCCACCTCTTCAAAGGCTGTTCTATTAATCTAACCTACTGAGGGCTATTCATACAGCTTATGGGTTTTTATATTTAAATCCTCACAAAAATGATTTGCTGCCCTCAAGTTAGGAATTTAAAGGAAAATTAAATTAAGGCTGCCTAAGTAATGAAAGCATCTTTAGATTTGATAGATAGAGACCATCAAAGCAAAAAGACTGTATCCCTAGAAAGATTTCTGATATTGTTTAGTGCTGGGGGGAGTTGCTATTGCTAGTATATCGTGCAGTATCAGGCCTTAAATTCATATGCTTATGCTTCATGAATTCTTTAATTTCCAAAGTTGTTCGTTATGTTTTAGGTCATAAATTAAGAGATTTGTAACTCAAACATTTTTATCTATATGAGGCCTATGGCATTAGGATCATAGTGTTGTATAGTTTTGCTGACAGATGGATTAAAGAAAGATCTTAAGCCTTAAGAAATGTCTGAATTTTTCTTGTGTGCCATGAGATGTAAGCCTAGCATTTGTTACTGTGATATATGTTATATCATTGCCTGCCTTGTGTGACATGTGTATAACTCTATTGTTTCTAGTGGTCTTGTGCTGTGGACTTCTCCTAACCAGACTTAAAACAGAACAAACAAAAAAACACCTGGGAGTGTTTTAGGGGACACCTAAATAGTGTCCCCTAAAACTTCTAAACAAATCTTTAGAATAGAGTGGTCACCAAATGTAATCTCAAACCTAGTCCAAAGAAGGTGGGTGGCAGAATCCAGATTTTTATTTTATTACAGGTGTGTAAAATGTGTGCCTTCTATTTATTTCTCATTTCTTTTGTCTGTAGGTTTTCCAAACGAGCCTGCTGCTGTCATTGCCCTTAACACTACTAAGGAATGGTTAAGCAAGAATCACAACGAGGTATGAAATAAAATATAACTTTCCCAAATTTCTATTTATGATTATGGACTTTGGCTCTGGAAATGTAGAAAGAGTAAACGCCAGCTTGAGCCTTGAAGTGAATATTTAGTCTAAAACGAATGAAATCAGGTTAGGACAATGTGGCTGGGGGAAGACTGTTATATTTAAAAAGCTACACTGGAGTTCAAGGGAAATACCTTTGTTTGAAACCATACTGTGCATTTCCTTTGTATTGTAATCTTTCCTGGCAAAGTAAAAGACTATTCTCTTTCTAAGCTGTTTCTGAGCGTCACAGTTTTCATCTAATAATGAGGAGATTCTTGGAAAGGAAATGTGTATAATAGTTGTCAGTGGAAACAGTCACCAAAGGTCAGTGGTGTTCCAGAGGTCACTTTACAGTAAAGAGCTGTATGATAGTATTTCCTATTTTTATTAATTTTTGGTTTGCTTACAGTTAAGTGTTCATTTTCCCTGAAATGCTTGCTAAACTTGTGACACAACTGAATTTTTAACACGACTGGTGTTCTTCCAGTGACAACACAATGGTGATTATTTTTACAAGACAAAATGCTTTCAACAAAATGATATCCATATCTTTCCTTTCTAGTTTTTTTTCTTGCTCTGTTTTTTGTTCTTAGCAGGCTGATAGTTTCTAGCGTTGAATTGGAGAATGCAACAAAGAAGTGGCAGAATATTGTAATCATTATGTCTTGAACTGAGGATATGCCTGTTTCCTGGTAATGACAGTCAGCAGGCAGATCTCAGACAGCTAAAGTTGTTCAGTATTTTTGTATGAAGGTATTTAACAAAGCATGGAGTGGAGAAACATTAGGTACAGGAGCATAATTAGTAGTATATTTCTTTTATTGATGTGTTTTGGGGGCCTTATTTTTAAGAGATTCTGATAAACAAGGGTAGCGATTTAGTAGGTTGTAGGAGTTTTTTGTTTGCTTTTTGACCAACTTTGAACCGAAAGCAAATAGCATGATGAGATTTGAACGGTAAATTGAGATATTCAAACCTGAGTGCCAAAAGGTACACCAAGAAATGTGCATGTTTGGACAATGCGGTATGAAGCACTTAGCAGCTTTCTTTTCGTAGATTAGATATTTGAGCAGTGAAGCAATTTTGGATGGACAGTCATCTTTAACACTAAAGATGCCTAAGTGTCATCTTATCAGCCTAACTATAGGCTTATGTTTTTTGAAAATGGAGTGTTAGTGCCTTACTATATTGTAATTTCATTTGGTTGCATTTTTACTATATAATGGAAGTAAAAGAGGCTAAAAATCTTTTTTTTTGATTCTGGAACTAAACTCTTCTCTTTCAAAAGCTGAGTATGTGTTGTGTATATACCCCTTAATTACTTTTTTCTTTGTGGTTATTACAAAAAAAATAAAAAAAAATATTTGGTAGACTGCATATCAAATGTGTAGTTGTTTTCTCAGTGAAAACTCTTTTCTGGAGTATTTTGCTCTGTAGTTCAGCCGTTGCTTCTCAGCTGTAAGACGACTTTTGCTTCTAACGTACACTTTGAGTCTTCCCTTTTTCTGCTTCTGGCCTGACTTGGCCTGCAAGCCCTTGTATGCCCTGCATGTTCCCTCTTTCTTACTTTCAGTTAGCGTGTGTGCTGCTTCCCCCTTTTTTTTTTGGTTCCCGTCATAGGCTTCAGGTGAGTTTCTTCACTTGTTTTCAGAAATCTTCAGCTCTGTCTTGGAAGGAGACTTGCGGTTCACAGCACAGAGTGATTGAAATGGCAGTGTTTATCGTATATGTTCTTTAAGCACTTTGTGCAAATGTGATTGAAATGCACAAAATTCCAACACATTTGTGGTTTGCACAGGTTACTGTAAACTAGGAACACCAAATAAGCACGATTCCTCCTTCCTCACTCTAATGTGTTCCCTTCTATTTCCTTGGTTGTCTTGGCACTCTAGCTCTAAACCTACTTACTCCCCACAAATTCCAATTTCATCTGGATTCTTTTTAAGTTAATAGTTGTAGTTTACAAAGTTTGGATGGTGAAAGGAGCACAGGCTGTCCTGACCACAGATGTATTGTTAAAAATTATACTATTAAGCTTACATCACAGTTGGTTTTTTTTGTCTTATTTTTGTTGGTTTTGTTTTTCCATTTGGATTACTATAGTTAATAACTGTAGTATTAAATATTTCTGAACACCCTGAATCGAAATGTCATGATGTTGAGGTCTCATGCTATTTGGTGTACCTGAAGGCATACATATGATCAATTTGCAGCAATTATTACCTATCAGAGAATTCAGAAGCAAACTCAAAGAGCTTTTGTTAATTATTGAAGAAAGTGGCATACTAGATTTCAGTCAAGATAGGTTTCTAGGGTAGGGTTATCCATAGTTTTGTACTTTCTTGTACAGTGGTTTCTCTCTTCATAAACTGTTCCTGCAATCTACTGTTTTGAATTTTAGACTGTGGCATACTGGCATATTTTACATGTCATAAGTAGGTCAGCAGCAAAATAAAAATATTTAGTACTTCTACTGAAGACAGCAGTAACTTACCCAGTGCAAGGGATCTTTGAGAAGCATACAGTTGTTGGGTTCCTGTTCAATGCTTATAGGAAGGCGTGTATAATTCAGCTATATTAAATAAACTGCCATAGCTCAGTGTCAGGTGTTGTTCTGACCCATTGTATTTTGCATATCTTTATTCCCTTGGATTAGATTTTGGGCTTTAAGTAGTAATACTGTGCATCACCCAAACTTTTCCCAAAAGTAGCTCATTGTACAGCAACCAAAATGACAGGGACTTTTTAATGCCTCAACAATATAGTCTATTCTTACTGCATACCTTGTGATATAGACCTTTCTATAAACTTTGCTCATGAAGACAGAGCAGCTCCAACTACAGCCACTGGATATTTAAATGTATTTAACTCACATGTTCTAGCCTGGGAGCAAAACCTTTTCCATTTGCTGTGAGGCCAGCTTTTCAGAAGGCTGCCCGTGTTTCACTCCTGTTATGTCTAACCAGAACCACTCCCTTGATGCTGGCTGCGCTAATGGGTCAGTGTCCTGCTAACAGTCTCCTCGCCTGAACAAGAGAGGCCTTTTGCTTTTGGCTGTGCTGAAGTTCAATGCATCAGTTGCCTTCTTCCTTTCCTTCCTTCTTGTGGAATCTGCCTTGTCTTCACCTGAGAAATCCTGTCCAGGTTCTGCTCCTTCTGTCACAAAGATGTTTGGCAGCCAGTTATCCTTGCGATAATGTCTGGTGCTGGTTGTCCTAAGATCTCAGACTCTGTGTGTAGGGTGTGTATTGAATGAACGCATGAAATTTTAGTGCAAAATAGAGACCAAAATGGTAATCTGCTCACTAGGAAATGTGCCTACATGGCAACGCACTTAGCAAAACCAAATAGGTAAATAAGATGGAAGCTTGACATATTTGTAAGTCTCTTGTTGTGCTGTACAGCAGCTGTATCTTATCTGTCTTTCTGCAGCCCAGGAAACTGTGACAAATTTATGAAAGATAAGGCAATATTGTTGTCTTCTCCTCTCTACCTTCATGTAGTGCTTTGCCTCCTTTGATGCTAAAATGAAGATTTTATCCAACCTGATATTAATTCAAAATACAAAGAAATCAGTGGCTATGTTCCTGTCTGCCTGGGGCCCTGAAAATAACCTAAATGACTCCCTTATTGCAAGCTGTGTTAGAGTCCTCGGAAGTTCTCATAGTATTTGCAAGAAAAGTGATTTGCAGTTAATGAAAGGTTTTCTTATCCAAGTCCATTGTTGTGCTTGACCCCTCAGGTGTTTGCATAAAAACTTATTAGCATACTTAACTTCGATGTCACTCAGATGAATGTCTCATTACCATGCAAATGGAGTTAGCGCCTTTCTGAGGTTAATTGTTACAAAGCAACAGAGAGAGATCTATTGTAATTTACTGAACGCCAAACACCAGCCAGGCAGGGCAGCAGCCATCACAATCTAGCAGCCTAAAACTTGACTACATAAAGTCCGCTAGGGAAAACAGCAATATTGTAAGTAATGGTTAGTACTTACTTGGATGTAACACGCAGCACTGTTCTGGTTTTGAAATGCAACTCTAAGTCAAACTAATTTCTGGCCATGTTTTACACCAAGGTCTGCTGACTTGCAGCCAGAGGGCAAATCTAGTTTAGAAGCTGGTAAATGGTGTTACACTGTAAGCATAGAAATCCCTCCGAGCAAGCTTGCAAGAATGGCAACAGTCAGCACTACTGGGTTAATTTACTGCAGACCACCTAGGCTATCTCTTTAGCAAACTGCATTTTCACATTTCGCAAAGTGCTCTGAAGGTTTAATAGAATTCTTCAGAGCACAAAATAGAATTGGATCCCATCCTTTAGGAATTATACACTGGCATTCATTTAAAAATGCACATTAAGCTCTTTGAACAATTTGAAATGTTTGAAATGTTCCTTTCTGGGATAATTTGGCAAGGTCTGAGATACTGCCACTTGACTTCCCATAACATATCACAAAGGAAATGTGACACCTTTAAATATTTACCCCCCCCCCCCCCCCCGACATTTTAGGAGAGGTGGTGGCATTATGTTTGTTGGTGTGTTTGTTTGTTTTTTTTTGTGGCAGAACATTTTGAAAGTTAGTAATTGTTATTTGCTTGTACTTTAGGATCATGCTATGTGTCTTGAAAGGGTGAAAAATAAAAATGCTGATTGTATGCCTTACCTTATGTCACTGACATGAAAAGCCTCAGGACCTTTTTCCCTGCTCAAGAAAAGACTTTAATTTAACAGCACATTTAGCTCAAAGTATTGTTCTTTCTCTTGCACAATATCTCTCAACATTTATTACGTCCCTCAGTAGAACAACAACCGCAGAAGTGTGATTGCAATATATGCTCCATTGAAATAACTGATGCAGATTAAAAGCACATAGATGGAAAATAAATCAGCACATTCCTGATTCCTTTTCATTAGAATCACTTCTGAAAAGAGACTTTCTTACTTTGCCTGCAGCACAGTAGATTTAGATTTTAGCAAGTAGTTATGCGCATCATCCCAGTGTGGCGGTGTTTGTCCCTTCTCCTCCTCCTTTCCCTCCCCTCCCCCCCTCAAAAATAACATCTGCATTTCCAGCATAACAGGGTGAGCAATGTAGTCCTGGTACGGGTGAAATTAGTGTAACTCTGCTTTCAGTGGCTGGGGCAGGATCCCAATAGCTCATTCCTGGTGACCAAAATTTTCGGGAGGAAACACCTGGTTTCTCAAGTTAGGCACACCACAATACAGATGCCCTGCACCTGTGCTTCATTTTGTACTGGGCTTCATCCAAATCGCGGTGGTATTTTCCACTTGGGAGATAGTTCAAGTGAAATTACCTTTCCTGTGCACCACTTCCCGTATGTGCATGTACTTGGCCATACACAGGGAGCTGGGATGTGGGAGCTGAGGAAACGTTCCCTGCAATGGGGCACGTGGAGGTGACTGCAGAGACTTGTATCATCTGGTTTGGAGAGAGGTGGACGTCCTTCTGGAGAGGGACCTGGGAGGACAGTGCAAGGAGTTGCCCCTGTTCTCCGTTGCGTAAGGCATGCCTGAGTGAGCTTTCCAAGCCACTAGAGCTTTGTTCAGGGCACACCAACGTGGTCACGGCATCGTGTTGCATGCAGCTCTCTACAGGTGAGCATGGCACCCCGTGGTACCCCTCCAGGTACCACGTTAATCTGGCAGTACCTGTGCTACATGGCAGTGCGTTACGTAGGTATGTATGTTGGAGGTGTAAGTCACTGGGGAAGGATCACTGCTCACGTCTGTCCCTTCAAAATTGGGTCAGGCGGATAACAAAGTTCCTTTACCTCCTGAGCCCATCAAAACATCAGGGCAACTCAATTTCAATATTTCTGTAGCGTGTGACTGAGAGGTTGTTTCACTGTATTTTTAACTTTCTCTCCCCCATCCCTTTGGTGGTCCCTGCAACCTAATTTAGGCTCCTCATTCTCCAGAGACAATTAAACAAAGTGGCATCTTGAGATGAGGTCTTGTCTTTTTCTCTGCAGAAGGATGCAGATGGAGACTGTGTCTTGGAATATGTTGTCTGATGTAGTTTACTTTAATGTAAAGTCAGTTATATTCCCCTAGGCACAGCAACTAAATTTCTACATTTATTCCAGCAAAGAGTGGGATAGCTAGCTGACAATATTTAATTAATGTAAGCAAATATTTTTCTAAAAAATGACCCAATACAGACAATTCCCCCTAAGGTAGCGTTACTTTTGGTTTTGGGCAGCTAGTTTTCATGCTTATGGTTTTACAGTTTTCAAAAAAAAGAGAGAAATTTTTGGGGAAAAAAAAAGGCGCATATATTTATGCCTAAGGTGATGTCTTTTATGACATGTTTGGGCCTGTGCTGACATGTATTTAGTTTCAAGTATATTTATTACTTAAAAATAAAGCTCTCAAAATATGGGTTTCTATTGAGCCACTGACAGATTCTCAAGGACAGTAAGGGTGCCAATAAAAATTCAGGCGGCTATTTTGGTAGCTCTTATATGCCACTATCATTTGATTAACATAATCCCCCCTCTCCCCCCCAACACCGTTCTCTTGGGTAGGTTAAAAAATGATCTCCTTTCTATTTCTACATTCTAATTAGGTGGTAATCATATGCTGCTCTGATTGAAATGAAAATCAGCCATCACGCCACTGTCATCTAGCTGAAGTCGAGGAAAAAATGCTTTTCAACTTGCACAAAATTAAAATGATTTACTCGCTCTCTGTAGCTGCTCTCTCAGTGGGCTCAAAGAGATTCAGTGCTGTCCCTAAAGCCCAAACCTAACTATCATCCCAACAGACAAGTCATTTTCTGAAAAGATAAGTAAGCTGCCAAGGCAGTGATGCTTTCTTATATGTTCTTCAGACTGCTATTCAGGTGGAAGGCTGATAAAGCAAAGCAGACAAAGCCCATATTCATTATACACAATACTTTATTTATTAAACTTAAAAAGCTTTTGTTACTTTTGATACAGCTATTAAGGGAAGGCAGGAAGGCATCCCTCTTGGAAAAACATGTTGGAGCTCGTGATTGCTGTGGTTGTCCCACGTGACGTTTCTGTCGCTCACTTGTGACCAAATACAAAACCTTAAGAAGGGAATAAGGGGGGAGACATGGCTTCCTGTCACCCCATCGCCACCCAGACAGTTGAGGAAACCCACTTCTATGCATACCGTAGATGTCTTTAATCAATACATCTTTGTGAGGATTTAAATACGCTTAGTGTACCACAGAAATAATGTCTCCTATAACTCCAGTTTAGCTAATTAATGCCACTAATACAAGACAGGTCTCTGCATGGGTTCTTTTGTGTTTACACTAGTTAACCATCTAATAATTGAAATTTGCCAAAGCATTTATTCCTTTTATCCTTACAATTTAACGGCAGTTATGATAACAAGAAGCTGAATAGTTAGAAATGTCTGTAAAGCATGTAGGTAAATTAACAAAGGGATCTGTAGATCAGGGACGAGTTCTTGTCTTGTCTCTGATTTGTCCTCTTGCTTTCTGTATATTTGGAGGAGCCTGGTTGCTGTAGTGAGGACATGTAAGAACAAATTCCAAAAATGTTACTTTTTTCTTTCCTGTTACTTCTTGTATGACAAAAAGATCATGATAACATCCCTTTATTTCAGCATTGGCTTTCAGACAGAAATCCCAATAACGCTAACAAAGAGGCCCAGCCTTACTTTTGGGAAAATTTAGTCATTGTAGCTACATTTCAGGAGACAGTTTCCTTTAAGCTGGCTTGTGTTCCTCTCCCTGTGGATACCTGGAAATAAATAACAATCTGTTTAGTTCTTGTGAGATATGTGGATAAAATACTTCACGAAGTAACAGAGAAATTGCTGTTAGAATCTGTTTTCAAATGAGGGAGAAAAAAATAGTTGTAAATGTTTTGATATACCTTCATGTCCTACAGAAGTGTACCGTGTGTTGTAGCTGGATTCTAGCAGGAACTGAGCAGATGGGGGAAGAGGAAATGCAGGCAGGAGAAGGTTTGCCTCTGGCTCTGTGGAGTGTTGCCAGGAGGATCCCATGATGAAGATGGAGGTTGGGGAGACTCAGTAGAAAGATGTGAGGCATGCCCTCCTGAGGATGGGCACTCAGGGAGCAGAGCACCCAGCCTCCCGCTCTGCAGCCTGCAGAGGATGTCAGATTTGGGGTTTCCTTGGGCTGCAAGGTTATCAGCTCTTTGAACCAACTTAGGTGACGTGTCCATTGGTCTTTGCAGATGAGGAATGCCTGGCCGTGTGCTCTGAGCCTCTCTGAGTGCCCTGGAGGTGCTTAGCCCTGCACCCAGCGTGTGCTGGAAGCGCGCACGGCCACGTACCAGCTGACGGCTGTGCCGCCTGCCTGGCCGCAGCGCACAATGCAGCGCTGAGTGAAACCGCTCTGCTGGCATGGGTAGAGGCCCGAACGCGCAAGCCAAGAGCACACGCTTTGTTCTGCTGGCGCTTTCCTGGCATCCTGCAGAGCGTACGATGTCTGCTTTTTGGTGCTCTGTTTCCAATAAACTCACGTAGATGTTTTGCTTCTGGAAAGCTGCCGCCTCTGTTTGATTTAAGCTCTGTTCTGCTGCCTACAGTTTTGTCCAAGTAGAATGTCCAGCACGGCATGTGAAGGTGAAATAATAAAATAGAAAAATACTTTAAGTGATTCTTAGTTGAACAACCATCTCATATCATGCTATGCGGGGAGAATCTGGTGCAAGGTAGCTAACTGTAAAGGGAATATTTTCCTAAGTTTTATTCTGTCTTCCCATCTAAGATTTTTATCTGACCAATGCCTACCATCCTTTCCGAGCATGTTGGCCATCAGCAGTAGGTCACAATCAAATCTATGCAGGATGAATCCCGCATGGGATTCTTATAGCCAGAGTGCATTCCCTGTGAGGAAAAAAAAATGAGTTTATTGCTGCCAGAGTACAGCATCTTGACATATAGTTTGAGATATATGATTCTGACATTTAATAGGTTAGATGATATTGGCTACATACTTCATAGGTTCTGTATCATACTGTATTCCTGGGAAGGTGAAAAATGAGTCTGTCTACTATATGTGAAATGACAGAACAAATGAGAAGAGCGCTGTGGATGTGGGGAGCATTGACAATAAGAACATGTTTAAATGTGGGAATGACTGACAGGCTTCCAAGATGAAATACCTGTTAATTAATACAGAACAATTTGTTTAAATACAAAAGTGAGCACAGATTAAGGATGTGTATTGCCTTCTTACTTAGCCTTCAGGACAGATTATTCGACTCTTCCATTTTGGGGGGATTTATGAAAAGTGGAGAATAAATTATTCCTGAGGTGAACTATGATATTGTTTCCTTTAGTAGCAGCAGAGGTAAACAGTGCTTCCTGAGAAGAGTTTTGGGAAAAGGCTACAAAAAGACTCCTGCTCAGATTCTTACCTGCTCAGATTCTCACCTTGCTCCTAACCTGTTCTCCCTCGAGATAAGAGTGAAGGTTCATATTTACTACCACAGACTGTTTACTGGCATTAAATCTAAACCAGGTTCATTTAAGTCTTTTTTTTTTTTTTTTAAATCAAAAAGACATGCTTTGGGACTGGTAAAGTAACTGGAAAACAGTCAGTGGCTTAGATAACCAATACTGGTTGAGGATTAAATCAGAATTAAGTAGGTTAAAGAGCAACATAATTGTACAATTGAACTGGAAGTCGGTGTGGCAGAGCATAGGTGTCATGTGCGTGTGTAATGCTGCCTTGTAAATACCCAGGTTGGAATTGCCCATGTCTCTTTCTTTTTCCCTCTTTCCTCATCCTGATTCAGGAGTGCATTGTAGTATTACCAGAATTACACAGAACTGTGTGTACTGGAGTTCTCCTGAATTTGGGATGCTTTTCTGAACCATCAGTACTGAACTTTTCTAAGCCAGCATGTGTCTTGTCTTGGCTATTAGAGTAAAAATACCATGTGCTAATGTGCTGCTGTGTTCTTTAGTACTGTAGTCTTAGGAGAAAAAAAATAATCTAAGAACCAGCAGCTACATGGATGATCAATGCACAAGAAATCCAGGGGGATAGGTGTGTTTTCATGATTTCTCCCCCCTGCAAGGAAGTACAGCCTTTCATTAGCCCATCTTTAATCATGCCAGATTTGATGAGGTGTGAGGAAGGGTTTTTCAGGGTCTGCATTCTTTCCTGTTCTCTTTTGTCCAGCTTTTCAACACACCAGGGCCTGTGTATTCAAGCCTCAGTCCAGCTACGTGTTCTCAGGTTGGGGGGAAGGGTTTTATATGCATCTTTCAACCTCTTTTGCTGGAAATGTCACCTTTCATCTCACCTTTGGGTTTTGTAAGCCAAAAAGTTAAAAAGCTTTAGCCTTCTAATTGCATATTCATAATCTTATCCTTTAGTTGAGATGTTAATTTATAACTGTTGCTTTATTCCCAAAGTACAGCATATTTGATTAATTTCATTAATTCTTTTTAATTTTCCCTTGTTCTGCAACACTATACGTCAAATGTCTTTTCCATGTGTGGAAGAAGTCTTTGAGCTTGCACTGTTGCTTGCTGTTTTGAAGTGAATGCAAAACCTTGCCCTAATATGAAAGAAACTTATCATACAACACTTTGAATCCCCTGAACTCAATCTTAGAACCTGATATGTGTTAGATGATAACTTCTTCCCTTTGGGCATTTAAACAAATGTCTTCCTTTGGGAATTCATACTAATAATATACAACCTGTATGATGATAACCTCATGATGGGGGAATATTTCAGAAGGCACAATAGGAATTACATGCTTTAGCCTTACTGACTTTCCTTGTGACTCTGTTGCGTCGATGCTCTGTGTTCCCTGTTAAAACTTCTCCCTACAGATACCATATTAAGTTCATTAATATTTACAAAGCAAACATATTTCCCTCCAGACAGTTGCAGCACGACTGTCCTTGATTTTTTTAAATTATATGTGCATCGATACAGCTTTGGAGATAGCTTAAGTACAAAATCTAATTAATATGCATACTTATATTTGTAAAATACTCTAGGCGTGTTTTTTTTAAATACCCTAGGCATGTTTTTTTTTTTTTTTTCCCAAAAGTGTCTTTATGGGATGTATCATATGAGAATAAATCTCATTATAACTACAGGTTTCCTATGTGTGAATACTCTTAGGATGGGGTTTGAGTCTTCACGGAAATTTGTAAACTGCCTGTCACACTGTTGGTACTGAAGCCCCTATTAGCAAGGTGGAGATGTGGATATAAGAAACTGCAATAGCACAGATGATCAAAGATACTTGTAATTCAAAGCTCTGAGTGTAAAACTAGAGGGTAAGCTTCTACAGACTAACACTAGTCCTCAAAGCTTTCCTAAATTTTAGCAGAGAGAATTTTTGCAGCACAGTTGCTAATGAGGAAGGGTAGGCATTCGTATCTTTAATGATGGCAGTGTTGGCATTTGTTAGGGGAGGTAGATGAAAAGAATGATTTGGCTCCCATGTTTAAAGTGTAAGTATTTACAGAAAGAATAGTTGTATGTTTACTAGTGCTTGTGTTGTAGTGAGCATGGTGTTTCAGATTCTGCAGGACCCAGAGACAGAGATGTATTTGAGGGACAATCCCATCACAAGCAATTTATAGCTATGGTATTGCAAAAATAAATCTAGCTTGTGTGATGCCTCCAAATAGTAGAAGCTGAGAGAGAAATAAGTAACTGTAAGATTTTTGGAGACTATTAGAGAATAAAGAATTCTCTATAGACAGATAATAACAAGTATATATATTGCTTTAGTGCTCGATTGCCCAGTGAACTGGGATTTCCAAGTAAATGGTCAGTAACCTGTCATTACTGGCAATTTCTGGTCACTTTCTAGGTTTTGTATGTGGGGAAAGAAGGGTTCTGCTGTGATCTGATGAGCAAGGGTCTGGCAAAAGAGGGCAGATGCCTAGCAGTGGACAGCCATGAGCAGTACATGTGCTTTTTCCCTTTGGTCAGGACTGGGAGTAGGCAAGAGCAAGGTAGGCTGACATGGTGTCTTGTACCTAGAGTATTGCAGGAACTTTAGGAGTGAAGTGCTGAGAAGCTATTTGATCTGGTTTCTCAGTTCCCAGATAGCCTAGTTGAAAGGGAAAGCTGCAATAGACGTTGAAAGCACAGTGTTAGCTACTGGGCTTTCTGAGGCTTGCTGGTGGAAAAAGTTGATTTGGGATGTCCTACATATCCAGAGTGGTTGCGTAGACTAAAAACGAACCCTTGATGTAAGGATCTGGCAGGTTCCGTGCTTCTGGCTCTCCCCTCGTTTGTACTTTCCTTCTCTTTGCAGGTTTTTCCTTTCAGTCATCCCTGCTCTGCCCTCTGCAAATGGCAAAGTTGTCTCTCTATTCTGTGCTCTGTTGCCTGGACATTTGACAAAGCATTTTGCATCAGGAGAGAGGAAACAAAGAGTGTACCTCTGCTCTGGGTCTATCTTGTGTTGCAGCTGTTGTTTTTAGGTAGGATTTCAAGCCCAGCTGCTCCTTACTGACCCCGTGGGAAGTGGCAGGTTGAATCAATTATTTGACATGCACATTCTCTGTTGGCAGGATTCTCGAGAGCCTTATAATGGCACAAATGATGTTACTTACTAGTGCAAAAGAAAGTTACAATTGGGTATAGCAATTAATATGCAATTAGGAAAGCATTCTTTTCTGTCCAAGTAGTTTTTTATTGTTATTTTTAGATTTGAATTGACTGAATGGTTGAAGAATCCCTTTTGGAAAAAGGGAGGGTTTAGTATTTTTTCTGCATTAGCTTTGATTTTTTTTTCCCTCCTGCAGGGACACCGTTACAGCACAGACAGCTGTTACGTAAAACAAAATTGGACTCGAAATGCTGTCAAGCAACTTAGTATCTATGAACTATAATGCAGCCCTCCTATGTCTTAATGATGCATTGTTTGTTATACACTGCATTACTGCTCGAACCTACATCTGTTTAGAGAAGCAGCGAGATTTGAACTTAATTACAGGATATCTCTAAAAAAAGTCTATACATGCTGCGAAGGTATCTTGGTAACTCACTGTTGTTGCTGCCCATGGTAGTGATGCTGCCCGGCAGGTTGCAGGGCGGGAGGGTTGACAGGCGTTAGGCTGTGGGCATGTTGAGATGTCAGCATTATCAGAAATGACAATGTCCGTGAGAGAAAGAAGAGAGCAGTCGTAAGCCCCCTTCAGCCGTCGGCACCACTGCCGAGGCTGCCAACAAGGGTGTCACTTTGTGCCAGCTCCTGGAGCATTTTTTGCAATGGTGACACTTGCTGCTTTGGAAAGGGATTGAGACAGTCGGTGCATTTCATGCGGGCCACCAAGCAGCCCCTGCTGCTATCTGCGTCACCTGGGCTGTGTTTGAGCTAATGGAGTACGAGCAAAAAGGGCTCTATGCTTTATGATAATCTCCTGAGCTCTTGCATCTCAGTTTCAGACTAGATTAGAATTACATGGGTGCTAAGTAAACTTAGTAGTTTAGAGCTGTTGGTTTTTTTTTCCCCAGTTTATTTTCCCCTGTTCTGGAAAGGTGGCTTTGAAGTAATGTTCTGCGGTTAATGAAAACATCTATTAATGTAAAGCTTTGTCTCGTGTATAATTTAGAAAGTTTCATCAAATGAAAATAATATGGCAAGTATAGGGTCTTGCTGTCTGGGTGGCCTCTGTGGGCTCTTGCTAAAAGAGGTCAAATTGTATCTGTGAACTTAAAACCACAACTAAACTAATTAACATGGTAGGAAAAGGTTAGCAAATGTGATATAATTATTCATAGAACTGGGTCATAATTTCTTTTTCAGTTACTCTTCTAGCATGTTGCCACACCACAGTGCTTTCCATTAATAATGAAGACATTTTGGAGAAATAGTATTAGCAGCTGGTTGACTGTAGTTAATTGACATATTATTGTATTCCAGCACATTCTGTCAGGGACTGCTGTGAATGGCTTAAAGACTTCTAGAAAGAACTTAAGCAGACATAACCAAAGAAGTTATTTAACGTTAACAGTTCTCCAGCTCTGTATACCCTGATTCTAGAAGACAATTTACTAAAATACATAGAGAATTTTGGTTTAGAAAATACTGATGTAATGGTCTTAATAAATTTTGTCTGTGGGGACGGCACATAAGCTCCTGTAGGAGTAGGGCAAGGCACTGAGCATTCAGAGTGTTTTAAAATCTGAGTGACTAAACCACATAAATCCATTTACTTATGGATTTAATTCTGGCTGTTTTGTCAAAAATTGGAGTAATGAATTGACAAGGAGTTTAAGAAATGAACCATGTATGTAACTGAGGCATGATAATTACTGTCTTTTCTCCCCCTCAAACTTAACAGAGCTTAAAATGAATGAATCTTTGTTTTTAGAATGAGGACTAAGAAGGGAGTCTGCACGAAGGGGGATGGGGGTTACTTCTTGAGAGAACAGTTTTGTGAAACAAGATTAGTAAGGGGATAGGAAGCCTTTCACCTCCAGGTCACCAATTCAAATCCAGACCATTTTGTTCTTGTCTGAGAGCTTTTTAGCCTTTGCACCAGACTGGCCTGTGTAGAATGAGATGTAGAGTGTGGTTTTGGTCCCTATCACAGCTGACGTGACTCTAGTTGTATTGATTAATGTTATATTTAGAGTCTGATTCTGAGGTAGCAGCACCCAGCTGGAGGTTTTGCTATTCTCTCCAGAGTAGCTGGGATTAAGCACAAAATAGAAAACGGCAGCCTTTAGTGGTGCTTGTTTCAAATGTTCATGGACATTTAAAGGAATTTCTTCTTGGATGTGCTTATGGAAGGAAATGGAAAGCAAGAACTTCAAAGGAACTGAGCTATTTGATCACAGAACATTTTATTGTGCAGTTAATTACGTAAAATAGGCTGAGCTGAGATAGAGTGCTTAGTGATTTTTTTGCTGCGTGTATAATTAGATATACTGAGCTGTTTCCTCAGCTGGTGTCAGTCTGCTGAGCTGTATTTAAGTCAATTTGCATCAGCTGAGTAGCTGGACCCTAATATTTAAGGAAGCATTGACTGTTTATTATGCCACAGAACATGCAGCCAACCTCTGTACCCTAAGGAAGCTCAGGCCAGGATGTATAAAATAAGAAACATAGCACTGTCTTCATTTTTAAAGTAATGATGGGCTAATCTCAACCTGCAGCACTTTTATTTGATGCTTATTTGAATCTATAGCGATAGGATATAGAGGTAAATAAGATGTTTTGGGGATGTACTTAAGTTTTGGTACTTTGGAAAGGAACTTGTGGTGAAGGGTTTTGATCTCTGTAGGCTGTGACCAGGGGGCAAAAATAGCAGGCGTGGAGAAGTTTAAGGTCAGGGGAAAAAACAAACAAACCAACAAAAAAAAAAAAAAAACAGACTGAGCTCTAGAAAAGCTCTTATTATTGAGTAATGTAGGAATAAAATATTAAATGAGGTAATGGTAGTTGATAAGGAACAGCCAACACCACTCTGGTCCTGCTTTCTGTTCTTTCAGAAATGTTTTACATATTAAAAACAGGGAAACTCCCGTATGCAAGCTTCCAGAGTCTGGTTTTAAAAGACACCACTAAAAACATCAATCTGCCAATGTTTAAGAATTTAAGTTTGAGGCCAATGATACTCTGGTGCATCCTACAGCTGAAAATGCAGCGATCTGGAAGAGTAACAGCATTCTGTATTAATTAAATGATTAGAACAATACTTCCTTTGAATACTGCTCAAGACATCCATGAATATTTTTCGTACTGTATGCCTTGAAGTGCCCAGTTTCTTGCACTCTGCTTATATGTTCAATACTGCCAGAAACAGGATCGACAGAAGCATTAAAATCATTTTAGAGAATGTCAGTGTCTAAGTCACTGGGAGTAAAAGTCTGGTTTTGTTATTTGAAATAATCATGGATGTCCCGTCTTCAACATTAATTCAAGAAATAGAGACTTGTGTCAGTTGAGAGACCTGACTTTACCATCAATATACACAGGGTAGTATTTGTGTGGTGAGTGTGTGAGACTGCTTCCTCTGTACTTTGCACCCAGTGAGTTGCTTCTTTTCTGCACCAGAGAAGAGCTGCTGGGTCTGAAACAGCATGGTAAGATTAATGGATTCAGAAAAAGTGGCTGTGTTCATCTTGTTCCATTCAGAATAAGAAGAAATATCATTCCTTATGGCCTGAATAGTCTTGTTGTTTGTTCTTAAATACTGATGCTTTTTGATAATCTCAGAATAGTTATGGTATGATCAGAATTGTATCTTCATGCACAGGGTAGGAATGAGTTGTACAACTTCTGAAATAATTTCATTTCACTTTCCTGATCATGTATGGGGATTCAGTAATAGCCTGCATTTCTCTGTGGTGTGAAAGCAGTTTAGTTGAAAAGTTTGTAATATACCTGGTGATTAATGAAGTAACAGTCATTTACCTCAGAACTAATTCTGCTTAGAAAAGATGATTTGCCTCACACTAATTATTTCTGTATTGTCCTTATTTGCATCACAGGCATTTCACTGCTCTTCATCTTAACTTATTAAATCCTTCTTGCTCATGCATGAATCTGGACAGCTGGATACCACTAATGGGACAGCTAGTGCTACCCAGTGGTCTATAATCAACATTCTGTTGCCACACATTAGCATCACACCACATGCCTAAAAGGACTAAAAATTTGATTTGTGAAGCAACAGCTGATTAGTGATGATTAACAAAAAGACTAGGGGGTGGTGGATATTGTGTAACACTGCTTCCACCCTTTCAGGATCCAGCAAAGAATGGCATATCTGGAATGTCAGTGTGAACAAAAATAAATGAACCGTTATCTAAATGCTTCTATCACTAATCATTTCTCTAAAGTTGCTTAAAACTAAATGCATTTAATAACATTTAAATAAAAACAGAGGTGGAAATTATAAAATCATGACAAAGAAGGTGTGTCTGTTTTAAACAAAACATATATCGGTTTGTTTATCTGCAGTGTCAAAGCAATACAAGACGCCATAACCATGATAACTATATAAAAATATCATATTACTAAATATACCTTAAATATCTTGCAAAATACAAGAGACTCCCACACACTGAGGTTAATTTGTAATCTGTAAAGAGAGATAATTCATTTTAGATGCACAGTGAGATACATCGGTAAAACTCAACTTGCAGCAGTCCACATCGAAAGACCACTGAAAAGTATATTCAATGGCTTCTGTATAACCTGCTTATACCTTTGTAATAGCTCCATTTCTTCAAACTGCTCCATATGTGTAACCTACAGAAGTAGGCAGAACTATTTGCACTTTGAAGTTTTGGATGACAATGCTTGTCTTTATTTAAAAAAAAAAACACAAAATGAACACACATGCACACACGCTCAAACCCCCTTCCAAGCCTGTGTGAATCCACCAGTTCGTGTTTTTTTTTCCTCATCCTGGGAACTTAGTATATTTCTCTGTTCATCTTCTGCTCCTCTAGTGCTGCAGATTGGTCGAAGACAGGAAACAACTATTTCTTCTTCTTGCTGAGGCAGGATTTTAAACGGAAAACATCTTTGCTGCCTGCGTTCAGGTGGTATTGGTATTAGAAGAATCACTTGGTTGGGAAATGCCTTTTGTTGTGTATTTACAGTATTCCCCTTATTTCAGATTCCTGCCCCCACAGCCTAAGATCAGATGTAAACAGGGGCATGAGGATGGAAGCCATTCAAGCAAGCGATATGGCATTCCCTTGGTCCAGTAATGCCACAAGTCCAGATATGGTCTCTGCTTTCAGGAATTAATTTTGTATTTTATTTTTTTGGGGGGGGGCAACAGAAAAGAAGATGTAATATACCCATGTCTTTCATATCTGGTAAGGGTTAAAAAGCAAGCAAAAAAAAAAAGTCACGAATATCTAAATATTAAAAAAGTGCATAAGTTACTCTCTTCCTTCTGTCATAATCCCATTGGCAGCTAGTAAAAAGGCAGAAATATTTGCTTTAAAAGTTGGAAAGTAGGTGAAATACTAGTTGCTGCTCTGTTAGCAATAAACCACAAAGTGATGTGAATTACAGACCTGATGGTGCACTTGTGAGGTGACTGTAGACAGAGAAACATAATGCAATCAAAGCGTACATAAATAGCCTACTAATGCACAAACTGCTTCAGTTTATCATTGCAGTGGACATTATTAAGATAATTATTTTATCCTTCATGACTTGTTATTCTGTTGTGCTGTTATATAAATCAATCTAGTCTAACTAATATGTTTTGAGGGACAATTTTCATCTCTTCTTACAGAAAAGGATTATTGTGGAAGGCAGCCTTATTAAAGACTTGTCACTTCAGAGATCTGGTGACAATAAACGCTTGGCTGTTCATTTACTGGCAGGACACGTTTCTGTTAAAAACAAGAGCAGTGCAGGAAGTGGCATGTAAAAAAAATTGGCTGTCTAACTTGGTGTCTTGGATGGTTCTCTTTCTTGTCATTTTGCTACAAAACATGTCAAGTTGGGCTTCAGACAATGTCTTTGGGACATTTTGTTTCACCTTCGGAAGCTCAGAAGGTGCTTCTCTAAAGTATATAAAATGCAGATCACGATGGAAGGTGAAATTAATTCTTGACCCATGTCTTTTGTTTACATCTTATCACTTTGCTATTTATTTGTTTGAATGATTGAAAATCGGAATGTGAAGTTGTACAACGAGATCATAGTTCTGTGTTCCAGCAACAGTGTGCTCCTGTCCTGCTCCCCATCTCTCATCCAGCCTGGAAATACTCATGTGTGCTGGGAATCGTGGCTTGGTAGCCAGGGTCTGGTGCTGCTGGGCTAGCTCTGGTGGTGGACAAAACCAGGGCTTTTCAGTGATTTGCAGAAATGTTTTTGGGCCACCTGTTTGTTAGCATCACTCAGAAAGGCAGTGTGGATGGATTTGTGTTCTGCTGTGTAAGAAATGCATCTTTTCCTTCTTCTGGAGAGGTCTGTGTGCAACCTGTGTCCCTGCAAGGCGTGGTGAAACTTCAGGCTCAAGGCAAGGTGTTAGAGCTGAGTTTAAGAGCCACTCCTGCCACAAGGATAAGGGCACCAAGTCCTGAAGTCAGAAAAGCATTTCTAGGCCCCCAGGTTATGGTTAGTTCTTTGCTGTGTATTTCTTGCTCCTCTTTTCCGCCTCTCCCTAGCTTAGTTACCTTCTGTGTACCTACACAATATATGACGTTTGGGTGGAGAAGGTTCTCTTGTTTACTGTCTTTCGTTTTCACTTCATATGCTGTAATAAAAACCAGCAAAGTGTTGTTTGTACTTCGTAGACATCTGTGTATGTTTTGTGCTTTTATATAAAGTGTTAAGGCTGACCTGTGAATGTCATCACACATCCCCCTCACTCTCAAATTGTAATTAAAATTGCAGTGACCTTAGCAAGTACTGGGGTGACATATCGTTAAGTATATGTTGTACAGTACAGGCCTTTGAGGGGATCAAGGAATGTAGTCCAATGTAGTTTTGTAGTCCAATGTAGTCCAATGGTTTTGTATACCCAGAGAGAAATCAATTTGTTGTGTGTTGCCTTGTACACTCATTTAGTATCAGACCTAAGTTCTTTACGATTCTGACTACATAAAGGTACCATATAGGGTGTTTCCTATTTCACGAGAATACCGAAAGGGTTGTCTCAAAAAGAAAAAAAAAAATCCACATTAAAAAAAAATCTCCTTGTGGCCTAAAAATTTTCCAGATGATTATGAACAATCAGCCATCCGTAACTGCCACTGCAAACACCCAGTTAAATATATTTCACCTTTCCCATGGGCACATGGATCTTTCAACTATTTACTCAGCTTGTTAAATGGAGAGTTGCATGGGAGAAGAAATACGAGTAGGTCGTGCTAACTTCAGAAGGGAACAAATTTAGTGGAAGTCAAATTCCAGTGAAAGTCATGCTGGTAAATGTATACAAATGATTGTGTGACTGAGGTGTTTTGAGTGACTTGCATACACCAAAGTAAACATTGCAGCTCACCATGGCCTTAACGAGACTTGAAACAGTTGCCATATACACCTGTTGTGTTAAATTAGTTGTGTTTTTGTTTGTTTGTTTTTGTTTTAATTTATGACTTTACTAAATGTAAAGCCATGTAGATAAATCAGATAATCTGATTTATCTACATGGCTTTAGTAATATATTTTTGACTAAACTGACCTGGTTCTCAATAATGATATGAAGCAATGCTTCATCATTGTAGTACAAGTCGTGCGTGAGAGTGGTGACTTTATAGAATATTTGTCAATAAATTTTGCAGATTTTTTGGTCTCTGGGGCAATAAGAATCAAGCAGTGCTTGCTGATTAGTCTGCATGTACCAGTTCTGGATGTATGTGTAAATAACAGTGACCAATAAAAAAAGCTATTTATAAACAATAAAATACTAAAAGGTAATTATTTCTTCGTCTGTTTTCTGTGAACAGAAAAAATCAGAGAAGGGACATTCAGATGTTTAGAATACAGTAAATTCCAGCTTTGTTGTAGCTTTGCTTCCAGTGAAAATGAGTCAACAGGGAGGCCAATAGGCTTCTTCACAGTGGAGCACAGATCATTACGTTTGGTAAAGCCTTCTGCGGAGGGAATCCAAGGCCTGCAGTTTTGGGTGGGTTTGGATGGAAATGCATGGATACTTAAGTTTTTGTTGTAGTAAGCCTCTGGGTGATGGTTTGGGGATTTTTAGGTCTGATTATTGCTAAAACATCTACAAATTTTACATTTTACCTAAAAAAAAAAAAGGTAAAAATGACAATTTATGGTGATAGCTTCAATGTGCACTGTATGGCAAGCACTTGAACGCGAAGAGAAGGCACCCCTAGAAAATTAGATCAAAACCTATTCTCTGGAATTCAGTGTTTTAGTAGCATTTTGCATCTTTGGAATGAAAGTAGAAGAACACAAGGCGTTCTTTATTATTGTAACTATAAGCTCAATAAAGATGACAATAGGCAGCAAGTTTAAGCCAGGTCTGCCAAAGTGCTCCATGTGACAGCTCCTTATACTTGTCAGCAGTTTCTTTCCAGAAGCAATTTACTTTAGTGTACAAATTCAGCAAACGAACACTAATGTATTTGCATACAGCAAAACAGCAGTGACTGGCAGTTGTTGATAAAGATGCATCACCCTCTGGTTTTGTTTCTCCTCATCCACATGGAGGTGAACTGGCAATGTGTAGGCTTTTTATCTCTTCCACATGGATTGTCTTTGTACAATGACAACACTGCAAGGCCAGGCACTCATTTCTCATTTTGTGTAACAGTGAAAAGAGTCAATTGTTTCTGATGCTTCAGAGGCTGGTCTTCTGTAAGAAAACTTAAATAAATAAATAAATAAATAAATAAAATAAATAGTGGCGACATATTAAAGGGCTCAATGGCTTTTCTCAGTGTTTTTCTGTACCTCCCTCATCACCCCTCCCCTGCCCCCATGAAAGAAACAAAGCTGCAGTTTTCAGACATTCATCATGAACATTAATTATTTTACTATCTTTGGCTTTCAGGACTAGGAGATTATGAGGAATGTAATAATCATCTTGGTTTTTTGAAAATGGTTCATATTTAATGCGGTTAAGTAGGAGTACTGGGTCAGCAAGTGAGGGGAAATACACACCAAGAGAGTTCATTGCATTTTGGAATAAATATTTTATTTCATAAAGCACTCCTTAATTACATATGGGTAAATACATCTGGGGAGTGTGAAGTGGCTGGGTCTTTGTCCCCAGACTTCTTTTTCTGGTCTAGGCTGGCAAAATCTTTTCAATCCTGAAGTAAAAGTTACTTTGGGGAACAAACTGTGATTCATATAGTGCAGAGTTATGAGTTAGTTTGATTCTTTGTAGTTCTATTTACTTTTTGATGTAGGACAAGATACCTTCAACGTTTTGCAGCAGCAATGCTTGCATAATAAAAGCTTTAACAAATGTATTAGTTGTAAGAGACCTAAATGCAATCTCCCTTCTGAAGAAATCCTAAATGAAGTCTTCCTGTACTGTCATTATTATGGAAGGATGCTACAACGAACTGATAATTACTTGTCCAGGCAGATTTATAATTTAATTCGCATACTGATTCTTTTAGAAGTGACACTGAAAATATTCCTACCAGATGCCAATTTAAAATCATACCTAGAAACCAAACCTTACTGTGAAAAACACGACAGGGTATGTCTTTCTGAGTAACATCAAAGATCTCTAGAGATAAGTTGACAGGGATGCTATTTAAATCTAGATGTATCCAGTCTCCTTGTAGTAGAAAACTAAGTTTTCCAAACAGTGGAAGAATTTGAATTTCAACTTCAACTGTTGAATAAAATATGTAAAAGAATAATTTTTAAAAATATATGGAGACAGTGCACAAATGAAGAAAGTCTCTCACCACGGAAGTGTAATTACAGTATCACTGCCACTTCTCAGCTCCTGGCAGTGAGGCTTGGACAATTTATCGCGTGTAAAGACCAGGCACTATGTGACATCTAATGTATAGCCCATTTATACAGCTGTACACTCTGGCCCCTGTCAGGATATGATTACAACTATATCTCAGCAGATTTTCATTGCTGAATTGTATACTACAAAATTCCCTGAGAGAATTGGACCATATTGGTCCAGAAAATTGGTGTGGTGTTGGAGTGTGTCTTGAAATTTAAATCTGAATTCCTTGAATCCGGAAGTTAGCACTAGCAAATTTGCCAGCTTTACTTGTACAGTGATTATTACTGCTTATCGTAGGAAGCTCTCTGTGCCTCGAGACAAGGCATGCAAGACCTTTTACTCTACGAGAGAGGATGTTGTCTGCTAGTATTCTCTTCCTTTTGGTCCTTATATCTCCGTAGCATAACAGAAGGTCAAAATGGACAATAGAGTGGAGTCATCAGTAAATTATTCTCTTTCACCTGTGAGTATGTTGCACAATTTTTGTAATTTCCTCAAGGATTATTAAAACCTCCCTTGAGACCAACAGGAAACTTCTGAAGTTTTGGGTGAGTTTACCATCCCCTTTTTCTGCATCAGTTTAGGCGGATGCAGCTTGTTACTCTATATGAAAGATAAAGATAAAGCTTACATATGGACTGTATAGGGGAGAGGATGTTGTGGTTTAAAAATAGGTTATTTTTCTGTGCTGAAAGTCTCCATGGGCCAGAGAGCATAGTGTATATTTTTTGACAACTCTGAAAATTGCCTGCTCTTCTTAGAATATATTTGTAGGCATGGTGCCCTAAAATGAGAGGGCACCAAGCCTTTAACTGTTTTTGTTTGTTTGTTTGTTTTAATAAATATAGTTTAGTCAAAAGCAGTAGCAGTTTGTGTTACTTTTTCCCACAAGTTCAAGATGTTCTACAAAACATTCGCTTGATTGTTTTGTTGCTACTGTTGGTCAGATACATACACATCTCCCTTCCGTGCAGCGGGCTCTCTGGTGCTGAAGGTGATTTTTGCACAGGTAGAACAGCAGACAGGTGACTGTCTACATCTGAGAAGAAAGTCACAGCTGACATTTTATGTCAGTTCACACTAAAATAATCTGTTGCAGAGGGTTCAATTTTCATCTCTCAGAGCATTTTCTGCTTCTGGAGAGGGTGAAATTGAACTGCTCTGTGGAGGGAAGGCTCCCTTTTTCCTGAGCAGGTGAATTGCATGACTGTGGTCACTGTGGAAGTTCTCCTGAACCGAGCTAGGCGAGATGGGCAAGCGAACTCTTGGAGGATAATCAAATAAAAGGTGTTCATGTAGTGCCTTTTTTCCACCTCTGTTTAGAAGCAAGGTGTAGATTATCTTGCTGTGGGATAAATTATTGCAGAATACTGCCTGTTTTCTTCCTTTGCCAGATAATAATAATAATTACTATTATTATTATTATTTATCCCTGTGTTGAGATTAGTGTGAACTCCAGAAGAAAATTCAGTTACTGAGAGGTCTCTTAGGTAGAGATTCAGGTAGCGTGTAGTATGAATGCTACCTTCAGTGCACTGTTTAAAAAAAAATCCCCAATGATTGTACTCTGCTCATTCTCTTACCAGTTTGAGATAGTTTTATAATACTTCCATGATCTTCTAGGATGCGAGGGATAGAGAGTAACATCTATAAAAAATACAGTGATTCAAGAACTTAATAAAACTGACTAAAATTGGGATTTATTACCAGGTTTTTGTAATTTTGCCATTAGCCCCTAAGTTTAGGATGAACACAGTGCACTCAAATATTTTACCTATGCTTATGTTACTCAGATGTGTGTCTTATTTCAAGCATATCTCATGCATCTACAAAGCAAACTCTCATTAACTTTCAGTGAGGACTCTCGAAAGCTTTCCATGAAAACTGCTGTCCTGAATAACCAAGTAACCTTTGGAAATGTAACCAGAGCTCCTAAACTGTGGAGTACTTCTGACAATTTTACTTCAGCTGGACTCCGATACCTCAGATGGAAATATAGACACATCTGAACTGCCAGGACTGTGCCTCAAAGTAATTGTCACCATATGTCCACTGTCATTTCTAGTCTAAGGTTCCTTCAACCAATATCACACTGTGACGGTGCTACTACGTTGTAGGCTGGTTTGTGGGCACTGTGCCTAGAAGAAAATCAGTGTACCTTAAAGCAAAATGATAGCACTATTATTTTAGAAGGTCACTGAACATCTTTTTGGCATCTGGCATTTATATATTAAATGGGGAACCCTTCAAAATGACATTTCAGGTAATGAAAGCTAAACAGGTTCGAGGCCTGGTACATGCCCATACAGTGCTGAACCAATGCCAAAGCACATCAGTGCTTTTCTGTGGGATCAATGACATTTAGGACCTGATATTACGAAACCATCACATTCAGAAATTCATGCCTTCTACTGAAGACAAGTTTGCCGTTGTTACTTTGTGATACTCTAAAGACAGATTTCTCCAAATCTTTCAATTTAGGCTTGGTTTTAGTAGGTTCTTTTCCTAGACTGGTTACAATTTATAATGCAGTCCTTGTGGTGACAAGCTTATGTTATCCCAGAAGGCCCACTGGGGCCATTGTAGTAGTTCATGTCCCTAGTTGGTAACTGTCAGGTTCCTCGTCATGGGTGAGTGCTTTGAGGGGGCATGAAGCTGGCATTTTTTTTCACTTTTTTTTTTTTTAATGGATCCCAGTAGCAGATAGGCTGCAGTAACAGACATGACTGGATCGTGCAAATCCCTGGTGTAAATCGTTGATCTGTTATGCCAGGTTTGTTTTCAGATTACCAAGAGCCCATTCCCAGTACTGGAACGACTGGCTTTTTTTCTTTATGTGAAGCAACTGATTCAAATACATCTGAAAAGTAGAGGCCCTCTGAAGTGGCCTGTTGCATCCTTGTGTGCATAACACGGAAATGAGACTGGAGATTTTACTCAGTGGAAAAGTATTGAACATATGACTTTACAGAGCAGGACAGTTTGCTGAGCTGTCTTTATAAACCTCATTTTGAAGCCATGTTTCCTCGGCAGAATATGTGCAAAGCATTTGGTAGCTAATATGCCTTTTAACCGACTGCTCTGTATTCCCATTTCACTCTGCCTGTTTGAGGCTTCTTTGATTTATGGTTTCTTGAATTTCAGACACATCAGTCTATACATATTGCTATTTTTTTAACCCAGTCTCAGCAAAATCATTGAAGCTATGCATAGAAGTGGAGATTCCCACACATGTACTCTCAGACTAAAGTAGTTATTTAACTTGTCCTTTGCTTCCAAGCAGGCAGAATTTTGATCGATATATTTACTATGAGGAAGGCTTGAGCCTAAGGAGAAATCCAATCAAATGATGTTCTCTTCATTGAGAAAGCATTTATCATTTGGCTATGGAACTATCTAGGATGCTGCAAAATTATGACTTTTGGCAAAGGTACAAGAAGCACATTGAAAGATGAAAGAATTGCATGGTATGCTCACAGTCCAGTAAATACCCATGTGCCCGTAAATCAGTAGTACAAGGTAAATATTAAGCTGCAAATCAGCTACATGAGACCCCTGTTGATCATATAATGTAATCCTGATAAACTGTTTAGTTCTCTGTTGTAAGCAGATCTCTCTTCTAGACAGTTATCTAAGCTCATCTCCTTCTTGAGTTTTAAGAAGAAAGAAAATGATAAGAAATTTTTTCCTAAGTTTGGTTGCTCAGAGAATTGATCCCTCGTGATTGTTCAGCACATGCATAACAGCTTGGAGGAATAAATCTCTTGCTTTTATGAATCCATGGAGCACTTGATTTTTTATTTTTTTTTTCTCAGCAGGATGAAGCCCTTCAGGCAGGCAAAAGCAGTCAGCCATTTATGTCTGTTTAACTCTTAGTTCTCTATTTTTTTTTCATTTAAATCTGTCACTCTTCAATGGTCTTTTAAATTCAGATGAAGCCATCCTCTGAATATTTCAGAGGAGAGAAAAATGTGCACACGTGTGTGAATACACATATAAGCATTTAACAAAGGTGTTATATTTTCCTCGTATTTAATGATAAATTGGGGTTGGCCCTCTTTCAGGAATTAGCAATAGAAGAATTAAGAATATTAGCAATAGAAGAAATGATAAAAATTCACCATTTAGCTTAGCAATCTGTGTTTCATTGACTACACTGAAATGAGAAAAAAGTAGCTTGCAAGTCATTGTAAATGTGCTTGTAACTTGGAGATGTGCAGGAAGGTGTAGGACCTGTCAGATATTTGGATTATTTTGTCTTTGTTTATTATCTGTGCTTGCAAACTGATAGTTTCTATGGATTTGGCATAGGAAGAAGGATTTGATTGATTTGTGGTGTCACTTTCGTAAAGATTCATGCTGAGTAACTGATTCTCTGGCTCTTAACACCAGTTCAAAAATGTAAGCCTATGAAGTAAAAGGCAGTTATGTTTCTAATGAAATGTTGAAGAAATGTCCAATGTTTTAAATGGTATTGGTAGAAGTTAAATTATGGAACCTACCTAGGGAGCTAGATAAATTATACAGCATTTCTTAGGATGCTCTAAATGCAATAGGTGCACTATTTTTGTGTGCGTTAGAACATGACCACCTCCAGCGTTTAGTTGTCAACAATGTTCCTTTTTCTTTTAAGAGTTCATGCCGAAGCTGTATGTTATTACTCAGCCTAAATACTTGATATAGACTTCACATTTCTCATTAATATTTTAGTATTCATTATGTCCTCTGTCTTGGAATATATAATCCAATAATATCTATAGCAATTATGTAGATGATCATCTGTAAAATATGAAGATATAGATTTTTGCATTAGGCTTCATTCTCTAAGTTTCTGGCTCCCCTCTGAGTGTTGGTCCTTAGAAGGTGATCTTTCCTCTTCAGTAAATGACTTTCCAATATTGAATTTGCTTTGTATTAGGATAGTTGCCTTCCTGTGTTTATCTGAGCTTGTTTTTCTTTCATCTGGACATTTTCAGGGTACATCTTACGTTTTGATATGGAGTTCCTTTCGCTTTGGCACTTCTAATTCAACTGAATTTAAGCTATGGCATTAAAAAAAGATCGCCAGCATTAAATTGGCTCTTAGAGTCTTGAACCAAGCTTGGATGTGTTCTCTTCTTCTACACAGAAGCTGCTTTTAAAATATGGTACAAAGAGCTCTGACTAGATGATGTTCACTTCCTTCCTCCCAGGCATATTTCCAGCCAAATGTTTCTTGCCACGAAGGAGACTCAACTACAGATCGCGTCACAGAGAAAGCTACAAATGTTCCTACTTGTGTCTTTCCCCAGACTGCAAAATGAGTCAAATTCTTGGATGGAAGAGCCCAGAAATTCACAGATTGAACCAGAAGGAAAACTTCTCAAGTGTCCCCATTCGTTTTAGGATAAATGCAAAATACATTCCGCTAACTTTTCAGCTCAGCACCCTGCTGAACCCAGGTCCCTGCAGAAACAGCTAGAGGAGCTTCACTACAAGGAACTAGCATCACGATGCCTTTTCTTCTGATGGCTTCTCTGGCTGAAGGGAACAGGTAATATATTCAGCCCCCTTCCTACCTGTTGCCAACAAGAAAGTGGAAGTGTCCATGGAAATGGCATCCTGCCCCCAGAAAGAAAAACAAACAAAGAAGCCTAGATATTTTTGATCGGGAGGCTGTTAGGGTGTATCTTTTTACAGCAACATTTCTAATATAATACAGCTTCTCTCTACATCCTTGTAGTATGTATGCCTTCCTCCTTGCCCTTGTGGCTCTTCCATTGCTGAATCCTAATTCAGTAGCAAGCAACACGTGTTTGTTCAGTATCTCTCCAAGTCTTATCTGGACCTGTTTTTATGAAGTAGGTCTTTGCTCCTCATGGTGGGGTTGGCCACCACAAGGTCTACCGGTAGGATCCGTTATCACATGCAGTCCCTGCACCATTGTTTACGGTGCTTTTTTTGTAGAATTTAATGTCATGTTTTCTCTGCATATCTTTTACTTTGTCCAAGTTTCCGCTTTTCCTTAATTAGTCTTTCTAAAAGCAGAATCAACTTTAGGTGCTTGATGTGGGAAAGTGCAGTTTACACTCACCATCTCCTGACGTGCTGTCCTCTTCTGATGGATGCCAGTGCAACGATTCCTAGACGTTTTGCCAGAAGCAGCATCTGGCTCTTCGCCATTCTCCTCAGGCACTATATTTGCAGCTTTGAACTTGCCTCCGTATATATCACACAGTTAACGTGTCACTATCTTCCATTAGCCTTCTCGACTGCTGTGCACTTGGTTGGCAGTTTCCAAAGGCAACCGTTAAATTTTCAGTAAATTGTAGTCTCTGTATTGTGAGTTTTTTTGAGAATCTAACTTTCAGGAGGGATCCTGTCTTTTTATATATCACATTGCAAAGTGCAGGAGCTCAGGTTACACATTCTTGTGCAAAGTAAATAAAAAGATCTATTGAGGACTGCCTGAAAGCTGTCAGAATTTCTGCATTGCTTTTACATGGTGTTACTTCCTGATAAAAACAATACTTTTTTTCTCTACCATCCGCTATAAATCCTGAAGTGCTCTACTGCTGTGTAACGTGTGTGAAGGGTCTAGAGTTGCTCCATTTTGATATCCCTAAAAAACATTGGTAATACACACATCAGCCTTAGTTGTGGCAGCAAAGACTTTCTGTTATGAAATGCCTCCTTAGTTGTTATAGGCATATCGATGGGAAATAGGTTACTATTTTACTAAATTTTAATTCTGGGTTTATTGGCTTGGCATGGCTAAGAGGCAGGTATTTTTAAGGAGTCACAGGATGAAGCTACTGTAGTACAGAGTGCTTTGTTTCCTCTAAATGAGGATGGGTTTGAAAAATTGGTTTCATTTTTAATGAAATTTTCATGTGGCTTATTCAGCAAGAGAGTTAATGCCTGGTAGCTGTAGAATCATTTTGTTTATCCAAAATGAATTATGCATGAATATACACCTAATGTAAGAGCAGCACCAGTTGTGATGAGATCAATATCCATTTTGGATAAAATTCACCTCCATGCTAGTGTCCAGTTGAAGGCCTATGCATCACTTAAGTGCTAATTTAAAGTCTTAAATGAGTGTGAAGTGGTTCACAGGTTTTATGCTCTCTCTCTGCACAGGAATGAATTTCACCCAATACGCACGCAGAGGAGACACATGCCAAATGACCTTGATGCCTCTGGAAAAATACTTAGTCATTTTTGTTTCTGATAATTCTGCTTTTTGCTAATGTTTTTTTACTGTGAATTTTGCATAGCTTGCTTGCCTTAAAGCATGAGGTACTGGCATCATATAATCACACAAGAATCTCAGTTTTCATGGAAAAGGAAAGAGCTTTCCTTTCCTGCTGGCTGCAGAGGAAACTTCAAAGATCCACGCTAAAAGGCTGGGTCACGTTTACTTTTGTTGAACTGGCATCATAAGATAATTAACTTTTAGGAAAGTACTAGATGTGGCATGTTAAATTTAAGATTGTCCTCAAGTCTTTTGTCATGGTGCAATCTGGCTCACAATAATCAGAGATTGATATGTGTTTGGATTGTGTTGGCAGTGTGAAGTTAATTTGTTGCTGATCGGTGCCACTAATGAAGCTTCTTTGATGTAAACAGAATATTAAGTATTTATTTGTGTATGTGCTGGAGCAATCACGGAGTTTTGACATAGGCAAGTTAGATGCGAGCTTAGATAAGCACTGGGAAATAAACACTTCACACACAATGTAACTGAGGCTCTTGTGTTTTCCTTCACTCTAGTTGTAAGGAATCTTACTTGATGAACACTGAATAGCAGCAAGAGACTATGGCTGACTATGAGTGCTTGTTTGTTTTCACAAGCAGCTGTTCTCACTAATAGATCCTCCAGCCTCAACAGGATCTGTATATAAGATTTTGCACTTACATGAGTAAATAGGATTTTATTCTGGTTTACTCAATAAATTCTTTTTTGTTTAACGTTGTTATGAAAGGATCAAATGCTTCACTGAGCCTGCTCCCAATTCACTCCTGAGAACTGGACTTTTAGTTTACATGTCAGTTGATTCAACATGGAAAGAATCGTCCTCTCGCACAAATTTCTTACACTTCAGGTTTTATTCTGTCAAGTTTTGCATAGGGAGCACTGGTGTAAAGAAGAGAGCAAGTGCTGATACAATTAAGAGAAAAAGAAATGCTAAATTCCATCAGCCAGCTTGTTTGTTGAATGAATGGTGGTTATATTTGGAGTTCCTCTGCATGGGAAGTAGATGCTCATATGGTTTCCTAATTCTTTGGGTGCTTTAAAACCTTCAGTGCTAAGACTTAGCCCTGTGAAACACTATTTTTTTTTTTTTTTAATTTTAATACCCAACTATCTGTCAAGGAAAAGTGAGCTCTTTGCTAAACCAGGCTAAACAGAAATCTCTTCCTCTTGCTGCTTATTGTTTTATTTTGTACTTGCTCATGTGGCCAGGTCTATTACGCATTTAACAGATAGGAGAGAGTGCTACTGTGTTTCTTCCCTAAGAATAAAATGACCACCAGTTTTTGAAAAATGAAACGTCCTTAAAAAAATTAAAAGTTCTGTATCTATTTCTCAGCCTTCAGACTATTCAGGAACAGTTCACTGGCAGTATTTGCCATTCATAATTTGTGAAGTACTAATTAGACTTAAGTCACATGGTGATGTTGATGTTACAGGGTTGAATGATCAGCCAGCTCAGCATGAATCACAAAATCAGCATGTGAACATACTGTAGATAATTTTCTTCTGAATGTTTTAGTATGTAAGATTAAAATGTGCTGTTGGTGGGTAGCCTTGAGTAAATTCCTGTGCTTTGGTTTTTGTGAGTCATCAGCACATAACAAGGTGTTCAGAAATTTATTCTGCAATGAGTACTTGCAGAGAATATTTTCTACCATCACCCATTTCCTACTTTGGCCATAAGAATTTGGCTTGGATTGTTCTAAGTAGCATTTCCAACTGTGTAAAGATAAATAAAACTATATAATGCAGATTTATAACTATAGTTTTCTGCTTCTGTAGTTTTAGCTGTTCAAAACATAAATTTATTATGTGATCCTATTAACACTTGCATGTTTTATCAATATAATTTAATCTAAAAATCATTGCAGTAAAGTAGCCTACTGGATGGTGGTATGAAGATGGTGTCATAACCAGGGAGCTTTCCTCTTAGGTAAAAGTAAATTACTGTGAACATTGAATGTCCGGTGAGATGCTGATGAGAAGTGATGACATTTCAGGTTTATGGCTTGCGCTTATCTTGTTCAGTGGGAATTCTTCACCCGAAGCAGTTCTGCAAATTAATTTGGGCGTACAAGTTTGATATTTACAGCTCTGCAGTGTGTCTAGATGGAGAACAAGTATCTGTTTGTGGTCTGGAGGTAGTTTACTTGGGATCCACTGCCCTGATCTTTACTTCTCTGGAGTCATAAACGGAGCCCTCGCTTTCGTCACTCTTTGAGACCTGCTGCTGAACTGTGTCTTGTTCAGTGAAGCATACTGTCTTGGAGGAGGAGAATTAAAAAGGGTCATATACATCTGTGTTTTCTTTCAGGCATGAAAACAGCCATTCTGGGAACATCATAAAAGCTTTACCCATCTGTCCATTTCAGACTGTTTGGGGAGTCTTCAGTTCTGGCGTCTCAATGAATAGTGCTGTAATGATATGATGCACACTAACAAGATAAATTTCTTGGATGATGAAAATTCGATGGAAGCAGTGGATTTGTTCCTTTTTTTTTTTCATACAGAAACATTCAGATTTATGGTTTGCCTGAGTTAGACTATGAATTCTTGCTTGTTTTTCCTGAAGTCCTTGTTTACATTGAGTTGATTTACTTACGACAAAAGAGAGCTTGCTGTGTGAATTGTGTCAAGTGAATAGCAGATTTTGATATACTGCCCTCTTATAGTTTTCCTATTAAATGTAGTATGTTATTTATGGTTATATGTTTCCTCCTCAGTGATCTTGAGTAGTAAAGTGTGTAACACAGTGTAATAGCTTTTTTTAACTTCTGAAGACCTTGTTTAAAGTTAATGCTTTTTTTAATTAGTTTGATAAATTGCGTGTATATGGATATACAAACACATTGCAGCCTTTTTGGAGTATGTATCGTGCACTGCAGGAAGTTGTTCATGAGGGATGGAGAGTTTTCTTTCCAACCCTGGAAGGGTGGGGCAGTGTGGGGAGAGTGTTTGGCTCTAGTGCGCACTCATCAAGCTGTGCGTGCACCAGGAATAGCTACTGGAAAGCCATCGTTTTAGTGGTCTTGCTCCAAAGTTAAGTCCCCCACCCAGCAGAGTGCTGAAGCATGTGTGTAACCTCCAGCGTGTGCCTGGATGCCTTGCTGACCCGTGTGAACGTGTGATGGAGTACTTTGTGCAATGTAATTTCAGGCTTGTATCATTCCTTTAGATGCTTGGGTGGCAGTAAAAGCAGAAAACAAATGCCCTGGCTTTGTATGGAGAATTGAAATGCAGCTGCCTGTCCAGCCTTTTATTTTATTTGTATTCTGGAGTGGTGTGAGACGCTATTTATTATTATAAAACATATTATCTGTATATGTAATACAAACATGTATTCTACAGAAGAAGTAGAATATTGAACCAAAGCTGATATCCCTCTTCTCTACTAAGCTGTTTGTCTTTTGGGAAGAAAGGGACGTTTAAATCTTCCTATTTCTTGATTTGCTATCATATTACCTTCTGAACAAATTTAGCATACAATTTATTTTTATATATGCTATTCACCATGCAGAACACCATAAACTACTTTACAGTCAGAGATAAACCAGAAAAAGAATTCTTTAGTTACAAACAGTGAGTTGCAGGCAGCCAAAGATGGAAAGAACAGTGCATTAAGATGCAGTAAAAAAATGAAAGATGAAATTTAAAAGTAGTAAAAATGCAAATCAGCATGCTGAAATGATTCATTGTAGCCTTTTCTGAGATGTGTGCTGTAGTATGCTGCTTTCAATGCTGATATTTGCAAGTATCAGCATATACTGTATAGTATACATTCCTAGCTTCTGCTGGGTGTGGAATGTGGATGAGACAGAAAAGGAAAAACCTTTTCTGAGAAATTGCTTTAGATCAAGGGAAAGGAGGAAAAAAAAAAAGGAAATGAAAAATATTAAGTTCTGTATTTGTAATGATCACAAAGATCTGATCACTTTTATGGAATCTACAGTTTGTTCCGTTACCATTTTGCAGGTCAGAGTTGGTATTTGTGGTTATCTGAAGGTTTTAGCAAGCTATTTGCTTAACGTGTTTGCCCAAGTGCATTAGAAGAAAGTTTTCTTTGATACTGTGACCAAAAAAATGTTCATTTCATATAAATCGGTAATAGTGCCCCATGCTCCTCTTTTTTCTTCAGTCACGGCTTTGCTGGAAGAGATGATGACCATCACTATGCTTAATATAGCATAGCTGTTACTTTAGTGTGAAGAGGCATGTGGGCTCTTTTATGTAAGATGTAGTGTGCACGATCCTCTTCTGTTTGCCACTCTTCAGCTAGCTAGAGAATTCTGACAGATAGGGCTCCCCAAACAGCCAGTTGTTATCACTGTTTTTTTTTCCTAATGTGGATAAGCAAATGTTGGAGAGATGATTCACATAAGAATAGTTGTGAGTTTAATCCCTGAAATAAAAATGAACCTCATGGAAACAGAAAGCCATCTTGCTTTCCAAGTCTATCAATAAGGTCTTGAATTTCTTTATTTCTGGGATCTCTTTGGAGCTCAAAGCAGGAGGGACAGGCTGTATGAGAAGAGCAGTTCTTGTGAGATTATTAGGCCTGCTGCAATCAGTTCAGAAAATAGTATGAGTTACTACTTCTGGGCATTTTCACTGATGAAGATTGGAATGTTTTGGTGCCTGTATATTGTGCCAGGCAGGATACCACTATGCTTTATTAAAGGACAAACACAAACCTTCCCTGGAAAACTGTTATTTCTGTGTATGCTACTTGTTCAAAAATTAATGCTTTAAAAAATAAATCTTAGTACTCCTGATGCTTGGGACGTTTTTATTTCAGAGTGCCTAGCTGGAAATGGCAGCATATTTTGCAACTTAAACCCAAATAACACAGAGTATCCAATTTTACTAATAAAACTTTTTTTTTTTTTTCGGGGGGGGAGGGGGGAGATTTGTTTTTTAAAATGGAGAATTACAAATTGCTAGCAGAATTAAAATGCTGACTTTTTAAAATTAACTTTCCACTGTGTATTATCATCAGCTGCATGCTTCTGTAAGTAGAGCAGACTTTTATCATGTTTTATTAGTGTATTCTATATGAAGTTGCATAAAAGTGACATATCTGCCACCAGTAGACCAAAGCTAAATGCTGTCATCACCACAATTGCTTTCTTTTCTGAAATCAGCACTTTTTGCACCTTGTCGTCAGTGACAGGGTTTTGCCTTTGGATAAAAATCAAACAAAGTCATTCTGCACTGAAATTAAGATGGCGAAAGTGCACAGAACGCTCCTGTGGAGTCTTCAGATAACTTTTTAGCCTTTGCTTGCAGTAAATTTTGTAGCAGAAATTATCATTAAACTGGCACATACAGTGGCTTTGAGCTGCTTTTTCCTTTGTAACAATATAAACCTAGGGAGATGTTGAGGGGATTAAAAAATAAAATAAAATCAAACTACAGCGTAGTGAGAGATTGCAGAATCTATTCCTGACATTTTTGTTAAACAAGAACCTATTTAATAGCCTGAGCACGTATTATTATTTTAGTATTATCATTGTCCCATTGTGCTACATAGGTATAAATCCCTGTTCTGAATAGGTAACAGACTAATATGAAGCACAAGTGTGATGAATGAAAGGAACAGAAGGGGATAATAGAGATAATACAAACTAAAATGGCATTGTTACACTGGCTATTTGTTGCATAACTGTTTCGAAAAAACTTTTTTTTTTTTTTAAATCCGCTATCCCCAGTTACTGTTTAGCCATAATTGCTTGGCTGCTTTCTTCCAGGCTTCAAAGTAGAGGTGAATCTCGAGGACGAATTCAAAGAGGGAGAGAGAATGCAGCTTGATTCAGTTTACACATTTTTCGCTTCTGGCCAGCAAAGCTTTGGAAAGAGATCTGTGCTGGACCATGGCATCGCTGTTTGCTGCATGCTGGGACAGTAGCTTGGAATATAGATGCAATTATCTTCTTGAATGTCTTTGGCACATGAAGCCGCGATAGCAAACTGGGGAAAGCGCTTTGGGTTTCCTATGATACTGACGTGATTGTTTCTGGGACGGGGTACTTATTGACCAAGGCCAGGATAATAAATGCTTTTATAGGAATTTGTTTCATTTGACATGCTCTCTTCTGTTCCAGATTAGCTACAGTGTTGTGAGATGAAGCCTAATGCGGCAATATTGCGTTGTTTAGTAGGAGCAACTTTCTGTTTTTCTGCCTTTATTGCTTCACTTTTTTTTCTTCTCACTCCCTGTCCTTGTTGCTATCGCCAGGCTTTGCACTCCTACTCGGGTAGCAGTAGCTCAGAGCCCTCCTACATCTTAAACAGCTTTTTCTTGCCATAATGGGTTGGTGTTTCCTGTTTCTCATTTCAACCTTTCTTTCCCAGCAAAGGCTGATCGCACCTTTCACTATGAAAGTGGTTTTCATCCCGGCTTAGTTCACACATCCAGAAGCTATCTCTAACTGTCAATTTTAGCTGCCCAAGTTGGCAGCTCTCCTCCTGGGATAGATTAGTTTCACATTCTCAGCTTAGTATAGATTAGTTTCATATTTCTGACCTAGGGAGATGCTGCTTGTCCTCAGCTACTGTCACTCTCTCTGGGGAGAAAACCGGGTGACCACAAGAAGGTGAAGCAAGGCAGCGTTGGAGGTGCTGCTTTTCTCCTCAAGCAATGTAGTCTGACAGTTGCCCTGGGCTATTTCCTATCTCAGAAAGGTGCAGGCTGTGATTTAGTTGTCTCTCTTGTCCTGACCCTTCCTTCAAATAACCTGGCAGAACGCTCCTCATTTCGGTGTGCCCTCGTCTCAGGAATGTGGAAGCAAGTACACTTCTGCCTTTTTTTTTTTTTTTTTTTCCCCTCCCAGAGACTGAATTCTTTTCCTTCCAGGTTATCCTAAAGATGCTGTTCAGTTGGTCTGTTTCTCAGAGTAAGTCTTAAAAGCCTTATGCCATCTCTTTTCACACCAAGTAATTTCTTCTCTGTGAGAAACCCTGCTGATTTCTGCACCACTTTCAAAGTAAGATATTCTCAGTGTGCACATGGATAGCATCATCTCACTCATTAATATTGACTACATCATGGAAATCTGCTTCTCTGAAAAATTAAAGCTAGCACAGATACAGTTCAAATAAAGACATTCACTGAGAAGGTAGGGCAGAGACAGGGGGCCTCGCAGGAATTAGTATATGGAAATGAATATTATCATAATGAAGGTGGAAGCCAAGCTCTGAAGTCCTTACATAAATGCCCTGAAGTCATGGCAGTCAACATAATCTCCTCTGCAGAATTCAGAAAGACCTGATAATATGAAATAGTTTCTCTAATAGCATGGTTGGTAATAAATCTTTCAAATCAGGGGTGACCAATCAAAAGAGGAAGACAAAGTGATCTGGCCCACTACAGACTTATTAATCTGTTCTGAACAATATGCAGATTTTTAGAGCAAGAAAAGGAGTAAAGAATAATTAAAGGCACAGAGATTAATGGAGGACTTGGATAAAATGGAACCATGGCTTTGCCAAAGGTATTTTCAGATATCGCATCGATATTTTTCATTGTAGTGGACCTGACTCCTTATTTGAAGGGAGGCATTAGACATTACCTGCACTTTAATGAAGCACATGATGTGAAATTATGTAGAATACTTTTGTTAGCTGAAGAAGGAGGAGAGCTGAGGAGAATTTTACAGGAACTGGCTGAGGCTATGATAAGCAGTGGGCTAGAGGAAGGTCACGGTTCTCAAGCTTTGGCTGTGGTTCTGATTTTCTTTATTTCCACTGAGAGCTTCAATGTGAGAATTAGATGAAACCGGTGGAGTTTGTTGAGGAAACCTGTGAGGCATTATCAATAATAATAATGAAGAATGTTGAAGACTGAGTAGCAGAAGCTGATTAAATTTGCAGGGCAGTTATAAGGTAATGCACATTATGGTTAATAATTTCTGCTATATCATGTAGGTTTGTCAGCTAGAAATGAGAGAGGAAAAAGACAGAGGATTATTAAATCATATAATGACTGAGAGTGAACAGTGTGTTGAAGCCTTAGCCTATGGCTAGGGCAGATGCAATCTTAGGATGTATGGTGTGAAATATTCTAGGGAAAATAGGGACATAATCATGATGTGAAAGACTCTAGCAAAACCTGGTCTTGGAGTCAGCAAACCATTGTGATAATTCATGTTTACCAAGGATGAGCACAGGCTGGAACTGCAAAAACAATAGGGAGAGCTGATTTGTTAAGAGGAGGCAAAAAGAATTTGGCTTGTTAAACCTAGCAAAGGTAAGCTGAGAAGGATATTGCTGCTCTCTGTAAATACATCAGGCAGGTAAACAGGCAAGAGCAGCTGCTGAAGCTGGAGGGCAATGCTGGCACAGGAGCAAATGGAGATAAACTGGCCACAAATGAGTTGAAGCTGGCAAATGTGTGTTTAACTATCAGAGTGGAGAAATTGTGAGCAACCTGTCCAGCAGGGGACAAAATAGCTTCATTAGTTTTAAGACAGAGCTTAATCACTTTATGAAAGGGAGTTCATGACTTGTTTGCCAGTGGCAAAAGGAGGCAGAACTGAGAGAGGCAGTGCTGTAGAGCCCAGGTTGCTCTTTGGCTAAATTTTCAAACAGGAACACCTAATGCTGCCATGTTAATTCTGTGTTTAAGCAGCCAAATAGTCTAGGTTTTTTTGGGTTTTGGTTTCCCCAGGAAGTACTGGCATCTACTTGGGTTTAATGAGATTTCTGAAGAACTCAGGCTTTTGTATAGATACCTAGGCATTTAAATGCATTGGGGAAAGGAAGATTAAGAAGAGTTGCTGCTGTAGCAAAGTATTTAAACATCAGAAATCTAGAGAAGCCACATATGAGGTTTCAGAATCTGACCTAAGTGTTTCAACAACAAAAACGAAAATGCTGCATATACTCTGTTTCTTCAGTTAGTATTTTTTTAAAGTGCATTAGTAGGATCTGCATAGTTACTACAAAGGGTATATTGGATCCTCTGTGTTGTTCCTGTCTCTACAAGATGCTGATACAGGGTTGTAATTTTGAAAGGGAACAGCTGCAAGTATACCTTGACGTTTCTGAATGGCCATGTTCCACACACTCAGTACTAGTGGTTTTTAAATGCATATTAAGGGTGAAGTTCCTAAGCTTCACAAATATCTTTCAAGCAGCTTTACAAAACACAGTGGTAAAATCTGACTTTATTAATTCCTCTGATGGCAAAATAATATCTAACTGATAAATCAAAATATTTTCAACTCTTCCACCCCTACCCATTAAAAAACAAGCTAACAAAGTCCCCACTCCCAGAAACAGAATTTTTCTTCACAAAGTGGGAGAAATAAGGAAGTGATTATAAAGATAAGCTAATATACTTTATCATCCTCCAGAGTTTAAAAACTAGCACTGTACTAGACTTGAGCAGAATCTTGATCAACTGTGTAGACTGTAGTTGGCTAGAAAACGGGTGCACTGCCAGGTGTATCCTCCTGGGCTGATGGTGGAAAGAGCAGAAGTTGTTCTGCGATCTTCCTTTCGTGTGGTCTGGGTTGATCATTGCTGAAACAAAGGACAGCGTTTGTTGTTGGTTTTTACTCCCTTTCCTTTTGTTTTTACATTACTTCTTGGTATTAACAAGGAGAATTGAACAACTTGATTGAAATCAGCCAAAGTTGTGTTTGGATTAGGTCCCCCTAAACTTACATGTGCACACATTTATTCCAGATGGTTTACATGTTCCCAGCTAAGTATCACCGGCAAGTGACACTGAAAGAGCATTTGCTACACCACTATGGTCCTTGAAGGATAATTACCCTGTCAGTTGCTATCACTTTAAATTATAGCAATAAAGATCGTAAGTATATTACAGTACAGCCCCAAACCAGTAACAGTTTCAAATAATGCATTAAGAAATGTTAGCACATTTTAGTTGCTATCCTTCTAGGTTGTTACACGCAACGTAACGTTGATAGGCATTTGACAGAAAGTGCCTGCAGGTCATCTTTTGTTACAGGCTGTAGAATATGTAGAAAAATTAAAAATGATGAAAAGGATGTATCTTATCCCATGAGGGAATATGAATGAGTCTGCCTTTTTTTCCCCACCACCATTTCATCCTCTGCATATTGAACAGTATTTTTATTTTAGACTTCCCTCTCCTGCTGCAGCGGCTTTCTGTGCGCATCACGTTGGAGTGTGGAATCCACTCAAAAACACTTCACGTCCTGTTGAGGATGCTGTACCATTGATATAGCTGGTAAAAGGCTGGTGGATGGTACCATTGTCCTTAGTTAGCAGAGCTGCAGATCACAGGAACAGAGAGTAGATTGCTCTGTAGGCTGTAATAAAATGTTTATTTACAGACAGTATTTTGACCATTCTTTTCATAAATGATGCAATGTTTTCCAGCTGTCGGCAGCTCCACTTAACCTGTCGCTTAACCTGTAGCCTACTTAATACAGGTTTCTGAGCGTAAGGCTGAACAAATGCAAATTTCCTTTCAGAATTCCCAAGAGAGGTTGTGTATAGGTGAAAACTGAAACAATGATAAAAGATGCTTCTGAGGACAACTTGTAAATCTGCAAAATGCCTTATTAACTGTATGTGTGATTCTGTAATCGGCTCTTTCAGAAGGAAAATGGAGATGTTCTCATTAAAACATTTCTATTATGTAGGCTAATAGCTTGGGTGGTGTTCTAAAGGGATTTTATTTGCTTGTTTTGTTTTGGCAGAATTTAATAATTTTAACATAACGCAGTATTGTAAGAGAATCATCTCGCGTGATAATGTTGAAAAGTGCTTTCCTATGAATCCAAAGAGAATTGGCTCAAGTGCTTGAAAAATGGCATTGAGACTTTAATAAAAAATAAATGTTATTGCACAGATATGGCAAAATGTCACGGACATGTACACTTAAGCAGCATTAATGAGCATGAACTTTGCTCATATGCAGGTTTTTTGATAAAGTAAAAATTTGAAAAGTCGTATTTAAGCCATTTTATTTAAAAAAAAAAAAAAAGGTTGAAAAAGGATGAGGTTTCTTCAGCCTGATGATACAATACAGCACTGTGCAACCTACAGACACATGCTCCACTGTGTTCCTTTGTTCTTATGGTCCCATTCTAAATAAAATGCTTCAAAATAATAAAGAAAAATAACACAAAGAGGACTATAGTTATTCCTAAAATCCCTGAGGGTCTTAAAGTTAATTTTCTGGGCCACATTCTGCCTTTCTTTCCTATTTTGCTTTCTGGACCAGCATCAGAAAAACAAATAGAGACTGGCAGAGGTGTGGGAGGATCTCATGGCTGCTGCTTTCAGAGCCCATGCTCTCAGCTGAGAACTGGCCAGAACAGCTGAGCTCTTGCAAGCCCAAGGGAGCAGCAGAGCAAAACGATAGTGGTAGGATTTTTGGTGGTGCTACATGTCTGAAAGAGGAAAGGGAAGAAGAGCCATAACATTATGACAAGATGATGTCACATTTTACATTGTTCTCTTTCCCTCTTTATCATTCTTAGGACTTTTTTCCTAGAGTTTCCCACAGAGAGGCTTTTTCCATAGTGTCCAGAAATCATTGTCACTTGACAACTCTTCACCTTTGTTAGATCAGCTGAACAGTCCAGTGCCAGGTACCCATTTCACAGCATGGGAAGTGTTGCTGTAGTTGGCAGTAACTAGCGTGCCCGCTGGCAGCCTCACAGGAGAAGTGAAGGATTAAATGGTCCAGGCGGGAATGGTCACCCAGACATGTTGGCAGAGCGTTAAGCTCAGTGTCATAAAAGCGGATGAACAGGAGTTCCTTTCCAGGCGTGTCACTTCTTTTAGCTCTTTTTTGTTATTTGTAAATGTAAAAAAAAAAAATAAAAATCTTGAGATAGCATTGGTAAGTGTTAACCTGGGTCCTGAAACCTGTCTCTCACTTTGTGTTAGGAGGAATCTCTCATTCCACTTCTTTGCTCTCTGAGTGAAATTACTTGAGCTTATACGTAGAAGTCTTTGTCTTTATTAAGGAAGAAGGGCCATATCTTTTTGATCAGTGGTGGACTGTTGGGTGTTTGCTGTGTTGTAAAAGGCATTGGAGTTTATTCTTATGCCTGTCCAAATTTCCAGTAGAGAAAAAAATAGTAGTGATGATGGTGGCTTGCCATCTAGATCTGTAATTTAGATTTGTGCATTGCATCAATATGCAACAGCAAAATTAACACATAATGCCTTAGCATGTATAATTTAGGGAGGTCTGGTTTTGAGATCTGCAGTTGACGTAGCCCATTATGTCCCATTTTATGACCTGCTTTCGCTTGCTTAAAAGTTTGCCAAGCATTCACTAGCTACAGTTTTTTCTCCAGGAGGCACAGATGGCATGTGCTTTGGACAAATCACAGCTAAGTAGAAAAAGGATGCTGTTGTCTCAAGGAGCTTCATAAGGATGTTGTGTCACACCATATGTAGCAGAATTGAGAAGATGAAAAAAATGATGGATGCGTGTAAGAGAGAAAGGATCATGCTGTGGCCAAGAAAGCTGCCTTGAGAACTAGTGCCTGTCTGGGCCTATGCATGAGTCATCCTGTACGATTTTAACAGAATTTTTTCACGTGTCCAAGGAGAGATGGTAAGGTCTGGCTTTGAATGGCTAGAAGGCTAGACTAGGCATTAGTGAGAAAGCTAAGTTACCCCAATTAGGATGCTCAAATTATTTTTTTTTCTCTCATCATTTTTAATATTCCTGGCTCCCCGTCTGTAAACTAGATTGCGATATTGCTTGTTTGCCCTGCTGGCATAAATCCGTGAATGCCTGTAAAGCTTGGTGAAACACCATACTCAGATACTAGGGAAAAGTTAACATCCTTTACATTTTTCTTTGTATGCATTTAGCAAGATGGGGATGTGAGGAAAGAAGTACTTATTTCTTTAGTTCCTCCTCATGTTCAGAGGTACAGTATATTCAACCTGAGCTTATTCTGTGAGTGTTAGTATGCTGTGTGCTGGTTAAAGAATAGTGTGGAAAAAATGTAGAATATGTTGATGTAATTATATAATTCGACTTATTTAGCTCTTTACATCTGAATGCTTTAGCAGACTCTGTGTGTGTGTGGCAGTAAACAGAGCAAATGGGAAACTTCATGTTTCCGACACAGGGAGGTAGCATCCAGAGGACAGAATGTCGAGAGCAAATTACCTGATGTTTGTGTAGGCACATTCTTGTGGGCAAGGTGTGGATTATCTTGCTTTACTCTGTAGCTTGAGCTGCCAGATAGATGTTATGGTTTTACCAAATGACAGAACATACACAAGAACCGTGTGCCTGCATTGAAACTGGCAGGCTATCAAAATGATTTGCTAGAAGAATGAGATCCATTTATTCACCTTGGGGGAGAGTCCGTACGATGGGGAATTGTTAACAGGGCGAAGCTTGTACTTATGGATGAGGATGATAAACAGGAATTTGTGCATTTACGCCTGTTGTCAGTCTTCCTGATCTGAGTTCTAAATGGTTCCAATTATCTTGGGCCTATTAAGCTGTAGAAAGGCTTTCCTTGGTCCTGAATGAGCACTGAGTCCTGTTTCCTGCCCTACAGGGAAAGGACCGATGTGATATGAGGGAAGTATAATGGAGCAAGTATCATCATCTTATATGCCGTACTCTCCAACTGTCCTGAAGATCAGCTTTGCCCATACAATTACTTAAATCTCCACACCCACCAGGTATCTGCACTTGAAACTTACTGTATTCAGTCCTGGGCAACAGTTGGAAAATTATTTGAAAGATGAGATGAGTTTCCAGGCACTTACTTGAAAAGCAAGTTCTGTTAAGAAGGAGCCAGCAGATGACTCCTGAGACAGCTGGATATACCTTAGTGCTGTTGTCAGAGTTTAAGGAAAGCAATGGGGGCTCCTAGGCAAAACGATGCGTATTTGTGACCATGGAGGCGTAACACCACCATGATGTGAGAATAAAGATATAATGTGGTATTTAAAACAAGGAGAAGGTCACCCCAGACCCATTATCACCCCAAAGAGGTTTAATAGCATCATGTTCATCCAGAGACAAATCGGGAGTTAACGTGTTTATGATCTCTAAGAAGTTTGTATCTGCTGAGCAGGGAGAGGTTTCCTTCCTTTGTGAAAGCGAGGAGTTGCTCAGTAACCACTCAGTACTGGCTTTGTATCTTATAGAGACATTTGCATCTCTAAGGAAGGAAACAAATGATTATTTTATTAGAAAAAAGTACTAAGACCATCTTCTGGATAAGGAGAGATTAGAGTGCATTTTGGAATGAAAGATCAGATCTGTCTGGACACCTGGGAAACTTCAAAGGAGAGATTAGCTCTAAAAGCTTACATGCTCAGGGAAGATGGAGCCACGTGAGGGGGAGCTCTGACAGGTGCTTCCAAGGGTTTTCTTTTGTCGGAAGCTCTCCACGGGGAAACTTTCTTACAGGGAAATTTTCTGACAAAGCTCAGATGTAGGCGCTGTCCTGTCATGCAACCTGAGGCATAAATTATGCACAGAGTGAAACTGCAATAAGCAAGGAGGTCTATAAAGGAGACAGTTTAAGTAGTTTAAGCACGGCTTTCATTTCATTTCTTTACCAATGTCTTGGCAAAAGTGTTGCCCATTTTGGATATCCCAAATGAAATGGCTTTATTTTTGCTTATGTTCAACTGGCTGTAAGCCGTAACACCAATTTAGTTATGTGAGCCAGATGGGGAAGCTTGGCACCGTGAGGTTCAGGAGGGACAGGAGTGCCACACTATGAGCCTGGCCGGCGTTTGGGAAGTATGGAAGTGCCTGCGTGACACCAGAGTTTTCAGGGACCGTGTTGCACATGCTGGTTGTCTAAACATTGTTTTAGTCATCTTCCTCTTGAACTTCAGGAGCACGGTGTGGCCAAACCACTGAGCTGGGGGATATTCTGTGATTTATCTGGATTTCCTTCCAGCAAGTATGACTTAAGGATGATTAAATGGACTGAGCTTTTGACCCAATTCCATTATAGTTTCATTATGGATGTTTGAATCAAATGTAGTAAAAGGCAAGCTCTGCTTTTACCTAGGAGTTTTGTTTTGCAGGGAGAGCCATAACCTGCAATTCACAGTTTGTTAGAAAGGGTTTGGTAGGAATGTAAAGTGAAAAACATGTACATGCGTAGAATCCTATAGTGCTGTGTTCTGTTTGAATTCATCCACCCTAGAGAGGTTGAGACAAGCTGCTGATTGCTTTCTAGTCTGCCTTGTCAAACTTCACTAGGCATGTGCACAATGTCTTTCTGTTAAAAGTTTTTAGGGTTTGCAAGCTTTGCTCCCTTTCCCAGCTGTGCCAAAAATAAGTAGAATTTCCTAGCTATATTAGTATTATCCTAAATTTACCAGCAAAAGCTGGTATGAGTTTTAGCTTGTGAAGCTGTAAGAATTCATGTAATAAAGCATGTTTTCTTCTTTACTAAAAGGGCACTTTTAGTTTCATTGGAAAAGTTGTTTGTGCTAATTGCCTGTCAAACCCTAATATTTCATTTTTAGTTCCTCTGATAACCTCCTAAAAGCACTGTGAGTTTCTTCCCTAGGGCAAACAGTAGTATCATTGAAACCAACACTTAAAGTAAAACAGTGGATATGTAAAATGATAAATACTGCTTTAGATACAGCATTAGGTGTAGATGCCTATAGATGTTGTAAACCTATGGTGGGACTTGAGAATATCTATTGTTCTCTTTACACCGTACATCCCTAGGCTTCTAACAGCTACGTGTGAGATAGCAGAAGAGACATTTGTGATGTTCAAGCTGTCTTTTATGGCAGTAAATCAGATAGTGATGAGGGCTTCCACCATGCAGATATTCCCTGCAGTTAAGTGACGTTAAGTTGTAGGAGGAGACAGTAACACTATTTTTTGTTATAGCAATCTGAATGCTTGCCAAAAACACTTGTATAAATCACTACCCACACAGCCATAAATCCTAAGTATTTAGACCAAATTACTAATTTGATCAACTCCTATTGTTTTTTATAATGCTAACCTTCTATCAGCTTGTGCAGTGAAATATTTTTTTTAGCATTCATTATTATATAGATCCACAGAGCTGGCTGGGGAGGGGAAGACAACTTTTTTTTTTTTCCTTTTTTTTTTTTTTTTGTTATTCTTAAGGAAAGATATTGGGGAAGTTTGGAAAAATATAAAAGATCAGCTTTTCTGCAAGATGTCGTCTGGGAAATTTTACCTGCACTCTTGCAATGTTACCTTAAAGGCAAGTGTATTAAAGGCAAAAAATGTGTATGTGTTTAAGACACATTTGCTATGCGCAGAGGAAGTAGAAAGGGTCATTCAGAAGAAGCCAATGGGTAATTGCACTTGTGCTAAGACTCCTTAGTTAAGCTGCTTGGAACTCTATTGGCCTCAGGCACATCTTACTCATCTTATTAAGAAAAAAAGTCAGTGGACATTTTCATAACCCTGAAAGGAGTCAGAAATTTTTCGGTGTCTTATTCAACCCTACGACTAACCTACTTATTTTGTACTGTATAATCATACTTACGGTTCCCCAAGGCAGCAAAGACAAGCAGTGCGGAAAGCCTGTGAAGTAGCAAAGGCGAAAGTAATGAAGGACCCTAATTTTGCTACTTTTTTTTTTTTTAAAGGAGATTTCAGAAATTCATTTTTAAGTCTGTTTTCTTTAATAGAGAGTTAAACAGAGGAAGTTTATTTTTGTAGTCATTATATATTTTTTGGAGATTACCTAACCTCTGGCAGGTTCAGAGTGTGGATTTTTAAGTGGATTTCACAGGAACCTATCAACATATGCCTCCAGTCATGGAAAGAGTGAAAGATACAACTTAAAAATATGATCCTAAAAATCTACAGGACACATTTTTATTTAATTTACATCATTTTTGCTTGGAAGCATCTGAAGCTAAAGGAGTTGTGAACTACTCTAAGACTAGATTTTTTCCTTTTGCATTTTGCTTAATGTTGCATACATGATGCAGTTAGTAGAATCTAACTTCTTGTGAGGGACAGACCACGCTCTCCAGGATGTCATGCTTAAAATCTGGAATGAGATTATTTCTATTGCTGGCAAATGCAGCTAAAGGGCATGAAGGAATTCAGTTGTTCATGACAAAATAGTTAGACAGCCTTCCATATTTATCTTCCTATTAACTAGGCTTTTTTTTATTAAGTTCATATATGAACTTATTTTAAACTTTCATCAGCCTAGAACGTAATTAAACTCCATGTTTGTAAAATCAAATGTTGGCTGAACTGGGTTGTTGCTAATATGTTTCTCTCCCTTTTTTTTTCTTTTTTTCTTTTTTTTTTTTAACCCTGCTTGTAAATATTATTCTGATTTCAAATGAAGGTAAAATTGCCTGTTGATTTTCTGGACTGTGAAACATCTCTTCAAACACTGCAGTTTAGTTCTTTTTTTTTTCTTTTATTTTTTTACTTTTTATTTTTTTTCTCATATGGCCCTTCAGTATTTCCAAGAGTATAATTATCTTTTCTGAGGAAGGACTTGGTGAAATAATTGCATTGTCATTTGGAAGCTGATTCCTCTTACTCATAGTCTGCTAATCCAGCTGAGAGGCAGCTCATGTTGCACTGAGGCTTCAACTTGCATCTCTCTCCAGCTTTAAGTGTTGTTTTTTTGTTTGTTTGTTTGTTTTGTTTTTTAATTCATTAGGATTACACTTTGTTTTCCACGCATTTTACCAATTTCTCATTTTCTCTTGCTCCTGAATAATTTTAAGAACTCAAAGGGTTTGCACAGCATTGTTCTGGTCTATGTGAATGTTGTGTGCAGGTAGAGGACTTGCCATCCTGTTCACTGAAAATCTGATGTAACTGCTGTCACCGGTGGCCCTGTTTGGCCCATGCTTTAGTCAGTACTGGATTTAAAGAGATTGAGGATTATGTTTTATGGAGGGGTGATTGAGGTGCTGGTGTCAAGTTTTATTTCTGGACTTAGGACTGGACACTAGCTGTGTGGAAGTTATACATGAGTTCTGCTTTTACTCTGTCTGAAACTGGAATTTAAGCTTGCATTTTCTATTCTGGTATCTTCATGATAGTAGAGAAATTTTGTTTGATTGCAGTAGGTTAGAGCTTATCTGTCTACAATGGAAAGACATTTTTCACTCTGTCAAAATTTTTGCAGGTTTGCAAGCATGAATTGCTGTGGTTTTTTTTTTGCCGTGAATGTGGTGTTTTGGAACTATTGAGTGCCCCAGTACTGACCTAGGGCTGCGTGTCTGCTCCTCATCTTCAGCTCAGAGTGTGCTGAATACTAGGAACAAGGTAGCAGCCAAAATTAGAAACAGCCTTTGTCAGGAAATTTTTCTACTGTGAGAAACAGAACTGTTTGAGATGCTTGCTCTCCTGCATCTATGTTCCGTACAAATTTTTGACTTAACAGTGTCCTGAGTTTTCATTCCTTTATGTTATATTATTAGTAAATGTCTATTCACAGTTGTGAGATGATTTTCCTTTGTGAGTTCATCAACTTGTATTGTTGCATTGCTGTTTTGATGACTGTTGGAGCTAATGTTTCAGGCCCAGGAGGATGCGAACCAGTGAGTAATCCCAGCTTGCTATTTGAATTATGTATATAGCTATTGGCTGCTGTCTCCCATATAACAGTGTAGTTCCGGATAATGATTCTTCTGATTATAGACTTTTTTGATATATAAAAATGTTCTTCTCTGACTAGATCATAATTAAGCCAGTAAGCAAGTGTGTTACTTAAGCTGCTCAGATATGTAATGATTTACTATTTGCGCTTGTGAACTTGTCTAAGGCCTTCTAATTGAAAGCTGTTCAAGGACACTGAGTTTATGACAATCTGTTAATCTCTTGGCGTCCTCTGCGCCTCTCTCTGTAGTGCCATTAATGCTCTCCGTTATATTCTTGCCGTGTCGTTGCTTGTATCTGTTTCATCTCCTGCTGGCATTTGTTTTATTGAGCATGGTTGGGCTAAGTGACTACCTATTACTAGTTATCGTAACACAATTGAACACCAGCTTTATTGAAAGCCCATCGCTTGGTTAATTAGATAGAGAACTTAGAACCTGAAATATATAAAACATGACCAGCCTCATATCAGCAATGGATCCTCATATTACCAATATTACCTACATTACCAATGAGGAACTTAAGGTTGAGGTTATCCCTTAGATATTAAGATACTTTTGTCTATTTGATGAAAGGTACAGTGATTTTTTTTTTTAATGTGATGTATCTGTCTATTATGTCCTACTGACATAACACTCAGGAGAGACATTAGAAGAGACAGTTTCATATACTGGTTACATCAGGAGTGCCTCAGCTTGAAAATACAGGATTTGCTTTTGACAATTCCAAGGTCAATTTTATTGTGGATGTTCTGTAGAGGTGTCAGGAATATTTAAGTATATAGCACATGCCCAACTTGAGGAAAAATACAAGAGGATATCTTTTTAATGTTCAGCCCCAGATCATGATGCTATTTAAATTGAAAGGTCCAAAACATCTTTAAAAATACTGGACCCAAATTCTGGTGTTGCTGGATTCAAAGCTTCCACACGCTGACAAGACCTGAACACAGAGAGGAGTGCATCAGGACCGGCTGGTGTCCAAGCAGCTCTGTTGTTGGCCTTCATGTTCACGTGTACCTGCATGTGCAACTATCTGTATTTACATATTTAGGCCCTTTTTTGGGGGGTGGGGTGGTGCAGTGATTATGCCTTAATATGTCAGTGACTGAACACCTGCATATTAGTGAAAAACTTAATTCCAGCTGATTTTTTTTTTTTAATCTAATGGCAAATGTATGTATTAACCTTCATTTGCATCACTCAGGCTACTTTCCCATCTCTTTGCCTGTGGTGTCCCATCTCCCATCCTGCCTATAAAAATGGAAGCGCCGTTTCTGCTATTCTTCAGCTAAACTTACTTTTACCTTTGATCATCATGTAAATTTCTGGCCGATTCAGGCAGAGCTTTTCAAACCACAATCCACTGAGCAGGGGTTTTCAGTCACTCTTCATCACAAAGCCTTGCAATCTAGCTCTTTGTTGCTGGCTTTCAACTTGCAGGCCACGCACCCTGTAATAGTTACTTGTTCCCCTGTAATTATTCACAGCCCTATTTTGGCTCTTTGTGAGGGAATTTGTCGGAGTATACAGTATACCGCATCTGTTGCAGATGATCCTGCAGTTGCTGCGTCCGCTGCCTCGGCAGTTTAAGATCAACGAGGAGCTGTATGAGCACCTCGAAGCACTCCATCCATGACCTTGCAAGGTCATGAGCAACAGCATGAACATCTTGCAAGGTTATTCATCCACATCCGACGTTATTCCTTCCATGTTATTGTCTTCGTGTTTTGTGTGGATTAGATCTAGGAAATATAAAAGGATTTGGGATTATTTTGCAAGGATGTTAAGCCATTTATCAAGATATACTTTTTAAAACATTTTATTGTTTTTCATTTCTGAGTATACTTATGGAACAGCTGCCCAGAGCATAGTCTAATTCTCCATCTTTCAGTTGCATATTCTAGCATTAATCTCTGGTGTCGTCCTCCGTCACTCCTTGCAGACTCGTGTGTGTTACCACTTCATCTCTCCCACCAGAGGGAAGGCAGGCATGGTGGGGGCAGACTGTTCTTTATGTCCCTTTAGGTTGTGGAGCTGTGATGCCTGCAGAGCGCAGCCCTGAGTGCATGGATGTGCCGGTACCTTCGTGGAGAAGAGTTACCGCGTGTCCGCTGGGAGGCAAGTGCTCCACATGGGGTTAGGATTTGTGAGCCACAATGTGTGTCTGACCCCTTTTTTTATAAGTGCAAAAAATATATATATTATTTTTAAATCAAAGTGCTGTGCATCAGGCAGGATAGAGGATAGTACTTATAGTTACTTATTGTTTCGTTCTGTATTGTAAGTAATCAGATGTATAGACTGAGCTTTTCTTAAAAGCCAAAAAGTACAGTGACTGCAGCAGTAATAAACTCTTACTGCATTGAGGTTTAGCTGGGATCTGCTAGTATGTTAGCTGGATTTAGAAGAAGATAATTATAGGTATTTTTCACTTCCACAGTGTATGGCTGTAAAGATGTTTGCTGTTGAATTGCAAATCCAATTATAATACATAGAATTGTACGTAGATCCTAGATGATCTTGTTTTATTATTACAGGCTCTAGCATTGTTAATAGGTTTGGCTGTCCTTTGGCCTCATTAGCCACACCATCTCAAACCCTTTTCACTTCTTTGATCCTTTGTTCTGTGTTCCTTATAGGGGAACTCTCTTAATTTGATTTTGCGAGTTAAAATATTTCCACATGACAATTTATATGAAAGCTCTTCATGCTGCTTTTGTTAACGCGTACAGCCCACCTAATGGTGTTTTCTCTATATAAAGTCCTGTGATGATGCTTGTGAAGCACACTCATCCCACATTGGAGAACTCGCTACATTGTTGTTTTTCAACATGAAGTGTGTCTTCTGCCACTGTTTATTTTAAAATATATAGTTCATGGCATTTCAGCTGAAAGTCACTTCTTTTCTCAGCTCACTGTGGAATAAAGTTGTTTTGCATCTGAGCTCTGGACTTTCACAAGTCCTGACTCTTGTTTCATTGCTGCATATTATTTTTTAGCCTCTTAAACCTCCCTCTTCCCTGAAATACACTGAAGATTGATTTAGATGAATTTTGAGTTCTGCTCATGTAATCTGGTTGATAATCACTCCTGCAGGAGAGGTATTCCTATATATGAGTATTCTTACTAATGCTGAGATAAGTACTGTAATCTCTTCCAACTAGAAGTTCTTTCACATAGTTAGTTTTTGTCTCTGTAGTTCATTGATATCAGTGATTGCTTTGACTTTTTCCCTGTTTCCTGTCAGATAGTAATTATATCCACAAATACCTATGAGAGGGGAGGGAAGTACTGGGTTCCTGGCCAATATTTATGAAATAAAATTATAGGTTAGGCTGTGATTTTCAAAATACCTTAAATGTTGAATCATTTGGTTTCTCATTGTGTTTTGGCCAAGTTGATTTACCTTGCAAACTATTTTTATTTTTCCACCTTCTCAGTGATTCAATAAATGAATTTGACCACTTCTGTGGTGAGAGAAACAGCTGCTTATTACTTTGCAAAATGGAGATAATATGAGCAACCATCAGACAATTTTGAAAGAGTTAGAATTGCTTTTGATCAAGGCTCTGATGCAAATTTAAAATGTGTTCTTAGAAAACTGAATGCGTATTATGTGGGTTTAGCATCTGACATTTTCATTGCGCGTGTGTATTTTAGGCCTTTTGAAATCTCATTGAGTAACTTCTAAGGTTTGCGCATAAGGTTTATTGAATGTAGGCTTTGAATTGCTGTGCTCCACGTCTCTGGACTTCTCACCCATGCTCATCTGCAGGAGTACATGTTTTCATTAGTTTGTAAATTGGTGTAGAAAGCTTATCTTTTTGATTTAGACTTTGCTAGATGTTTAAATTTTATGCCAGTGTTATACGTTCAGGTGGTGTTTTATCTGCTGATTAGTCTTTTAATGTAAAGTGCCTAGTGATGCATTGCATGGAAGATGCTATGAAAATACTTTATGGCGTGATAGCAAGGAGAAAGGTGGGGAGCGCAGATTCACTTTATTAGAGGAGCAGGAGTCCCTAAGCAGTCATTTGTCAACAGTAGTTAAAGATTAATTTGTATTTGATCATCGAACCTTTAATAAACATGTTTTTAACTGAAGTAAAATGGTTATATTGAAAATAAAGGGAATTTATATGTTTGTGTCATTTTTATCTATTGAGAGATAAATGAATGTGCATCTGATTTTTCACACTAAATATCTTTTCCGACAATCATGTTGAGGAAAATAAAAAATTAAAAATTAAAAAATTAAATTGTCCTCAACGTTATGTGAACAAGGACCCTTCCTATGACAAAAGCAGCTAAGGTTTATTTAATTTTATGCATACCCCTGTATTATTTAATAGTAATAAAGCACAGTCTATATAGAGATAGCATATTAACTGCAAGCATAATTGTTCCTTAAAGCTATTTTCAAGCACAGCCCTTCATATTGTGGCTTATCTGGTAGCGGTCAGCTTGTTTTCAGGCTTTATTTGAGGGCAGCCTTGGACAATGAGAATCTCAATGAAGTCGGCACCAAAGAGCAGATTTGGGACTTTGCTTTTGTATTGCAAAGCTTTTTGCAAATACTAGCCAACGAACTTCAGACAGCCCTGGTAGGTGACTTTGGTGTTACTGTCGTAGTCTCACAAATGGGGAACATAAGGCTCAGACAGCTTTAACCGAAGTATCTGAATTCGCATGTGCTTGGTGGGGTTTTGTTTGTTTTTGTTTCTGTTTTGACAGACTTCAAAAGTATTACCAAAATTCTTGAATCTCTGAATAGAGCTTGTTCTAAATCCTTTTCAAAGTTGGCAGTAATTTTACAATGGCTACTTGTGTGACCACACTGCAACAGCTTGGGTTGAGGCTGGAGTTGTGTGCAGGAGAGACATTTTTCATATGTGGGCTAGCTTCTGGGGAGCATAATTGATAACTTATGTTAGCTTCAATGTGTGTTTTGTGTGATTTGATTTTTTTTTTTTTTAGAGGCTGTTAATGGTACATAATTGTTAGCTGCAGATAAAAGGATTGTCTTGGGATGGTTTTGTCTGCTCATGTTTTAGGGACAGCTTTGCTCATCAACTCCTGCTGAAGTCAATGAAATCAAATGAAATTGGCTTTCAGCAGGAGAAATGTAAGCATTAACTGTATTTTTCAAAATATATGAGGACATGTTTTGTTTGTGTGTAATTAGATAACCAGCACTTTCAGCTGTGACATCTGATCTTTATCAAAGATGTAATATGAGACTGCAAAATAATTAGCATTTTTAAAGTAAAGATTAATGGGGAGAACAGCAACCTACTGTCTTTTCTTTTATGTGTACTGAACTCCGAATATAACTGTGGTAATGTAATTGTGACAAGCCATAGAGTAGTCTGATTATTATCAACTTGCCTCAAAATTCATCCATGAATCATATCTCAAAATTTATTTCAGTAAAATAGTTCCCAAAGCAATATTTTTTTCAAGAGGCATATGTTCCAAGTAGGTATTGAATAAACAGTTAGATACAGAGGTGCAGTGGCAAAGTTGTCCACCGAGTTGGGAGAGACCCCTTGGTCCCTAAAACACGATGCTAAGGGCGGCTCCACCTCCTCCTTCGCAGGGAACAAAGTGCCAAAGAGTTGTGAATTCCAGGGGACATTAGGACTCGACATCCTTTGAAAACCTCTTACTGGTGTCAACCTGCATACTTGTGGAAATGTGTGCATTTTTTCCTGTTCAGTTGCTATGCCTCCAAGTGACAAGTGGATCTCCACCAGCTGAGATGCAGAATTTCTTTCTTCCTGTCTGTTGTTGTAGCTGTTGCTATTAATTTACCTTCAGAAGCAGTTTTGCTTCTAATTAGCTTACTGGAAAGGCATTGAAACAACATGGGTCTGCTTTGGTTCTAGATAGCTGAGGAGGGTGGGGAGTAGACTGGGGGAAGTGATGCTACATCACTCAGATACAAGAGCAGTTTAAAGACAATTTCATCTGAGGGTTTTTGATGGCATGACAATTATCTCATAGCACCCATTTATATTTTTAGATGTCTAATAAACCAAACAAAAATGACCCTATTATAAGACCTTGCTGCAAGGTACTGAAATCTACAAGAGGATAGTTCAGAAATACTGCAAAATTTGAGAAGAAATAATGTAAAAAATAATAAATTTTTAAAAGTCACTATTTTATAAACACTCTCTGTTTAGGTTAAAGAAAGAAAATATATTACTCTGCTTGGTATATATGCTCCAATTTGCAAAATAAAGAAATTGTATCTACATCATTCATTCATGGAAAAATATGTACATTTAAAATTTTATTTTTAAGTGTCTTGCCTTCAAATTCTAAGATATTTAGTGGAATATGAATGGCTTTTTCCTGTTTCCAAAGGGAGGATGAATAATACACGTTATTAATGAAACTGAAAAACAATCTTGTGAGTGTTCAAATTGATCAGTTATCATTTTCTTAAAAACACAATCTATAACAGAAATTCAGTGCAAGCCTGCCTGAGTGGCATTGTTATAATAATTGAATATCAGAGTTAATGAAATATTCAAAAGGTTCCCTTCCTCGTTTTCTCTCTTGCCCGTCTGTTAGCGAGATCGGCAGTTAATGAATCTTGAGGTAACACAATTGTTCTGTTACCCTCTCAATATATATGGACTTTGAGAAGAAAGGAAATTTTTAAACCTACAATTTAATATCTTTTCATTGTCTAAGAGCTTTCTCTTGCTAAAAATATTATTTCTCTGTATTGAAAGGCTTAGAAATGAAATATGCTAATAAAATAATATCTGATTCGTTATCCAGAGGATAATTTAATGCAGGAGGAATTAGAAAATGTATGGTTCATATTAAAATGTATTTTTCCATTGAATCTGTGACAAATATTTCTGTTCTATTTTCGCAGTAAAAAAATAGATTACGACTACTATTAAATGGGTGCACTTGCAGGGCAAAAGAGGAGGAAGTTTTGTAACAAACTCAGATCCTCAGAGCCAAATCACCAAGTCAGTCACAGGCTTTCTAAGGGTACGTTTACATAGTAATTCAGTTCACAGTCATACCTTCGCTCCCTACCTGAAGAGTCAAGCACTGCACAGAGACCCTTTATAGTACAGATCCTGTCCTGGAGGTCTCAAACTTGAGAAAGGGAAAAAATAGGATGAGTAAAAGAGCACGTCTCCTCCCTAGTAGCTAATTGACTCTAGTGAGCTCGGAGAGGGTGGCAGGAGCTGCAACGGGTTCTCTGTCCTCCTGGTGCCATGCGTGTGGCCAAGAAATGTGAGCACTACGAGGGGGAGTGGGGCAGGCAGTTCCTGAGGTGCTGAAGCCTGGTTGCACCTACCAGTGCTTACCTAAGTCATCAACTTTACACCTCAGAGGGAGAAAAAGTGACTCAGATCTACTCTTGGGCATCAAATGTGGCACAGAAATAGGGGCATCTCTTCAGGATTACGGAGCTAATGTAGTGCTATAAGAATTTTAGGCAAAGTATTCAAACTTTGGGTTAAAGTATTCTTGTAAGCATGTTCCTTGCAATAAAAGCTTGTTTGAAGCTAGGGATCTTGTTCAGTGGAGATGACAGACAAAATCTAGAAATCTTTCTGAGCATTTGTACAAATATAAAATAGTTCAAACTGTGAGAGAACAAAATGTGTTAAGAGAGAAGACTTCCAATAAACAATCTGCCTCTGATTTTCTGTGGGAGGGAATATACCCATTTTCTTTGACATGGGTGATTTGAGGTTGCGCACCAATAGGAACAGCCTGGTTTTCAAGAGCACTGTGCCCCTAGATTTCCTGCTGCAAGTGAAAGGACTGTCAGAAGTCCTGGTGAGAGGCGCTAAGTTGGGCTGTAAGAAGCTCTTACTGAAGCATACTTGGTAACGAGACAGCTAATACAGTGCTTGTGTTATGAATGGCTCGATTTCTAGGGTGAGCAGCTGCCCTAAGATTTCTCTATTCAGCAACTACGTAAGTATCACACACACACTGCAGTCAGCCTTTAAGCCCTACGTGTGCAAAATGAGTCTTAGGTAATTCTTCTCTTGTAGATCCAAAAGCAATAAAGATTCATAAAATTCTGAATGTTCTTCATTATTTCCAAGCTTATTTCTAATTATTCTGATTCACCTAGATGTTTTCAGTAAGTATGTCTGCATGTTTACAGTAAGAGTAAAAAATTTCTCACTTAGCACAAGAAACCTGAAATTGTCATTAAACATTAACTTAGTTTTAAGCAGCAACTGCTTGGTGTAAGGTAATGTTTTAAGCTACGATAGATGAATGTGGACAAGAAACCCCATGGAAAACGTGCTTCAATACAGCTCTCCAATCCAGCTGTGAGAGCAAGTATCTTCCATTTGGCAAAGTTGGCACATGAAAAATGTACTCAAAAATGGGAATTTATAGCAAGATGACAGTGACTTTTTTATGGTTTCAGAAGCACCTATTGACTATTCTTGATTATTATCAGAAGTATAGTAAGCATAAAAAAAACACGATTAGTTGCTAACACATTTTTTATAAACTTCTTCATTAACTTTCTCACTTTGTAAAATCAAGATCATTTAACACCAAGCATCTAAATCTTATAATAAACTGTCTGGGACTAGTACAAAAAATGAACAAGATACATAGGAAGTAATTTTTCAGTTAACGCATTCAGTTGGACAACTGAAATGCATAATGCTGCTTGCCTATTTCAGAATATTTTAAACATGGATTTTAAATAAGTTTAATGGATAAAAGGTGAGAAGTGGTGAGAAAGACTATATAGTTAGGAATATGTAGAAGCAGGCTTTTAATATAATCATTATAGATTCAGGGTTTCTTGCAAGTTAGGTGCTTTTATGGAGAAAGAAAAGATTAGGCAAAAATGTAAATTCGTAGTGAAACTTAGAATAAAAATAAAGGAAAATTCAGTGGTGTTTTTTTTTTTTTTTTTTTTTAGTTTCCAGCGATAGTGGAAAGTATGGTCAGCAATGCTCTGATGAAAAGCCAAATTTAAAAGTAAACGCAAGTAAGAAGATATGAAAATTGAGGACAATTCTCATGTTTATCCTAGATAGCTACAGCAATTACTGTGGTGCCTGTAATGCTGGCAGGGAGGGCTTGTACCACTTTCAGCTAAATAATGGAAACCACAACAATGAGTAACTACTGATGCAGCACACTCATGGAAAAATTACATTTTTGAAAGGTATAACAAAAGCTTTATAGACTGTGAGGTTTTATTTTATAATAAAAGTTATTGCTTATTCTTTAAAAAGTCCCATCCAAGGGAGATACGGTATTTTTAGCCTGTGACTTTGAAAGACATGCTGTGCATCAGTTTTAAACCCACCTGACTGAAAATTATCATAAATAGCAATTTCTTCCATATACTTATGTGCACTTAGTTCAGTGACCCTCAGCTTGAGAGTTTAGTGAAGGAATTATATGTGGACCCGTCTCTTGATATTGAAGGATGACCTGACACTGAGCTTTTCAGATGTTTTTGTTACACATTAACAGATGTTTTTGTTAAATGAATATATAATGGCATTCAGAACCATTACTGCTGATAAGGATGGAACCTAAAGATGAATTTCTGGAAAAATGAGGAAAATGCAACAGAAATTGCTGGCTAGGTAAATAACAATTGAAACTGGGGGGTTAGACCGCCGTTTTATTGTTACAAATACTAGATCTATACATCAATGCTTGATCCAGAAGTACAGATTTTATCAGCTCTGATGTGGACATGTTGATGATCAAATTACCTCAAACATGCACTATGAAGCTTATGATAGCTTAAATTATTAGGATCTTGTAGAGTAAATTTATTTCAGTTGTTGCATCATGGAGTTGGAGACTCCTGATTTAATGCTGGACATCGAAAAGCTGGACTTTCCGTATGATTTATCCCACAGCTATCATGGATCTGTCTATCCAAACTCCATGTCAGATGGGCTCTGTTGCGAGGCTGTGTGTCTTGGGACAAGGTCTATGCATCATATTTACAGTTGAAGGTGACCTCTATATACAAGTTTTATAGAACTGTACTGTAGGATTGAAACTATTATAAGAAGCAAATAAGGGCTTCTGTGGTATAGTAAAGGAGATAAGATCGCTAGGTTTATTACAAGCGCAAATAGGTTTAAATAAACAGCCGTGTTACTACTGTGCAGAGCGTCAGTGAGAATGATGAAATTGTCCGTTTCTGCTGTCCAAACATAGAAGAAGATGGTGCAAAATCAAACCCAAATAAATATAACTATTTTGCTTTGTTTTAATTCATTCAAAGCCCTTGAGATTTTTCTGCTTTATCAGTATTGTTTGGGTTTTGTCTTGACTTTTCTGGTCACTTATTCTTGTGGACTGTAATGAATATTTTTGTAGGTGGTAAAATTGAGGTGAAAAAATGTTAGTTTAATTTTGAATCCCTCATTACTGGAAATATTTTGATATGTATCCTAAGATCTGAATCAGATTGTCCCATTTGAATGTCAACATTTGGTTCAGTAGCAGAAATGCTTTAATTCTTTTTTTGCTTTGCTGACAGAGGAGCAAAGAAGTTCCCCAAAAGGTAGGAAAATCCACTTAGTATACTGTGAAAGTGAATATGCTAGTTAAATTACTGACAACTGAAAATCCTACAGGGAGGAATCAGGAAAGGAGTCTAAGTAAGTAAAAATACCTAAAGTTTCATAAAAGCTAACGATGCCTGATGAAAGCTTAAGATAACTTCTACGGGCTAATGTGAGTAATCTGCAGGTTTGTAAGCATTTTGTTGGTGTCCATAGCACAGACAGAGGAATTTTTACAACTTCTAAAATATGAAATTGGCTGCTAGATTGCAGAAAATGGAAATAAAATTTGTTGCCCTTGTTAATGTTGTTATTAAATAGTCTTGGCGTTCTGCCTATCTCCTCTTAAACCACACTAAATGGAGCTTAGAGTTATATAGTCATAGTTGAATATCCTTTCTCTAATGCATACATTTAATGCTCAGATTTTACTTCCTGGTGAGCTGTATGTCATGTTCGTTTGTCTCTGTGTGACAGCGCTAAGGTAATATGAATATTTATCAACTTGCTAGAAAGTATATTAGAAATCAGCATCATTATATTAATTGACTTTAAAAAAAATTAATCAGTACTTAAAGGGACTCATGATAATTTTATGTAAAGTCAAACTCTTGTATCTACTTAAGGTGTTCTCCTTAATATATTCGTGCTTATTAAAACTGTCCATTATTCTGCATCATATTTTGGCCAAGGAATCTTCCAAGGATCCCGCAAGCCAAGATCCAGTTATTCTCTTAAATTACTTTATGTAAAAGAATTATTTATTATTTACTATTATTTATTCATTTACATTATCTTATGAATAACATGTGAACTTTGTATTTTGATTTTCATTGGCAAACATCGAAACATTTTGCAATGGACATCATATATACAGCCACCAGACTGAACCATTTAAGATGTCCTCTTAATGCAAGGCTGATCTTGGCAGCGTGAGACCGAGCCCCCAGGTTAGCCTTCTCTCTCTCCCCTGGGCAGCAGGCACAGCTCTGCAGGGCTGTGTATGGAAGGGCATAATTCTCCTCTTATCTGCAGATCTCTCCAGAACCCTGTTTGACCTAAATTATTTTTCTTTACAAAAATCTCAAGCAAAACCTATTTTTTCTTCAAGGTCATATCTATTTTAGCGAATCTGTCCTCACATTGAAAGCTGGTGGTTCTAAATAAACAAAAGTATATAAACACAAATATACAAATAATGAGAATGCACTTGCAGGCATGGACAGTGAGCTGCAGAGTCCATGGCAAACGTTTGCTGACACATCTTAGAAGTTGTCCAGGATGGCATGTGTTGAGCAGAACGGAGAAAAACTGTTCATGCCTGAAGTTAGCCATACCTGTTTTTTGTTTTTTTTTTAACTCTTTTTAACAGTGAGGAACATTGTTCTGTCCTGAACAAGGTAAAAAGCACTTTATCTGATAAGTGTTCTGTAGTGGCTTTCATAATCAGTGACAACCCATAGTCTTTCTGTACTGTGTGAGATAGCATCACATTTGAATCTTGAATTCCACTGGATTTTCGAGTTCCTGCTTTCTAGTAAGTGGGAAAGAGAGACAGTTTGAAAACAGGCCAGAACTTTTTCACAATATTGAAATAATTTTAAGTGGCTAATCTAATTGGCAATGCAGTATTTGCAGCCAAATGCAAAAACCAAAGAAAGACTTGGAGTAAAACACACAGCTTAATCCTTACCTTACTGTGGTTATTGGTTTATGGGATTATTTAGAATTTAGCTTGTGTGCGTGTTTTAGTGTTTCATACTGTTATGTGGGGCTGTAAACCACGTTTCCATTCTGCTATGCTGTTTATACTCATGGCCTTACAAAACTTTTTGTGGCCTTTAACCTAGATGACAGTGCCGGGGGATTCATTACATGGTTGCCTAAGCACTTTCTTTTCATATCAAAATGATTTATATGTTTTGTACTTTTCCCATTTCCTCTTTTGCGAATGCCAGAAAAGGAAGACCAGTGCAATAGTCACTGTGATTGATACTATGCTTCTGAAGACAGATGGGAATTATTTAATGCTGGGGGACTTTCCAATTAGCTCTATATCCTACCCATGTTTAGAATTATCAGTTCATTTTGTATGCTGAGTTAGCTCAGCAGCTTTTGTCACAGGCATGCTTACAGCGCCAGGAACTGAGAAGCTAATATCAGATAATTTTCAGCTGATTATTGTATCATATAAGCTGGAATAGTTTACCAGATATTTATTCATGAGTGGCCATCAATATTTAAGATATTATGCATCAGTATTGGGCCACTGCCCTTAAGCAAATTTTTCCCAAGTCAAGCCATTAGAAGTGAACTTGTTTTACGAGCTGATTATCCATTACTAATGAGGAGAAGCAACACTAAATGTGACTGATATTCTGTCCCCATTGGTCTACTTCAAAACTTAGCAAATAAAGTTGAAACATCCCGAAGCCAAGGTTTTAGTAACTGGTAAGCGTCCAGAGATTATCCAGTCACTGGGCTTATGAAGTGATGCACTCCAACACCCAATGTAGAGTATGGAAAATCATGATATCTTTTGAGCAGTTTTGCTGTTTGGTGTTATACTCAGCAATAAGGGCTTCTGAAACTGCCATTTTAACAAACGCGTTGGGTGAAGAGTCTGATGCTAGAAAACAATTGCTTTGCTTTTTAGGAGGAGGAATCAGAAGGCTGTAAGTAAACACTGAAAATCTGTAACGATTTTCGAATCAAACAGAAACCTCCACAAGTAATAGTGAATATTGCTTCATTGACAGGAGGAAAAAAAAAAAAAAAGGCAAGCTTTTTCTCTTTAATAACTTGATAGTTTGAGTACTTTCCTGCTCTACCTCCTGATAACATGAAGTCACTTGACAAGAACAAGCAATTTTCAGAACCTAGCAACTGGTAACTTGAAGCGTGTAGAACTTTAAAAGAACCTGATGGCTGGAGCAACAGCCCTGTTTTACTGGGAGATAGCATGCTACTATACTGCCTTTGTATTGTTCCTCTCAGCTAAAAAGCTTAGCTCCTATTGCATTATCATTATTATCTCCCGTTCAGGTTTACAGTGGCAGAGACAATAGTTTGAGAAAAGCATTCTCCTAGAAATATCCTTTCCTGTAGAAGCATATTTAGAAACAATGGCTTTGTTTTATGTAACATACATTTCTGTGAATATCCAGAATTACTGATGCACTCCTGCACTTACTTGAGAAAATAGCTGAGAAACAACTATTCATTAGGAACAATGAAATTCTCTGTAAGAGGTATTTCTAGTATTTATGATAAATAATAGTGATTACTCTGTTTCACTGCTGCATAGCCATTTTGAAAAGACATTTACCTTCAGTATGAAAAGAGAAATATGAACACTACAGATACATTTTGTCTTTATTTACTAGACAATATGTCATTTAATCTATGTAGGTATAGATTGCGAGAACCAATTATTTTCTTACTTTCTAATAATCAAAAAGACTGGCAGGTTTTGCGCAAACGAATTTATTGTCTTGCATGCGATACATTGCTGTCCTTTGCTTTATTAAACAGGTCTCACACAACAAATATATTAAATCCAGACTCTCATTAGTGAGCAGATTGTTGTGAGAAAACTCACATTTCTTTAAGGGAAAAGGAGAATACGTGGTGTGTGTCTAGAAATCCCAGTGAAGTACGTTCCTTTAAAAAGAATGTTTCTGTAATTCTAATGAATGGGAATATCAAGTGTCACCGATGCTCGCGTAGGTAGTCAATATTAATTATTTTTAGCCAGTCTTCTTTTATTCCTTGCCAAGTACTCATTTTTCTTTTGTTCAGACAATCAAGCAACAAGTACCCACCCATTGTTATCTTCATTCTAACTTGAATGTTGCACTGTAATTGAACTTTTTCTTTAACCTTATCACATGAAAAACTTAAGTGAATTGAAAATCTCTTGTATCTTCATTATACATTACTTATCTTCCATAGATTAGGAGGTAAAATATATCCATTGAACTCAACTTGGCTAGAAGATTTATAAAATACTAGCACTCTGAAGATTGCTAGTTTAGCCTGCTTAGATTCCCACTTACATTGCAGGCGTACTTATTTTATATTCAACTCATCCTGCTGTCCAACCATTTTTATGCCTCTCTATCTACGCTGTTGCTAAGAATCTAAATCTCAAACTTTTTGTAGCCGTGATTGTAGGCTCACTCCAGCTCTAATGACATCAATGCCAATTTTGTCTTTGGCTCCTGTAGGTCAGGATTTACTTCATAACCTTCACTATTTTTGGTGTCTTGACAAATAGCATCCTGATTTGTTGAACCCTTGAGACTACCAGTGATAACAGTGCACGAATATTTAGAAATGTATACACTTCTGGTGTATGTGTAAGGTTGTAACTTAAATCTCCCATGCTGTTGTGAGGAAACCTGCCCCATTATATTAACTGGAGTTCTCTTATTAATTTGTGTAAATAATTTAGTAATAGGTAATTGTTAAATGCTTTCTCCATATGCCGCTTACCATAAACAGACTTACAGTGTTGAGTGTTCTTGACATTCATCCTTTATTCAGTGTATTTCATACCAGGATTTTATTTTCATGCATTTGGAGATAGCTTGCTTTTACAATAATTACAATAATAATAATAATAATAATAATAATAATAAAAACTACTAGTTAATCTCTGGAGTCTGAGCGGGGTTGTGTTTCTTGAGCTAAGTTGTGACTGACATGGGATACGAGCCCCTGGATACTGTCTGTTTAGGCAGATGCCTAATAGTCTTTCTTAAAACTATAGCTAATGCAGTCAGTTTTTCAGAACACCTCCTGCTTTTGCACAGCACTGCAGTGTATTTACTCCTACAAATCCTTCCTATTTCTTCAGCTCCCAGGGCTCAAGGCCAGTGTTTGGTGAAGCAGTCTGAGCACTCTGCAAAACCCTTTTTTTTTTAAACCCACGTGGCTAGATTATTTCTTTATTTATCAAAACTCTCCTCACCTAACTTTGGGTTAGTTGAGAAGGTCAAACAGCAAGGCTGGGGAGGGGGCATTTTTTTAAAAATCATCTGTCCATCTCCAACCACTTAGGAACTGGGCTGCAGAATTGTCCTCTAAAGCTTTGCTATAGCCTGATAAATTGGGCTTACAGAAAGCCGTACCCATCCTCCCTTTGCTGCAGGGGAGAAAGAAGTAGGAGCTGAGCTGTGCTTGTGGTGCTGCAAAGTTGCACATGCCTAAGGGTTTGTGGGCAATTACAGGTGTGATGCCAGGTGTCAGATTTTGACTTAAAATCAATTCCCTGACTCTCTTTAGTAGCTAAAGGTTTTTAAAATCAGGACTTGTAATAGAGCTCTGCAGGTAGGCTGTTTAGGTTGTTGTGCTGTAGGTCATTACATTCTGGCTATTTGTATTGGTTGTATCTGTCTTGGGCTGCGAGTGCATGCAACAGCTATGGCACATTTGAATTGCTTTCCTGGATCAGGGTCTTGCTTTCAGGGCAATGTCACCACTGTTTTTGTTTTGAATCCAGAAGAGGTTACGTCTGGATATGTAGACTATACTCCACTGTTGGAAACATAATCCTCCGTATATGTTTTTACAAATCCTGTTTCTGGCACATCATTTTGTTATGACATCATTCATTATAGCCCTGTTCCCATCTGAGCACATTGGGCTTCTCTCCGTTGGCACCATCTCTTTTATTTGCAAGTTTGCTCTTGTCGACTGTCACTCACACTCGAAAGCAGACTCCTGCAGCCCTGGCACTCGTACACCTCCTGAATCCCTGCATTCCCGGTGGTGCTCATCTCCGAAACAGCCGCGATTGGATGCGAGGATGTATCCTAGGAGATGCACTCGGCCTCCCAAAGCCTTGCAGTTTACATTATTAATGGCTGGGTTGTGGTTTGGGATGTTCATACCAACAGAGATCATGCAGGTCCCAATTATTTTTGCACTTGTCTCACAAATTCCCATTTACCACTCTACGTCAGAAATTTGCTAAAGATAAACAAAAGCACAGGAACAATTTTCAATTCCTTGACAGATATCTGAAAGGGGAAAAGATATAAGAAAGCTTTATATCGGCAAGCACTATATGAAAATCAATTAATTAGAGCTGATGCTTTAGAAAAGGGTATTCTCAATGCCTCTTCACTTGATATCAGACAGCTTATGATTTGGAATCGTAGGCTGAAATCATATCATCCTAAATTTTACTTAGGTCTAACTTTATATAAATGAAATATTGTCAAATTGAAGAGAGATGCTTTGTTTATTTTTTTTTTTCCCTTTTCTTTCTCTTCCCTCCCCCTCCTCCTCCTGCTTTTTTTTTCAGGAATGGGCTGCATCTCTTCTTTTTGTAAAGGTCTGTGTCTTTTAGCAAGTCTGACTGCTACTACTGCTTTTATTTTTGTGTTACAGCATCCTACTGAAAATGTGTAATTGATTGTCAAAATGGCAGTGGACAAGAAATTGTTTTGGAGTCAGTTTATTCATACCGAAATAGTTTTTGTGTCTATCCCTTGTTTCACAGAATCTCCTCTTTGCTTTATTCCTGACGTTCGTAATGTCAGACACATGCTTGTGTGCTGAACAGAGGTAATTAAAGATCAGGTCTGTCATGTCATGGCAGTATTTTTATATTCACAGGAAGCACTTGCTTTGTGAAAGTACTGTGCCTGCTCTAAAGCTTCTCAGACGGATTCATGGTTTTATATCAGCCACAAGTTTCCCTTTGGCTGCTCCAAACCATGGAAATTAAAATAAGTACTTCTGTTAATGTGACAAGCTGTGATAATACAAGATGAAAGTGCCTTGCATTATGCTGTCCACCAAAGAAAATGTCTGTTTCCACATTTCCTCATGAAAATCCTCCACTCCAGTACAGCTGGGCATTTATAACTAGCAAATGCTAGCAAACTCATTTGTTTGCTGATTTGTATGTTTTGACTGTCAAGGAGCCGCTGTCCAGCAATTTAAGTCATACCATTTGAAAAATATGGGAAGTGCCCTTTTGGAAGTGCCTGGATAACCTGTTTTTGTTATTTTAATGTACATCACCATTCCTATGCTATTTACCATTCTGGAAATAGAGTAGGTATGTCCCAGATGTGCTGGAGCAAGGTGCCCCCAGCCTGGCACTGAAGGTCTGTTGGGAGGCAGCTCGGCGGAGAGGCCTTGGAGCCCAGGGCAGCTTGCTGGGCTGCTGGCAAGCTGCGGGGCTGCGGCTCGTAGCACTTCTTGCCCTACTTGGGAAGGAGGAGAGACCAGGTGAGCCAGGGCAAAGGAGGGCAGAGGGCTGCGTGAGGCAGGGCAAGGCCAGCTCGCTTGACGTGTAGGTTGCGGGTGCCATTGGCGGCACGGAGGTGTGCTTGGCTCCAGCTTGCGTCCTGCAGGGCACCGGCTGCACGCTCCAGCTTTCGGGAGTGAAGGAATGTGTTCCTGTGCTCAGCGCGAGCCCTCGCTCCTCTAAAAGGCCAAATACTGCTGCTGGGGAGTAAAAGGTTCCCAACTGCGTTTCAGATGCAGTCGCAGCTCAGCGGGTTCCCACGGTGCCGACCAGCAGTGTGGGGAGCACTGCTCTGCATCCGTATGTGCTGGTTACAACAAAACCAGAGGGGTTCAGATGGCAAAGTGCTGCATACGACCACGCTTCCAGTGCTGCCTTCAGCTCGAAAGTACACAGATGAAAGTGGCATCACACAGACCTTGTTAAAAAGAGAAAAAAGCAAATATAAAATTAAAAAAAAAAAAGAGAGAGAGAGAGAAAAGGGTTCAGGGTCTGACATATCCATAGCTCAGTGTTGCAAAGCATTTTAGCATCTCTTGTGAAGTGCTGGCTGCTCTCAATTCTCACTTGCTTTAATGGACATTCAAGGCACTTAGCACCTTGCAGGAGGCAGTCAGCACTGTTTAGCATTGGTCCCTTCCTAGGTCTTCACTTACAAAATAACCAGCTTTGCAAAGCAGAACAAAAGTTTGACAACCTGCTGTGAAGTATGGGTTCCATTACTGAAGTCTCCAGACTCCAGTGGGTTATGGAAATTTTTTGGAATAGTAAAAGCATAATCTGAAACAAGGATTTCTTCTGTATGTTACATTCCCGCTAGGCAAAAATAAATAAATAAATAAATATTATAAAAAGGAAAGGAATTGATGGAGACTGTAGACTGTAAGTCATACTGTTTTGTTTTGTTTTTTCATATACATTACAATAATCTGCCATGCTCACTCACTTTTTCCCATCATTCTTTACCCAGTCTCAGTTCTCCCTTCTCTTACCATGTTTTTATGTCAGCAGAACTTTTTGGATTTCCTAGGCTCCACTCCTAATTTAATCTGATGCCAGCAACATGGATGTTGGAGATGTAATTTACACCATCAAATTGAACTGGGGCCAGGCACTTCTCTAAGAGCTGCACCTGCTTTCTCTAGGCTGTTTTTAGTGGAATTTTTCCTTTCATGTTTAATTCATGTTCCTTCTGGGAAAATATTTAGCGAACTAACTATTGAAGTTAGGGATAGGGAAACTTAGTACAGCATGAAGTTCTGTAATGCAGATAAAATTCTTTCCAAACGTTTTGGATATCACAAAATGAGTTTTGAATTATGTGAATTTCTGCCCCTGCTCATTCTCATTATTAAATCCATGTTTCTTTTTATTTCATTTCCATTAAAAGCAGATACTTTTCTGCCCAAAAGGAAAACTTTAAAAAGAAAATGAATAAATCATGAACGAGTAAGCTTTACAACTTATCCTTCTGTTCTGGAACAGTGCTTGATCACTGGCCCTTTCCTTTTACAGGGGAGAAAGAAGTAAGTTTTGTCTTGTGCAGCAGACTGTCATTTACAACATTTCAGCATAAAAAGCACTTAAGTCAGTGTTCAGAGACGTATCAATGAGCGTGTAAAGAGTTTTAAATGAGCATTATTAATGACTTCAGGGGTTGTCTGATGGGCGTATGATGTTATCTGAAGCCAGTGCAATTCAGTGAAGACAGCTATCTTTCTGTGGTTCTGCATTAAAAACCAGCCCATGCTTACTCTGTCACCTACGCTGGAGCTGCTTCCTCCCTGTTTCTGATGCAGGTCAGTAAAGATAGTTAGATGTCCTGAGGTACGTGGGATTAAGATCAAGCCATCTACTCTTAAAAATGTTGTTTGCTCTTTTGCTGCCTAGTTTTTCACCTTTCCATCTTTCAAGAGCAGTTAATCCCTGGCAACAACAATATAGTTTTTATTGGGCATGAAACAGGATTCTGTGACCATGTATTAAGAGCTCAGCCCTGAGAGACAGCAGACAGTAACAAAAGAAGTTTGATGGTCAAAGCGCGGGGCAGTGACTCCAGCAGTCTGAGGTCCTTTCTGGCTCTGACCCAGAATGGTTGGTGTTTGAAAATCAAATAGTCAATGCCTTGCTGTCATCTGCAAAATGGGGAAATAGGACAGACAGACAAACCAGAGGTGGTCCAAAACCCTTCATCTCTCAGCAATGTTGTCAGACTCCGAGACAACTTTTGACAAGTTTTATTCTCCTTTATGGGAGTGAAAATGAAGTGTTGGCTGATGGCTTGGACTGCTTCAGTAGGGCATAGCTCTTCGTTGATCCCATTGCAGTAACAAGAAGCTACCAGACTTCTGTTGTTGGGTCTAAGAAAACACATGAGCTAAGCAGATTTTTATTGGATTGCATGAAGACCCTGGTACATGTACCCAGCACTTCTGAAAAGCACAGCATCTGTAACAGAGGAGAAGATGCTTTTATAAATTCATCTTGCAATTTATTAGCAAAATTATACTCTTGTATGGATGCAATTTTTACAAGGTCTTGTGTCAAAAATGATAAATGTTCAAACTGCTGGTAGCAATCTGTGTCTGTTATTGTATTGCTGCTTGGCTAAACATCCACTTAGAGCATGTACTTGTTGTTAGAAAACACAAGAATTCAAAGGGAACTTAAAATTTGAAGACTTTTTTTTTGTTTTCTGCTATAAACGGAAATAGCTTGTGGTACCTTTAAAGAGCTCATTGAGGTAAAGCCAAGAAAGGGGGGGTTGGGGGGGGGAACAGGAACAGATTGCTCAGCCTGTGGCTGGACTGGTACAAGCAATCTGTGCAAGATTTCTCCAGAGGAAAAATCTTGAGACTTATGCTGCTGAGAAACATGGAATAGTGGCGAACTAAAAATTGTTGAAGAAGCAGAATCTTTTTTAGCTTGAGCCAAAAAAAAAAAAAAAAAAAGAGGCACTAGAGAGATTCACTGGGATCTGTAATTCTTCTGTTCAGCATGCTTCCTCTTTGCAGTGTTTTTCTGTTAGAAATGGATATTATGCTAGGATAGAAATGAAGTATGGGAAACTTCTTTGCCACCTGTTCTGTTACTGGAAGAATCCGGTCATTTTTTTGATTTTACTTTTGGTCTACTGCAAAACTTCTCAGCTGTTTGCACTTGGCTAATCCATATATACACCGCTTTCTCAGTATTTACGTTATATAGAAGAATTATTTAACTATTAAAAGCCTACTTAAGAAGTTGTGTCTTGGAGTCTCATACCGGAGAAGGAACAGCAGTTTTGTGGCGTTATTGAAAATCATCTGTTTATGAAAACTTGGTTCATCTTGCAGTTCACCGTTGATTCCAGATGCAAATTTGATGCAAAATCAATACTGTAATGCTTTCTTGTTTTCATGTATTAATGTTGTTTCCTTCCGTAATGGCAACACTGTCAGTAGCTCTGTGTTCGCTTAGTGCTTTGCTCAAAAGTCAGTATTTTCTCTCCTAGAGGAGGCACACAGCTGGGATAAACACAGTGCCTTGTGTAAATTGTCTCTCTGCTTGATATGTTTTTGATTGTCTTGAATTTGTTGCAAAATGGGAGGAAAGTGGCAACTAATGATAAAGAGAGAATTCCTCACTTTGGCAGAGAATCACTCCCTTTGCTTGCTGTCTGGGCTGGCAATTGCCAGCTGCTGTCTAAACTGAGTTTTGGGGAGAATCCACCAAAGACAATCAGCTCTCGACTCTCCGGGGGTGTTGGCATGGTGGGATGGCCTGGATGCAGCAAAACCTGGATAAGATGTACGTGAGGCCATTGACCACAATCAGTCTTCCCCTTTCAGTTACTGGCAGCTGATTTCTGCGAGGAGCAGGGCTGACGGAGCAGCAGGGCAGGACAGTGGCCGAATGCCCAAGGCCCGCGCTCTGTATCCGAAACGCCACGGTGCTGTGCTGCAGCAACCAGCGCGTGAAGACAGGGGCTTGTTTCATCCTCGGCCTAGAAAACCCACTTGCTGATTATGGAGAGCTGAAGGTTAGAGCTTTTCACTGTTACTTTTGCCCTCACCTCCTGAAAGACGTTGGCACAAAGCTGGTTTTTCGGAGCACTTCCACGGGATGGCAGGAGAGGAGATGTTCTCACAAAATTACTGGTAGTGTCATCTCTTTGTAAGCAGCATGTGGACGCAGTGTGCTTCTGTTCGATAACGTGCGATAACATATGCCAGCCAGGATTTTATGTTCTAGCCACATCCTGGATCTGTTTTTTCCTTTTTTCTTTCCCTGCCTCAAGCTTTTGCCTCTAAGCTAAACAAGATATTCGGATTCTTTGCAGAATGAATCAAACACCCACTTTTCATGTCATTGAAAACATGTTCACGATTTTGCGATTCAGAGTCCCAAAATGCCAAGCTATGTATGTGGCTTATGAGTGTGTGCAAGGCATATCAGTTGTTGAAAGCCTTATCCTCAAGTGTTTTAAGACTGTCTGGATCATTGTTGTTCGCCATGTTCTCAGACTGTTTGAAGAAAATATCACTTTTATTTCTAATTAAAATGCCTGCAGATTAAATAGTGTAAGCTCTTGAAAGGCTTCCGTAGGGATCTGTGCCATTTGCGGTAGATATTGTCAAAGGAAGTCAATGAGCAATGACAGCTATGTCATCTTGCATCTAATTGCCTGAAATGTATCACTCTCCCCTCATTTTCTTTGTGAGTCTTTAGGATTGAAGCACATGCAACTTAATGTATTAAGGGAGTTTCTTTCAGGAAGACTTTATTCTCCTAAGAACGAAGTAGTACAACTCTGTACATGCAGCAAGTTGCAACAGTGTTGTCACCTCAATTATTTTTTGAGGGAAAGATTACAACAGATTTAAACTGTTTTTCGTTTTGTTTTGTTTCCTGTCGTTCAGAAACCTGTTTAAAGCATGTACTTAAGTGAGGGCAAACTCTTAGCCAAGCACGAGCTTTACTGTTCTTAAATCCTTTTCTCCACTCTTAAGAGTCACAAACACCTTTCCTGAAACAATTCTCACCATCCCTTTCGCTGATCACTGCAACCCAAATGGCTCGTCCTGTAAAAACACCTCATCCTGTAATGAGAGGCCATTGCTGCTACTCTGTAGAACCTCACATCCATGCTGTCTAAGGCTGGAAGATTTTTAAGATAAACACTTCTTACTAGCCACAGAACTGAGACTCTGTCCCAAATATCACCTCCCATTTCACTTTCAGCTATCTTTTTTTCTCTTTTTTTTTTTTTCTCTAACTCTCCCAGATTCAGCTGTGGCCTTTTATCTGTTTGGGATGCTGCTGTAAAGGTCATATCCTTAACTCTTGCCTTGGCCATCTCACTCCTTTCTTTGCATCGCTTTTTTCTATCACAACAGATGGACTTGTTCACTTCTGTGGCCTTTTTTACTTACAAACCTTATTCCACACTCCTCAGCTGGGCCAGCCTCCCTTTCTCATATATTGTGATAAGACTTCTTATGTGTCCTGCAAACGATTCCCCTTGTTCTCCCTGAAAATATTTGCTAAAATCTGTTAAACCGTTGAAGTCCTTCCTTAAAAATATCCTTTGGCATAATACTTAGAAAATAGTTGACATCTCTCTGCATCCATCTGTTGTCTCTTATCTTGTAATGAGGCTGTAAAATTCAAGACTATTTTTTTAGTGTTCACACAATATTTCTTAAGTGAGCTTTGCCCATGCCAGTGACCTCTAAAGTACTGCAAACAGCTATTGTTGTCAGGGCCAGACAGGCTGTTGATAACTGAGGGGATTTTGCCTGTACGTTATCATCATGCTCTTTGCCACTAGCATCCCCTTTGTATAACCTATTTTTAAATAACACCACAGGGATGTTCCCAGATGGTGAGAAGATTCTGTATGTGCTTATGCTTTGCTAAACTATACTGTTCGTAGCAGCCCTGGCAATCCAGGAAATACACCTGCTAGATAACCAGCTGCTCTTCATTCGAAGAACAACAGGCTGAGATTTGCTGCTGGAAGTGTAAAATCCCATCATCATCTGTATGAGGCACAGCCTAGTCTACTTGCTGCAACTCAGGGCAGTTCCTTGGAACAAAGGGAAGGAAGAGACATGCTCTTGATGGATATTCATCATCACGTAAATAGATTATTAGTTAGTAATGACTGTGCCCATTTGTGAATGTTTTTTTTTTGTTTTAAATAAGCAGGCATTTTTTCAGTCATAGGGCTCCAAAATCAAGGTATTTACCGACTGATGGTGATGCTCTCAGATTAAGAAAACCATATGGGCATGAAAACTGCTGATCTCTGTCTCTCTGAAATGTGACAACAGTACCATGCCTTTGTACAGTATGATCAAAGGACTTTTACTAGCAAGAGTCACAGCTGCATCTTCCCATTAATTCACAATAACAGCACACATTCAGGAGAGCTTTGCATGAGCAGTGCAGTTCCTCTGAGGCATCCTGAGAACACTGGATTTACTCAGTAAGTGTGGGACAACTGGGCCAGGCAGGCACTGCTTATCCAACTTGTGTCACTCAGCAGTGCACAGACAGCGTCCTGTTCCTGTGTTACTGCAGCAAATAATCCATCAGGAATTTGAAGTGACCTGAAACCACAGCTATTTGGTAAGACCTACTGCAGCCGATTCAGTTCTTGTTGCAGTTATTACAAGAAAAGAAGTTGAGTCTTAAACTGAAGTCTGAAATAAATGAGGTGTGGTTGTACATCATCATTCATGCTGTTTATGCTCTATTATCCTATGGTGGCATTTGCCAGAGGCACAGTACAATGGCATTAGATCAGGAGCAAAGCTACATCATTTACACAGAGTAGAGGCTTTCCTAATTCTTTTTCCTGTCTTTCCTTTGGTCACAGATCCTTTATGTATTTCATATGCCATTTTTTTGTGCCTCTTCCCTCTCCTGTTTTTGTTTCCTCCTCTAACATATTCACAGAGGAGTGCAGTCTAGAGTGCATGAAGGTTGGAAAAGTATTTCTGGATATCTAGTCTAGGGGAGTCTACTTCATTCAGTAAGGAGCTCTCTCAGTCAGGAAGGGAGCATGTTACTAGCTAAGAAGCCAACGTGTATGTTACCAGGAAAAAATAAGAACTCCTCTTAAATAAACTTAACTAACTCAACTAAACTAAAAAATCTAGGCTGAACTGGGTTTCTTTTGAAAACATGACATCTTTATCCAGGACTTACTGATTTTAGCAGCATTCACTAAACTGTCAGGATGGCTTCAGCTATAGTTACCTTTCTGCTCTGCTGTTTCTTGTTATTATTAGACCTACATTGCTGTTGGGTGTGTATTATTTTCTGAGACTGAGCAGATTAATATCATCAGCCATAATTCTGTGGGTTTCTCCTGAAGCCATTACCATAATTAAGATAATGATATTTAAAGTGAATGTTTATTTCATACTACTTTGTATGGCAAAATATAATTAGATGCTAGGCTGCATATCTGTATGGTTGAAAAGGATTTAATATTTTGAAAGAGACAGTAAGTAAATCAGAATAAAGTAGAATTTTGACTCTTGGAGTGAGCAACTCTGAAACTTCAAGCATGCCATGAGCACACCGTGAAATTTGCTAATACAGAATGAAGAGACTCTTAACTGGCGTTCACTTTGAGGAATTGTTCATCCAGAGAGATGACTAACTTTAATTTTACAAAATTCCCACAAGTCTTGTGCTAACTGTGCTAGGCTAATCTTTTAAACTTTTATCTGCCTTGCATTTGATGCTAAATAAAGAACATTTCCTTATCACGCTCTCTGGTACAATGTGGGCATTTCCCTGTAGGAGCTTGTTTGTAATGCCCACGTAGACTTTTAATGTCTAAGACCCTGAGCATGGAAGCAGATTGCAGGTGAATGAATTCAGTTGGCTATCTTGATCCCCCTTTATTTTTTTTTTTTTTTTGTATTTGAAAATGACAGGCTTTGGCAGTATCAAAATCTTATGGTCGAAGTTGTGTGAAAAAGAAGTTGTCTTCACATTTCATGCTGACATTTCAGGCCTCACTTGATGCCATTTGTTTCTTTTAGGCTGGACTTCTGTATGCTTGGAATGTCAGAGAGGATAAGACACAACCTTACAAGATGAAGTGCACCTTTTTTGTATTATACTTGGCATGCTAAGTGCCTTATTTAAGGGGGGGGAAAAAGTGGGGAGGGGGAGACAGAGAAAAAAAGAATGACCTATCCACTCAGTAGCAGCACTGCAAGTACGGTGAGGGTCAGATACCAACAGAAGAAAAGATTTAACCCTAAGTATGTCAGCTTCTTTCAGTACTAATTGAGTGCTGTTGTAATCACTTAAGTTGATGTGTACTGCAAACACTAGTAATCATTCAAGTTTGATATTAGCTAAACAATTTAGATGCTATTGTATCTTTAAGGAAATCCTTTCTTTATTTTCATGTTCCCAAAAACTCTTGTTCTAATGCAGGCTTTCTTAGCCAAGGCCTGAAGAAGGCTTTGCTTTTTCCAGCTTTCAGTTTTAGCACACGCTGCTTCCCTCACCCATTTCATCTTTCCAGATACCGCCCTTTTCATGTCAATCAGTGGCTCCTGCAAATATGCATCCTTCCCTTTTATAGCACAGTGTAGAACACTGTAGACCACATCCATCTCTGTGGAATGCCTTTGAAAGTTAATTTTTGCATCAGCATCACTCTTTCTCAGAGTTTCTAGTTAAACTCTTCACCTCTCACATTGGACTAGATCGTTCATCTGAGGGATTGTTATGCTGTGTCCTTGGAACTGTCTTTTCACTTTCTTGTCTAGTTCACTAGACTTTACTGTCTAGTTTACCTAAACCAGATAGCTTACCTATATTTCTGTTACAAATCCCCCCATAAAATCTCAAATTTACTCTATAGCCCTGATGTTTTTGATATTTGTTACTGTTATTCTTGTGTGTCTTTTGTTCAGTGTTGACCAATTTGTAATTGATACTCTTTGGGGTGACTTCTAAAGACTATTGTTCTCCACTTCTCTCAGTACTTGCTTTGCACTGTGTGAGTATTTCTTGATAAGTGTTTATGGTAAAGCACAGTTCATGATCGGTGTCCCTAACACAGCTACCAAAGAGTCTTCTCACAGCATGTAGGCTAAGCATATCGGCCTCCGCTCTTCAGTCAGTATAGCAACCATGTGGGAAGAGTCATGCCAATTCAATGCCAGAATCATGATGCTAAATCCCAAGACCCCATCAGCTGATCTTTGCTGAGAATTGAGCTCACTCTACAGTTTGATCAGTGTGAGTCGCTACAATTTTGACCATGTTGGATACAATCATCAGTCTCTCTGGTGGAGCTTAGCTGTGCCCTACCAAGAGACCACTGAAATCAAGAACATGAATTTGAAAGGGTGGCCCTAAATACGGTATGAGTTTAGGAAAGGTTATGACATACCTTCTTTCTTCACTCAAAGTTCCTTCTAAGGCTCAAACACGTACAGATTTCTTGGACGGAGCTATTGGTAAGAAAATATGGGAGCTTCTCTCTTTTTATTTTGCAAGTGTAGCAGGGCAAAGTTCATGATTTTTTCTTATTCAGAATTTTAGGCTCCAAATTACTGTAACCACTAGCCTTTGCTAATTGGCCTTGTGTAAATTGATGAAGGACTTTTAGTAGTTAACTTGAGAAAAATCAATCGCCATGAAGAGCAAGGTGAGGAATACGTAAGGTCTCAGCTCCTGACTAACTACTATGTGAGATGATCATTTTCCTTACTGGAACATGAATAAGAACATCTATAAGATTGGCTGTTAGCTCTTGTGTATGTATGGGTATACACAGGAGCTAGCAAATAGGTCTTGCAAGTCTGCCTGTATATTTTCAAAGCAGGTTGGTGGTCTGAGGGATCTTTTCAATTCAGTTCTGTTCTCAATTTGTTTTAATCTTAAATCTAATAGCATATTTCTCTGCAGTTTTAATTTGTTCTCAGCTCAAGGCCTGTTCTTGAACTTAAATGATATTCTGATTGAATTTTATAGCAAATTCTTTGGTTTCAGTGAAATTGAGATTTTATTTCCTGTGTTTAGCTGTATTTCAAAGCATTTTGCCAGATTTGGCAAAATAAAGGGAAACAAAAAATGTAGGGAAATTAGGTCATCTATATAATTTATCTAAATAATGCACATACATGCCTGCCACCTGAAGCTAATTATGAAATCAAAATGACATTCATTTGGACTGGTGAAAGGTTCAATTAAGACATTTGAATTGAAGTAAGACCTATGAAAAAGATACTTCTCTTAAAAAGATGTTTCCAGCTTTGCATTTTGCTGTATTTGAGGTTTTCCATCAACTGAAGTGTCTGTTGAAAAACTGAGAGAGTGTGGAAAGGACCGTACTATTTTATGGTAAGGAGAGGCATTGCAAATATTTGCCTCTTATACATATGTTTATGTGAGTGGTTGTTCTCCAACAGGCAGAAAAAGGAAGGATGAGAATGTTGCTGTTACTACCAGAGTGCTAAAGCATCATCTAGCTCTGGTAATGAACCAAAGGGGACGAAGCAACACTACAATCACAATTTCTTGTGTTCAAAATATTCAGGAAGGCTAGATTTTTTTTATTATTATTATTTTAAGTTAAATGAAATCAAAAGTACTCTTAGCAGTTTTGGAAAAAATAAAGTAAAAAAAATTAAATAGAACAAAAAGCATTTGCAAGTCTGTTTTATGACACTTAAAATCATCAAGTATTAAAAATTGTATCCATTTGTTAAGCTATTTGTCTTCGAAGTTACTGAAGGCTGACAATATTTAACTTTGCATCTGATGGGGAATGTGCAGATTACTTGAACTGGCTATACCTGTATTTAAGCTTCCTCTTTGTAGTCTAAAAGAATAGTTTCAGCTGTCTTATGCTACTTGCTATATACCTGCAGCTATTTAAAACATCATGAGCTAGGATATGTCTATGTTGTGAGGTTTCTTAAGTAATTATTCCTGAATGTGGTAAGATGCAGGTTTTAGAGGAAAAATTATTTTGAAATATAAGGCACATTTAGGATTGAAATGGCTTCTTTTGTGGAAAGAGCTGTCTAGGAACTTCAGTACTTCAGGTGTTTTTGAAAATATGTAGAAGTCAGTAGATCCTAATAGCAGCAAATTATTTTTCAGTACATGTTTTTTTTTTTTGAGTTCTGTTACTCTCGTTTTCCTCCACTTTCCTCTTTTGATTTACTGGCTTTGTGTGTGAGATTCAGTACATTTGGGCAGATGCAAGCAGCTGGAAGTAATAGAGTTAGAGCACTTTGAAAGGCTGAATTTTCACAAGTGGTTTGGGGTTTAGATGCTGGGAGTCATTATCTGGTGCTTCAGAATAACATTTAGAGAACTTGCTCTCATGGCAGAGATTTGAAAGAGGTTATTCATGGGTTGTATTTCACTTCTAAAAAGTTGAATAAAATTACATTGCATTATATTTTTAAATGAAGAAATCTGATTGAGCCATACAGACACATTTTAGAATAATATATATTCTAATGGCACAAATCACTACTTTTATTCCACATATTCAGAGAAACACATGCTCCCAGAAGCTTTAGAGAGAACCTTTTTTCTTGCCAACTGTATATAGTGTAGTGAGTGTTTCCTTTAAACTCAAGCCAACATCCCATGTAAACATGATAAAGTTAGCTATGGCAGTTTTATGGTGGAGCAAGAATTTGTGGTCTTACATTGTGCATTTTTTGTTGCTGCGTTTCTTTCACGGCTATCTTTTCTGTCTCTGGAGGTTGGTTTCATTACTTGTCATACAAACGAGTTTCCCCTGTTTTATCCATGCCTCTCTGTGCTTCCATGTCCTCCACTTATTTTATGTTTGCTTTCAGTAGGGTTTTTCAATATTGACAAAATCTTGAGGGGCACCTACTTATAAAGCACACGGTGCATTATTTTCTCATATTGTATCCTCTGCTTCTTCAAGGCATGTCAGATGGAGTACATTTTCTCACCAGCAACACAGGGAATGGAGCCACCGTAAAGCAGCATAAAAAGTCCAGATCGTTCCTGTGGATGTCTGATCGTTGTAGCTGCCATTCCAGCTACGGTGCAGTGGTTCTCACAACAAATTGCTCTGCAGGCATGGGAGATGTGTAGCACATCTGCTGTTATCCCTTCCTTGGCGGCTTTGCTGTTACTTCTGTGACTGGAATACTGGGTAACTTTTCCCACATCTGTTTATCTCTGCTCATAAGGCATGTTGTAGGAGAGCGGTGAGCAGTGCCATACCAATTATACACGCTCTTTGGAGACAGTCGTATGCTGTCATTTAGAACAGAAAGCAGAAACGTGTGTTACCTGTAAAGGTACATGAGAACACATACTGCATCCCAGCTTTCTGTAGATCTGGGGTGCAGCGCATGTAGACAAGGAGGCACAATGGGTACCTGCGTCCATACATCTTTAAAGGGTTTAATACTAAATATGTATAATCAAATATTGGAATAAGAGACCAATCACATATTTTCGCCCCTCCTCTCCCAGAAAGAAGCAGAAATTTTATTTCTGGCCTCTTTTAAAATGAGTATGTCTCTGTATAAATGGGTATCAGCTTTTTAAAGAATATGATGATTCAAAGCAATGTCTGCAGGAAGCGGAAAGTTAACAGGTCTGTGCTGGATTTACAGAACAAATAAAATACCATTGTAGGAAGAACTCTGAGATAAGGGTGTAGGGGATGATGTGGCAAAGTCTGAAATTCTTCAAAAAGAAAAGGTGAAATATCATAAGCTACATTCACTTCTGGTAAAAATTTGCATGGTTTTAGTCTTTGTAGGTGACTGTAATACTAGCTGCAGCTTGTGTTCAGGACCAGTTCTTTTTTCTTTCTTCACTAAAAAGATATCCATGCCGGCTTTATTATTTAGCTCTGTTGATATTGGTCTTGAACTAGATTTTACTTTTATTTTTTTAAAGTATACCAGGCTTTGAATGGGTCTAAGAAGGCAATCCTAGAATAATTGTAACCTCCACGTTACCTTTGTTTAAAGGCAAAACCTAGTTATTCACACTCTATTATTTGAATATCTACTGCAGGGGTGTGATTTAAAACCCACCTTTAACAGAAGTTGCATTTAAAAGATATCACTTCCATGTGGTTTCAAAGTGATATCAAGATAAATCTTTTACTTTTCTATATGGTCTGAGTACTCTCTGGGGTAATTTCTAGCAAAATTTGGTGATGATTTCTGTAGTTGATATATTCTACCTAGGGAAATAAAAAATGTGAAGTAAAAGTTGGAATCAGCAGCTGAAATGGTCTCATTTCCTGCCAGACAATTTGCCTTTGGTTTGTATGGAAGTTAATGTCAGTCTAGAAGAAAATAATGCTCTGGTTTTACATTGCTGTTCTTTAAAAATAATTACCCTTATCTTATATTCTGTTCAACTCTACTACTCCCAGTTTAAAAGAAATTGAGGTCAAAAGGCCCATAAATAACCATCTGGTCAGTAACAATACAGAAGAGTGATAGTAGTGGTGTTTCCTACAAAATTTCAGGTGCCAGCTGTCACTTGACGTTTTCCTCTCTACTTACACAAACAAATTCATCAGGAATGTTTTCACTTCCAAGATTTTTACTGTTTGCTTTTGGTGTGCGAAAGGATAAAATGGTTCCCCTTTTTAAAAGGGGCAAATTAAAAAAGAACACACACATATGTGTTTTCTACCCAGTGCTTTTGATTTGGAAAATACATGTTAATTCTGTTTTCTGCATCCCCCAGTTTAAGTACGTTTACAAGTCACAAAAGTTCTAGCTTACAATGAAGTATTCTGTGCCAGATGTCCTTTCTCTTTGGTGCCTCATATTACCATGTTGAAAGAAAAATATAGCCCGGGTTGCTCTAGTAACAGATGTTTCTATCCATACCCATGGTCCATTTACCAGTGTTGCATTATACAGTTTTCTTTTCCAGGGACACAGACAGTCAGTATGAATTTTCCATGACTCCAAATTCTTAGCATCAGAAGGCAAATGTTCATAACAAACAGAGCTTTTTACTTGCACACTGTGAAATTCTTCACCGAAAGAATCAATGATTCATTTTGCAGTTCAGCGTACAAGTGCTGTGTGGACAACATCATCTGGATTGATGCAATGCTGCCCAGCAGAATGCAAGATCCTTCCCTCTAGCGAGGAAGTGCATGGGAATGGGTTCATTTTTGGTCCCAGGGAGGCAGTGAAATGCTATTTAGCTCTAAGATTTTGAGTGCAGATTGCAGCACGCAGCGTGTCCTTGGAAGAATGGGTAGAGGTTTGGTAGCCTCAAGTATGACTACAAATGGGGAGCATTTCCACAGGTGAGTCATCGCCACTCTGTCAGCATGTTCAGCTGCTGCTGCCACCAAGTCACCTCGAGGTCCCAGGGGCTTTCTTCCAGGAACACTGGTCCTCAGAAGTGCTCTCTCTGTGTTAAATGAAGCAGTGTCCAGGGGTGGCACCGCTACTTTCATGCCCAGTTCTTTCTGTCCTGTGTGAGCTTCCCTTACTGGCCAGTTGTAAAGGCAATTAATTGCCTGTGCAGACCTTTGTCTTGCTCCGGTATAACTGTTCTTACGTTGGAAGTGTCAATTTATTTACAAAGACTTCAGTGTAGGATTATGCCAAAATGGGTAAAGTCAAAGTTCACAATTCTGCGTTGTTTACATTGGTCTTATCTTTTATATATAAAAGCTCCTATTTTAGGGCACTCTGAAGCAGTTGTTGATTTATGCTGAAGGCTGATCCCACTCTGGGCTAGGTATTGATAGCTAACTGGTCGATAAGGGTTAAGAGGCCAGAGTTGCCACAGATGATAGTAATCATACTTTCCACTGTAGTGACATTGGGTACGGAAGCTGGTGTGCTCTAGCCAGGCTAGACTATGGGCTATGTAAATAGAGGACAAAATTATTGCTGCTTTCTTTAATCTCTTTCAGAAAAATGAGATGGATCATGAATTTGGACAGATAATCAATATGGGTGTAAGAATGAGTGATTCTTGAGAAGGCCATTAGAATCTTTTACAAATATAATCACAACTGCTATCGTATGGTTATCCCCAGTGACATGCACTCAGAATTCAGAACTGTTCAAATCAAGTATTGCTAAAATTGAGGTTCATGATCAAATAGCTTGTAGCCAAACAGATTTTGTTGCTTGCTTCAAGACTATCTTAAAACTCTGTGGGTGGGAGGGAAGCAAACTGAGCCATCTAAACTCCAAATGCTATTGTTTAGCTCCAATAATCAATCCCAGAAGACATTTACATATACAATTGGATTGGCTCATTAGAAGTTAAGCTCAGCTGCTGCCAATTAGGATGTGCTACTTTGCATAGGCAACTTGATTTTGTAGCATTGTTAGAGATGGCCCTAGAACTGTCAGCTGAGGAAGCAACAAAAAAACCTTGCTGAATTGTCAGACAGATCTAGCTGATCTGAAGTCAAAGTGGTTTTGGTGTATGTAACACGGAATGCATTCATAAATGTTTGGAATTTCTTCATATTTGATTTTTACTACATTTAATACTGAGACAGGTTACCATTTTTTTCTGAGAACTGGTTATTGAGGAAGATTTCTGTCTTCCAGGCTAGTACAGAAAAACTTTTGGAGGTGTCAGGAAATAGAACTTCTATGGCTCTTGCTTTTTGACAGGAGATCAGCATGGCATGCAGTTCCCCAGAAACATACATCATCTGGAGTTCAATTTTTTTTCAAGTTCCCTAAATCCTACAGCTTTGAAAATAACTAATGATATAGCTTGTAAGGTTGAGAGACAGTAAAATGGCTCAGTTTCATATATATATATATATATATTTGCAATGCATCTCAATATATTTCCGTTCCTTAAGGAGATGGGCACATTAGCCATTAGAAAACAATGTCACTGCTCAGCAATATTGACAGGTGGAAAATCATCGTGGTGCATCCCACTTCATTACCTTAGCACAAAGCTACAGGAGAAAACTATATAGTGCTTCTATGTGAATATCAGATTTTTTTTCTTGAACTTGTTCTCTTTCTGGCTTTTTGAGTGGAATGGTTTTAATTATAAGCAATGGAATATAGCTGTATATCTCAAGAGATAAAGCATTAGCAATTTAGATATGAACTTGTAAATTTAGTATAGCTTATTCTGGTTTTGCTCACTAGATTTCCTCTGACTACCTACATCCATTCATTTGTCCAAGTGAATGAGAAATTACATGTTTCCAAATTGGAATATATTTAGTTGTTTAGTTCTGTTCCCTTTCTGCTTTTCCTAAAATAGCTGTGGTCTGCAGTAAAGCAGTGGGTTGGGAGCAGTACGCTGCTTTTGTGTCTCAGGACACCTGAGGCTGGTGAGAAGTTAAACAAATTTGTTCCGTTTCCGGAGAGTATTCATTTTATTGCAGCAAAGAACTAGTCGTTGAAGTTTATACTGCTAAATGAAAAGTCATACAGAGGGACATTTCAGATATTTTTAATTAAAATTTCAGTTGTGATTACTACAATTAGTATGTCCAGTCATAGAAAATATTTTTAGGTTGTTTTATCACAGACAAAGATAACTTCAGCTATGAACACTTTTTTTTCTATTTTTTTTCTTTAAATATATGGCGTGGTCAATCTTGACATGCCAGGAGAATGCTGAAAGTTTAGAGGCTGTAGGCTTGATTACTTAAACTTGAGTGCAGGCGGGTAGTTATAGAAAATTGTGATATTGTTGGATGGTCATTTTTATGAAGTGAACAATCTGTTGGAGAGTGGGCACATGCTTTTTTCTGCTCTTCTGTGTTTCTGTTCCAGACAGATTTGACAGAGGTCAGTGGTGAAATGGGCAGAAAATCTGAATAACCCTCTTTGCTCCGAAATGTAGTGGCATTGTTAGAAAGTTTGGACAGAGGATTTCAGGATCTGGGGCTATTAATCTGGCTTGTTTGAGCAGTGACATTTTAAAAGTATTTAAGGAAAGAAGGGGAAAAAGCAAGGCAAAGACAGAAGATTTTGTTTTAGTTTTCACTGAGTTTGCCATTGCTTAAAACTTTTAAATTTGAGGCATTACTCTAAAAAGAGTTAAGTACATTTTTCTCTAATTTTAAGTCTCTGAACAGTTACATACAACTGCTTTCTGTGTATTGGCTTTTTTTGCTCGCTTTGTTTGCATTATGAGCTCAGCCTGGCTTCACAAGCAGTCCTTGAGAACTTTTGCACATATTTATGGATTCTGAAGTTTGAAAACATCAGATCACTGGGTTACGGTAAGGTTCTGGCAATTAAATGCACCATTGTTCATCCCAAGTGCTAGCCAGGACGATAACGTGCCATTTCCATCATTATTCAAATAAAAGAACCATTGAGAGCTTTTCTTTCTTTCTTATTCTTTAAATTTCAATTAATCTAAAATATGGAGAATATAAGAAGTGTGCAGAAGTGGATTCCACATCTTGTGCGCTGTCAAAACTCGCACTGAAATGAACTGCTAGAACAGCCGTCAGAGCCAGGAAGTCGGCTTTCCTTTCTAGAGGCCCAGATGTACTTGATGCAAGGGGGAAATTAGGAGGGAGCTGAGGGAGCGTCGCCCTCCGGTGAGTTCTTTGCCCCTGTAGGAAGGGGAACAGCTGAATTTCGGCAGCAGTGTTTGCTGTTCCAGTGGGCACTGCCTCATCCTGTGGCTCTGACAGGAGCAGCTGAAACAAACTAGCTGCCCAGGAGCTGGCCCTGGGAGCAGCTCCTCCGCAGCGGGTGCTTCTCTTTGGGATGCTCCACGTGGTGGAAGCTCCCCATCATGCTGGGTTTTTGCTGGTGTATGGCAGTGATAGACATTAAAATTCTCCATGCGCTAACAATAAAATATTGAGGGAATGTCTTTAGATTAAGAAAGAAGTACAAGTACTGATTCTAAAACTAGGTGCACAAAAATACTTCCTTCCGAGAGAATGACTGTGTTGTTTGAAACGCCACCAAGCTGACAGCTGTTCATCCTTCTGCAAAAGGTACGGGAGACTTGGCTGATGCATAAAAGCAGGAAGGGAGCAGCTCTTTCAAGGAAAATATCTAGTGTGGTGCTAAGGACTTTTGAGGCTGGATCCTCTCAAGCATGAATTCTGGGAACTGACCTTTGTTGCCTTTTAAAAAATCTTCATTAACAGGTGTCTCACACCTGGAAGGGAATGGCTAACTGGGGATTGCTTTTAAGGAGCAGGAGAAAGCCTTGGTTTGTGCGGCTGCAAACCAGAAACTCCGCGTGGCTGCTGCAGAAGATCGTGCCCTGCAGCCACTGGCACACCGGCGGCCTTCACCAGCCCTGCTGTGCCCACAAGTGCCTCGCAGGGCTCTCGTAGTTCCCAGGACAAGATTATCCCTGGTGGGAAACTGATTCCTGAAAGAGTAAACATTCACTAAATTCACTGATGTGTTTGTGCGTTTTTTTTTTCCTGCTGAGGATTTTTGTTACTTCAGAATTTATTTATTTTTATTTTTGACCAGGAATCAGCTGTGGTATGCTAAGGCTTAGCTGTGTTTAGCCCGTTTTTCTGGTAAAACACAGATGTTTCTTGAGACCTCTTTGTTTTAAATATTAGAAAATTTTCACTTTTTGTCAGCTATTTGAAAATTTGGTGTTTGTATATTCCCTGTTAGTTGCTTACAGTTACTAAAAAATAGAAGAAATTTCATAGTTTGTGAAATTGGGTATAGATACCAGTAATACAGTAATTTTTCAGAAGAATGGTATAAGTAGAGAAGAACTTGAGTTTAAGAACAGTGCTTCCAGGCAATTGAATACTAACTTCAGAGTTGGTAACTGCAAAACCAGTTAATGAGTGTACTGTGTACATTCCAGCATTGTAAACGTTAGCCTTAATAAGGTACAAGGCAATAGCAGTTCAGCAGCTGTGATACTTAGAAGGGAATGAGTTCCTGGCACATAAAAATTTAAAAAAGTGTCCTTCCGTTTGCTGGGATATACATCAGTGTCACTTTAGTGACAGTTAAAGGGCAGGGTAACAGAGTGAGAAATGACAGGTTGGTCTTCAAAGTGGAAAGTATTTGGCTTGTGTGGCCAAGAAGCAATGCGATGGGACATTGTGAAAGCCTGACCTCAGCAAACTGAAAAGCAGAGTTGGCAGTGGCCTCACCAGGGTACCAGGGTGTCATTTGTGAGACGCTGTCTGCTTTGATTCTTTTCTCATTGGGGTAAAATTGGTTGAACATCTCTTGTTCTCATATGTCTGTAACCTACTCACTTGCCTCTGGAAGTACTGTGTATTACAGCATATGAATCAAATAGAGTTTTGAAGGGTAAAATATCATCATCCTTTTTGTCTTGGTTTTACTGAGGCAGCAGACAAGGGGCTTTTGTTGTTGTTTCTGATGCATGAATCTTCAGAACCAATTAACTGCTCCTTTTTGCATTCCTACATTGTTTATTGTACGTGGAGAGAGACCTTGATTTCTTCCCCTTCCCAAAGGGCTATCAGTTTTTGTTGAGAAGGGTCCTGGGATCACAGTGGACATGAGTCTATTTGTAATACTTCAAGTGCTTTCAGTTTTTAAAGCTGGACATTGGTCAACGATATCTAAAGGTTTTCTATCTTTGAGAAAATGGTTTTGCACTCTTTACAGCAGTTATCAGTTATATCAGTTCTGATGTTTCGCTCTGCTAGATATAAAATATGACCTGAAATGCTGCTCTCTCCTGGTTCACTGTAAACAGTGTATTTTAGAGCTGTCGAGTCCGTGTATTTATGCTCCCATCCATGCTCTTTTATTTATCTTTATGACAAACCTTTGAAGTTCTAGCTAATAAATCAGGAATGCAGCAACTAGTTTTGAAAAGTACAAATCTTGGCAATTTTATTGGTTCCATAATTTACCCGATCTTTTGGTTAATGCCAACAAAACTGCCTAACTCTGGATGTTTTCTAAGTCAGCTGATGCGTCCTAAATATAAATCTATCTTTACAAAGATCAGAGGTAAAATACCTTAAATACCAAAGCTCCGCTCAGCATTTGTATAATTGAACTATTAATCTGCCCCAAGCTTTTAGAGCGGTCAAAGTGAAAAAGCACAGTATCACTGCTGTCCCCAAAGTTTGATGTTAACTGAGTTTTGACTCCATGTACTTAAAACATTTGAGGCATTGCAAATCATTTAAACCAAGTTAGGAGATGCGAATGCTGAACAGGTGCCTTAATAGCTCGCTGTAAAGAATGTCATTTAAAATGTGCCTTCTGTTATCTGCTGCGTTGACCTTCGGGGCACACTGCAAAGGCTCATTTCTTCTCAGGGCCATGGGTGGTAAGTAGATATGTCTGCTGGCTAGAAGAGGTGGAAGATGCGAGTTGCGTATGTGTACCTGTGCATGTTACTCTTTCCCAAACATTTCAGCACTGCCTAGCTTTATGCATGCTATTAGTCACAGGGCTTGGATTTAAGCACATCCTTTAGTGTTTCTTGAAAGAGCATTTGAATCATTGTTGCAGTTTATATGCATGCTTTTAGGTGGTTTTGACGCATACATGTAAGCACTGGAATAAAATCAATTAAAGAGGTAATCTTTCATTTCCTGCTGCATCGCTGCATGGTAAACAGGCAAAAAATCTTTTTCTGTGACTTTAAATCAGTGAAAGAAAGACCAGCCAGTGGATGACGGTAAATACATAGAAATACTGTGTAAAATACAGGCTCTGATTTTATTTTTTTAAGCAACAGGTGAAGAAACCGTTGTAGCCGATTTGAATCTTGTACGGAGGTGGCAATATTTTCAGTGACTGGGCTCTGATGTCTCTTGGTTTCCTTTTAAGAGTATGTCTATAGCAATACTTGGGTATCTCATGTTTGAATTCAGATTAACCAAGGGGCTTAAATTTCTGTCTGCCTTCAGTTGCATATGACCTGGAAAGCATCCAGTGTGTCTGTTGCCTTTAGGAGTGAGCAATCTGTGGATGGTGTTCTTGACACAGTGAACGCAAAATCCACTGGATATATTAAGCCCTTAGAGAGCACGTAGCATGTATAGGTGAAGACCACGGGCAGGCAAGGTTGAAAGTCTGTAACTATAACCACTGCAAGCCCGAAAGACAGCAGGAAAATGACTGAATAAAAGAGACTATTATTTTTGTAGGTGGCTTCTGTAGTGGCAAAGGCTCTCAATTACTACTTTTTTTTTCCTAGAATTTACTTTGTTTTCAGCCCTGACAGGGGAAGAAGAACTTGTTAGGTAACTTTGAGCATAGGGTGAAGTACAGTACAATACTGAAGTATTCTACGAAGGACAGGACTAAAGCTACAAATAGACACACATCTGAACTGTTTTGGCATGGGCTGCCTAATCTGGTAGTTGAAGGATGCTATACTGCTTCCCTAGGTGAGTTGGTAAAGGACCTGCCCAAGTTATGTACCCCTCAGGGAGTTACCTGCTGAAGTTCTGGGCTCCTCCAGCAGTCTTGGCTTCTGCAAACCTGTAAACCCGACTGGGCTTGGCAAAAGTGGTGGAAAGCAACTACCACTGACAAGTTCTGCATCATTAACCACCCAAAACAGTGGGAGGAGAGCTGGAGCTCAGAAAATTGTCACGTGCCCTAGGGGATGGGAATCTTGCTTGAAAGAGTTTTGCTGATTTATTACTCTTTAATTTTCCAACTTTTCCTGGCATTTCTTCCTTTCCCACCTACCAGCAGAATTCTCTTTGTTTTGAACTCTGCAACTCAGTTAAGTAGTATTATCTCTAAAGATTGCTCAAGGGAAGTCATCAACTTTTCCCACATTTCTGGGTGAAGGCTTGAGTGGTGTAATTTAACTTTCAAGGAGGAATCCCTGGATAATTGAAAAGGGCTCTCTTGGCCACTGACTGCACCTGGAACAACCACAGACAATGGTCATTAGTGACTGCTGTGCGTTTGTGTATGGTAATGACTAGTATGGCGTGCTTTTTTACCTGAATTTTTATTAACAGGAATACAATGCAATATCATTTTCAATTAACTGCCCAAAACCATATGAAGAGAGATTGCCATCTGGACCAAACTAGTAGTCCACCTTATCTCACTTTCATCACTGACAGCTGCAGAACCTGAAGCTAAAGATTTTTTCTCTTTCTAAGCATAGGGACATTCAATAAGAAATCACAGAATTGAAGGGGTTGGAAGGGACCTCGAAAGATCATTGGGTCCAACCCCCCTGCCAAAGCAGGTTCCTTAAAGCAGACTGATTCAATTAAATTGAATCACTTCATCCCTAATTTTGGCTAATGTTCAGTGTTTGTCAGTGCTGCTTTCCTGCAGATGGTGCAGCCAGAACCTGGTTTTATCTCAGTTGCAATGACAAGTTGTGTGTGTGTCATTTCTGTATAACATCAACAATTTGTACTAACAACCTCCTAGGGGAGGGCTGAGATTGCTTTGAATTTTTGTTATGATGAAATCAAAAATGGATGATTAGACAGAGAGCACTGCGTCTAATTTTACTCAGTCAACAGTTCTATTCCAAGAAATCACTCTAGACATGTTCTACACTTGCATTTTAGTGTTGCAACAAGTTTTACTTATAAGTATAAATAGTGGCCTTGAGGCACTTTGAGATAACTTATACTCTGCCTCTCTTTGTTGCAGCTTTTGCAATAATTTGCTTTTTGGGATTTTTGAGACTTGTAATATTCTTTAGTGCGGCAGTTGAATGAAATGCATTTTCTTGATAGACAGTCGAGGAATTTCAGAAACAGCGAAGTTAGGGACTTGGGAGCATTTAAGTATCAAAGTCTTAATGGATTTTCTTAATTTTAGAGATTTAATCACCATGCAGTAGGCATGTCATTGATTTGTAAGCATATTTCATTATTGACTCCAATTGGGAGTTCATTTAGAAAAATCAATGGCATGGTATGGCCATGTGTCTTTCTACTGTTTTGTGCAATTTGTACAGTGCTGTGGATTGGGCATCGGGTTGTTTTAATTCTATGAAGTGGTCATGGGCATGGTTTACATGGAAAAGGCTCTAGTGCTTAAAGATGATTCATGATTTTTGAGTATGTGAAAAAGAAAAAAGGCAATGAGATGAATTTACTAAAGGCGCGTAGTCTGAAGCAAGAGCCCGTTGATAGACATGGCAGATTGAGAGAAGTGAAGCAGCTTTGCATCTGCTGCCATTTAGCTGTGACAGGAGGGTGTTTGTGAAATTGGTGACGAGTCCATCCTTTACCCTCAGTGATCTGCTGCTAACTTTGGTGCACAAAAGATCACTGCAATTTTAGGATCTCAGCGAAAGGCCTTTTGATCTCATTTCACCATCACTTATCAATCTCTAGAACTGCAGCATTTGTATTTTTTCCCCGATTTCTCCCTATATGGGTGTGTGCCACCATTTCTGACCCCAGCAGAGGTTTTAGAAATGGAAAATAAAAATAAACTGTTATTTTACTTCAAAGTTGTTTGCCATTTTGGGTAGCAAATTTATGGAACAAAGCAGATTTTTAGGTCTGTAGAGCTTTGCCTAGACCTATGAAATATAGATAGAGAAATAGAGATTGATATCAATGAAGTATTGAGTTAAGAGAGAAGATTTTGATCAAATCATTTTGGGTAGGGGATGGTTTGGTACAAAATAGCCAAGAGAAGGAGTTTGGTGACAGATGATTAGAAGCAGATTGATAGATTTATCTTTAGGGCAGGAGGAGGGAATGGATGTAGGAAATGGTGTGGAGGATTAGCTGCAGTTTGAAGAAAGGGAGAAGGGAGGAAAATAACTGACAATAATTTACAGCAGTGATTTATATCACAAAATAATATTTTCAACTAATGTTTCGTACCTTCAGGTTTCCAGGATACAATGACTGAAATGACCTCTTTCCTTTGTTTTAAATATAGATGAATATAGTGAAGTACAAAAGAATCAGAATATCACCCAGCATGGATACAAAAAAATAATGTTTTTTTGCAGGCATGTGAATGTACAAGTTTTGTTGGGGGTGGTGTGGGGGTCAGAAATAGGGAAAATGACTAAAATCTATGTGACTTTTGCAGACTGATTATATTAATGACAAAGAAGAAAGTTTCTTGTTTTGGGGTTCAGACATCCTAGTAAGAAAAGGCATGTTATTTATCAGCTTGGCATTCCCAACAGTTGTTACAGTATCATACAGTCTGGTTTAGGGAGTAACATAAGATTTAGTTGTATCAGGTACAACATAGCACCTTTGGAATCATAAAATTTATTGACCAAATCTTCTGTATTCATACGGGACAAGATTCAAGAATGTATAGATACGTAGTGTTGCTACTAGCAACGCAATAAAAGGAGTTGTCTAAGCTCCGCCACCTGTCCATAAGGTGTCTGCTTTACCTGTAACAAATTTGTAAGAAACTGCAAATGCCTATCTGACATTTACCATTTGCAGTCCAAGGACTGATGCCTCATTAATTCCTCCTGGGACTTCGCTGTCCATGACAGTTTTGAGTTACTGTAAACAATATGCTGAAAAATTTGCTCATCATATTTTACTGTCAAAAACCTTCCTTCTGTAGCCTTTTCTTCTTGTGGTACAGCAGCGTGCAGTGGAGGGCTTACTGGCACTTGTGTCTAGCTATGCTTTCAGAAGAGGTCATTATTTTATAATAAGCATATCTAAAATGAAAGGTATTAAATTCTGCAAACTCTGTCATTGCCAGCTGTTCTAAATGCTGTTGCTAATTCACATTATTCATCTTACTTCAAGCCATAAGTCAGAGCCTTCTTGCCATCATCTTGGTGCCCTATTAACTAACTTACTGCATCTTTCCTTCTAAAAGTGACCAAGACTCTGTTTCTCAGAGCGTAATAATAAAACTAGTCATTAATGAACAGTTTATCCCAAATGTATTAAGTGGCAGCTTGTGTAATATTTAGAAGTCACTGTTTTTTTTTTTCTTGCCTTGAGAACAAACATGCAACGTGTTTGAATACCAAGGAAAAATATTGGTTAAAATGCCAAGAATAAATGCACGTTTTTCTCTGTGATTTTTTCAGGCAGAAGTGATGCTACAGCAGAGATACTTAATCTCCTTTCAGCATTTATCATAAAGTGCAGAGCTTCTTGCAGAGTAATTTTGTATTGTAATTGTTCACAACAGACTTAAGTTGTTTTAGTACATACATAACTTGGGAATGAATTGTTCTAATAGTTTGGGGGAGTATGCTACCTAGGACTTAAAGAATAATAACATCTGGAGTCCCTGTTTCACAACTTTTATTGCAAGACTTAAATATTATGGTTGCCTTTAGATAGGGTATGTGCAGCACAGACAAGACAGTATGAAACAAGTAAGACATCAGTCATTGGGAAAATTCTTTATAAGGAACCCTGTGAGGGACACTTATTTTTCTGAAAGCTGTTTTATTCTATTGGGCTTTTCTGCTTAAGGATGTAAACAGGGTAAAATAGAGAAAGTGAATCTGTAGAATATTCACAGCTCCCTGCTGCCTCACAGGGTGGGCCTGCTTGCCTAGGTGCTTTCTTCAGCGGTGAGGAGGCTTCTCTCTGGTGACAGAGAGCAAGGACCTGCCCTGAGACATCCAGCGGATGCCTTCTCTCCAAGGGAATATCCATCCTGATACAGGTTGCTGAAATAGACTTCAGGTGCCTGAAATTAGCCAGAAAATAGTCATACTGAGATTGGTGTAAAATAGCATGTTGTCAACTGCTGTCTAACTCATTTTCTGCTAGCTTTCCTGTAGAGAGCGGGCCTAATTTAAAATACCTAGAAACCTGGCAAGGACATGTTATGCTTACTACTGCTCTGGTAGTGTGCATGACTTATCGTGATAATTTTGGAAATAACTTGGTGACTAATTATGTCAAACGACAGTTTTTGTTAGGTGTGCAAAATGAGTAAATTGTTGGCAGCTTTGTTCACGTGTGTAATTTAGCACAGCCTGATGAAAGCCCCTTTGTCAGGTGCAGCGATGTTGGGAAGAGAATTGCCAAGAGCTACATCCACAGTACTAGCCTAGCAGGCTTCCTACCAAAAAAAAAAAAAAAGAAGAAAAAAATTATATACTCAGTAATTCAGGTGGCTCTCAGGAGCAATTACCTTGCCTGGTTACCCAGGCTCTTGGTTTTGAACACAGGCCAAGGTGTAATTAGCTGTAATTAATGTGAGGGTGGTGCTAGAAGTGAGGAAAGCAGCTAAACAGCAAGAAGAAGGAAGGCTGCCCATCCCCAGGGGAGCAATGAGGTTTTGGGTTAGAGTTGGCCATGTGCATCTCGGAAGGCTGTGAAAGTGTGGAGCAATCACTCATCTATTCGGCAGGTCTTTCTGTTTTGCATATATAACCTCTTCGGGGCTTTCTGGCTCAGAAGAAACCACTGCATCTCATTTAAATGCCAGCAGCAGAATTATGTCTGAACTTTCTTCGGGCCAGAAGAGTGCTCCTATGTCTTTTCACGTCTGCTACGTTTTGGCCCTACTTGGAGCCCACTCTGTTTCCCAGATTGATTACGTATGGGGTACTCACATAATGTGGTTTCTAAGAACCAGCCCTTTCCTCGTACATCTTCCACTTGTTCCCCTCTTGTGTGACATTTTCTTCCCTGTTAATTTTCTGCAGAGCAGATACTCATTCTATATGACTGCATCCCTGATAACTGTAATACCAGACAGAAACTTTTCACTTTAAATTGTTTATGGACACAACGCTCAAGAGCTGAACTGGATTTGTGACCCTTTCTGTGTAAAGCAATCTGTAGAATGGCACGATGATTTTGAAAAACTCAGTCATCTCTGCAGGTATCGGTAATACAAAAAGCACATTTAATAAGTTTTTCAGGAGCCACTTTATTACCTTATCATTGTTCCTAGTGGCAGCTTACTGTAATGGACTGAGCATATAAAACACCCCTGGGAACTCCTGTGATTAAATTGAATTTCTGATAATGATTTGCACTGTGAACTTAACAGAATCATTTAAAGCCCACCTGTGAACCTTTACGTCCATTTTGGAACAGCTATTTCACAGACTCATCACTGAAACAATGTGATGACTCTAGCGAGCAGATGCTTACAGCCTGGACCTTGATCCGTCTGTGCTTGCTTCTATAAAAAGAAATGGGATACTTACCTGTCTCACAAATTATTGTGAGGATTGACTGTTTGATGTTTAAGATCTGTTAAACACGATTTTTCATGGAGGAAGAACAAGGGAAAAGGCTAATTACAATTGCTCTTCTTTATGAAAGATAAAGTAAGCGTGAATCTCTTCTATCATTTCTAGGCTTTGGGTTTTTTCATTTTACAGTTTATTCTTCGGCCAGCATATATTTAGAATTAAGCATGCATTTTTTAAATTCACCAACAAAATATACCAAAAAAAAAATAGTCGATAGGATGGAAGTGCATGTGTATGTGTTTTTCTGGCCTGATGCCCTGCTAATTGTGAGAAGCAGAGAATGGCACGCTGAAGACAGGTCGCTGCGTGAGGCAGAATGCCTGGAAGGGACAGCTACATATAGTGAAATCTGCTTTGCGCTTTTTTTTCCCCCTGGTGTAACTTATGCATCTGATATAGAAAATCTGATCCAGAACGTTTTACAAACAAACCCTAGAGGCTGCATGTATGCTAAAATAGCACTTTATATTTTGTTTACATCCCTTGCAGAAGATTGGTATGATATAAATTACTGGTTGAGAGATCTTATTTCTGTACTTGCCTTAGACACAGGCTCATTTTAGCTTCCTAGTTCTGGAATCTTATTTATAACAAAAAAAAAAAAAAAAGCAGCCTTAGAAAGTTTTGAGCAGAAATAACCATTGCTTTGTACTACTGCCTGTTGTCCAAGCAGGCATAGTTAACAGGTCTCACCCTTCGAAGATAGGCTAAGATCTGTACGCTGATTTTGCTGGCTGAACTTGTGACTCAAGCTGAAAAACTTAAAGCATTTAGTAGTTCCAGAAGGTGCCATGTGTGCACGTTGACAGCCCCACATCTTCTTTTCAGCCTTTTGCTTTTTATCAACATCATTGATGTTTAGCTCTTGCCAGGTGTGTTTTGAGATTCATGTGTGTGTCCCATTAAAGTAGGGAGTAAACCTGGACATACCGTCCACTCTGTAACAGTGCTTCAAGCAGAAAGCTCAGTGTTATAAATACTGGGTCACAGCTAGGCTTCAGAAACGTGGCACTTAATCATGAGGTTTGGATGTGTGTTCACTTTCAGTCTGAAGGGGCAAGGAGGACAGGTTGGAGATGCGTTCCTTCATGTGAAAGTGAGCTGTGCTGAAAGAGCCCCGTTAAAGCACGCACCTTGATGTGTCACGTGGTTCTCTCTCATGGTCGCCACGTCCCAGGAAATGCTAAGGGGGTGTGCAAAAGCTTTTACGTGGCTATTGAAGACTTATACGTAGCACAGTGCAATGAAATATAGTTCAGCTGGAAAAAAAAAAAAAAAGGCGAAGAACTGGCATTCCTGGTGACTCAGTTTGAACTAATCTTAAAACTAGATTGCAGTTCATCTGACTAATGCAATTGTTACTGAGCAAAGTGCATATGAAAGCAGCTTACAATTCAGCAATACACTTGTGTAGGCTGTGAGCAAACATAAAGGCAGATCAGAGACAGGCCTGTGAAGGCTTTTGGGAAGATGTCTGGTGGCTCCTCTTGATCTGAGGCAGTACCGAGCTGTCTTTAAACCAACCTCTGGTAATGTGGATTGCACTACTACTTAAGTTACTTTGTTCCAGTGCTTGACTGTGAAAGTACAGTGAGGTTATTTGATCTCGTATCTTAAATTTATGTAGCTGCCAGTTGGGCTGATGAGATCTCATTTTTCCCCTGACCGGACTTGTGGAGCGTTTGATTGCTGTCCACTCAGCCACGTTTGAGTGTGTTGCTGGATCATCTTCCTCAGTCATGTTTTTACAGGCTGAACATGTACACCCACATGCATCTTTAAGCCTTCCTAAAAGCACCATCGTCTAAACTTCTACTCTGTGTCCTCCTTTGGAGTCTCACCAGTTTGCCTGCTGTTACCTTTTTTGTACTCAATGGAGACTTCTTTGTTGTTGGACTACTGATAACAATGGACTAATTGCTCTCAGTTATTACAAATTACACTCCTGTTGCTTCATTCCTAGAATACTGTTTTTCATCCTTAGTGGCAAACTCTGCATTGCGCTATTTACTCATCTTGTAATGTGTCTTAATATCCTCAAATCCTGTTTTCATAGTCTGACACTGATTGTATTTATGAATTGTGTATTGCAGGTGAAGTGCTTCTCTCTTGCCTTTGAATTCAAACTGCTTCTGCAATTTAGCAAGATTTGTTTTCTAGTTTCAGTCTCAAGAGCAATTGTCCTCCTTCCTGGCTTTGTTACCAGCCAATTTTATTTGTGTATTTATTCCGTCGTGGGTGGTATCAGTGATCAAGCATCAGAGCCACTGATGCCTGTGTGGTTTCTGGTTTTGCCAGTAAATCAATTGTAATTGTTCCTGAGAGCAGTTTTTCAGATAGCCCTGCACCTGTTCTGTTCTGGGTTCATGTTAACCTACATTTCTGCGGTTTGCTTAGGAGACTGTCATGTGGAATATGTCAGGAGCATGACTGAAGTCAAGATGGATCTCATCCAGTGCTTTCTCTTTAGCTCTCTTTATGCCACTCTAGGAAGTTATGTCGGTTTGACAGCATTTGTTGTTAGCAGCTCCATGTTAGCCATCTTCAAGCATTGTTATCCCCTGCATGTTTGCTTAGGCCTGTTTTTTTTTTTTTTAGACTAGTGTTTCTACATGATAATCTTTCTGTGTTCTTTTATTGCTCTTGAATTTCCTAAATCCTCACTCTCCCCACCCTCTCACCCTTCCTCGCTTCCTATCAGTCCTATGGGATTTCTCTCCACATCCATGAATTCTCCAGGAGTGTGGTGAATATTCCCCTGGACTCTCTGGAATGGTTTCATTAGGATCCATTGATGATTCCTTTACCTAAACATGTTCAAATACATTCCTTCTCAGTTTTTCATCCCTTTTCGTTATTGTTGAATTTAATTATGTTATGGGTTTGATCTTAATGGAACATTTTTGTGAAGAGTGAAGCAAAAAAGCATTGAATGCATCAGTCATCTCCATTTATCCCTTACTTCACTATTTATAAGTAAAGGACCTTTCCTTTCCTTCATTTTTATTGCTCCTAATGTATTTACAAGCTCTTTTCTTACTGCATCTTTTCTTACGGTATTTTATATCCTCAGACCAGAATGTTGTCAGGCTAATAACCCATTAGTTCGGTAACTGTAACCAAACAGTAGCTGTTGCTTATTCTGCATGATAGTCATGAAAATCTGAAATAGATACTTAGAAGTTGATCTCCGTCTCTTTGTTATTTGTTTGCTTGGTATTTTTTCTGGCCTACAAGTATACTAGAAAACAAATGGAAAAAAAAATCACAAAAAGGAGGGAATATATCTCTTCCTATACTTTCAGTTTTGGCAGTGTTGTTCTGCAGAAAACTCTGCCTGGATCAAGCACGGCATGTTTTGAGAGTGGTCGTCAGCTGTACTCATGCACACTCCTGTGAGGACATGGAGCATAACTGCATGCATGCTTCTCTGCGGCGCTGCAGATGTTCACATCTCTGGGCCACCATTTCCACGCTTGCTTTGGGTTCATCACCTCTTCACTTTGCCAACTTGCTACTTGTTTCAGGGAAATTGTCTCAGTATAATTTAGGAAGGGGAGAAAGATTTTGCCTTTTCTTTTTTCCTTCTCCCCATTTTATTTTTTCTTCAGGGTAGAGGAAATATTTGGCCTGTTGTCAGAAAGCGACATGAGAAAAATCCTTAAAAAGTGATAAGAGAAGTGTAAATGACAAAGCCTACATATACTGTGGACATTACAGAATGTCTGTTCCATTGAAATCCAAACTGTCAGGCTGTGTGGGTGGTCGGAGATGAAAGGGTGATACAATAGCAGAGAGGGGATAAAAGATAAATGTAAATGGCATTTGAGTCTTTATATTTAAAATGGGAACTTTTCCTATTCATCAAATGTAGAAGAGGGCACATCCAAATATGGATGAACTAGTGAAGCTGCTTCAGCTTTTGGGGATCTCTTTTCTGAAAATCTGGCAATACCTTGGCTGTACACATTATACACATTACATTATTGAGTTTTGCTTTCATTATTTGGAAAATAACCAGAATCTTACAGAAGAACTTTCTTGGTAACAGTAACTAATATATACGGTGGACAGAACCAGTTGTACAAAAAAGTTGCCTATGCATTCATAAAAGATTATAATTGTTAAATAAACTGTTAAGTAATTCTGGTGTCAGTTCTGTTTTTAATTTAAAAAGAGAAAGAAGCACTTTGTGTAATTAACTTCTTCAAATTGCCTTTGAAACTATGACCAATTGTGATTAATTTTATTTTGAAAATTGAATCCGTGGAATTCAATACATTGAATAACCGCATAGCCATTACATAATGAAAAAAAAAAATTTCAAATTTTTGTTCTTAATGGGGAAATCTACAAAAAGAGTGCTGTAAATCTTTTGATTTCAGGTGTATTGAAATTCAGCAGGGAAGGTTTATTAACAGTTTTACTTCCTAACTACATTGTGTGTTTTGAAGGCTTTAGTACTACTTTTTTTTTTTTTTTTAAAGAGCAGTTTACAACTTTTAGCTCTAGCAGATGTGTTCTTCAAATGTTTATAGGGAAAAATATTTTCGCAAAAAATGAGATCTTGTGAAGTAGTAAGAATTTTTATTATGTCTCTTTATGCACAAAGCATTTGTTTTTGAAACACTGTGGGCATATAAACATTAAAGTAGTGATGCTGTACATTCACAACATGATGCGTCTATCACTTCTCTTTGTCAGAATTTCTCCCCAAGTGATACTTGCAATTGTAGAGTTCCTAATAGTTTACCAAGCTTTATACTTCTGATGGCATCCTGGAGCAGTGATTTAATGTTCTGACGGGACTACTTTCAATGTTTGGATTCTTGAATGCTAGAACATTACTCTTAGTTTATTTGCACTGCAGTTGTTTCACCTTCTCTTATTATTTGTTCCTTCAGTCACTGGGATAATGGAGTATAATTCTCCTAAGAATTAGAAGGGAGCGAGGAGGGGGAAATGTTTTCTTGTCAGAGATGCGCAGATTATAAGGTTGGAGAAGACGATTCTGATCAACTCACGGGCCTTTTAGAAGAGGAAATATATGGAAGTTTTTATGAAAATTTTCTTATTTTTGAATTGGAATACATCACAGGGAAATTGAATTGGAATACATCATGGGGGAAATAAAAAAGGCAGCTAGAAAATCCATCACTTCATGGTAAGGTCACTAAAGTTCCAGTTGCACTGCAGTTAATGTTTGCACCTTACGTCTAGCCTGGATTTACCTAACTTTATTTTTTATCCATTTTCTTTAGTCTGAAAGGTTAAAAATCAGTAATGTCATATTAGGAACTCAGAGTCTTAGAGTCAGAATGAAAGAGTAAATCAGGTTGGAAAGGAGTTCTGGAGACACCCAGTCCAAGTTCCCTGCTCAAAGCTCTGCTCAGAGCTGTGTCCTGTTGAGTTCTGAATCTCTCCAATGATCGAGATTCTATGTCATAGACCATTTACCCAAACAGCCTTACAAGAATTTGGCTGCAGGTTATTATGAGTAACAGTCATGACAGCTTCGCTAAAATGAAGTTCAGCAAAATATGCTTGTCCACTGAGTCAAAGAAAGGTTTGCCAGGCAAGATTTGCCCTTGTCACATCCTCGATGGTTTCTCCAGCCACCTTCTTGTCCTTCATTTTCTTGGAGACATCTTCAAGAGGGTTTGCTCCACAGTTTCCCTAGGAACTGAGGTGAGAAAGCCTGGCCTCATATCATCCTTCTCTCCTTTCTTGGAGATAGGCACAATTGTCGTAAGTTCTTGAAGATGAAGTTGCAGTGGCATCAAGTGGTATTAATTATTGTGGACAGCATGTCCTCTTCATTTGCTGCTTTTCTAGGATGAAATCCTTACTATTTGAGTATAGTTTTTATTCTTTGTTTCTGGATTTATGGATTTGATGTTCAGTAGCATTAGGGTAGAGGCTTGGTACCTTTTGGCCTCTGCTTGGAAAACATCCAGTTCAATTTAAAAACCTGTCAGTTAGCTGAACTTTCATATATTTAATGTATTACATTGAATTTGTAGTGTTCTTAAAATATTACACAACAGAGGATTGCATACCCTAGGGAACTATATCAATTCTGCGCCTTTACCTTTATTAACCCTATACTGTGTAATGTCGTCATCACATATCTTTAGATTGACAAGATCATAAACCCAGCTGATTGATACAGTCCTTCTTTAATTACCTATTTAAAAGCGCCGTGCTGCTTGTTCCATAATTTTGCCCGAGATGATTTCAGGTGGCAGGTCTCTGCCTACTTAGGTCACTAAGTACTCCTTTTGCTATATTAGCTTGTTTACTTTCTTCCAATGCTCTTGAATTTCCTTAGCATTCAATTAGTTATTCAAAATTGATGTTGAAGGTAAAAATTGCTCCTTGATAAATAGTCTTTGAAGGTGTTAGCCTGAAGCTCATGAAGGCCTGCTGCTTTAAAAAGGTCTAACTTAAGAAGCTTCTCTTTAACATCATTTTCAGTTACTTTTAGAAAAAAAAAGATAAATGTCTTCATTATTAAATGGTATGACTTTTTCTTTTGGGTTATTTTCCAGATACAGTAGAGAGAAATTTATTGAATGCTTGTACCTTTTACATCAGTATTGACCAATACATCATTTTCATTTGCCAATCAGCAGGTAAAATTATTGTGACTTATTTTGTTCCCAACGCAGTTTAACAAACAAAGGAGAAAAAAAAAAAAACAAACTTATATTACTCTCATCTCTGATAACTGCAAATTTCTTGTCTCCTCTTACTTTGCCTTTAATTCCTATATGTAGTGCATCATCACCTCTGTTAATTGTCTCACTGATACATCATGTAAGAAAAGCAATAAAATTTATTTGTATGAATATCCTTACACCTGTTTACGTTGAAAGTCGATGGACCTGTATATAGCCATAAAATCGATCTTTTTTTCCCTACTCTGTTTTTAATGGCCACCCATTTTCTTCCCCTCTATTTTAAACAATTCTGAGTATGTGTGCCTGTTTATTCACTGGTGGCTGTTTTCTCTCTCTTGCCTGTGCCAATTTTTTTCCTGTATATAGATAGCCTTCTTTCCTGATTGTAAGTTATGAGGCAGTTGGTGACATGTTTAAACAGTTTTTAATTATCTGACACATTTTGTACTCAAATTCCTTATTTTTGTTTCTTGATTCATAAACATTTTCCTTTTCAGTGAAATCAACTCTTTAAAAAGCTTCAAATTATTGCAGACTATTTTCTTCAAATAATGAAAATAATCACGTCTTGAGCTTTTCCAGAAAGGTCCTCTTTGAGATGTGGTATCTCTTTTTATTTTTAAAGGTGGAATCTATTGCTGAATACATGTTTGTGTAGACTTTAAAATTTTGACGTGTAATTTTCTGAAATTCTGGGGAAATTGTCCCTATATCTATGGCTATTCATGAAGAACTTATCCCCAGTTGACTGCGTAATATTAATTGTGAAATTACATTCATCTTATTCTTGCCATTATGCATTCTTGGATTACCTGATCAGGGTTTTTTCATTTCGTCAGCCAAGGTAGCCTGTAAGCATATTCAGGGAAGTAAGGAGTTTGAAAGATGGATAGAATTATTTTCTTCATTTTGTTCTTTATACTCTAAATCAAAAGTATAGAAACACATGCTTTTGATTAGCTAATAAGCAAAAAAACACAAAGCTCTAGGCTTCATCTTCTGATATGCTAATTCTTGAAATAAAAAAGAGCAATGAAACCCTCTGTAAATGGAAAGCGCTGAACGTCTGACAACAATACACTTGCCAGAACGCCGAGAACCATTTCTTATCTCAGCAAATCCTTCCAGCCTTGACTGTCATATTAGCTAGTTTTATTCTTCATTGCTTGTCTTTGATCATCTGCTGCATATTCCCATGGGAGAAAGTTATGCCCATTTGCCTGTGAGCTACTTGCAGTGTTTAATGAGTATCTGCACGTTCTATCAAGGTTTTAAAAGCACATCTGCTTGGATAAATTGAGCAATCCTTTCATTAGTGTTATATATGCAGATTTTTGTTCCTCTATAAGACAATAAGGCATTAGAGTATTTATTTTGTGGGTGGACTTGCACATCACTATTTTTTCTAAAGGATATTTTTGCCAACATTTTCACTTCAACTGTATCAGAAGACCTAGTTTGTACCATTTTCTGCGTTACTGTGTAATGCTACCTCTGAGTCATCTTCCAAAGAGACAGCAAAAGATTACATTTGTAAACACTAGTGTGTAACATGTTAAAATAAAATATATCTTATTGATTATGACATCTGACAAGCTATATATCAACTATTTCCCAAAAGGGACTAATAGTCAGTGTTTTTGACACTGTCTTCCTTAAAATAGTATCTCTTTTGCTCATCTATTTTTTCAAGGATGAGTGTAGAAACAGCTATTCTAACGCAACCCTTTATTTTATTTTTTTTAATTTCAGATTAATTTTCTTCATTTTTATCTTGCCTGGTTTTTCATCCTAACAGTGAACAGCTTATAAGTAAAAAAAAAAAAAAAAAAAAAAAATTGACCCAAAGAACTGCAGTGCAGGTATGTGTGGGGTAAATCTTGTATTTGTTGAATTTTAAGTTGGGTACTCGCTTACTTTCATTTCTGTTATTATTTTTAGGCTGTCTGCATTTAGTTTTAAGTTCCTCTGTGCCTGTAAATTATTCAAAGTTTAAAATCATTAAAGCTGTCGATTTGTGACAGCGTTATTGTTTCTTCAACCATTGTTTTGTTATTATGGCAAATTATGATTTTGAGGAGGAAGAAATGTACCTGGCTGGAAGGACCTCTGTGCAGCGCTAGTATCCTCATGATAATTAAAAGGAAAAGGCCATTGCTGTACGGGGGGAGAAATGTTTTTCAAGGTTGTAAAAGGGTGCCGTGTGATTGATCACTACGGTCCCTGTTAGCCAGTTGGATCCTGGGAAGAGCAGGATCCCTTTTTGTGCCTAAATACAAATATTGAAATGCCTTTGCGGTACAAGCTGCATTTAGAAATCGGACCAGCCAGAAATGAGAACATATTTTCAAGAAGGTTACTATTTCTTTTTCGTTGCTTTGTCTAGTAAGTTTAATTTCATGCGTAGATTAAAATTGCTTCTTGCTATTATAGAGTGGCATGAAAACAAATCATCTTTAAAAGATAAATTTAATTCTTCTTTAGCAGACTTCTGGAACAAGAGTGTGAACCATTTGAAGCTTTTATTTAAAATTAAAAGATGAAAGAGTGCCTGAACCATGTAGGCAGATATACTGCTCTTTGAAGTGTGAGCATACTGGTGGGAAGAGAGGCCATCTCCCCACTGCGGCTTCCTCAAGCTCATTGGAACCTCTTTTCTTTGTCTTTTCCATGTGTGCAGAGCATAAAGAACTCCTGTTCAAAAGAATAGGCTGATACCTATAGTGTTGGAGTAAAGAGTTAAAAAGGTGGCTTTCAGGTAAACGGGAGTTACTGTTTCCTTGACAGCATCTTGCAGCCTGTGAACCAACAAACGCTGCTGCTGCTTTCTTGATAATTGTGAAAGGCAACTGGGAATCTGTACAGTAGCTTTAATTACTAGAGGGCATGGGCCAAAACTTGCTCAAAATCTTTTTCTTTGCTCTGATGGGCTTGGCGACTTATCTCGATTGTCTGCCAGAGAAGGATGTTGTCTAGATGTGGCAGATGCCACGCAGGGCTGTCATAGCTTCTTCTGTGCTTGATTAACCAAGCAAAGCTCCAGAAATCACAAAGTGCGTATGGCTGCTGGGTTCCCAGCACACAGGGGCAGAAAGCCTGCCCCTGCTCTTCTGCCCCCTCTTCAGGGAAAGACCAAGTAGTCTCCTCATGAGGAAGAGGAGACTGAAGTAAAGTTATAGAAAAACAGTGACTGTGTTTCCTGGGTTCTGGAAGTACAGTAAGATAAGTAGGATTTGGAAGGTTATAACTCAGGTCTTGAAACAGACTGTGCTAGCTTCAGGAAAACGAGCAATATTGCCTGTGTGCAGGCAGGGAGCGTGCTGCTGCTGTGATAGCTAAGAAGGAATTACTTAGGTAATAGATACCTTTAGTTTTGAATCAGAGATATCACTCCTCTGGGAGTTTTGAGTTATGTGAGTTAGTCCGCAGGAAGTGTCTGAGAAAGGGAGAAAAACTTGGGCAGCAATGCCGGAGTGGGGGGCAGGTCTGGGACTGGCAGATGCGTGTCACTGAGCAGATGTGAAAGACTAAATGATGAGAACAAAGGAACAATAGGAATTTCTGAATAGGCAGACAAGAAGAGATTTGAAGGGAGGAAGGAATTAAGGAAAGAAAGAATATGACAAATGAAGGGGAGGAGATCTTTTTTTAAAAAAAGAAAAAAGTGATAAATAATGGAATAATTTGGCGTATAATAAGATAAAGAATGGGAGAAAATAGAGTGAACGGTCTTAAGGAATATCATAGAGAGTCATTAGTAACAAAATTATGCATTATTTTCCTCAAATAGACAAAGTATTAGGGAAAAAAGCTGTTTCATCATGGTAGATAAACATATTTTGCCAACTGCACAAGACTGAGAATCAGTAAGCAGATATATGACTTTATTTAAATTGCATACATTAGTACTCTTGTAGTAGGTAACAACATGCAGTATGGGAGATGAAAATGGACTACAGAGAAGCCATAATGCAAAAATCTCTTGAGGTGATGTGGTTTCCTTACTGAAAACTCCACAAGTTAGTGTTCTTTATCCATTGAGGACCAGCTCGAGTGCATCAGTTGGCTAATACTGGATCAGAGAGGTGAAACACTTTTCAAGAATGTCTACTTGGATATCTTGAAAACTGAGCGGAAGGCAGCTGTCTGACCTGCTAGTTCTTACTAGTTCCAGATAAGATATGTGACCAGCAGTTAGCAATTTGAAAATATTGGGGAGGAAATAATACACAATTGTTATCCTGGAGGATAAAGCAGATTAGCTTTCAGGTAAGAGTATGTTTTTGCAGAGGTGGCATTCCTCAGTATTAAGAAAATAGAGCGGACACAGCTTTTCTGGTCATGTATGTCGTATCTGGACATAGAGATAGAAATTGCGTGGCACTTTATTTACGGTTTAATGTCATTGCAGTGTATCTGTTCTTATATCCTAAAATGCGAAACAGAGAAAATGATCGGATCCAGCAAAAAGTCATTTCCTTAGCACATTGTAGAATGTCACAAATGGAAATTGCTTGTAAATTAACTGTGAGTAGAAGATGCTCCAATACTCTACTAGGCAGGCCCACCAAGTAGGTCATCCCTCTTTCACACCAAGCAAGTAGCTAGAAGACCCCAGGGTTTCCACGGCAAAGAATTTGCTCATCGCTACCTGTGTGAGCACACAACCATACAGGCAAAGATTCCACATTCTCCTGGTGGTCGGCCTGTTAGCGAGAGGCCTGTAAGTGAGAGGACCATCATCTCATATGCCAACTTCATTTCATGGTTTTGCAACTCAGCTGCAGATAGTAAATCTGCCTGGTAGGGAAGGAGAGCGTGTACACTGACTACTGCGTAATCAAAATTCATTGACACTCTGACAAAGGAAAGACTGCAGTGTTTAACCATGTGGAGGCTTGACAGCCAGAACTTTGCTGGGCTGTGATTCAAGGGATCTCCAGTGCTGTGTCTGCAGATGTATTTCTGTATCATACAACTCTTTTTCTCTCTCTTTTTTTTTTTTTTTTGTTGGACCCCTTGTTCTTCTGTCAGATCTTATTAACTTTGGTAGGTTTGGGAATTTGCCATCCTCTAGCCAGTTGGAACCTGCCCAGAGCATATTAAATAGAGGTAGGGGGTGCTGGCAACAGAAAAATTAAATGAACAAGAGTCTTCTACTCAAATCCCAAACTTTGTTACTGCTTATGATAGGGAAAGGAAAAAGAATTAGCTCAGTAATTGGAGGACAGAGCTCATGATTCAGAAAATCCAGTTGTCAAATCCTCAATAATAAATTTAAAATCCTAGTTTTAGTGTATATTCCTTAGCTGTCCTTCAGTTCTGTGATATGACTTAGCTCCCTTCTCATGCAAAAGATCATTTACTGAATTTATTTCGAGTACTATGGAAACTGTTGCATGTTATGGCTTGAAATGTTTTTCCCTTCAAACCATTCAGTTAGTGTATGTGACAGCTCCTCTACTTTTATACAACAGTATATCAGATATACCAAATCACTTCCAAGATAAAAGTAGTTGGAATGTGTTCATGATCTTTAAAAAGGCAAGTTCCAGATGTTCCTTAACTCCTTGACTGCCGTCAAAAGAAGGATGTAAATACTGATGTTGCACAGCATTTTTAATGGAATAGCAGTGGCCTTCAGCTACTAGCACAGTAAGGGTTAACAAAGTCTGTTTTTTCCACATGTGCTCTAAGTCCTGTCTATTAACTTGGCACAACCTAAGCTTCATAAAATAATGACAACATGCTGCTCAACAAGTTTTATTTATAACTGTCTTACCCTAATATTGCTCTTTAGTTGCAATTAGTAAAAATAGAAAATTATGTGCTGCTAGTCACTTTCAAATTGATTTAAAAGAAAGATAAATACATTTTGAAAATCTATAAACAGATCTGCTAATAAGGCACCCTTAGCACAGACTTACTGATGACATTTCTGGCTGTTGCCTCAACAATTCTGTAATTAATTAGTATGAAAAAGAAGATACTGTTTGATTTCTAAATAAATGCAATAGCGTAAATAAACCCCAAATTTAGTGGGTTTTGGTATTATAAAGATTTCCTGCCTTGGTTCCTTCCCTGCTAAAGATGAGCGTCAGTCTTGCATCCAAGATCCCCGCTAGCAAGAGAGGAGCTGTTGATTTCAGTTGTCCTTAATTGGGCTTGTCTGCGTGGGATGGTTGTGTGCAGTAATTCAAGGTGGGATTTAACAGAACATTAGCTACTCTGCTTTACCTCTCATGTGAACAGACTTGATAGGCACTAAGAGTGCAATTATGCAGTATGGCCTGCTGGATTGTGTAAGTGGAAATGCTGATCTGGGTAACTTGGGGGACTTCAGTTTTCCTCCGTTAGCTTGATGAGATGGAGGAGTTCAGTTCTTGGAGATCTTTGGTGCGTTTTGGGCGGACCCCTTGGTACCCCCATAATGCCAGGCATCTGATGGGATCCAGATGAAGGATGATATACAACGAAGATACAGGAACAGTAATAATAGGGGAGAGAGATTTCAAGGGATTAGGCTTCAATTCATTCATTTTCATGCAGTAATTCCCAAAACTGTCAGAGGAGCGCGTTCAGGCAGGCAGCCAGCTAGGGATGCTGCTGGTAGCACAGACTTTGCACCAGTGCTTTCCTAATGACTTCTCAGTAAGACCTGTAACTTTCAGAAAACTTTTCCTCTATGGGAACATCTTCCAGAAACAAAACACCAGGGGAGGAGTACCAAAAAAGGGAACAGTTGGATAAAAAACATCATCTCCTGGGCTGGGAAGAGGGGAAGGAGCTTAATACTGTTGCAGATAGGCAGGATTATTAGTTAGCTGTGCTGTAAAAATGTAGTGAAACCATGCTGAGCAGGTGCCATAATAGTTCTGCCATGTATAGCTGAATAACGGTGACATTTTTGTTTGGGTGGTACAGTTACACTGAAGAGAGGGCACAGGACTCGACATTTAGGTACTCCTTATCGATCCATGTCAGCTCATTGTCCTCATGGACATCTTTCTATCAATTCTTGGTAGATGAGCGATGTGTCAATATTGCCAATATAGCCAGTACACTGATGCTTCTTCTCTAACAATTGCCCCATTCATGTAAAACCACTGTAAGAATCCCTGGGAATGGTTTTGAGGTTCTAAGACAAACATCCCAAATATAAGGAAGTGGTTGAACTCCTTATCTCATTATGCTGCTGGAATGACTGTTCCAACAGCTAATAACGGCAGTTGTAATTTCTTCCTCGTGGAAGCCTGCCTTGATTTCTTTCTTTTGCTCCTAAATGATAAAATAAGCTGAGAACAGCAAAAGATTTAATTGGGTCACTAATTAAATGTCAGGCATGGGCTGCCTGTTAAAATCGAAGGTTAACTGGCTGTAAGAGCATTTGTGACAGAGGGGATTCAATGTCTAGAGATATGCAAAGTAATAAGATTGATTCTTATGAAATATATTCATTATCCAGAAAATACATTTTTAGACTTATTGCCTTTTTTTTATTTTGTATGTTTATAGTGTTGCCAAGCACAGGAGATTACATACTTTTTTTCTCAGTAAGTGTGCCTTTTAAAATTAGCATATTAGAAGATGCAGTAATTATTCTGCTGGGATTACAGCCATCTCGGGAGACTATTTTTGTTCAGATTCTGCAGAGGAGATAGTTTTTGGGTTTTAAAAAGAGATGTTAAAATATAATACGAAATTTAAGCCCAGAACTTTTTGTACTGGAATCAGAAGTGAGCTTGTTTGTGTAATGGTGCTTAGGAATTTATGCGGTTCATGTGATTGAAGAACCTGACACTCTTTAATATATTACAGAGCTCCTATTTGGCATTGACTAATATCCCCATTTTATAGATGGGGAATAGAGTACAAAGAGATCAAGGTATGTTGACACTCCCGGTGGGAGTTCAGTGTAGATAAAAGCTTTAGAGGAGCTATTTAGCCCTGAAAGTGTATGGAGGCTCTGCTTAGATTCCTTTACCCTGGTTTTCATCAAGGTAAATGAACCTTCATGCCGACATAGCTAGGACTGCTAGCTCATTCACTGTTCTGGAATAAATTTGAAAATCTCTTTCTCATACAGAAGAACGAGAGATCTTTTTCTTTCAGGGATGTTAACTTGTGGCAGTACTGATAGAAAACATTGAGAATTATAAACCATGATTTTGAATATCTATATATAAATATATCCCTTTACATATGCATACATATATATGTGTGTGTATACATTAAAAAAAAAAGTTTCAAAAAAAAAGACATTGAGAGTGAATGGCAGGTGAATTTTTAAATAACAGTTTTTAAGAAGCTGTGAGCCATAGGATGCTGGAGAAGAATTTATGAGCTTTCCACATATCAGAGATGTATTGCACCAAAATACTGGAATTGTACCTCACTGAATATGTTTAAAAACAAACAAACAAAAACACCCACCTTATGACTTTTCTTGTGCTATATGCTTTGTTACCGTCATGAGAATTGGCAACAAATCCTTGAAGTCCTTGCATTAGCTGGGTAGTGTATTCATATTAATTGGGTGAGACAGATCAAGTAATGCCTGAAAACATTTAAAGAAGGCATTCTTGTAGCCTCAAGGTAAGTTTATTGTAGGCTGAAAGCTTTTTGCCTTTATTATGTCAGACTTCTGGCTAGTTTGTCAGTTCATCTATTGTTGATATAAAATGGAGATCAGATGGTCTGCTTTGCAGAGGCGGGTGACCTGCTTTGATCAGGATCCCCAGAGTTTACAGTCAGGCTTGTGTTTCCACTTAAACAGAAAGTCAGCTGTCCTGAGGAGTTTCCCACTTGTTTATCACACAGATAGCTTTTGGGGCTGCTAGTCCACCCTCTCCCTCTCCTGTCAAAAACTCCAACTGGTGATTGAGAGCGAAGTCTTGATGTTTCATAACAAACCAGCTTTTTCCAGCATTTCCACTTCATTTGAAAACTCGTTTTGAGCAGCAAAGAGACAATTGTGTGTTTCTATATGCAAAGCTGGCAGTTGTCTTCAGACAAGAGGCAATGTTGTTTCTCTACTTCTTCCGAGTTGTGAAATGAGCATGGGGGAAAAATCCTCAAACCTTTGCAAAGCAAATCCTGGGTTCATGAAGGCACCTCCCATATTTTTGCATACTTAGAAATATATGTTTGTTAGTCATGAAGTGTTAGCTCACTAAAACTGAATGACTAGGATTACTGCCATAAAGTAAAGCACACATTTAAGTGCTTTTCTGGGTCAGGGACTACTCCTCCATCATGTTCAAATTGGATCTCAAACCTTGTGTGACTGCCAAGAAGTTTCAATGCATGCTCCAAATGTGCCAAGTTCTCAACCCTTTTCCATGCAAAAACAGAGAGGAAGGAAGGATGGCCCTTTATAAGAGAAAATTAGTTAGAGCATATATCTTAACTGTACGGTCATTGCATTGTAGCAGTCAGATGGATAAACTCGTCTGCCTTGGGCAAAATGGTTTACTCACAACCCAGCTCCAGAAGGAATGGTTTTACCCCACTTCTTTAGTTTCTTTGTCCCCAAAAGAATGGGAAAAGGATCAAGCCCTAAGCAGGGTGATGGATATTTTTTCTCAGGTGATGAGTTTTGATTTGTCCTCCAAAAGAAATGCAAAGGCCTTCTGCACTTTGGGTTGATAGAAGTAACAATCCTGGTCAGGTTTCCATTATGGTCTCAGCATCTGAGAGGGATGGGAAAAGAAAAAGTACTACACAAAAACATTTAACTAGCCTGTACAGATGGTAGTACCAAATTAAGTTTGCACTGAGGCTCCAGGGCCATATTAATCTCTCTGTAGCTCAGACTAATAAAGTATCTTGGACTGAAGATTTTGTAAAATCTTTGCGAAGTCTGACAGTTTTTATATTACAGATCAGTCAGTGTCAGAGCTTTATTCCTGCTGTGTGGTGCTGTACTTTGTAAGCAGTCATTCAGAAATCTGTTTGATGTTTAAGGTCCTATTAAAATACGAAGAAAGGGCGCGTCTTAAAATTCAGCATGTTTGGAAACTGGAATTTTAATGTTAGTCTGGCTTCCTTCAACCTTCAGATTTTCTCCGTGGGCGAATTTCCCTGAAAGTTCATCTTGAAGTTGAACAAAGCTGTTGTGAATAACAGCTACTGCTAAGTGAGAGTTACAGTGTTTTACTCAGAGGTGGCCCTGTGGTGACTTAGTGTATTTTGGAAGTTTCCTTGTGCCACCTATTCAGCCACTCTTTTCCACCTTTTTTCTAGCGCTCATCCAAATGCAAACTGAGGTTCCTGCTGAAATGTCACAGATGGGGTGGTTTGGGTTAGTGGCGCAGAGTTTGCTTTGCAGCTGGTAATGCTGTGGTGCATGGTGGCACCAAATGATGGACCTTCTGTCAAGAGGTTTTGGAGGTGGAGTGCTTGCAGGAGGAGTTGTTGGGAGCTTCTTTTAGTTGTGCAGTTACTGCCGTCAAAACTGAATGAAGATTTCATTACAACCCTTGTGCAAGTACTGCTTGTGTTGCATAGACAAAAAAAAAAAAAGATTTGGCTATTACTTTTTCTTCAATTTGAAAACAAGTGGTCAGACTTTTCTAAGCTCTGGTTCTTCACAATGATAGCTATTTCAAAACACTGACCAAATTCTGATCCTTTCTAAACTTCCTCCTTTTGACTTGATTTTCTACAGTGTTATGTGAATGACTTCAGAATTGCACAAAAAAAATAAAAATCAGAAACATTAATGAAAGTCTTATTGGTGATGAATAAATGGCTGGTATAATAAAGGTACAGGTGGACTTTCGGTCTTTTCAGGACTGGATGGCTACCACATATTAGCGAATGTTTTTCTTTCCCATCATTAACAGGAGGTTATGGTCTCTGAAAGCTGCAGATTCATAGCATGAATCTCAATTTTTGGTCTGTGTACAAAAGGTAGCTCGATATGAGTATTGTTAGCTAATAACTAAGAAGTTAATCTGGAGTATGCCTTCTGTTTGGAATACAGAACAGTTTTTTGCCTGTATTAAAGTACTCAGCTTATTTAAATCACTCTGATGTGTTGTCACATATATAGGAAGTGGTTTAATTAGACCTTGTCCATTTAGCACCTGCAAATTTGAATGTTGAGTGGGTCAGTGCCCTGTGGATGATAAAGAGATGAGATGATGAAAGAGAGGGAAGTTTGTCATCTCTTCATTAGAGAAACATCAGAGGTCTGAGTTCAGAAGGGAGTGTGAAGTGAACTTTCCTCCTGATTAGTGAAGTCCAGCTGTTGTTACTTGACGGTGGGGACACATTGTAAGGGGTAAACATTAGAATTTGGAAAGGTGATTTCTGCTTGCAGGAAGGCATGACAAATGAGAATTACAGCATACTACATATTTAATTGCATTTACCATGACATCTAACAGATGCTGGTAGAAAATGGGATCAATAGTTTTGTGTCCCAAGGGAAGGTCAGCTCACACCAGATGTACCAGTTTTCTTCCCCCTTTTTATATTATAAAAAATGTGTTGTGAATTGATTTAAATCTTAGTTGAATCTCCCTAGAGAAGGTATGTATGTAATAGTATTTCAGCTTTACTGACAATATAGGTACCATTCATTTACTCAAACTCATTCCACCATGCTAATGAGGTAATCTTATTCTGAAAGAACAAGCCATTAGGAGTAAAGTTTGTATACAGATGCATAACGCTCCTTAATGGGGTGTTGCTGTCTTTTGCTAGTAGTCACTGGGGAGTTGAAAGTATGAAAATGTACCTTTTTTATGATTTACTCTATCGAAAATGCAAAGCTTAAGTTAAGCTTGGATACAGACTTAGAAGCGGGAAAGAGAATCACTTCTATAGGAGAATATAAAGTGTAGTGTGATGTGTTTTGCAAAATGTCATTACTGTAGCAGTGGAAAGAAAAATGTGAACTTCAGGAAGACTCAAAGCTGATGGACGGTGTGTTATAAAGATTAATTTTGACACCTGCCTATCTTTTGATCTCAAATAAAACATCTACTCAATTCTGATTTTTTTTTTAATCCTTACTTTATAGCCATCTTCCACACTAGATAGCTGAAGCTCTGTCTGAAAAATGGCAATGGTTTGAGAAAAGAGATAATTAATCAGTGTGTTCACCTTCAAAATTCAGACTGTTGAAAACAGGGGAAGTTGCTATATCTCTGCTTAGATGAAAGTTAAATCTGCTGGATGCTGTCAAACATTTAATTTGATGAAAGACCGATGTTACAGATGGGTCTGTCATTTTTGGATGCCACCTGGGAATTAAGTGTCATGTAAAGGTCAACAGTATTTGTAGAAATCTGTAGTCTCTTGGTGCTCAGAAAGAGATTTCCTGGAGAAACTGTTTATTAACTGTGTGGTGTGGTATGCAGCCTCATACTTTTGATCATACAGAGCAAGTGGCTATCAAAGAGAGGGCATTGCAAGGTCATTAAATTCCTTTTCATGCTGGGTAATCATACCCTCCATGGATAACCAGTTGCCCTGTATTCAGTGTCTCACAGCGGGGTAAATTACAGAATCCCTATGGGTGCTCTTACTGATTTTAGTGTTTCGTATCTGCAGGTGAATTATTCACTTACAGCAAATACAGGGTGTGTAGTTGGATGATGTAGGGTGTGTATTCTCTTTCATCTGGCATTGCCAAAATGTAAGGGTGGGAAGATCTCTTTTCTGACTCTATTTTGAAGAGTGGCTATGTCTGAAGCATTTGATCTTGTTTTCACTGATATCAATTAAAATGTAAATGATGTTTGAAGATTCTGTTCAGAAATGTCTGTGCTTTCATGACCGTCAACCTTTAACGAGTTTTGATCAGTTATTTTCTGATTTACCTGATCTATAAGGATGATAAGAATTCAGGTGCAATTGATGAAGTAATAGTCAATAATGTTCCCTGAGTCTTTATAGCGTAGACAAATAGAATTAGTCATTGAAAGAGGTCAGTTTGAGATTTGGGGATGCTGAGGTTTATCTATGATCCAGTTACTTTTGCCTTAGGTGCTGGTAGAAAAATTGATGACCAAAATTGGTATTAGTCGTCCAAATTTGAGCTTAAATTATGTGCACAGCAATATTGGGAATTTGGAATTTCATTTTGGGGTTTTCAGTGTCTTTACAGCCCCTCAAAGAATAGTAAGTGAATAGTCAGTTTTGGTACCTTTCTTGCAAAAAAAGTTGGAGATGATTCCTTTAAAACACCTCTTTTTTGGCTTCTACAGCTCTAGCACAAGGACATTAGATGCAAGAGAGAAGTTATCTACAAAAAGGGCAAAGTAGAGCTGGTGAAGTTAGAAAGGGGAGTTTAAAGGCAAACAGCTCAAGTCACTGGCCACACTCAGCCAATGAGCCATATCCACCTCTGTGTTATTACCAGGTAACATCCTGGGACGATGTGGACAAAATCCGTTGTGTCCTTTATGTTTTTATACGTTTTTGTCTTGCAAATCGAAGATATAACATAGTAACAAGGAAAACACTCTTTCCAAAGTGATTATTATTGTTTCCTTAATAGTTCTGGAAAATCTGCTCTCAGTTTGGAGCCTACAGCACAAATTTTATTGACTGAATTATAGGTGCTCAACACCTGTCGAGCAGGGCCTTTCCCCACGAGCAAGGAAGAGACAGTCTGGGAAGACTACACTATTTGGGGCTTTCCAGAGGGGTATATTGCAGGAGTTTCAGACTCTTCTTAATGGCTTTATTGTTGCTCCTTTCAGCAGACCTGGGGAGAAAGTTGTAAAGATATTCACGTAATGTAATGAATAGTCATTAGCTGATGTTGCCATAAACACATCAGAGGGCGTTCTTGGAATGAATGCTTCTTGCTGAAAAAACCCACCAGATCTCCCCCCTCCTCAATTTTAGTGTACAGAACGTGTAGGGAAAGAAAATTAGTTCCAGTAATCTACTTATCCAGCCAGAAAGATACAGAGCCCCCAAAGTGCTCTAAAATGTAATGTTTTCTGTTATAAATTGTTTTCCAGTTTTTGTGTTTATTTTTAGGAAAAATATATGTGAAACCTTTTAAATTAGTATAGATAAAATATATTTCTTCCATACTGCAACAAACGTTGAATTGCTTTTGTTGCTTGAAAGAGTTCTCGTCTGGCTTAATGACAGCTTTCGGACATTTTCCCACTGTGTTAGGTTCAGGACCTTTCAATGTAATGGATTTTTCTGAGGAAGGACTGAAGTACTGTTATTCTGACCTGTCTGCCTGGATTTCCTGGATTAGATTCATAATCTGACACAAACCAATTAACCTGGTTTTACTCTAGGCTCATAAAATATTAATTATGCTGAAGTATTTTGAATAATTCAATAATAGACATGCCTTCTAGCTGTATGAAATTTGGTCATATTAATAATTACGTAATAATAATACTTTGGAGGGGGAAGCCCTACAAGTGCAGGAAGCTTTCTGTCCTGCCTGATTTTTTTTGGTTCGCTAATGGCACAAACATTGTTTAATGAGCTTGGTGAAGATGTGACAAAGCTGCTGCTGCCGCCTCATGTTTGTTTTGTCTTTTCATGACACTTTGAGCATGATGCGGGATCTTGTCCAAAAGGTTGTAAGTGATAAAACATTACAGCCATGGGAAAAATGTACAGTGAATGGCATCTCTTAGTTGTGATTTCTGCCTTCCATCAGCAAGAAATGATTGAATCTACTAAATGAGAGGATGCTGCTGAGCCAGTTCAGGTATTATTGAAATGGATTTTGACATAGACTGCTGCCTAAACAATCAAAGATTTCAGCAGGAATAGGGGACAGTGTACGTAGCCTGCCTATATATCATTTCAAGCTCCTTGAGGGTTTTCTTGCCCCCTACCTCCTGGCTGTGTTTCCCTCTCTTTGTGGTGGCTGGAACCAGTATGACTTGTCTTTGTTCCTACCTTACAAAAATAAAACAAATAAATCCATGATGCTCTTGAATATTAGAATTAGAAAAGAAGTTACTTACTCTTCTACCAGGGCTCATTGACCGGCTCCCATCTTCTCCTGCCTCTGTCCTTGCTCATACTTTTTAGTGTCATTGCTATTGCTAATGTGTAACTCAAGGAATGAGCCAAATCAATCGGTTGAAACAATCTCAGGCTGGTGCCACGGGCTACAAAACACTCAGTGAAGCAAATGGCCCGACAGGGAAGTTGGCTGGTGCAAATGCACACTGGATAGCACTGCCGTTGCTTTTTATATTGATGTTCGATTACTGCGCTGATCTGGAAAACTTTTTTTAAGCTTCTTTTAGACAAAGCAAATTAGGGATGCTTTAATTAGGGATGCTTTAAAATGCTTTCAGTGGTTTTATATTTTTGTGTGTGTTTTATACAGTGGAAAAAGGTGACAGGCTTGTTTTATGTTTCTGTAAGCGGTAATAGCATTTCAAAAAGAATACAGCTAGAAATATTACATTGCGACATCCTGGCACAAAAAGATAGTTTAGGTCAGATGGGTTTGTATAGCATTCTTTTAGTTGCTGTCTGAGCTATGGTATATACAGCTTCAAAAGCATCTGGAAATGTTATCAACAATAAAATGTTTAAAAGCAGCATAAAATAAGCACAGCTTTTTAGTCATCTCTGGTGGATTGTTCTAGGAGGAGTCAGATCTCTATTACATCAGCAAGTGAGCAGCTCGCGAGGAGTACCCTCAGCAAACTATTGCTTCTGCAGAATCATCTTTGGCAAAGCTGTTTTTATTATGCTCTCTCAGTCTCATCGTATTCCGCTGATTTGTGGCTCATGTGGAGTGGGATTCCTCTTTGTTAGCTCTGTGGCAGCTTAGGTATTCTTTCAGCAGCCTAGGAATGGAAATTTATTTTGGAGAACTTTGGTTTTCCCTTTCTCCTGCATTTGCTCATGGTGGTTGATCGCTGGAGCTGGGTTTGCAGGGTCAGGCCATGTACCTGCAGGGAGAAGAGACGCGAGAGCTTTGAAGGATCACGGGGAGGCCCGTGACCTCAATCAGGCCATTATACAGGGAAGCATTCCTGGACAAGTTCCTTGTACACTCCCAAACAGCATTGTCAAAATGCGTTAATTTCAGTGGAACTCCTCTTTAAAAAATTGCCGGACAAAGAGAATGCTGAAATCCCAGAACTGGCAGGTCTGCTTCTTGCCTGCTTCTTCCCATTGCTCACTTGGGAGCCCGGGTGCAGCCGGCAGCACCCAGGAGAAGGCCACAGCTTAGGAAAGCTCCCAGTGAGCATTTCAGCCCCGTGAGGGGGCACGTCACCACCGCCCCCCATGGCAGGCTCTTGTCAGCTCCCCCAGTGACCCCATCTGTCACTTGTACCCTGTAAAAAATAAAAATAAAATAGCAACTCAAAGATATTGTTATGTTGTGTGAACACAGGACCTGACAGCATGTATTACAATCTGCAGTTGTCCTGGTTTTATATTAATTAGCTATCTAATTGCATGTCCAACCCTGGCTGATGCATTTGTAAGTAATTAGGATTTATTTGAAAGCATGCTGTTTTAATGTTTTGTCTCCACTTTATACTAATGAAATTACAGATAAATTTAATTTTGAAGTAATAAAAACAAAACACAACAACAACAACAAAACAACAACAAAAACACATAGATGACAACACTGAACATGTTGATCAATCCCAGCTCACAGAGCAAGGGCTTCTGAGAGCTACAGTCATGGAAGAGCTCGCCTTAAATTCTGGGGACTTGCCTGAGTAAGATTTACTCTCTAGAGTAATGGTTGGAAGCACGTTGTGATGCCATTACAAATGCAGCCACGTTGTAATAAACTTTCGCACCTAAATACCAATTACAAGTATGTACCTGCCTAATAATTTGTTATACCAAAATTATGTCCCACAGTATCTGCCTTTTTGTCTAAATGCCAACAATCTCATTTGTCTTTCTCCTAGCCTGTACGTTCAACAGAGATTAGACAGAATAACAAATGATATCATTATCCTTCTAAATGAATATAACGGAGAGAAAATAAAATTAAGAGTGAGGCAGGAAATTGTTAATATGTTTATAGAATTATCATTATTGCATTAGTGAAAATAGGTTTTCATCTACTTCTGGCTTTCCTTTGGATTGCAGCAGTCATTTGAGTAAAGCAGGATCAAGATATTAGTGGCTTTTCAAATTGTTCCTATGCAATTGCAGACAGATATTAAATTAATGAGCAAAAAGGTGTAGATGCGTATATTATCATACAGGCAAAACATTTTCAAAGTTCAGTTGTGATTTACAATTTCAGATGATCTGGGTTGTAGAGCTTACTAGGAAAATATTTGTTATTTGTTTTGGTGGTTTGTTTTTGTTGTTGTTCTGTTTCCCTGGGGAGAAAGACAACATCTCAGGGAAAAAGGCTTAGTGTCAGAAAAGTCACTGATGCTCTTCATAGCAAATTCCCTTCAGATGCCTCTTTACCACCCCCATGATTTTCTTACTGTGCTAGAAAGAAGGTATACTTGGAAGAGTCACAGTTGCTATAGTCTGGCTTGGGAGTCCAGAGCAGGAAGAAGGAGAGAAGGAGACTGATGAGCAGCTTCTGCCCAGGCACTGGGGCGGCACATGCACCAGAGGCTGGTTTAGGTGGATGCTTTCAGTTCTCAGAAGAGGTTTTTTTTTTCACATCGGGGGGAGCGCATCCACTACGTGCTTGCTTTTGGAGAAGCAGCGACTAGACAGAAAGCTACTTGTTACATCCAAGGACATGTCCAGCCTGAAATGTAAATGCTCCCCGATTGCACTCAGAATCAGAAGGTCAAAGCCTCTGAGGACCTTACCACAACTGAGGTGGCATTGGACTCTTGCTTGGTTAAGCTATGACATCTGAGAGGCTGTGGGACAGGAAGGATATTGTGGCCCGTCCCCCAACCCAGAGTGGGTATGTGCCTATTACAACTCCGTCAGTAGGGAATATTTTTGCTGTGAGTCTGTAAAAAAAACCTTCTGAATCTCTAGCAAGATAGCATAACTATTCTACTACTGTTTCTACTTGACTTCCACCAGCTACTTAATGTGTAGTGTAAAAATATTCCCGCTTATTTTTATGTGACATTGTACATGTGGTTAGACCTTATGGGGTGCTTAAAATGTATGTTTTGAAAAGACTGCCTTCTAGCTTTGTGGAGCTTTTTTCTTTTTTTTCTTCTTCTTCCCCTACTGTGGGCAACATCAGCTGGGAAGTAGACTATTTATGAAATAATGTTGCCCACTGGCGGTGAAGGAAGAGGCAGATACAGTAAGTGTTTTATGTCATTGTGACAGCTTTCAAAGCAGCTCATTCCAACAATTTAGTCCAGGAGGAAAAAGCATTAGTGTTTGCCTGGAGGAATTTTAATGCTACAAGACCTACATATAAGTTCATATTAGAAAAGATTACATACATTGAACAAAAAGGCTGAAAATCTCAAGGGGCTTCAATTTCAATACCAAGCCTCACAGGTACAGTGAAAGTGGTATTGCACATGCCACACTGTTATTACAGCGTTCAGAAGCCCCCTACATATGTATTTAGAACATAAAAATGGCCTTTAATAATGTATAAACAAACAAACCTTATTATGGTTGCAAAGCAGTCAAAAATTAAAGAGCATCAATGTTAAGAGCATTTCTTCAATATGAATCCAGCTGCCTTCTGCTGCTCCATGCTCTGGGTTGCCACGACCTCTGCACACGCAGAAGGAAGCTGAAGGAAGGTAGCATGGGCAGTTTATTGTGTGCATTTCCTGACTTTTTAGTGATGACCACTTTCACGGTGTTCTTTAGGTCTTTAAATGCAGCTGTGTAGGGTTTAAAAGCAGAAACCGTGATGAGGCATCCGCTTGCTGCCTTTTGTTACCCATCAGGTCCCTCTGTGCTAGCGGAGAGAGGAGCTGGTGGCAGGAGCGGGTGTTAGCCTCGACCCCAGGCAGCACAAGAGAGGCACCGTGGAGCACCTCAGGGAGATTTCCTGGCAGAGAAGCATGGCGAGGTGCCACGGTGGCTTCTCCTCCAGGCGCCCTGCAGAGAAACTGCCTGGCTCCCTAAACTGGACTTTTTTGGTGTCCCCGTAGTTGTGCCTGCCCCGTTTGTTTTCCAGTTGCCTGCTCAAGCCAAGTCTTTGCTTTGGATCTGCTCCACGGTCTTTGTGAATGTACAATGCTGTTCTACTCCTGTTCTGTAGCCTCCTTCCTCACTTGGTTGTAATGTCATTCCTGTCTCACCTGTTCATTTTCCCCAGCCTCTGTGGTGGGTTTATGCCTTTATCTGGTTACACGGAGTACGGGCAGCCCTGTCCTCTGAGTTGCTGCTCTGCCAAAATTAGCCTGCTTCCCCACTTCTTCGGTAGACTTATTTTCTGCATGCCATTTTGGCTTCTTGCCAGCACTGAATTTTTATTTTTTTTTTAGCACCATTTAAAATGCGAGGCGAGTAAGTTTTTTAAAGTGACTTATGTGCTGGTGATTCTCACACTGGATAAGCCTTCTCCAGTAATCAACATTTAGAAGTAACATTCTTGGCAGAGATTTGATGAAACCTCTGAGCAAAGCATGAGCGTGAAGCCTGGTGGTGTTTTGATGGTTCAGTGGATTCCCACTGCAGTTCATCCTGTTTGATCTGGATTTATAAATATCAGAGCAGTTAATGCTACCGAGGAGGGTATTGGCTACGTGCAAATGTAAAGCTGTAGAGTAAATATGAATGGGGATGTAATGTATAATATGAATAATTTGCTTAGAGTTAAGTGATCCTTCTGCTGTGTGTGTTAGATTAATTGGTGACATCTTGGTATATCCAAACTTGGATTTCAACAGAGAAAAGTGAAAAATGTAATTAAAAAAGAAAGAAAAAAAAAAAAGTACTTTATGCCTTTATAGTTGCATCTGGTCTGTGATTGCTGAGGTTAACAACTGCTCCTTTTTTTTTTTCTGTTTTTTCAATTGGAAGATAATAGTTGCCCTGCTCCAAGCAGAGGGTTTGGGGAAATTATTGCAACGGATGAACAATATTAGTAAGTTGCTAACTAAATATAATAGAGGAGGTATGCATTTCAATGTATTCAATTTTGTGGGATTATGGAGTTGGCATAGCACTAAAATGGGTTTTTAGTATTAAGCCATCAGCCACAGAAAATGATTACAGGTAATATTATCATTTATTTGATTTCTAATTTGGCTTTAGACAAACTCTATTAAGCAAATATTCCTCTAACTATAAAAACTGGACAGTCAGTGTAAGCATGCTGCTCACTAGGACTGAGTGAATCTGAGGTGTTTGCTGACAATATAGAAGGCAGTGTATTTTGCAGTCACTAGGCAGGCAGAAAGAATAAGGGGTTGTCTTCAGAAGCCTTGAAATTTTCCAGGTCCTTGAAACAGCTCACATAGGGAAATAATGATGTTTTAATTAGAAAAAATTACAGCTCCATCCCACTGCTCGAAGGGACCACTTCATAATATAAAAAGCAAGATTGCATTTTTTGTAATCATTACTTTAAAGAACGGGCTTGAACATTGGTTTTTAGAGCTCTACATTGTGTCTAGCGAGGCTATCACCCCACAAATCCCTTTTAGTGTGAACCTGCTCAGGACCTGGGGATGTATAGATTTGGGGTGCTTTTGTGAGCACACAGTACTATTCTTTTTTTCGTCTGTATCTAAAATAAAGACATAGTGGAATTGAAAAATTAACGTATTCATTACCAGTGTGAAAAGTGATAGCATGCCATGCTAGTTATGTCTTGCACTGTCTTACAGAACCATCACAAGGTTTAATCATGATTTATATTTAGTATTTGTTGTGATATTTAGAAAATGCATACTATGAATAACTGCACAGAAAAATCTGGAAGATTTGATTTTTCCTTTTTTCAGTAAGAAGCCAAACATTCACTGATATGGCCCACATCTGAGGGCATGTTTTTGATATGACTTTTGTAGGATTTCTAGAAAGAGCTAGAAAATCTCCTTTTCAGCTGAAGCAAGACCCTGTGCTGCAGCCTGTAGTGCTCAATGATAGTGCAGTCATTGAGGTGGGCACAAAGCGGGGAAACAGGCTGACACGACTGGCTCGCACCTCACATGGGTGCACTGGGCAGGCACCAGGATCGGGCTGCGCTCAGGCGATGCTCAGCATGGCCAGCAGTCTGAATCGTGGGGAAGGTGCCAGCTATTTCGGTGCCGACTCCACTGATCCACAGCTGCGGACCTGGGCCCGTCGGCCTCGTGTCAGGAGCACTCCCCGGGACGGTATCGCAGAACTGGGATTTGGAAATGGGCTCTGTTGAGCAGCCAGGGGATTGATGCTCAGCACTTTGGGTCTGCGCCGCTCGTTTGTGGGGCAATAGCATACGGTTAATCCCAGCTCTGGAATAAATGTTATCTGAAGAGCTAATGAGACGCAGTGCTTGTCTTTGTCCGTTGCTTCCATAAATATTAAGTAGATCTTCTGTGGCTGAGTAAATTGTTCTCAAGTTGGCTAAATAATAATTCCTGTTGACTCAATAATCCTGCAAGGCAAAAGACATCAATTCTGTCCTGCGAGCATATATGAAGTCGGGCAGTATTCAGCATCGTATCTCTGCTTCCATAGATGCTTCTCTAAAATTTCTGTGATTTTCACTAGAACAGCATTCAAGAAGCCCCTCTTGTCCTCCGAAGTAACAGTAATCCTGTTGAGAATCAGCGTGTGTGCGCAGAGGGCAGGGGAGACTGCGAGCTGGGGAGGGCATGGCCCAGAAGGACAGGTAGCTTACACGTAGCAGACATCCAGAAATTAGTCTCTTAATTTCAAAATCATGCAACCAACGTCAGTTTGGCACTTTTTTTTTCTGTTTTGGATGAATGTGATGGAAAGGGTATGTTTCAGTTATCTGTTGTTAATTTAGTATCCATGGTTAATTCATAACCCATGAATCTCGCGTGCTATTTATATTTTTTTGAAGACTGATACGATCCCATTTCCCAGCTGTAATACAATCAGGGCACCAGTTCAGAAGCTGCTGCCATATCCTCTTAATTAATGTACAATTTAAAATCTGGGTGAGAATAATGGATTAGATGAACACAGATGCAGTCAAGGGAGATGTCAAACATCTATCTAGCAACAAAACCCAACAGGCAGAAAGAATTTAACTTCTGCTTCATTTCAAGTGTTTTCCTGGATTTTTTTATTTTCATCTCGTGAAGCAATATGTGGGAAGAAAACACCCCAGCATTTGCAGAGTAGCAGTAGTTGTGCACTTAGCACATAGCAAAGTCTGCACTATTTCATAGCTGTTTCAAGGGAAAACATTTTTATCTTTTTGCCTATGCTGCCTCAGCGTAATAACACTTCCCATGTAGGTCAAGAGACCATGATTTTGTTGGTCTCTTTACCCTAACGTCAGAAGCATATAAGTGCTAGCTTATTTGAGTGCCAGTGGGGCTTTCTTTCTGTTTTTTATTTTTATTATTTGGGTGTAGAGAGGGTGAATGAAAGGTCTTGTTAAATATAAATTGGAGCATACCAAGAAAAAAAAATACATAATATAAGAAAGTCATGAGTAGTGCGCTGTGTGATAGCTATGTTAAACATCAGTAGATAACACGGCGCTTTTCACAGTAGATCTCTGATCTTTTTGCCTTTTTTTTCTTCCTTTCTCCCTGTGATTACTCTCTCTGTGGTCTCTTCCACACCTTTCAGCCTGTACCGACCGACCTGTGTGATATTGGAAGTGCATTTAGCATCAGAAACGCCCTCGTCCCAAGGATTGGTCACCCTAACACAGAGCACTTTCTTCAGGGTCAGTACTAGCAGAGCTCACCCTGATGCTTTTCCACGGAGTCACTTCCCCACTGCCAAACCAGACCTTATAAGTATGAGCAGTAGCCATGTGCAGAGTGAAAATAGAAAAGTCTGGTAGTAGAGACAAGTTAGTGGCTCTGCCTGCTCCCTCTGTGTCCTACTCTATCTTGTCTAAGCGTTTTTGTGTGTCAACATCTAAAATAAACTTCTGCATGTTTTTCTGAACCAGCAGCCTTAAAATTTAACTCAGTCTTTGTTGGTGAAGGTTCAGTCTATAAGATTAGAAGGAATTGTGGCGGTGGCCCAAAAGGTACATGGGTCAAAGGGCATATTGGCTTTTGGTCTTTAGGCAGCCCCAGTCTGGTACATTTATTTCCTCTACCTTAGATTTGAGCTGGGCTTTTTTTTTTTTTTAAAGGAAGAATAGTGTGATATTTTGTGAAATGTCAAGTGATTGTTTTGTAAATTTCTCAGCAGATATTGAATATCAGTGGCTTAGCTGGACTAAAAAATGAGAGAGAGAGAATCTTTGTCAAAATTAGAGAAAAGCCTAAATAATTCTGTGGGCCCAGATCTGTAATTCACTGTAGGAGCACATCAGAAAGCTTCCCTGAGAGCAGCACTGTGAGCAAAGTGAGCCTAAAGTCACCCATACATCTGTCTGTGCTCAGCACTCAAACTTGGGTAACGATAGACAATAAATGAAATTATTCCATATATTTAATAACACGAAAATCAAGAAAATGTTAGTACGTATTCCAGTGCAACTGGGAAATTTAGTTCCCCTAAATGTAGGGCACAGCATGTAGTTCTGTTCATGTAGGGCACAGCTACCCATTACAATGCATGAAGAACTGATACCTGCAAGGAGGTTTGAATGTAGCATACTCAAGTCAGTTTTTGTTAAGGAAATGGCAAGGTTCTTGCAAGATCATCCTGGAAAGCAGCAGTTCAGCACTCCCTGCTCCGGCCCAACCCTTCTCTGACAGAGGGCCCTGACAGAGATGAAAATTAACCTTTCCTGTCCCCAAGCAAATTTACCACGAGGCCACATCAGGGTGAAAGTGACACAAGGGTAAGGCAGCATTCAGGGTGGGTGGAAGAGGACAGGCTTCCTCAATTTAGTTGTGCAACTCTATGGCTTCTGTCCATGAATGCATGATATTAAAAATTTGGCATCGATCTCCTCTGTAGGCTGGGATAAATAACAGTGGAGTGAGCTATTGCAGTGCAAGTGTTCATTGTAAGTAGGGATGAACATGCATACGTGTCCACAGCTATACCTGTTTGCACACGTTGTTTCTGTTCAGGTGGAATATGCTGAAATATTAATTCCCAGATAAATAATGAAATAAGTCAATTCATTTGGGGAAAAAACAACTCCTGAAATATGAAAAATGCCTAGTATCTTTTGCATCTGATTATACACCTTATTCAAAGCAGTGCATGTGTGCATACAAACAAATAGATGAAAATTCTGTATTTGTGTGTACATATTAATTATATTCATATTATGTATGTCTCCATGTAGGCGTTTACAGTAAAATACTGGCTCAGGTGCAGGGATGTCAGCTACACTGAAATTCTTTGCAAATTATTTCAATTTGTTTGTGCTGTGTGAGAAAAGCACGTGCTTTTTCTTACAGTTGCTGCTTGCTGTGTTTTTGTGTTGACTTATCTCTCACACCTTGAAATGCTCTGATGATAAAGACAAAAGAGCAAATAAAATACTCTGTGAAATATTCTGCAGGAGGCTTGTCTCTTGGTGTAATGACTTTCTGACCAGTTATAGACACTCTTCGAGGGCTAGTGCTTGACATGCCCATCTCTGTCTGTTAGTGTAAATTTTAATTTAGGGGATTTAATTTGTGTTGTTAAGTGCCAAGAATGTGTGTTATTGGAGTAATTACTGTAAAGCTACTTAATTATTGATTTCCCCAACATAGCGGGCTTGACATTTTACCAGATATAATGAAGGAAAAGATGCACATTAGCAGGATGGATATGGAACAAACAAGCATTTTCAATAGAGACTTAATTCATTTTAATAGATATACAGTAATTATCTAGGAAGTAACACTGTTTTCTTCATTGTGACATTAATGATTCAGATGAAGTGACAGAGGGGTAACGTATAGGTATATAATGATTGTATTTAGAACACCAGGGCTGGCTTATGAGAGTCTTGAGGACACCAGCTTTGGCTTTAAAGATGCATAAAACCTTCAGATATACCTATCTTTTTGCTTTACCACTGAACATAGTTCTGTAATAATATGTATTTACTTTACCCCCCCATCCACCTAATTTTTTAATGATTTCTCCATCGGGAGTGCACAGGAAAACAGGAATCGACTTTGCTCTTAGCTGCAGAACACGGGAACAGGGGATGAGGCTGGTCTGACACAGCTCTCTGGGATTTCAGGGGTCCCCAGCCATTTTAAACTTGCTTTGTGGGCTAGCGAGCTGTCTTGTCATGCAAGCACCTATAGAGTATTTCAGTGACTTAGCCACAACTCTCCTGGACAAGATTAAAAACAAAAAAGGTGCCCATTGGGTTCGGGAAGCCCACAGCACAGCCTCTGTCAACTCCCACCTCCAGCGCAGGGAAGGAGTGGAGCTGCCCCAGCCCCTGTTGCACCAGCGTCCCCCTGCACCCTGGCACGGGTCTCATCACACAGGCTCCGGCATGGTCCCAAATTCATGTAGCCCACTTTCAAAAGCAGGAGTGTGGTGTGGAGAAGTGTTGTGCTTGCTTTGAAGCAGGTTTTAGTCATGCAGTGGGCTGTAGATCAGAGCACAAAAGGATGTTCCAAGGGCTATTCTTTATCTAGGATTTTAGGATTTCTGTAATATAAGGATGCATACATGTCCTGGGAGAGTAAAGACACCTTCACGTCCTGTGGCTTCCTCTACAGCGGATGGTATCATGTAAAAGGCAAACCCAGGTGCCTTGCAAAACAGCTTAGAGCAGTACTGTGGAGACATCGCTTCTGATAGCTGTTGATCACTGGCTCTAAAATAGAAATTTCTCCATGCAACCATGGCTGTGGGGCTTTCCTGTTTGCTGAACAGCACCCACACCATGTGCGTTTTATCATAGGGTCACTGAGTTTTGCAAGAGTTGTGTGTTGGGAAGTTGTGAGCAGTCTGTTTCAGTTACCTAAAGCAAGTAAGTTCTAGGAGCTGAAGGGACATCGCTGAACTGACATTATGCCATACAGCAACAAGGTGTTGGCTTGTTTGACGCCTCAGGCTTCAGTCTGTCCCGTGTTTGAATTTTACAGCTGTGAAAAGAAAGCAGCCTGCACAGAGTCAAAGGACTGCATGGTGGGCAAATAGCAAAGTGAGGCCGCTGGCGTTGAGGCAGTATTTTGGACCCATGTCTTTTTGTCTGTTGGGTTGGTGTCTGCATGCACAGAGCTCCTGCGGGGCCAGGCTGGGTTGTGCATGGCCAAATGGGGAGCTGCTAGTAGGCTGCGGCCGCCTTTCAAATGCACACGTACAAGGTCTGCTGGTGTTCAAAGCTGCAGAGGTTAACATGAGGAAACACATAACACGCCATGGTAGGATTGCTGGCTTCTGCTGTTTGTGTGAAAGTGAAATGGAAGATTTCCTGGCATCTGCAAAGGTTTAAGTCCTGACTGAGGGAGGCTGATTGCAGAAACTGCTGTTATTGTGCAGTGCACGGTATAAAGAAGCAAACGGCCAGATTGTAGCTAGGCAAGTTTTTCTTTGTTCCTTCAAAGCCAGCTCCCCAGATTGTACCCGGGGACGGAGCAGCCTGTGTGCAGCTGCCATGCCATTTGCAGCTGGGTTTGCAGCCAGTGCTCTACAGGAAATGCCCTGCAGAAGGTCTCCACTTTGGACGGAGATCTCACCTTTCAAACCAAAGGGAAAACCCATTGAGCCATCACAGCCTCTTGTGACAGCAGTTTTATGTGCACGACAGCTGTAAAAGCACATTTTTTTCCCCGTGCCTGTCTTCCGAGGATCGGTTCCCTAATGCTGCGCTCAGTGCCTGGGCTTGTGGCACAGGCTGGTGCAGGACAGGACTGGACTTGGCTGGCGGGAGGCAGAGGCTCGTGTAACCCAGAATGAAGCGTGGCCTTCTTGTGGGGCCCAGGAGCAGAGGCATGTCCCTGCCAGCCCCAGACAGCCCACAGCACCGAGGTCACAGTGCCGAGAGGGAGAGGCAGTGAAAATGCTGTTCCCGATGTCCTCGGCTTTCATCAGTGATACGCAGGTTCTGTGTGTGTTCGTTTTCCAGACCAGTGGGAGGGGAGGCTTGCAATCATGTCATTTAGTCCATTGCTTTTCCTCATGAATATTCCTTAAAGGAAAAAAAAAAAGTTCAATTTAATACATGTTTATGTCATTTTATCGTATTTTTCTTCATCCTGTCTTACAAAGTAAACTGGTAAAAGTGCTAAATTCAGTATGTGGGCTATGCAAAATTCTTTGTGCTGGTCCTCTTGATGGCACATCCAAAAGTATCAGTAACTCGCTGTTCAGCCAAAACAGAGAACAGCTCAGCAGAAACTCCTGTAATACACACAGTCAGATAATTGGTAGTCTCCTAAAAGAATGATGCTAGTGGCCTGGAGGTCTGGTGGATAACGAAGAGCAGAAACAAGGAGGACCGGGACTCAGTGTTAGGTGTATGCTGCCAGTCAGGGAGCCTTTCGTGTCGGTATCCCAGCTTGTCAACTGCAAAGCGACAAACTGTAGTGCCCTGGGTATCGCCTGCCCACAGAAAAGCTTTGTCCCTTTCTCTCTAGTCACAAATGTTTTAAAGCAATTATGTTGGAGATTTCGTGTTGTACTTTTACTGATAACGTGATGGTGTCATTCTGGATGCAGCAGTGATTTTGCTACAATGGTGACTTTGGTCTGTAACCTGAATTAGCTGATGATTTGTTTCCCAACCTACCAATTATGATTTAGTAAATATTGAATAGGCTCAATGTAAATATCAATATGTAAAGAACAATAGTCATATTCTTGGCTGCTACAAATCTGCATAAAGCTGCTTCTTTACAAGCCTGCTGCAAAATTGTGTAATGTTTTCTGGAATAGTTTTTCAGGAAAATCACCTTTAAAAAAGGAAAGGGATAGATTACTAATGCCCATTTAAGACTATTACTAGGTTTTCTTTCACTTTGCTGCTGAGGAAGGTAGCTCTGAAGTGAGAATAAAATAATTAAAATCCCTGATTTTTGAAATGTACCTTCTAGGTCAAAAGTCAGAAAGGTGCTCTCTTTAAATTTTTACATGCTCAACTACAGAAAAGGGGACAATTTCCTGTTGAAGAAAAAAAAATCATCTTCCTGTAATAAACATCGTTCAGTTTTTATATAACATACGTGCAAAAATACATGTGTAGTACATTACAGGTGCAGATCTGAGTTATATAACTTAAAGAAAACAGTCTTGTTTGGAGTTGGTATTCCTTGATACCCACAAGCAAAGGCCTTCAATGTCTAATGGCCGTTCAGTCGAGCCCTCTATTATGTGGATTGCTGTCCCCATCAGCATGAGTTTTCTTGCAGTGCTCTGCTTTAGAAATTGTTCCACTTGAAGCTAGTGGGCTGAATAAGATACAGTCCACTGGATTTGTGCTCAGCGTGTGGTTATTGGTCAAAGTTTGGTCCTGTAGATACCACTTTAAAAACTTTCTCTAGTTTCAGTGAAACCTGAATTGAACCATTGTGTAATTACAAAGCTAAAAAACGTGTATTGATAAAGAACAGAAATGTTTTGATTATGCATCTCTTTGGAGTTATACTAGTCTTTATGAGTAGAGGGAAAAAAAGCAAATTTTATCAAAGAACTTTTTATCTAAAGAACTTGATAAAATTATTACACTACCTGCTCCATATATTTCATTATGTATTGGGGAAGCATTGGAAAAAGCCAAGTGTCTTTATTGTTTGTGAATTCAAGTCTGCAATAGTCTGAATAATTGAAAAACTAAGAATCTAAAAGTAAATCTCTTGTTTCTTGCCATCTGTGTGATGCCATTTTTTTGTTTGTTTGAAAAATTGTAACCTTTACTTGAGTAGGAAAGCTATTCCAGCACAGTGGCTGAATTTCACACCGGTACTCAAGGTAGTACACTTCTGCAGAAAAGTAATTCCACATTTTTAGGAGAAAGATGTAAACATCTTTCCTCCAAGAGTTTCCTCTATTTTGAAACTTTCTAGTAATTCAAAAGCTAATCCTTGCATTTAAAATGAGCGACCTTTACTGGATTCATTAATGTTTCAAAAATGGAGCAGGTTTTGTAATGCTGTACACCCGTGCATAACATACTGCATACTGAATTTCAGCTGTAACTCCTGTAAATTATTAACAAGAAATCCATGACAGAAAATATACAGAAACAATCTTTTGTAAATTAGTATCATCAGATTGTTTTCAGTTGATTTTTACCTTTTTCTTTTGACCCATCTTTGTGGCAATGATTTCACAGGTATGAAGGGCCAGATTCTCACAGTGCAGTTTTCACGGTTAAAAATTTAAAAAATAATAACAATAAAAAAATATCTTATTTAGGTAAACTATGGAAAATAAAATTTTAATTTTACAGTTCAGGTGTATTTATAGCATTACTACCATTATTTCTATAGGCTATCTTATTATTTTTAATTAGAGTAGAGGTTGTACCTCTTACAGTGTTTATGACATAATGGATATATATGATGAAGGGAAAGATGCCTACACTCTCCTCCGATTTGGAGTTATTTTTACATTTCTGGTTCTATTTTTTTCTCTGTTATGTACAAAGTTTTTTGGCCTCTATCGTTTACATAAAGTGTCAGCAGGAAACATTTGAGCTTTGAAGGTTAAGACTTCTGCAGTTGTGCAATCTATTCTTGTAATAAAATCTCGTGCACTTGCTCAGTCTTAAAGATCTCAGACTTCTTCCTTCTTTTCCTCAGCAAGCAAGACAAATGTGTTTGAAATAAATAGTTGCTTTGAAGAGACTTTGTTTTCCTCAAGTGAAACTTGCAATGTTTTAAGCCTTAACATCTTCAAATTACACCCACAATGTATTCGTTAGAAGTTCTGCTTTTTTTTTTTTTTTGAACTTTTGGTCACCAAACTGCATCAATTTTCTTTTAAATAATATGAAAAATGTTTAAACAGAAAGCAAAGACAGTTGAATGGTTTGGACAGATCTTACAAAGAGGCAGTGTGATGCACTTAAGAAACCCTATAACAATAATAATTTAATGAGCAATCAAATATGCATTCTTAAAGTCTCAAGTAGTTTAAAAAAAATCTGCCGTTTTGAGGGTGACATATCTCTTTCTGTTTTGACATTCAACTGCATTAGTGTACACTTGTTAGACTTGTGTATCTAAATCCCCCTTGTCAGATATTCCAGAATCTACTTACACTTTCACCCAGGGCTCAAGTTGCACCACTTTGAAAGCACTTAACACATTTCAAGTGCATAAGTGCTAACAAAGTCTTCCCTCTGTCACAGAAAGTGCTGCTATTATAGCTACCCAAAAGTACTTTTAGGCATGCAATGGACAATTAATAAACTTGAATGCTAATAATAATGAAATAATGTTGCTAAAAGCAAGGTGAGGCTGAAAAGGGGCCTTTCATTAGAATTCACTTAAAACACTTAAAATCCACTTCAGCTCATGGAAATCATCCCAGACAAACTATCTTGCCCATGCAAGGCAGTGTTTTCAAACCTACTTTACAGTCTCTCTCACCATCTCCTAAACTTTTGTCCTTTTGGATTTCTGTCCCAATTTTTCATTCTTCTCAAGGTTTTCCCAGGAGATCATTTGTGCTTTTTATACTTGTGGGATAAGAGGTTGCCTACCACACTTCAGAGGGCTGCGCTTGTTTTAAGGGAAGAAGAGCAGCTGATCTTCGGCTTCAGCACAGCTCTGCCGCGCTTCCACAGTGCCAGCAATGTTTCCCAGCTAGCACATGCACTCCCAAACTTGTCAGACTTTTTCACGTTAACACCAAGCGTCAGCAACTCCCGATATAATGGCAGCTGAGAGTGTTTATCTACTGCAAGATCAAGCTGTTTGGACTGAATTCTGAAAACAGTTAATTCTGTAATTAGGCATTTGCTTATGGTCTAGTGGTTTTAAAGGCCCTTAGTGCTTAGCTCAGGAATATGCTAAAGTGCTCTCCTGAACTGGAGCCAGAATTGGTACCCAAGACCCTTGTTCCTTTTGCCCCTGAGTAGGATGTTGAAATGTTCCCTGCTTGACAGCCTTTCGCTAATGTAATTGTATTCTTCAGCACGTTGGTTAAACATACATAGCGGTCAAAAGGTTATGTACACCTGAAGGATGCCATCTCCTTTCCTCCAAGAAAAATAGGGCTGTCTTAGAAATGTACAGTAACCCGATACTGATTTGAACAAGTGAGTTAGACTTTCACAGTGCTTTAAAAGTGACAGGCAGATGAGATAACCTTCTTAGGAACTTGATGATAAGGAGGGATACTTGTAACACAGTACTAAAAGGTTGCTTAAAATGTTTGTTCAACACCCCAATTCAGTGGCCTTCAGATGTGCCTGCTAAATATTTGATTATTTTCTTTCCAATTTGTGCTTGTAGATAGAGTTCTATTACGTGTTTGCTTTTGCATTTGTGATTTATCTTATTTGTACTACGGCAAGAATTCCTTTCAGTGAAACCACCAGGTCAGACACGGCATGAAGGGACAAGATATAAAATCCTTTCCATTATTCATAAATGCAGCATACATGGGACCTAAACAGACACTCCACTTAAGAAATGAGAGATTTATATGGATGACCCGATTCATTAATCTTTCAGAACTTCTGAATATATTTATCCCAGAGGGAACAACTCGAGATTTAATGTTTTCTCTTATTTTATTTCATGTCATTATGTTCATTATGTGTTGTGCATCTCCATTGGAACATAAATTGCTGTCACTAAATTAATAACTCCATCTGAGACACCCCAGTGTAGGAATCTTTTTTTTTTTTCTCCACACCATTGTAGCCAGATTACTTTCATTGACGTTAAAAACTGATGTGAAACAGAAATGAAATTGTGGTGAATCTGATTGAGGATTTCTTTATGGAAATCTCTGCTTAAACTACTAAAACTTGCACATCTGTGAAAGTTGTTATAAAAAGAGCTTGGGAAATGGAAATTTTATTAGAACTGCTTGTGTATTTAACTTCAAACACCTAGGTGTTTCTCATATTTATTAATTCTTCCATACATTTTTTCCTTTACAGTAACTGCCATGTAAACAATATAATCTTAATTGTGTGTGCTCTTAAGGTCTCACTGTAAACTACAAGAAGAGGGGAAATTTCAGAATTTCAAATAATTCTCATGCTTTGCTTAAGTGAGTTCCCTTTTATTTATATTGGATACACACCAAGACATTTCAGTTACTGAGTACAGCAAGAGAGAAAAGAATTGAGCTTTGGTGCTTTTAGCTGCTCTTTCAAGTAAACAGTGTTCTGGAGGAGTGAGTTACCCCTTGCATTTTTGGCCCAGGTGTACAATGACAGCTGTATTTTTTAAGTCATTTAGTGCAGCTTCATTGATGTTTGGATCTTTTGGAAGAGTGAAATGTGCTGCTCACTCAAAATACCAGAATGGCATGCGTCATTATGTCTTGCTGGTTTCCTACTAAGGAGCTAATCCAAAATCCGTTCCAGTCATGAGATTTTTTTTAAAAGTTATTTACCTGATTGATAGCTAGACATCCTGTGCGTATGAACTGTGATGGTTGGTTTTGATTACAGCGAGAGGCTGGGATCATCAGTGACTCTCTTGGATAGAAATAGGTTTTGAAAGTCTGGGTAGGGAAGAATGCAGTTGATGTAGCATAACCTGCTTCAATCATTCACAGAAGTAGTTCAGATGTTGCTATAAGGTAGTTATTGCATTTTTGAGCTATATTTTCATGCAGTGCCTGTCGTGGTGGTGGATCTAGAGACTTCTAAAAGTGGCCTGAGGAGCCTGTCTAGTGATTCCTTCTGCCCTCCTGTCTCTTCCTCAGAGAGAGAGCTGGAGCTTCTGCTTAATCCTCACCCAACTTTCACTCAGGTCAGTTCAACCTTAGATCCATGAGGTTGAATACAGAGCAGAATTTGGTGCTCCTTTTAGGAACAAAAAGAGAATCTGATGGTTTTGATTTGGGAACAGCAATGTCTTTCCTTTTCCTCAGCTAGAAAAGACCCCCCAAAAACATCAAGACCTATTTCGGCTTGCATACAAAAGGGAAGGCTCATCTAGTTGTATATTGTCGACATTATACATGTTGAACTGTGTAATGGTCCTTCTCTGAACGAGCTGTGAGATGAAACTTTGGAGAGTGAGATTTAACCAGCTCTGGGTGGCAGCCTTCGAGCCACCGCGTTCCCGGCCTGGTGCTGCTGCAGCTGGCTGCTTCGCTTTTGCCAGGCATGAGCAGGGAGTTGTTACTGATGTTGTACTCTGATGTTACTTCTCCCCTTAAATTAGTGCTCAGTTTTAAGAGGTCAGTTTTCTTGCCTGATACCTTGATGCTGAATAGAAATCGTACTGCTCACTTGGCAGTCACAGGAATACGTTTGCTGTTAAATACACACACACAAACATACGTAGTTAGCCCCGTTGCTGTTTGATACAGTGACCCAGCAGTGGTGGGAACAAGGCAGAAGTAGCTGGGGCTGTTGTTATGTGAAGGTTAAGTGCCAGCTGTCCCTGCGTTGTCTGTTGTTCTTGCAGACTTTTGTACAGAATGAAAGCTGTCTGCTGTGAGCAAGCAGAACAAATGCTGCGTGAATTTAATTCATTCTGAAAAGCACATATAGTAAAACACATTTGTTTACTTCATGCTGTGGAATGGGGCCTTTAAGTCTGTTTCTAATTTATTCCAACTTAGAAATATGAGGTAAACGCAGAAATCATGCATTAATAAAATCTCTATGTTCCCAGCTGGCACGAGAAATAACAGTTGTGGTTCACTGAAAATGACTTTGGGCCAACACTTTTGATGTGATTTTAGGTTTTATTTTCAGCCATGCAAGAACTCTTCTGTGATGCTTTCTTTTTAGTGTTTTATGAGCAGTTGGTGTTTTTGCGTGTCACTGAAGAATGAGTTAAAAATTATTTTTCTTGTTTGTTTTTTGTCAGAAAACAGCATTAGGAAAAAAAGTCTATCAAAAAATAAAAGTAATAATAAAAAAAAAGTGGTGCGCATTTGCAAGCAGTAAGTTAAAAAGTAAGCAATGTTAGTGAACTACTTGGTTCTATCTAGCAGCAAAATTTAGCAGTTAAGAAATACTTTTTACTTCTGAGATCCTTACTTCCATGCTGAGCATCAGCCTTGTTTCTGTTGCCGTTTTCACTTTTCCACTTTTTCATCTATCCTTAGAACATGCATCCTTGCACTTCTTTTTCTCTATCTTTTTCTGTGTATATTCCGCTTTCTCTTGTTACGTACATCTTTATTCACTTTTTAAGTATTTCCTCCTCTGAAAACCTGTCTGTACCATGAATTCCAGCAGTTCCATGGCTACCCTACCTGCAAATTAACTTGGCCTAAAAGAAACATCTGCTTTAAGCTGTATCTTGACAGTGGTAATGTGTTTGTATTTTTTTAATAGAAACAATTATGCCTTGTCAATTTGCACCATATTTTGCAAATGAACTTGTTCGTATTCTGGAATGTAGAAGAGAAGAGGTATATGATTAGTATGCAAATTGACCTCTGAAGTACAAAAATGTACAAGACTAGAGTCTCATTTTCAATAAATTGCCATATTTCCTGTGGAAATACAGAACATTAGCCACGAAAAGAGGCAGTTCCATACTAAACAGAGAGTATTATCTAGTAATTAAAGCGTTCAATACTTCAATAGTGTTGTACTTTAATATGATATATAGAGAGAGTCTGTTTTTTATATACGGTAGAGCAAGACATTTGTTAGAAAATCTATTTTGCCTAACCTTATTGCTCCTTAAATAAATGACATTATTTTCCTTATTGTTAGAATACTGACATAGACACTTAGTGTATCCCCAGTCAGAGACTCTAAAGGCACAAGATGAAGTCCCTTGACTTGACTTCCACGAGGCGTGGATATTTTTCTTCCTCCTGAGTGAGTAAACTTTTGTAAATCAGCATCTGCATTGCTGTCCTTCTAGCCTCCAAGGCTGAGTGTACGGGGCTAATGATAGGGTAGTCCTTCTCAAATTAATTCTCATATGCTGTGATGCTCACCTCTAAAATAAGAGCCATTTGGGAGTCAAGGGTTGTTTGCTCCCCGGCCATTTCGTTCTGCTGCTGCAGCCATTAATGCCACAGAGCATTATTTGTCTTGCTGACTGTCAATTTAACCATCGTTATTTGAAAACTTTGTCAGATTTGACCTGTAGGATCTATACTATTTTCTTAAATATCTGTCTACCATCCTCTTGCACTATTTAACTTGAAAATAGAATCAGTGTATCAAAATTGGATTTCTTATGGGGTGATCAATGAGTCATGCTTTTCTTGTACTTCAACATATCATGACAGAGGGCAGGATTTAAAAATAGCTCAGGATTGGTCTGCCTCTGCTGTGGATGAAACACCCATTTTTCTCAAGCACTTCCAGAAATGCCACACGTGAGGCGGCACTGTTAATGAATGCCAGCAAGTTCCACCCAGAATAGTTATTCCTTGTGCTGTTTTATTACTGAATGCGCTAAGGGAGACTTTTTCCCTAGCATAGGAAATTCCATTACATATAATTTGAAATCTCGTGGGAAAGTGATTTACTGGGAAAAAAACCAACAAAACAAAACAAAAAAACTTAAATTTAATAAATACGTACTGTGTTTAATTCTCATTTAAAAACAAAACAAAACACTAGGTTTTATTTCTTGTCGTATTGCATGGCACTTGTCTACCTAATAACATTTGAAAAATGTGGCTTGAATTCTGCAAACACTTCTCACTGTTTCCTAAGGCTGGAACTTTTCCTATATATTGATTGCTGTTCTCTCCAGCTTTACTCCAGACGTCTCACACAACCTTGGCAAGTTGTTCTATCTTTCTCCATCATAAATTTCCCATATGCAAAACGAATAGAAAAATTCTTACCCCGCAGGGATCTTTGTGGCTTAGCTCATTAATGTGTGTAAAGCAGTAAATAGAAAAAGGCACTACAGAAGTTTAGAATATCACTATTGATATAGCTGTGAGTCTACAGGCATCCACTTATTACAGTCCAGAGGATGATAGGATTCACATCAAAGCCACAGTGCAAATTTGTATAAATGTGATCTACATCTGGAGTGAGAACTGATGCATGTGTTGTGTTCCCCAAAGAAATATTTACTCAGCTGTAGAATACGTATTGTTTTAGCAAACATCAAAAATGATGGGAGTTTAAGACACTCAACTGGCAGTAACCTAATTAACTCGCTCTTGATCAAATATTTCAGATGCCGGAATCAAACTGATTACATCTGCAGTCCCAACTTGAAGACAATACTCTGGGCAATAACATAGGGTCAGTTCTTGGACTAGTGTTAAATAGCACAGATTTGTTGATTTCGGTGGAGCCATGCTGATTAACTGCAGATGAGGGTTTGGCCTGCGCTTGTTCAGCTGGAAGCTAAAAGAGCTTTTTTTTTTTTTTTAAAAAAAAAAAAGAAAAAAAAAGGTATTTTAAAGTTGAGCTCAGTCTTTAAAGTCGGAAAGGTTGTGCTTTTCACTGGCATTGAGAAAAGTTTTTTTGCGGAATATGCTGTCCTGGAAGAGAAATTCAGATTGTGAAGCGTTGGTGAAGTACTGTGTCTGTGTGTCGTTTGTCCTCTAGGTCAGTTAGACTTGGCATATATCTAGCAGAGTATACTGTTAATTACTTTCTAAATTTATTCATCATGAATTTATATTGTGGATTTTGCTGCTTTAGTTGCTTCTAACAAATTTAGCACAACATGCTATCAATTATTGAGCGTATTATGTTTATCTTGCAAGATATACTTAATCTAATGCTAAACTATGCCAGAAGCTGATTTGATTGAGAGGGAAAATCTGCAAAATCTACCCAGGGCATCTCGGGCTCTGACGTGGGATCCCTCATGTTTTAGACTCATTGACAGCAAATCTGAGAAGAATTTCTGCCATTTAAATGCTTTAAAAAATACTCAGAATGATTATATTTATTTATTTATTTTAAAACAGCATTTGTTCAAACTGTTGGTTAGAGAGCAATCGCCACGAATGATTTGGGTAGTAGCTTTGAGTGCGCTTGACATAGGTGAAACTTTGTCATTGCAAAAGCCGAGTCATGGCTTCGTAACTTACTTGCTCACTTGGCATTCAGTGTGAAAGCTGCAGACTTTCCGACCTTCTGGACCTTTGTTTTTCAGAACATAAGAGCTTCAGAAATATCAATACTACATCTTGATTGTTTCATTGTGCTGGACTGCCGTCTCTCATCTTCCTGATTCAGTCTTTGGCTGTTCTTCCATATTCAGATTATTGATTTGTTTGTGCAACCATAAGATTTTATAGTATTACTTCACACTATTAAAGGAGTTTATATCTCTTGAATATTAAGTGTGATTTACTCCAAACTCAATCAAGTTGCTGTTACGAGAGTTTGCAGATAGAGCCGAATGCTTAAGGACTCTTTTCCCCACCGATGATTCAGTGGCAGGATCCAGGACTCTCCTGGCCGCGTGCTCTGAATCATGTACTTTGTTGCCTTTCACCATTTCAAATGCTTACCGTTCAGCATTTTGTTCTTCTCTTTTGCATTTCATTATTTATTTGCTGACTAGAAGGGGGTGCCGAGAACACACCTCAGCATTTTCTATTTCCCAGTATTTTGTGATATAATATTCATCGTGTCTCTTCCAGTGGCAGTCCTTCCAGGTGACTCTTCCTTACTGTTCTTTTCTAAGCAAGAAATGGCTGGGGGCTTTCTAATAGCTACAGAAGTGTCCCTAAAATGAGAAACAAAGGTGTTAATAGTCCATTTTGTGCTTTCATTCTTGCAAAGTAGACTCCGGAATGCAGACCAGCTAGTAAAATAAACAACCCCTGTGTACTTTGCCTTAGGATGTGATAACATCAAAGGGTAATTTATGAGTCTGTTTGCCAGGTGTCAGTTTGTTCACAGGGCTAATTGAAGTTGTATGGGAATACATATTGGTTCAACAGTGGAAGGATCAATGAATTGATTTATTGTAAATTGCTGTCAACAATTTAACCTTTTGCAGCACTTAGGAGATGGAGTTTGTGTGTACTGGGGCATGAATGAGCACTGAAAGATGCACACAGCTAGTGTAGCGTTAATTCTTCTGAAATGGTTTCTGCTTTTGGTAGGTGCTTTCAATATTGACTGTCATGGTTCAGGTAGAGCACGGAGGTTGGTAAAGGAAGGGAAGCGTTAGCTTATGTTGCACTCTCACGCGGGTGTGGGTGCGATGCCCCAGGGAGAAGGATGTAGGACTGAGCCCCACGTGTCCATGCATTTTGCATGTCTGCGTACACCAGATGGTTGCCAGGATATGGCTAGGGTTGTGGGTGCTTGAACATGAAAGGCTTTCTTGTATTTTAAGAATACTTAGATTCATATAACTTATATATTTCTTTTAATTGATGCATCATTTAATACATCTTTTCAATATTTACTGTGTATTAATCTGTTGTTTTAATGTATTTCCAATCATCATATCTTCTATAGTTGGTCTCTGGTGGCTACTCTGTGCATACACTGCACTTCCTGGAATGGATTAATTATTGAAATCTGTTTCTCTTAATGCCTGCCTTTCCCTCCAGCTCTTTTTTCCAACTGCACCAGTCGTAGGATTTGTTATTAGACCAAAACATATTGACCTTCTTGTCATTGTGTTTTTGCATCTCCCTCCCTGATTACACCTAAGCACTACAGCTGGATATCCATATTCATGTTGCTCTACCACAGGAAAAAAAAACAGTCCATCTGCATAGACTTAGCAGTACATTCCCACCTGAAAAAGAGAGCTTTACCCCATCCATCAAACTGGGAATATGCTTTCTAAACCAGGATTACATCGGTGACATGCACTGCACTGCTGTTCTGGGTATGGCATTTTAACATCCCGGGATGAATACGGTGTAAAAAGAAAACAGTCTGTGAGAATTAAAGGAAACAAGCAGCCTATAATTCCTAGGAAATGAAGATTCAGGGAGATGAGGTGATATATATGGCCACGCAATGAGCAGAAAGAGAGATTTGAAATGTTACATTATGCCAACAGAATTTAATTAATGATATGAGGGATGGATTGTCCTGATAAGCTGTTCATAGTACAAACTGAATAATGAAGTGCCTGTAATTAAAAGTACTGTTTAAAATTAATTGACCTGCATTTCTGGTGCATTTCTTACCCTTGCACTAAGCATGAAATATTCTGCCTCTTTGCAGTGTGCTCTCAGTGCCAGGAGAGGAGCCAGGAAAACAAAAGCCAGGCTGCCAGGGAGAGAGTTCCCACTAACTTTTGGGAAGTGGGAGCAGGTTTGCTCCAGTCGGGAACTGGCCAGATGAGCACAAAATGGGGGCCTGGAGGTCTGCTGGTTGAAGGGCTGACATTTCCCATGTTTTTCCTGCTGTAGTGCAGTGACATCATGGGTTCGTGACAATTGCTGCTCCACTGACTGTAAAAAAATAAAATTTAATAAATTAGTGTGGACTAGAGAAGGAAATAAAAGCTACTTCTCTGGCCTCAAAGAAAAACACCCTGGAGCTCACAGTGTAAAGCCTGGCTACCTCTCTAAGCTTGTGTCAAGAGCTTTGAGTGCATTGGCAAACTTTTCAAATGTCCCTGAGTGATTTAGTGCCTGAGCCCCACGGAAAGTGAGCAGAACCAAAGGGCTAGGAGTTGCTTGGGCATTTCTGCAAATGTTATCCTGTAATATTATCCTCAAAGATCAGAACGCCAAATTGGATACACTAGCTTAAATGAAAACACCAGTGTGTGCCAATCTTTTATCAGTCCTTTTGCTCCAGGGCATCATCTGTTGTGGTCAGAAGAAAGCTTTCCTATTTTCTCATGCTGTAAATTGTACAGTAAGGGTCAAAATCTGGTCTAGGGCTCACCACTTTCTTGGCTTCAGTCGAGTTGATTGGTACTTGAAATTAATCTTTCCAGCAGCACAATTTAATCTGACTTGGTTTGAAGCATCTGGCACTGACAAGGATACGGGACCCACGCTGCTTTCCGTACAGCAGTTCCTGCGTTTCCGAGCGCAAATGAAGCTCTCGGATGGGAGTCAGCGGTCAATGGCCATCTAGTAGTAAGAATGCTGCTAAATTCAAAAACAGAAAATGCTTTGAACTAAGTTCAGGGAAATGAGGAATTCAGGGTTTGGGATTTCACTACCAGTACCTTGTACAAATGTGCCTGACTGTATAAAAAGCCCCACTTGGGTGCGTCTCAGGAGGTTTCCTGCTACAAAGCTAAGCAAATATGATCAGAAACAAGCAGAAAGCCTTAGTTCTGAATTGGTTAGCTTATGACACTTCACCTTGCATCCTGCAGTTACCAACACTGCCGTTTGTCTTCTGTCTCTGCTCCAAGCCTCCAGTCCGTAAGGGGAAGAAAATCCCCCCCTCCCCCCACTTCCTCAGGGGTCCAGCAGAGCGGAGGCAGTAGGGAAAGGCGACGTCAAGTCCCTTGGGCTCCCACGTACCTACAGACTGAGGGATCATAATCCAGGGTGGCTTTCTCTATTCACTATTGAAAAAGGTCTTTAGTCCATATAAATAATATTTCTCCTTACCATCTTCATTCTTTGTTCTTTCACCAGCTGTAGTTTTTTCTTCTTGTTCTTTTAAATGGATTTATTTCCCTTTTGGCCCTTTTGCTCCTTTGAAACGGATAGCAACACTTCGTTTCAGTACATCCCCCATCTGCCCTCCTATGGGTGGTACTTTTAGAGGAGGAAAGAGAAGGAAATCCTTCTTGAGCACCCCTGGGGACACCAAGGGGCCTGCACCCTGTCCCTGGCCACCAGCCCTGCAGCTTGGGCCCCCTACATCCCCCTTCTGCAGCAAAAACTGTCCCCGCAGAGCACCAGTGCCATAGGGGCATCGTCTTTATTTCCCCAAGCACACGCAGGGTTCAGCCCTGGTACCTAGGCTGAGCACGGGCAGCTGTCTGAGCAATGCCTGTAATCTTATCGGCTTAGCTACAGGGGATCCCTTATTACTAATTACACTCATTTTGTAAAGCTAATTGTTCTTTCCTTACATTGGCTGGTATCATTGCATAGCTATTTATCAGGTATGGATGTGTACTCTTACCATATTAATGCGTTTGCACTGAACTTAATTAAGCATGGCTTTTCTTAGTGTTTTTATAGGAAACAAAACAAAACACGTTTTTTCCCCTTTTTGCATGAATTTTACACCTGAAAGCAAGGTGCTGAATCAGAATCTGCTGCAGTAAGAATAGTTTATAGCAGTAAGGCAGAAATGTCCCATATAAATATAGTTAACACCTGCCTCATATATCTGCAGGATTTTAGAAGGGTCCAGCTGATGTTTTATTTGGTAATGACATGATGAAAAAGCTTATAGAACATTAATAATGCTTAACAATGGGGCCCTGTAAAATGTCTCAGACCACTTCTCTGGAAAAGCAGATTTCAAACTTGCCTGATTTGAGAACAACAAACTCCTTTTTTTATGCAGTTAAAGGGAATACTCAAGATAAAAGCAGCAAAACATACTGTGCCTGTTAATATATATTTATACGCACACTGATGGTCTTGCCTGCATGCACTGAGAAGCTTTGTGCATGTGTGCAGGGGCAGGTGCCCCTGAACAGACCTTTGCTGCCCTTCATCATTACTCCCTAGCAAGTGAAGAGGTTTGTTGGTTTGTGCCTGACACCTGCCCTGCAGTGTCTGCACCTTTGCTCTCGGCTACGTGCCACAACACCTTCAAGTAAGCCATACAGACCTTCTGTGGGGCTTTATTCTGAGCATCATACAGCAGTTTAATGCTGTTTTTCATAAATATGCATTGGATAGGTTTGTGTTTCCCAGTTTTTTCAGTTTGGAATTCCAGTTCTGCATTTTAAAAGCAGTTATCCCTTTATCTGAATGCATTTGTCTTTACATCCATTAAAAAACAAACAAGCAAACAAACAGACAAAAAAAACACATTAACTGCCTAGTTTCCTGCGTGGTGCCAGGGGTGTGTTTTAGTGATATTGTTTGATATTTAATTAAAATAAGCATTGAAAGCAGAGATTCTCCCTAAGGGAAGAAGTTGACTAACTGAGGCTTCTCTGCATTAATTCAGAGCATTAAACCATTAATGCTTTTATAAAGCTCTCTCTTTGACCTGCACAGGTTCAGGTAAAGTTAGAAGCTGCTGTCAATGGCTCTAATTTGTCCATACAGGAAAAAATTGCAGGGATTTCTCCAATGCTTCATTTAAAATAGCTTCTGATGCTATTTAAGAAGTCCGCATAGTAAAGTTATGGGGTTAAAGTATTGTGCTTCATGTTAAAGTGTTTAATTTATAAATGGTGAGTGCTAGGAGCGAGGTGTAGGTTGCTGTGCCTGGGTGAGGAGCTGTACATTGTTAAGTTGCATTCATTAACTTGATCACCTTTGATTGTTTGCTTCTGACCTGAATTTTCAAATGCAAAAATCACAGCCTCAGCAAAAGGCGTTGTGTTTTACGACTGTAAGAAACTTGGCAGTAGATCAGCTCCTCTTCCTCCTGCCCACAGAGGATGCTTTCAGCAGGACGTGGTGACCCTCTCAGTGGTCCCCAAATTCGCAGAGGACATCTTTTGGCTTCATTTCAGCCCTCTGCCAGTTTTTCACACCCTGGCTGCAAACCTTGCACAATCCTCTGCTCCTGATGACTAAGGGGAGAGGGCACTTGATGCTCTTTAGGCTTGGCATTTGGGATTCCTTTCTTAGCTCTCCACTCTGGCCTCATCTGCCCACCTGGCATGGAGCCACGCTAGAACCAAATTGTATGGGTATCTGCATAGATATCTAAAAGGGTCTCTATATCTCTATAATTATTATTTTTAATTTATTTTATTTATCTCTATGTTATAACTGTCTCTCTTTTCAGGTGTAAACTATGTTACTCGATCCATTTTGAGTAGAATTTTTGTTGAGATGTGGCTTTAAGAACTTCCATTTGTTTTGGTTCTACTGTTTTAAATACACATTTTTTTTTCCATACTAATGCATACATATTTGAGTCTTTTTTACATACTGAAGATTTGCCTAAATGTGAAAAGTATTTCTCTTATGAAAAATTACTGTAAGATTTAAGAGATAATGATAGTATTTCTGCAGATTTTTAAAAAATGAAGCACAAAGTGTCATGCCCACAGGATAGAAATCATAAGATAGTCCAAAAATACATAAAAAGGTTGTCATTCTCTGATAAATTCTTCAGCTTTTCAGGCTATTTTCCTGTTCAACTCAATTAGTTACAGTTAAAGGCATCTAGAGGCATTTTTCTTATAGGAATTGATGAGACTTATTTATCTGGTAATTCCTATTATTATGTTGTAATTATACATAATGATTAATTTTTCATGCAGAAACCTTATCTGTTTTTTCTTAAAATGCATCTGATGATTTTTATCATCATAAAACGCTTTTGGAAAAGCCCTTACAAGTGAGCGGTAATGAAATATATGATTTCTGTGGACATTTACTAGGTCTCTGCAGTTGCTATCCTGGAAAACAATCAGATTTAATGGTGAATATGGCAGTTCCTGAATGATGCTATAGAATTTTATAGGATGATAGCGCATTTAATAGAATTGGTTGGACTCTTCCTGCTCTTGGTACTTCAGTGCTCTTCATCAGCACAGTGCCTGAGAATTGTCCTATCATTTTCTGAATGTTTCCACTTCTGAAAGTTAAGAAAACAATATATATATATGTTTTTCAGTGGGAACTAGGAAACAATGACTCCAATTTTCTTCTAATTCTGAAGTAATGATCAGCAAATACAGGTGTTGATGGGTTTTTATTTCAGTTTTCTACCTTATGCTGTTTACAGTAAACACAGTCCTCCTGGAGATTTTAGAAAGCTTTTGCTTTGTATTGAATGAAATTGATGATAAATGACCTTTAGATCCCTTAGCAGTAATGTATTCCAGTTCTAATGAGCTGCTAAAGGAATAATAAATGCAGTAAACTGTGTTTGTCACCGCTAACGAGGATAGAGAGGGCTGGCTTTTGAGAGAAGTTGAACTAATTGACTTAAAAATAGTAGAATGGTCCCTGTGGGTGGCAGGCTACAGGCAATCTTTTTTCTTACTTAAATCAGAACTTTTAATATGTTTGTACTACTGCATGTGCATGATCTGCCCTTTGCATTAATTATTGGTTCTGTCGCAGCTTTAGAAGAGGGTGCTGAAAGTAATGGCACGCTTCCAGTTAGCGCCTTTGAGACATTGCTTGGTTTGTAGATTAAAGAAATTCCATGCCAGTAGAAATTCTAATAACTGTTAGCCTATCCAAATATTACTATTCCTGAGTTGAAGATGAATAGATTTACAGCTTGGTCCCTATGACTTTAAGGGAGCTGTGCCAATTTAGATCAATTTAAGATCTGTCTCATCCTTTTAGTTTTGCTTTCTTCTTTTGCATTGGGGAAGCAATGTTAATTTACATCATTTATGCTCTGTTAAGTTGAAATGCCGTATATGTTGTCGTACTCCCGTGTTTATAGCAGAGGACAAAAAGACAAGCACTTCAATTTTTAATCTTACCCATTTCCCTGCTTGCATTTCTGTGGCTCAGTTGTCCTACTCTCTGCGCGTTTGTTTACACATAAATAAGATGCGTGTCTATTCAGGCTGATGTGACAACCGAAAATGCACTTTGACATCTTCAAACAGGAGTCGCCCTTGTAGTTCAAAGTATTACCAGTTTCCAGCTCAGGGACCTGTTGCCAAAATGAGAAATTTGTGCTGAGAATTTCGGAGTTGTGCCAAGCACTTGTTCGGAAAGGATTACCCAAGCCACACCGGTTAAGTAGGAGCAGGCCTGCCTTCTCAGCCGTGGTTTGCGGCATTGAAATACTGACTTCTGCATACCTATTCACAGGACACTTTGTCATTAACTCTCCAGAAATCCCTGGGTTGCAATTAGAAGCTCACAGTCAATACTGACTGCTGCTTTCTTCTCTCAAAGCCCACGGGAAGAGTGCCCACAGCCGTGTAGAAACCAGGCACTGAAGCAGGGGAAGAGACTGCTGACTGCCTACATGTCGATGGCCAAGGGACCATCAGGATTGAATCTGGATTTATCCTGAGCAACAGAGATCAGACCTCCTTTTAATCTGTAGATCTTTTTTACTGTTAGCCCAGCAAATGATGTAGAAGTTAGACAGACTCTTTTAGCCCCTGTGTTTGCAAGTGTAAAATCGTAATGCGCATTTCTAAAAACAGACTTACAAAGTTTCCTAAAACTCTGAAATTGGCCTGTATGGTTCCAATCAGAGCGGTTCTAACAGTTCCCTTTCCTTTGCCTTACGTCAATCAGGGTGATGGGGGATACATTTTTGAGGCAGTGTGCAGGACGCACATACACAAGCCTGCTTGTCTGTTAACCAAATTTAAGCGCATACCTCCCAAGTACCTCTTTGAAATATTACTCTCAATTTAGCTCTTTGCTGCAGGTGTCAAGCAACAAATTTCAGATCCCGCTTGTGCTGACATTTGCTCTTGGGGAGAAGGAAATTAGATTTCTACTAGTCTGAAACCAGAAACAAATGTTAGAACTGAGAGCAGTTTGTTTGAGCTGTAAGTTATAAGACTGCAAAAATAATGAAGTTGGTAGCTGAAGACACTTTTTGCCCTTCTAAGCAGCAAAACTGAAATGACTCCTCCTTTATTCTTGGATTGTCTTTTTTTTTTTTCCCTTACTTTCTTTAACGTGTAAGATAAAAGGAAGGACTTCTCTGATAGTAATTCCTCGCTTCATAATGGCCTAGTCTTTTCACACTCGTGTCCAGCTGGCACTGGCACAGACTCTCCTTCCTTTCCATGCAGCTCTGCACGGGGACCAAGAAAAAGCTTCTTCCCAGTTTGCTTGGCCAAAAGGTGTTACAGACTGGGGGCTTTTGGTGCCTGCAGGGAAGCAAAGAGGCCATGGCTATGCAGAGGAGCTGCCCCATAAAATGGGGAAGTAGGGTCCCATCAGTGAGTCCCTGACCTCTGGAACAAGACCCGTTCCCTCCCCAACACCCCCCGTGCAGGATGGGTCCATGTGCAAGCTGAGCTCCTGGCTGGGTTGAGCAGGAGCACCTCATGGGTGTCCTCTGCATGTGCCAGAGCTGCACCGTGTGTGTTAGCAAGGATTGGGACCGTACTCTCCACTTACAGAACAGCTCTTTGCTGTGTTGATCGATATTCTTAGTTTATTTATCGAGCCATCTGCGAGGTATGGCATAAATGTTACAAATTCTTCTTTCTTCAATCGTGTCCAAAGCAAAGCCATAGCAATTGAAACCTAAAATAGGTCCTGCTTTTATTTTAAGGGGAGGAAAAAAAAATGTTAGGAAAAAAAAAATAAGCAATTTTAGAAACATGGGTCCTTTCAAGTAGTGTTAAGTTTCATAATTACTGTTTGTTCTCTGAGAATAATTGTCCGGTCCAGCTTGTACTTGTCAGGCTGGAATAAGCCTACAATTTGCTGAATGTTTAAGGGCAAGCTGAGTCCCAGGGATGGGGTTATTTTTGTCTGTTATTTGACCTACAGGGGTACATATGTCAGAAGTCTTGTTAGCATATAGGTAACAAGGCTTTCCTCTCATCACTGCATCCTAGGGGCTGATTTTCATAAATACACATTTCTGCCATGAGATTTAAACACCTTTTTTTCTTCTCCCACTGAAATTCATTATAGTATATTTTCAGTAAAATAGCATAATATGTGTTGTTTTGCTCTTTTTTCAGTAGGTACTGTAATTAGTCCCCAGCCACAGGCTCAGAGCAGATGATTAGAGAGAGCATAGGTAACAAATCTTTAAATATCCTTTGACTGTTGGAAGAAGGCTTTTCCTTGTTATTCTGACAGACATTTCCGTGGTACCAAATGATGACAGAATTTGTTGGATTTCGACAGTGAACAAATTTGACATGCCAAGGGAGATTCTGCCCCGGGTATTGGTTTTGTTGTTCTTGTTTGCAAATCTGGCAGCAGTAACATTTTTAGAAACCGTCAAGAATTTGGTACTTTGACTTTTAAACTTAAATGTATCTTCAGAAATAACTGATCTCTCATGAAGCTGCTGTTTTTATTTTTTATTTTTTGGTCAAGAAAAATTGGAACTTAAAAGCCAAATAAAAAAGAAAACAACAAAAGCCCCAAGTACCACCAGAATCGTATAGTGTTTGGATTTGGTATTATGGCTCATTATCAGGATTATAGCCCAATGTCTATGTCATTGCACAGTGACTGGATTAGCCTTTATCATCCATACGATGACCAGGATTTCCTGGAATATATCGCTTTTCTTCACGTATGCAGGAGACCATAGTTCAACAGGGAAATGTAGCACAAATAAGTAGAGAGAATTTTCTCAGCCTAATTGGGTTTTATGGACTAAAATCTGTTGTGGAATCTGGTTCACGACTGCCACCAAAATCTCCAGCAGTTTAGGAAAAATATTCAAAAGCATCAAAGGAAGCAGCCTGTTAGTGGCAGAGCATCTAAAACTGTATCAGATGCGTGCTTCGAAATAATTCAGGCTCTTTCACATATCTCAGACTGATGCATGCATCAGCAGGTAACATTGCATTACCATCCTCCGAGATGATGCGGTGGGAGGGGAGAGCAGCATTTCTGCAGCACCTTCCCATAGCCCCTGCTGGAGCTGCTGGCTCCCGCAGCTGCCCTGGGCCCCCCCTCGCTCCTGCCCTGTGCATTTGGAGCTGTGGCATTTCCATATCCTGCCTGTGGATCGCAGCTCGTGAGCCTTCTGAACACGTGCTGGCACTCCAGCTGCGCGGCAGAAGAACCTCAGACCAATCGCACGCTTGAATATGTGCATTTCAAATGGATGGTCACCTCTGCAATGAAATCCTGCCTTAGAGCTACCAGGGCTTTTTCCCTTGTTACCCTCTGGAAAGGCAAAGTATGTTTTCTTCCTCTTCCTTTGGCCTTGTGGTGAGTTTTAAGAGGACTGTCAGCCATAAATAAAGAAATTTTCTTAATGTGATTTAGTACCGAACATACAAAAGGGAAGTCTTTAGGCCTTTTACAAATGAATGTTAAAATACTTCTGGCCTCTCAGCCTAATGTATGCATATTATCAGCATTACAGGAGTGTATATATATATATATATATAAAAAAGCATATTTTCAGTATCTTATAATTAGGGATGGCTTCATGTCAAATGTCACAGACTTGTTTATATGCAAAATATATTGAGCTATCTGAAAATCTTCAATGGGGCGACATAAGATGCTGTTTTAAGAGACAGTAGTGGGTGACTAGAGGAGGTGATGGGCCAGGTACCGCTACCAGCCACTATTACAGGGAATGAGGTGCAGACAGGGGGATAGAGATGTATGCATCCATAGCTGCAAAAGCATGCTGTTCCCCTGGCATAAAACCAACCCCTCAAATTTCTTCACAGCCTTGGCACTATTGCAAAGAACACATTAGGGCCTTGTTGTTCCCCAAGACTAGCTCTGTCTTGTCCCTTTTCCTTGATTCCCCCCCCCCCCCCCCCAAATATGTCCACTGTGGGACATGGCCACTTGTCTTTCCCAATGCAGCATGGAGCTGCATCTGCCTATGGCCGCTCACGGCAGGAGCCAAGGATGCTTTGCAAGTGGGACATCCAGAGCCGTCATCACTAAGGGCACCTTAAAGCCTCTGGCTGAGCCTCCCTGTAAGAATGGTGTCCAAAAATGTTGGGGTGCCTTCCTGGGGCAGACAGCAAAAGCACCAGGAGGGCTGCTGCCGAACTTCAGGAGATGAATGAGGCCTTGGTGGAGAACGTGGATGTAAGTCCATGTGCAGGGCAGGTGGGGCAGAACTGGCCAGCCTCGGGCAGAGCCTCAAAAACACCCCTAGAAACACTCCTAGAAAGCAACAGGTTGGCTGGAAGTTAGGAAGGACTAAGGGTGGTAAGCACTAAGGGATTGGGAACTCGTTTCTCCTTTCAAGGAGACTCAAGTGACTGAAAGCACTAAGGGATAGGTAGAATGAAGAAGAAATTGTGCAGCGTGATGGAGTGTGGTGCTGCAGCAAGGAAGTGGCACGTGTAATTTGGTTTGGGTCCCACCGAGGCAAGGAATATGTTAATGTAGATATGGCGATTGTATGGACTGTACATAGAGAGGAGCAGAACCATGGCTTCTTGTAATTACTGTTAGTTAATATGTAAATGTATTCACAGAGCCAAAAATATTTTGAATATATTTTAAGCTGCTACTTTAAAAATAGGCTGAATGAAATAGGCTCAAGGTAATGCCAACATATTTATGTATGCATATTCATTATAGAAGCATGTATTTTCATTACAGCGTACATCAGAGGCTCAGGGACAATGCAGCACTGTGATAATACTGTGAGATACACGTACCTTCACCGTTGTGCTCAGTCCATGGTTTTACTTCTTTTCCCCTCAGCTACTTAAAGCCCATTAAAAATCATACTCATTATAGTGTCACTTGACAACACATCAAGTGGTTGGGCTTCTAACAATGGTATTTTAGTGAATGCTGAAGTGTATATATTTAATTTAAATGAATACTGCAAATTTATTAAGATTATTTTATGAACACTTCTCTGCGAAGCGACACAGCTGGGAGGAGGAGATCTAACAAGCAATGTTAGTGTATGAAAATTATACGGAATTATTTAGTCCATTAGCTTGTTAACCAGGTGCTCTTTGCACTTAGCCTTATTTTCTAAACTCAGACTATGCCTAATATTTACTCGCAGGTAATGAGGTAATGTCGTGAGATTTAGAGGATACCTAATTCTTTCTTGGACTTCTTCCATTTCCAGGCTTTGGCAGTCTAACAGCTTGTCAAAGACAGACATCTGGAATGTGTGATTGTTATTGGAGATGGCTGAAAATGTCTGTTACAGCTTTGGGAGGGGGAGACAGGAGATAGGGGGACTCATCTCATCTGAAATTTGTGGAGAATGCCTTACTTTCTTGGTTAACGCAAGTCTTTGGAAAAGGCAGCCTCACTCCCCCCATCTCTTTTATGCCCGTGGTTTTGGAGCTGAAAATGTCAGTGTTCTTTGGTCTGAGAAATTTTAGCTTGGGTTTTATGAGGAAAGGTCTAAACCTTCATAAAAAAGACTCTGTGCAACAAGAAATCACTTATACTGTACATTTTCCTTGGTTTTCGTATCTGAGCGTCTTGGAAACTTTTCTGTTTCTCAGTACTTGTAATCTGGCCTTACCTCGTTCCACTTCATTTTGACACTTAGAAAATACAACTTATTCTTATTTGTTCTTCTTTTCCAGTCCATAATTGTGCTCTTTTTAGTCAAGGCTGAAAGAAGTCTCAGCACAACATCATAGCTGTTCCTTTCATCAGTCCAGCCCTGATTCTGGCACACTGTGCAGCGTTTCCAAAAATACAGCTTGATTCTGCTCCCCTTATGTGCATCGAATAGGCCTTTCCTTTGTATGTTGTCTGAGCCCTGTAAACATGGACACTGCAGGAGTCCCTTTAATAAATTAGCTGTTAGCACATTCAAAACTTTTAAATGATAGGGTGTTTTTCTGCAATGAGGGAGGAATTTTCATCAGATCAGAAGCTGTTCTCATCACACTGTGAGTTACAGCTCAGGAAACTGCCACCAGTGTTATTAGCAGCAGCTCTGCAAGCGTGCCCAGGGAACGCTGCAGCACAGAGATTGATTTTTAACCCTCACGCTGCCCTTGTTTTCCTAATTGGTCAGCCAAATGAGTGCAAGAGGAATCCACGTGTAGGCTCTGTGTCTTCTCTACAAACAGAGGTCTTGATCCTAAAAATGCACGCAATCAAGATTATTTTAGGGCAAATACTTTTGTTACTCAGCATCAGACCCAGAGGTAAGAGGTCAGCTGGATAGCCTGCGTCGGTTTTCATTTGCTTCCCTATTCTGTAGGCTTTGCGAAGCAGCTGTAAACAGTGTGCCTGTTGCATTTGATTTGATGTAGATGTTGGAAATAGATTCCTGTAGGATTAGAGGTGCAATCACAGTGCCTGACTCTTGAGACTCTTCTGAATAACAAGTCCTCATATTGATTTTCCTTTATGGTGAGAAGTGAGATGATCAGGGGAGATGGATATAGACAAGCACACTTCTACTTAGACAAGAGCTGGTTTGGGTCTGCTGAAAATCACATCACTGGGAAAGAGAAAATCCCCTGTTGCTTGTGAAGCTATTAATCTGTTTGTGATTATTTAAATAAAAATTCCTGCTCTGTTCTTATAAGACTGTCTTTTGTAGGGTTAACCATGCAATTATCTCCTGGTATTCACTGGCTATTTTTGTTCCTGAGTACTCTTATTTATTTAAACAATTCGCCATCAAAAACTAAGTGATGCATTTAGATAATGGCCACAAGTAATTGCTTTAACAGGAGAGTCACGAGTGAAATTGCTGTTTTAATACCAGCCTGGGAGGACATTCCCTGTTAGGCTGTAAGAAAAGCGGTGTCACATTATGGTAAACCTCACCAGTTTCAGAGGAAATCATGTGAATTCCAAGCAGACAGGAGTTTAGCAGCAAAAGTCAAGCAAAGACCACAACTATTTCTTTGTAGAAGATCCAGCTGTGTGTTAGGTATAATATGCCTAGGAGTGGTCTCCTCTGTAAATGGAAAACAGAAGGGGGAAACGCTGTGTGCCTGCCTAACCTCTGGTCATGCTAATGAGAAAATCCTTGGCCTGCATTCAGTTGGTGTTGGTGTTTTTCTTGGAAGGCGCGTTGGCCATCTTGCGTGGTATATAACGCACAATGTCTGCCCAAATGTGGTTTATGAAGTGTTCTGTGTATATCTGCTCTGGGAGATTTGGCGTTGTCTGTTGGGCTTGTGTAGCGTGTGCCTTTAAAAACAACCCCCTCCCCCCCAAAAAAAAACGCACCAGAGAGCAGAGACCCAAACAGCCTCCCAACACATCAGCATTCGTAATTCAATACCACCACACCATTCCTTTGCTGCTGAATAGACAAAAGAAGTAGAAAGGACCCCACAGCTTGAAAGCTGGTGCTATTTTGGTCTCTAACAAGTCTTTGCTTTGGAAAAGAAATTTGTTAAACTACTTAAGGAGTTAATTTTCAGGCACTGAATGTAGAGCTGACATTAAAAGGAGAAAAATAATAATGTTAAAACACGTGTGGCAAGACATTTTTGTTCTGTCAGGAAATTAAAACAATAGTTTGTGGATGCGGATGCAGATTCAGCGTTGAAGAAGAATGCGGCCCAAGGGGCAAATCCTCCACCCTGGCAAGTTCCTGGTGATCTTCCAACTTAATGTGAGGTTCTGCCCTTTCCTGTTCACAGGCTTACGTGGACAGAATCTTTTTTTTTTTTTTCCCTGCTATCTTTTATTATTGATTTCCCAAAATTAGAAGTCTCTTTCTAATAGAGAGGAGGCTTAAAAGCAATCAATAGTGTTTATCTTAGGAGACAGTAGTTCAAACTGCAGTGGAAGGTGGTGTAATTCACCCTTTCCCTTGCTACTGATTGTCTCATTTAGGGTAGTACTGCACAACAGCTCCAGGTTTTAATGTTGTAAATGCCTTAATTGTACACTCACCAAATGTGTTAAAAATCATTTAAAAGTGTTAATCGGGCATTTCTGGCTTTATCTCCCCCCTCCCGCTCTCATATTCCGCTTGCAAATCACAACAACTTAACTATGTGATTTGTATTGGAAAGATTGTTTTTTTGGTTCATTTCACTTTATTATCTTTCAGCAGAGCTGTGACATCTACTTAAATATCTTTACTGCAATTGTTTCTTGATGAGATCAGATTGCCCACTGCAGCTATATCACAATAACAGTGAGATAAAATTCAGACCACCTTATTTTTGATGAGCTGCTGTAGCCTGGCTTCAGAGAGAAAAAAAATAAAATAGAAGTATGATTTAAAAAAAATAAATTTTGCAGTCAAAATTGCTCTGAATTAAGGCAGATTGAACCTTTTAAATAAACACAATGTGAATAAAAGGGAAAGAGGTGGTTCTGAATGTGAAGACAGAATAAAAAAGTAAAAGCTTCTAAAAACAGTGATTTGTATACTTGTCTCATTTCAACAGAGAACATGTTTCAGTTCCTCTGATTGAAAATATTTTTAATAGCTACTTTCTGTTGCCAGAATGTGTTTAGTAGCAGGCTTTAAAAGCTGCCCATGGCTATGTTTACTGTAAAGTGAGCATTTTCGTTTCTAGCTGTACTGATATTAACTGGAGGAATCCCGTCTGCCGCGCTTTCCCACTCACCACCTCCAATCATGGACTCTCACATCATGCAACACGTTCTCGCAGGAGTTTGCAGCAGGCAATGTTACTGAAGTCGTTAACTTTCCAGGTAAACTTATTAGGTCAGGCTGAAACTTCATACAGAAAGTCCCAAAGAAGGCTTCCAAGGCAAAAGACGAGATCCTTTTGAGATTTTTGGCCAGTGGTGGAGTTTTGAGCGTGAGCTCTGTGCCTGGCAGCACTGCTGCACCAAGTCCCCCGTAGCGTTGGTGTTATTCCCTAGAGCCACATTACTGGCTCTGGTGGAAGAGCTCTGCAGGGGAAAAAAAGCGTAGAAATACAGATCCGGGTAGCAACGTGGTGTGGGGCGCATGGTAAGAAGAAGTGCAGCAGAAAAAAGCTCGTTCCAGAGCTGTTCCATCTGCTGCTTCCTCAAATCCTCAGAGCATTTCTTGGATGTTTTGGGAGAAAACTACATGCTCCGCAAAATATGCCGCTTCCCATTTCAGCACAGCAAAGAGGAAAAAAAATACCATGCAGAGATGCGCGTAGGCAGGGGGGACTGTGACCCGTTGTGGCCATGGCAGCAGAAGTGTGCGAGGACTGTCGAGAAAGCCTGAAGTTTTCCTCAAAGCCTGAGTTTTGGAGATGTACAGGGCACAGTGTGTTGTTGTTGTTGTTTTTGTTTTGTTTTTAAGTTAGTACATGTGTGTTCTTTAAATGTTCTTAGTCTTCGTAGGTGGGAAGCGCAGGGGAAACGTGGCCTGAGTTCCTAAAAACTCAGAAATAACAAGGCAGAAAAGATGCCCACAATTACGGGTTTGTAAAATGCTGGTATTTTTAAGCTGTTGTCATGGTTCTGAATGGATAAGGATGTAAGTACAGTGTGTACAGCAACAGTACGTTTTCAGTTCTGCAGAGGGAACGAGGCACGCATTCACTGAAAGTTGCACTAGTCCCATAGAAACTCTATCATTTATCACTCCAGTAGGATCTTTTGTTATTAGGCAAGGAGTTGCCTTCTAAGAAAGAATCTGCCGTCTTCATTCCGTGCTATAATCTGAAAATAATGAAAGTCTTCCTCCCCCAAGAAAAGATCATCTTGCCATGGATCAAGAGGCAGTTCAAACCATCATATAACATCCCTTGAAAACTAGCATTTGTAGGAATGTCACATTTGAAATGTTATAGTTACAGGACTTCCATTATATGTATTATAAATCCACATTTTAGAGGGTTGTAATTTAACTGTATACAGTCATTCTACTTTGAAGCTTGGCATAAAAATCACAGCCCTGGAGCTGATATTTTTATAACAGAAAATACGTGAGAAAATTGATTTGGCTTTTCAGAGATTTTGACATCTTGAAGTTGTCGCTCAGCGCATTAGGCTTAAAGAAGTGAAATTTGCTGGTGAGCTACCAGATACAAGAACATGGATCTTGGGTGGGTGTTATGTGGTCTGCACCAAGTAATAATTTGGTTCTGATAACCATGAATAATGCAACTGCAGGAGAGTGCTGTGTGGATTTTAACACAGGGAACTGCTCAGCGTTGAAGCTGGAAGTTCAGTCCCTTGGAGGAATCTCTGAGATCAGCTTTGCAGAAGCTCCCCAAGTACTTGCAGGTGAAGTCAGTGGTAACGGATCTGAATAGGGCCACTCGTGTCTGTAGGCGTTACAGTCGGGTCCCAGTTTAGTTCGATGGGGAAAAGTGCCACAAATTACCCTGACAATGAGATCCAGGGCTCCCCAGTCTCTGGATGCTCAAGACTGTAGAGACCTGGGAATTGGTAGAAGTTAATGGAAAGATGCACAGTAGATTCATGTCTGCTATGGGAGTTGGTAGTTTTAGTTGAAATGATTTATTTTCCATGTCTGCATGAGATGTGCTTTTATTCTTCCTTTGTTCGCCCTCTGCCTCCAGCAGATTAAAAGTCTGTGGGTATTACATAATTCTGTGGCTGATAATTACTGAATTATGTATATATCTGGAATCCTGACTGTACCAAGAAACAAGGCTGAACGTGGAGAGCAAGTGCATGAAAGCGATGCGCTGGACGAGAGACTTTGCTGGTGTACAATACTGTAGCCCTACAGCAGCTAACCAGGCTACACCGACTCACAGCCTGCATTTCCCCTTTTGCTGTCTGGCTAAAATGAGATCGAGGCATTGCTTTGCAAGCACGCAAGGCCGAGAGCTCACCGCAGGGCCAGGCAGAATATGAGCAGGTGCTGAGCAACCTTTCCGGCCGTGCTGCTGCCCCTCAACAGGCTTGGTGCAGCCTCACTTGTGCGTGCGGGGCTGCCCTGCAGTGTGCTGGGAGCCAGCAGGCGATCCCGCCGTGCTTACCTTACGGGTAAGATGTGCGGTGTGGCTGCCCCAGAGTGGTTTGTAAACTGACACTGTAAACACCATAAAATGTTTCATCTGTTTGGAGTCAGTTGGTTCAAATATCCGTTCGTTCTTTTCTTTCTTCCTTTTTTTTTTTTTTAAATCTCTGAATTAGTTTCTGTGCCTCGAGTAGAGAACATAGAGCCAAGCTTTATAGATCGATGTCAACCGCATCAGATATTTCCCGCTTTTGTTTTTCTTTCTGCATTAGTTAAAGAGTGAAAACCGATGAAGAATAAATATAGTTATCATGTGTCAGGGGTATAGTAGGGTAGCTGTTCATAGGAGACGGGTGTGGTGCATTACAGGCCAGGTTCTTTACTTTCAAACTCTCTAAATCTGAACATCCGGACAGACTTGTAGAAAAAATAAAAAACTTGGCTAGGTTAATCCCACACAGACTAATTTATATTATGGATAGACGTGTGTTTAAACAAATACAAGGCATGCATAAAATATCTCCTGATTTGGGAGTTAGAACAATGATGGAGCGTATGAGCACCAGGTCAGCCAGGAAGGCAAAACCTCTGGAAGCCCTGGGGCCAACCTGACTGCAGGTGGTACTCTCAGGCCAGCTGTAAGTCATCACTGTTCTTGTTAACTAATCAGAAGAGGAGAATGGCAAAGTTCTGCTGGTTTCTGGTTATTTTAGACTTAAATTTCCCCCACGAACATGATCACGGAGAAGCAATTTTGTGCAAGGATGGGATAGCCAAGCATATTTGTTTAAGGCTGATGCAACAGATGTGCTTGTAGCTGTGAAATGTGACCTTGCAAAAGCTGTCTTAGCTTTCTCACATGGGAAGGAAAACTCACGTGCATGGTGGTCTCCTCAGTTGCAAAGGCTAAGGTTAAAAAAAAGTCTGGTCAGGGTGATCAGAAGGGAAGAAGTCACAGAGCAGAGGTAGGTGATGATGGTACTGTCTAGTTCTTCTGTAATGCCTTTCACCAGGAGACCCCAAAACAGTTTGTGACAGAGAAGGAGCCACAGCTGACACAGGTAAAAGAGAATCCCTCTCCTCTGTTATATCCATTGTGCTCGATGCGCCTTATACAGATCAAAGAGAAGCAGTTAAGTCAGGGCTTGCTCTAGTTTGTCACTGTTCTCAAATGTTTTGGACCAATGAGGAGAAAACAATAAAATGTTTCCTGCCTTGCTATACAAAGTTAATGACAAAGCTGTGAAGGCACCTGATACCTAATATATATTGTGAAGAACTAACAAATGTGTTGCAGAAAATTTCCAGCTGAAACCCAAACAGGACCATTTACAGATGCTTTACTGAATAAAAGTGCCAAATCTTAGGTTAGGCTTTGGCTGTGGACCAAAAATACTTTCCACGAGAGGTGATTATTATGTATGATTCATACAGTGAGTCCACACGAGTAAAAATAATACTGCATAGCTCTTAGCGTTCAAAGTGCTTTTACATTTTCAAAGTGCTGTGCAAACGTTAGTTAATTAATGGCATAAAGTAAGTTACATTTTTGTGCTTTTAGCATTGACATTTTGACAATAAATGGTTTTGGAGACTTTGTATGCATCAGTGCGTTTGAGCAGCTCTTATAAATTGTGCTAATGTTCTCAATTGTACTTGAGCTATGTCTTAGTAATTTAGATGCTTTTTATCTGATGTTGAGCAGATAGAGGAAAGGATTTCTGTAGGATTTCAACATACCATAAATATGGTATTTTCTTGTCCTTTCTAAGAAAATGTAAATCTGTGCTTACTCGTGTCTCTGTGGCCTGTATGCTGTGATCTGCTGCAGAAATTAAAACATTGGTAAAAGTCAGAAACCACTAAGGCATCATTAGCATTCCAGCTGCAGAAACAGAACTCGGTCTAGAAGATGGATTTTGTGGAATCGGTGTACCCAAGGTTAGACATCGAAACTTGGTAAAACGCTGGAACATCTGCTGGCTATTTTCCGAGAACTGTCATCCCATTAGCTACTATTAAAATCAATTGAAAACCAGTCCCTGAGAGATGGATCTCTTTTTTTCCCTTCCCTATCATTGTGAAAAATGCTGGCGTACAGTTGACATTTATATCCCGGCAGATTTTTTTTCTAAACAACCTATATTAAAGTTGCAGTATCCCCTGTGGAAGACATTCATTAATTGTATCAAGCTGCCTTAATGACCTTTCACATGAGGACGATTTGGCTGAATCACAGAGCAAGCTCACATGCCAAATCTCTAACCACGTCTCCTCTCAAGCATATATCTTCCTTAGTGATCCCAGACTCCCACAGGTGCAGATATCCTGAAAACAGACTCTGAAGTGCAGCCATTCCCCGAGCTGACCCGCTCAACTTTTTGAGGAGTAAGTATTTTGTATCAGATTTTCTTGTCTCGCTGCTCATTGCTCCTCCTGATCTCCCTTCTGAGCAGCAAGAAACACTGCAGAGGTTGTGTTGAGATCATACTGACTCCTGACTTGGTTTCTTTCCGGATGCTGCGCATCAGACATGACAAATCTGGTGAAAGTAACTCATCACATCACAGTCATTCTTATTTAACAAAAACACGTGTTATTTTGTTGTACCTATTGAAGTGTCTAAGGCATTAATAAGGTGTAATTGTAACTTTAAGAAGTGACTTTCTGCAGAAGAGAAGAAAGAACTTTTGTATAGGAAGGAGAAAAAAATATATATTTCTTTAAATTACATTTACGTTACCTGGCATCTACCTAACATGCGTTAAGTGAATGATCCTGAGTTGATCTCCTTTTTTGAAGAGACTCTGGAGTGAGCATTTGGGGAGCAGGAGTGTTTTTTCTAGCAGTACTGGAAATTTAATAGCTTCCTCTTCTGCCTGGTTCTGTCTTTTTGTGATGGCAAAAAAGATTATCTCTAGCATTAAAATGAGAGTTACAGTGTTTGAGAAAATCAGCCTTTGTCCTTTAGAAATGGTCTTTAATAGCTTGCATTAATGAGTTTAATTTGATCTATAAATGACAGATAAGTTAATCGTAAAACATTTTCTTCAAGGAGAGAGATAAAGTAATATTTATATAAATGAGATTCAGTCCAGGTTTCAGTATGAGCAAAGACTTCGGAGCTGTTTCAAGTTGAATGATGTGGCTTATACTCTTCAGAAAGCAATTTTTTTTAGAAGGGCTCTTTTTTTTTTTTTTTTAAATCTACGGTAAACCTTTTGAATAAGAGTTTTGCAAACTCTGCATCTATATACATTGTTCTTCTATAGCCTGGATAGCAGGTATGTTATGCCTTCACTTTGCTCCTACAACAGGAGTTTTAATTGCTTTAATGGGGACTAATTGCTAACTTTTCACACCAGTGTTATCTCTACCTACATTCTTCCACAAATAAAGTGTAGAGAATATATGGAAGTGTTGGGGAGGAGAGTCAGGTTAAGTGAAGATCAACTTAAAGTGCAGCTTTTATGACACTTGCTGCATTTTTGAAAACGAAACTCTACTCAGGCAAACTTGATGCCCAAAACGCTGCTGTTGTCCTACCATCGGGGCAAAAAAGCTTAGTTGCACTGATCCAAAGCCCACTTGAAGCCTGTGGCTTTTGGATAAGGAGCGCTGCTGTAAGATGAAGATGAGTGATTAAAGAAGTGATGGCGAGCAGGTGAAATACCCACTGCTAGATTCCTTCAGGAATTGCTCTCAATTGCATTAGGTTTGAGGGACTTCTAACTTAAATCATGCAGGTTTTTTTTTTTGCAAACCCACCTAAGGCAAAACCTTCCAGCTTCTCTGGGTATTTGTGTGTTCTGATATGAGAGTCATCTGGCCTCTTTTGATGGAAATACTTAAGTAAGTTGAAATTTAAACCAACTTTATAAGACCAAGCCAGAATTTTTTCCTCTGTCAGTCATTTCAGAAGTGATGTGAAATGCCCAAGTGACAGCAGTCACCAGCTGTAAAATACCCCACCTCCACACCTAGGCAAAACCTTTGCTCAGCCTGGATGAGAAAATTGTCGCTGAGTTTTATCATGGCTGCAAATTTACCCTGCTTGTAGCCACGCACTTAAAAGTTATTTAAGCCATCATCTGCTGCTTCGAGGAACTGCTTCTCCTGCTCTTTCTTCTGCAGCTCAAACATTGATTGTGCCTCCTCAGGAGGCTGTGCAGGGCTTTTTGGTAGCATGGCCCCAAAAAACCTTTTGTGCCCTCGCCATGGGATCCCAACATGCTGCGGCAAGAGGGGACACCCAGAGGGAGGGAGGCAGAGCTGTCGGGGACCGATGGCCATGTGGCTACTGCTGCAGACGGACCTGGTGGCTTCTCCTCCTGGGACAATGCCTGCAGCAGCTGCACAGCAGCAGGGAGCTCTGCTTCGCACAGTACGAATCCCTGCTGGTCCCCAGCCTCGGGCAGCTCTGCCTCCCGCTGGGGCTCGCTGTAGCATCCAAACCTGAATTACTCATCCGTCTAAAGTGTAGGAGGTACCACCACTGGGTCTCCCTGTGTGGTGCAGATCAGAGGCTTTTGAAATAAAATCAGAGACTTTTATAGTTTTCAGTGTTGCACAGCAGCTGCAAAGATGACGGCAAGGAGGAGATCATGTCTCTGTTGTCAAGCATATTTTTTTTTGGAGTGGTGGACTCTGAACAAGCAGTGATGTTTCTCCTGCTGGCCCTGGGAAGGAGTATAAATATTGGTACTGGTGTATATTACTTGACACTACAACAGAACAGGGAAAAACATCAAGAATACGAGAATTTTTTCCAAGTAATACCTCAGCCTTGGGCGGGGGGGGCAGAACATAGCATATTCTGGGAATGGATCTGCCACAGGTTGGATGCTCAAACAGGCTTCAGGCTCTCATAATTATTGGGAGATTAGGAGTATTTAAGCCAAAATGGTTCTAAAAAGATAACGAACGAATTATGTTGCAAGGTAAAATATGGGGCAAAAAGTTGGCTGATGGGATTACAACACCCTGCTTCACTGTATGCCACAATCTCTTATCTCATTCAGCGGAGATCCACAATGAGGATATAATGATAACTTAATGTAAGCTGATGATTTATCTCCTCAAAAATGCATGGTAGTTGTAAAACTGTCTATCAGATATTTTCAGAGTACTATCCTTCACAAGCCCTTATTTAACGCAGTTATATTTGCATGCATACCCTCTCTTCACATTTGCCATTTGTCACTGAGATAGCAAATTACATTCATCAGAATCCATTCATTCCCCCGGTTTCGCTGAATACAGGATTATCTTGGCTGTGTCAGCTGCCCTATGACTGGTAACTGTGAAAAATGGAGGTCGCCTTCAGATATTCCAAACATGTATCTTCAAAGGACAGTAGGTATTAAGCTAGAAAAGATTAATGGGCTTTATGTCATCGTGTTTGTGTGGCATAAATGTGGATTGTGCAGATTGATGGATATCTTGGTAAAAACAAATGCATTTTTAAACTACTCTCTTGCCCCTTTCCTGACAAGTTATAGTGACCATCAAAAGAAATATACTGAGGCATTGCCTTAAATCCTAGACAGATTTTTAAAGTTTTTTTCACCCCCAGGAGACTGAAAAACTTTTAGTTGTTGGCCAAAGAAACCACCATGCGGTCTGTTAACTATAGGTTATCTGGTCTATCTCTGTTGACGTTAGCACTAAAAGACTTCCGTGTCTTATTTGTCATGCAATCATGTCATACATAAGTAGCTAGGACATGAGCAATTTTGTTGTTGGCTATTTCAAAATTCCTCAGAAATTTTTGTCATAATTTCCTATTTAAAATCTGAATTGTTTCTTGAGGACAGCCCTTCTGCTTGTCCGGCAGGTGCTTTTTTCTCAAGGAAAAGTAACAGCACAAAGAAAGTCCATGTCCAACAAGGAGGGAAAACTCTACCTGTCCTTGGGTAATACACTGCCTTAAAAAGGTCTTGAGGGCAAGGAGTGGACTCTCTCGGGGAGGCTAAGTAACCTTTACAAAACAACCGACGTATTAGGAAAAAGAGTTATCATTATCGATTCTCACAATAAATGGGTGTATTGATAGGATGTGCCAGAGGGAAACCGGTGGAGTGCAGCGAAGCTTGTGACCTTGGCTTGTGACCATTGATAGGATTTTTTTTTTTTTTTTTCCTGTAGCATCTTCACTTGAGAGAGAACAGGAGAAAAAATCCCAGGGTGCTGGTCTAGCTCTGCTGGTCTCGTTCTTTGTGACCTTGGGCACGTCAAATATCCACGTGGAAGCAAAACTCTATCAAAGTTTTGCAAGACTGTAACACTTAGTTTTGTTTGAGATCTGTGGATAAAAGTGCTTCTCGCCTGGCAAGTACTATGGTTTTCAATGTGGTTCGGTCACAGGGAGATAGGATTATGCCACAGCGATAACTGCAGTGGTGCGTCTGACCCCCGTGCGATCCTGGGAGCAATTTGCTCTCGTCTGCTGAACGTGAGCAGAGCTGCAGGAACAGGCGCGATAGAAGGGAGCGATGTCCTGACCACGTTCAGAATTTATCTTGGGTTTCAGTGCTAAGTGTGTTGCTACTGTGTTTTGTTTGAGAGGCAGGGATTGTTGCAAAGCCTTATCTAATGTTCCTTTGGGATGTTTGCATTAATATTTTAAACTTGTAATGAATTTCTGATGGTGGTTGGTTTTTGTTTTTGTCTTTAAATTGCCTTTGGACTTTTAATTATCTTTCACTCCAAGCAAAGTGTGCTTTCACTCATGAGTAAGATATTAAAGCACTAATAATAACTTTCTGTTTTTTAACTTCAGTAAGACCACCATAGAAAACATTCCACGCTATTTGTGATAAGCATAAATCATTTTATAATTTATGTGTTTTGTATTATTTTTTCTTTCAGTGACTGCTTAAGTAATATGATAATTTAAGTAATAGTTGCTTCCTTACAGCTAGTCCTTGATGAGTGTTTGCTCTTGATGTGAAATTGTAACGCTTCATTAATACCACTACTTGCAGGAGGCTTGCAGTAATGTGGGTTTTAATTCAAATTTTTGCTTTTGAATCAAAGAATCTTGAAACTCAAGTCCATGAAAATCAAAGAGCTTTGTCCTGAGAGGGTGTGTCTTTCTCCTTCCACCTGCAGGGCTGCAGGGTGATCCTAGAGGGTTCCTGTTTGCCTGGAGCTTGGCTCATTTCAGTGGCTGCAAATTCAAGTTAAGAGTGTGTTTCAGCTCAGGCCTGAAGGGGAGTGGAGCTGGGCCAGGTGTACGGATCTTAAAGCTAGGTGAATTTCTTTGTGAACATCATCGCACAGTTCATTGATTGTCAAATTTGCCACATCACCAGTCTGACACCTCTGCCCTGCTTAAACCTTCTTATGAGGATGGAAACGGCGCCGAAGCTTTGTATTTGCCATAAATACTGGACTGAAGTTCTTTCTGAGAGTAATTCTGCAATTATAGACCATGATGTCATGCCGAAAGGAGCAGACAGTCAGCTAGGCTCTATGCTTTAATGGTTTCTGTGAAATTAGTAATAATACTAGGAGGCTAAATTTTAATTTACGGTGCAATGAAATGAGTAGTTTTCATAGGGCCAGAAGCATTCACCTTTGGAAGGGGTGTGTGAAAACGTCTGGCCTTGACCGCAACTCATTTCCAAGTGGGATGTGGCCCTCTCTGCTCTTTCTTTCGGTCGGGCAGGCTGCTATCCGCACAGCTGGCCAGATGTGCACAGGGCTCGGGAAAGGCAGCGCCTCTGGCGAGGTGGCTGACAGCTGCTGCGAGGGATATGGCAGCTGCCTGGGTTATTTTACAAAGCTGCTGTTTCCATCTGTTAGTTGGTTTGCCATAGGATTACTAGAGGATCAGATCAGGCAGAGGTTAGGCTGACGGGGAGACAGTAAGCATCAAGAGCATCACTTACCAGTACTTTAAGGGAGCAGAAACAGGCATCAGTCTCTTTGAAGCATGCCTCTGCACAGAGGGAATGCAATGCATCAGCTTGGTGCTGGGCAGGGAGGAACCCTGGTGGAAAACCAGGAAACAGAGGTAGAAAATGGGGTCCCTGGTGATTAGCAGGAGGGGTGCGGCCTTCAGATATCAGGCTGAACCCCTACCATGGAAATGGAAGAAATTTTATACAGTGGGCAAAGGCCAGGTAGGACACCCATAGCCTGACTCTACAGTGCATTATAGATCCTTTTCTCCTTATTCTCTCTTTCCTGCCATTGAGGTTTTGATTCCATGAGAACATGTCTTGAAAAACTGACTTGTGTGGCTTTGTTCTCACTGGTCTCCACATGGGAAGCCTTGTCAGGCAAGGAAAGCCGCCGAGGCTGCCCCAGCAATCGTGGTCTGAACAGAGGGGAAAAAAATTGTGGGAGTTTGGCGCAACAAGGGCTCAGGGCCTCTTCATTACAGGCACTGTAGTTGAGGAGACTTAATTGCTTCAGACAGCTCCGAACTGTGACTGTTAAGGATATGTTTGAGAAAGTATCTGAAGATTTAGGGTAATGAAATTTGAATATCAGAAGAATTTTAATTCTTAAGGAGGCAAATGTTATTTCTGGCGTTACGGGGTATGGGCACTGATCCAAGCACGCTGAAGTCAATACAAAGCCTCCGTTTGGCTCCACTGAGTTTTGAATTAAGTCCACAGAATGTCTGATAAACTAAAAATGTTAGAGCAAGCTTCTGGTGTTAGCCATGTCCTTATGACAGTTGGTTCTGGTGGGATCAGATAAGCATGTTTTGTAAAAGAGAGAAGCTACAAGTAAGAAGAGAGACTGCTGCTTCGCGTCCTTTGTTGTTTCTTACTATTTTGATTTGGGATTGGAAAAAAGTTTTTGAAAAGTTGCAGTTTTTCTCTTGTGTATTTTCTGGTAAGATTTAAATTATGATCAAACTTATTATTTTGTATAATAAAAGGTTGTCAGCGCCTGCTGGGTAGCTGTCTCGGTACTGGCGATAGGCAGGGAATACTTGGAAGTGCTGAAATGCAGTTGGTTGTATTTTCATTGAGAGTTGTTTTATTAGGACACAAGTGGCAAAGACATGGAAACATTCATTACATGAAGTAGTCTAAAATGTCCCGTGGTTGGTTGTCTGCTTAAAATGTGTGCCTGATGTATGGCTTGGCACCTGTGTATACACACAGCTATGCTTTTGACTGCGTTTGGCATGTCCTGTGGATCACGCCCGCCTCTTTGTAGTGATGTTTAAGTGCACAACTGAATATTGCCATCCCTTGAAGATTGAAGGAAATTAGGTCAGAGGAATCAGACAAACTTGCCAGAGGGCACAGTGAAAGAACTAAGACAAAAACAGAGACGTTTTCCATCCCAAAATGTCTGTAGGTACCGCCACAGAGTATAAACTCCTCCCGTATCAGTGGCCGTGTGTGCAGACACGCAGTGGGCTCTCCTCCCTTCCTTGTGTACGCAGGTGTGCGCATACTTCGTGTTGGTTAGCAAGCTGGTGCTGTTTCTTCTTTTCACAGAATCCCTAAGGAGCAGTTTCAAATTGCCAGAAAGCATCAGCAGACTTATTCGATTGTGGCTTGGATGTGGCAAGCCTGGTGGTCATTTCTCCAGGCAGCACACATCCACCTTCTCGCTCCACTGGCCTTCTGTGGGCAGAGCAGGGCTGCTGCGGAGGGGTGCAGCCCCAGCGCTGCCTGGAGGTTCGTGGGACCCCTCGGCAGCTTCTCACAGGTTGACAGTGCTGCTATCGAGACCGGCGCTGCTTTATACCCTACAGAGCGGTTCTCAGTGCCTGAGATTTGGCTGCGTCCTTGTGAACTGCTGGCGTTAGTGGCTGAGTCGGGGTTTGCTCCACTGCAGAACAGCCTGAGCCCCGTGAGCCACGCAGAGCCCCCCAGAAGTTGGCTGGTCCCCATCCATTGCAGCTAATGGAACCACTGGGAAGGTACCCTGCTCAAAATTAGAGGGGGCCTGGTGAGGAGAGCAGGTCCCAAGACAGACAAAAATAAAAAAAAAAAAATCAGTGTAGTCACAGCTTCAGGCTGTGAAGCTGCCTACTAACTGAGCAGCTCATGCAATTTAACTCCCTTCTTCCTGTGTTGCGGCACTCTTAATTTTGGGGTTCTTTGATCCACCTATTCATAGCTGTGAAGCGAGCAGAATTTAATCAGGCTCTGACAGGGGACGGTTGATTTTAATACTGGCCTCCTAAAAAGAGCTGTCGATCAAGGATGAGCTTTAATACCTTCAGCTTGCAGCTCCTTTAAACTTCTGCTGCAGCTGAGTGGTGCTTGGTCAGCTGTGGAGGAGCCGGGCACCTACAAAAGGCCCCGGGGGCTCCTCGGGGGACTCCCTCGGGGTTCCTGCCTGCCCTTTGCGTGAAACCGCTCATCAAGCTGGCATTTCCCAGCCACACGAGGGGAGAGCTTTCCTCTTTGAATGGGGAGTGCCTTTCATAAGTGCGCATCCCAAAAGGCCTGCTGAGCTTTTGTGAGCCAGCCGGAAAAGGAGTTCTGGATTGACTCAGATTAAACCTTTGCTTATTGTAGCTGGAATGGGAACAGCGAGGACAAGGGTTACTTTCTGTACCTAATTTCAAGTTATTTTAGTTGGGGATGTTAGATAAAATAGTAAATGACTGGCAGGATGATAGAATATGGTTTAATTTCAGATTTACTATCTGCCAACACATGCCATTCAATCAGATAAACACAGGATTTCAGCTGTCATCACAATACCTTATGCATACTTAAAAATAGAGCACTTTTTCTCACACCAAGAAGAAATTGAACAGGTTTATATATAGGATGTATACAGTCAGGATGCTGGAAATTTTGAAATAGTGTGCCATTTCTAGAGAGATTCCCTATCTTTAAATTAAGCAATTATATTAGAAGTAGTAGAAATTCTCAGGATTGCAAAAATTTTATCATTGTCAACTGCACAGAATAAATAAAAGTAAAGGAAACAGCATGAGAAGTTGAAATATATAAAGTGAGGGAAATGTCTGTAGTATTTACAGCAGAGAATTTGAGACCGTATAGAGGGCAATACAACTCAGAACTTCTCTGCATGGGAATACAATTCCTCCTTTGGTTTATAAGCTCCCATCCTTGCTGTTTAGTCTGTCCTGGTGCATGTATTGCGCCTATCGCTGTCATGCTTGAATGTCTACTCTGCTCGGGAGTTGCAGTTAGAAGATGGCTATCTAGGATTGCCCAGCACTACCCTAAATTGGCTTTTACAATAAATGAAATTTACACATTCTCCATCTGAAGCTTCCATCCTGAAAACACACAACTTTGCTTAAGTGGAAACACTTATATAGGTAAAATGTTGCTGTATAAACACTTGCCACTGATGCTTTACATTATAAATACAAAAGTATACAAATGGGCTTGGCTTTTTGGCCCATGCGCTTATCCAGTATTTGTTGGTTTCTTTTTTATTTTAACCCTTGTGAAGAGTAGTTGATGACACAGTCCAACATTTTGTTGTGGTCTAGCCTGGTGTGTTTATGAGAGCTGCACAGAACAGCTTGTTTCTCTGAAGGTCATGTGAACAAACAGCAACAGGCATTTTTCTGCTCACAAGTCCGCTGCCGTGCTTCCCCAGTAAGCATCCAAGCCCAAGCTCTTCCCTGCTGCCGCTTCTCTTCTGCTCACTAGCCTCTTTATTCCTTAACGCCTACATAACCTGTACCTTCACTCTAATATTTCCTACCTATTTTGCTCTTTCAGCTTTTGAAGTTGGCTTTGACTTGGAGATGTCCTTGTTAGCAACCACTAGCACTCTCCAGAATAACCGATTATTGCCTGCCCTTGTTCCCTTCTTTATTCTACTGGCTGCTCCAAAATGAGCTCTAAAATGACAGCCTGAGCTGCTCAGCATAATGGTATCTTTGAAGCCAAGACTTGTACTTTGCTTTGAAGAGCAGCTCTATCAAAAGGACAGCATTTCCTGGTGAACATAAGGGAAAGAAGGCACTTTTTTTTGAGAGTGTTGCTCCTGCAGGTTTTTCTGCTGGGGCGAGGCTGGTGCATTTCATAGCATGTGCAAAGATGCTCGTGAGCAGCTCTGCTACAACAGACTGGCTTATTGCCCACGGAGACTTGAGGATAGCAAAATGCTGAATTTCCTATTGCTCGGTTGTCATCCCCTTCTGGTTAAGTTCTCATGCACTTCAGAGAAAACCTTGATTATTGGGTGGCGGGTCCTTTGGCTCAGCCTTGCGAGAGTCTTCTCTACTTCCACCGCTCCTTCCAGGAGCTGGGTCTTGGCTGAGGAGGCAGTTTGTGCTGGGCTAGACAAACAGATAAAACAAAGAAATAGCGAGGCTAGAATGAAGTCAGCGTGGGTGTTTTTCAATCTTAAAGGCTCTGGAATTTAGTTTGGTTTTCATTTTGTTTGGTATTTTTTTTGTCTCTCTCAGAAAAGCCTTTCACATACAATGATGTCCTAAACAATTTATTTGAAATCATTGGTGGGTGGCGCACACATTACAGGCTGTGGTTTCATTGATATGCTCAGCCTCACTAAGTAGATGGCATATTAAATGTTTTATTTACCCCGTGTGCTACCTGTCATCTAATCAGCTTTTGTTTTTGCTGCATTCTGCTTGTATTATAGCAAGAGTAAGTGGTTTCATGTAAATTAAAACCACATGAAACCTTTTAAAGCCATTTAAAAATACTAAATGGTTTTGCAAATAGGTTTGTCCGACAAGGATTGGAAAAAGAGCTCTTTGCTTACCCATTTACTCTTTTGTATGCTTATTAGAAGCCCCCCATGTGACTCTTTCATCAAACATTGCATCCTGGTACTCATCTAGAATGCCAAAAGTCATTTATACTGTGCTCAAGAGTGGTTTGCATAAACAGGAGGCAGTTAACAAAGAATACAGTTTTGAGCTGTGATTGCAAATGTTATTTTATAAATTACAACACAGATGCACAATGAAGTCAAAACATGCATTCCTGTGATGTTTTCTAGCGTGCCTGGAGCATAAAGCAGTGTCGGTATTAACTATTATTGCTAATGCTGCATAGTTTCACTGTGAATAATTTTGTTTCTTACAGGTGGATCGTATCATCTTCTGCGTCTTTTTGGAGATTGACTACAAAATTTTCAAGAAGAAAATGGGTGAATTTTTCCCTATAGGTAGGTGTAGTAATTGAGTGCCATCTGACTTGAAAAGATGATGTAGAAATAGACAACAGTTGGCATCTTTTCTTCTTTCCCTGCCTAAGCCAAATATTAAAATGTGAACTTTCTTTAAAGATCAGCTGCATGTAGAGGCCATGATGCCGGAGAAACGCAGACATTTAAAATTTGTGAACCAGTAAAGCTGTTTTGATAATGCTTTTGCAAAATCAAGCCTTGCTTTTGTATGCTCAGTATGAGTAGTTTGTTCATTCCTTATCGTAACCGTATCTCCTCCCAAAACCTGGTGCGTGGCACTGGTTCTCTTGACTCTGAGAGGAAAATCATTTGCACTAATAGTAGCTCCTAGTGGATACAGCGTATCTGTGAACTATGTGCATGCTTTGCTCTGTCATTAATGATGCTGGTAGGGTTTCTCTGGGTCTGAAGAGATAATACCGCAGGGGTTAGAGCCCAACTGTGTCTGAATGAGAACTTTAAACTTGAGCTGTCCCTGTGCAAGAATGAATTGGAGAAAGATGGCTCTCACCGGAGCACTTGGGAAATGTTAGCCATTCATCTTACGTTTCACACAGGAGGTTACTTTCTAGAATGTAAGACAACCTGATAGACAGTAAATTTGTTCACACCCCTCCCATGCCTGTGATTTATTTTTATTATATATCATTAGAAAACTGTTAGTGTTTTTTTTAATCAACCCTAACCTTCTCCCATTTTATTTTCAATGACATCAGTTCTACGATATGTGATAAGATCCCAATTTTAGTGTTTTGTTTTATCATCCCTTTCACAAGTGACAGTCCCTTAAATACTCTGCATTCTGTCTGTCTGGTGGAAAGGGCCTGTGAGTAATAGGAAGCAGAGCTTTGGTGTGTTGTGAGAGTCTCAGTTATTTCTACAGGAAATTGTGATGTTCTGTCTCATCTTGCTAGAATAAAGATTTTCGTAGACAACTTTGTAACCTCCAGTTTGCAATGATTGGCAACAAAAAACTAAAAATCCATTGCATTATTCTGGTAGCATGGAATGGTGTCTATCTGCGGAATAATATTTTGGGCTGGAGCACACTGAATATGCACTTCAGGCTGCATTCATGTCTAATCCATTCAGTGTGTGCTTTTTTTAGGGGACAGGGGTGGCAAATATACTTCAACACATAAGACAATGTGGTTGTAGCCTGCCTGCTGTTGCTGCTTCTGTCTCTGCCTCTGCTGTTCAGATTAAGGTGGAGTAAGCTACTCTGTGTCAGTTTGTCAACAAATTATAGTATTAATACCTTCATCAATAAGGTCTTTGAAGTCCTAGATGAGTCTGGTATTGTTACTACAAATGTCAAGTCCGCCCAGGTCTGAAAGACCAAGAGACAAGAAGATGCTTCAGGTGCTGAAGCAGGACAGATCCAAAGGGGAAAAGAGAGGAATATGGGAGATTTATTTCTTTTTTGGGTTGTCAAAACCTAGCATTGTTGAACGCCTGAGCAAAAAGGACCTGTGTGGTTGGATGTCACGGTGTATAAAGACTTCTAATTGCATTATGCTACATTGTGCAGATGATCAGTTGTACCATAGTTTTAAAAGCATGTTTATTCTCATGCATATAAAGTTTTTACTTTTTTTTTTCTTGAACTAAAACTGGCAATTTGATACGTGACCATAGTGAGGTGGTGGTGGCAGAGACCATTTTAGTGCAGCACCATCCAGCAGTTTGCAGCTGATCCAGTGCCTTTGCAGACAGTTCTGGAGACAGATGCTTTATTTTTCAGCGGCCACAATTTGCTATGGATTTCTAAAAGATCTCAGGACCTATTTTCATAGGCTTCATAGGTTTTCGGTTCATGACTAATGATTCCAAATACCAGTTATGATATGCCTTAATGATGCTGGTTTCCAGAAGGACCTAAGTGTCCACCAGCTGATAAGCTGGAGCTTTAAAAATAGCTAGGCTGACTTCTAAAATCTTCTCCCTGAGTCAGTGAAGGATTTTCTATGACTAGATCAGTAGTCAGTGATTTGGGAGATCTGATTTTAATCTCTTGTATCACCACGGGTGTGTGGTGTGCTCTTATAGGAGTCACTTAGATCTTCAGCTTGTGAGGAGAGAGGCAGAAAAGATGTGTGCTACCAAAATGACTTTCAGTTAGTGTCCCTGGAGAAAAGATCAGAGTCTGGGTATCTGTCCTGGAGGAATGCCCCAAGAATTAATATTCAGGGTCAGGCTTTTTTTGCCCTCCTGAAGTGGCACTTCTCTGCTGGGTACCTTCACAACAACAGATGGGCTGAAGTTGACCCCATCCTAAATTGCCTATAGCTGAATGGTGACAGCATTGGCTGGAGGTCTGAATGGTTATCACCAAATGACTATCATGTCTGCTGTTTGTTCCTTTTTTCTCTTGTGAATTGGTATCTGCATTTAACTCTAATATAGGTTAGACAAGTTCTCTTTGGACTCTCCACCTGTAGGGATATTCTGTCTCACTGCAAGACTAGTTTCTTGCACAAAGAACTTAGTGTGATTCTGTGTGAAGGAACTAGCATCTCTCTCTACCTTTGGCAATAAATTCCTGATATTTAAGCTCTGGAAGGAATAGCCACAATTCTGCTGGTGTTGTTTTTTTTTGTTTGTTTGTTGTTTATTTGTTTGTTTTTAAAGTGAATCTATTAATGTAGTGAAATGAAAGTCTTTAAGGAAAGACTTGCTGTAAATTTGAGCTGATAGTACACTTTCTGAATGTTCACAGGAGAGAATAACACGGAGATATTACTTTAGGCTTAGAGGAAAAACATTGAGACATTTTAAAATGTGCATCTCACATTACGAAATACATCTACTTTAATAGATGTGGAAAAAAATGCTTAGAAAGAAGAATATATTCATGGAGTTATATACATAAATAGTTATTTCATTAAACCTGGTGCATTAATAAATCCAAAAAGACATCCAAGTGCTTGAGCTAGTCAAGTGATAATGAAATGAAGCTAGAGTTACACCTCAGTGCATTAGAGTAAGTGGAATATAGATATAGGGAAATTGTTCCATTAGTTGAACATATCATTAGACCTATTTTGAGAGTGGAATGCCAAAGAAATTAGTCGAGTAATAGTACTGATATTAAGACAACTGCCAAGAACCTTGTCATTTGCAAACTTTAAATATATAGGGGAAGAGGCAGACTTCTAAGTAATTTCATACCTTAGGAGTGTAGCGTAGCTGTTCATTAACAGACCAGTTGTCACAGGCTCAATGTTTCAGATCTAGTCTCAGTAAGCAGTAGCCTGTGCAGAACCTGAGCCAAAGCCGGTGTGCTCTAAGGGGAAGCAGTGCATAAGCTTTAACTCAGAGTCAAGATCTCATCCCTGTGATGGCCCAGAAAAGTTTTAGAAGGTAAAGGTCCTGATCCACACAGAATTTAGTGTTGAAGCACTGGGGTTTTGCTGAGAAGTTTTTGTATGCTCTTGTTGAAAAAGAGCAAGGATGAAAGACTCTGTAGGACAACCAACCTTCTGTACTTAAAATGAATCACTGTTTTAACGTAATAGGTGAGGCAAACAGCGATTTTTTTTTTCCTTTTACCAGTTGTGTCCTATCTTCTAGTGGAATGAAATAGCTCGGATATCCTCCCTTCAGCTGTGTTGGGAAATTCTCTCTGCTTAATCTGAGATGATGTCTTGCCACATATCTTTCAGGCAAATAAAATGCCCTTGCCTGTAATCCTGGCTCAGATGCGTAGTTCTTACACTGCTGGATTCATTGCTACTGGTATTATGCATGAGCTTTCCGGGAAAGCAGCTGATACTCGTATCATTTTTTCTTTTGGAATTCATTGTTTCTTCTAACACAATTCTATACAGAGCCTGGAATCTAGGCATTACTTTTATTGCTAAATATATATTTATAAGACCTACCGGAAAATGGTATAAAAGCAGTCTCCCTTGAAAAACTTTCCTTACAGTAATACATGTTTCTACGATGCTATTCATGTGAGTAAAATTAAGCACATTTGTAAACAGTTGCCAGCTGGAGGCAAAGACACCATATTTTTCTCCTGTATTCTGTGTATACCTAACTACTTAATATGTCAGATAGATAATCTTGTGGGGACCTTCGGCAAATGCCTATTTTTCATGGTGACTGTTGTATATTATGAAAGGTTTATTTTAAATTGTAATGCTTAAAGTATTTCTAAATCTACCACCTGTTATCAGTGGATTGGAGTGGGTAATCATTTTTTCTGAAAATGTTCTTTAGACAAAAATAATGTTATAAAAGGTACATATTGTGAAGCTGCCGCATTCCAGTTTATATTACATTCTTACTAGTTTAAACATAGTAACAAAATTACTTCACTAAAGCATTGCTAAAATTGTTAGAGAGGAGAGGTTTGCACTTTTATTAGGCCAATTGATAGATGGAAGATGCAAGCTTTTAGACTCCATGTCCTTTCAGAGCTAATGAAAGGATGCTGAGCCCAAGAGCTTGTTCATTTTTTCTGAGCCATATCAGTTGGTGTTGAGAGAGAAATTGCTTCTTGAAAAACTTTCTCTCCCTTCTATTCCAGGTTATCACATTTATTCCTTTTTTTGCCTTTTTTTTTTTTTTTTGCCTTTACCCTGGTTGTCCCCTGTGTCCAAAGCAATGTGGATAAGAACCACTGTCCCATATTAATCCTTCCGTTACTTCAAGAGGATGCACAACTAGGAAGTTGTGCATAAATGTGCAAATACATTATAATTGCAGAGGAAATTCATTGTTAAGAGATATACCAGGCTTGAAGTCAAACTGGAAACTGTCTAAATGCCTGAATGAAGGGCTTTGTGTTAAAATGGCAGATCCCTGCACTAATACGTGGGTGAACTGTTAAGCAGAGATTGTAATTCCTGAACTGGCATTGAGGAGCGTTGCCCTCTCCTTTTAATATGGCACTGGGACTACAGCAGGCCTCAGCGTGAGCAAAAGAATCATAAGTTAGCCTTTCATAAGTAATCCTGTATCAAATGGGTAATTCGTTTGATAAATTTAGCCTTTCTATTTGCATTTGCAATGTTCATGAGCAGATTCGTTGAGTTAATTTGTCACCTGAATGCATTCCACAAAATATTTTTCATAGGCTCTGTTTTACTGCGTGGATAGGTGCCAGATGGTTTACTGGAAGTCCCTGATATCCTTTATTTGAGGTCTCACCTGGGTAGGGGTTTGCCTCGTAAGTCACATGGCTGTGGTTTCTGGCCAGTTCAAGCCTCCAGGGCCAGAAGCTCAGAAGCACAGTTTGGGAAGTCTGCAGGCCCATTGGCCTTCTCCTCACCACCAAGGGCCTCCCTGAGGGCAATGATGTTGGCAGCTACTTTCTCTGTCCCCAGGCAGAGTTTTCAGGTTGTATTCACAGCTGATAACCACCTGTGTCTCTCGCAGGTTTGATCTAGAGGACTGTCAGGCAGTGTTCCCCCCGTCTGTAGTGTTCCTTGGCAAAGCTTTAGCTCCATGCCACCATTTAATGTTCCGCCCAGCTTGGAAGTCAGTGGGGGGGTCTCACGTTCAGGTAGCGACGAGTGAGGACTCTTTGGTGGGTGGAAGGGACCAGTGGTTTTGGCAAAGCTGTGTGGCAGACAGATGGTGATTTCACATGGAGGGGAAATGTTGGCTGAGTGACAGACAATACAGATGTTCAAAATGTCCCCCCACACTCCTTCAAGCTTTGTTTATTTCGGAGGATGTCATCCTCAGATAGCATCTTCAGGCCCAGTCCCTGAAGGGCTTTATTCAAAAAAGCTGTGGAGGTGGCACAGCCCCACTCTTTGCAGTGATGGTTCCTTGTCCCTTGGTAGTGCAGGCATCAGAGGAAGCACCACCTGTATGGGGAGCTGGAGGAGCCCGTGCACCAGAACAGGATGCTAGCTTTGCTCTAGTTCTCCCTTGCAGTGCATGCAGGTCCTGACAAAGTGCACTCCAATGTGAAAAGGATGTTGTAAAAATTGTTCTTAATCCAGAAGTTTCATATAGCCGTAAGGCTTAGAATATCCACCTATTTCACCATGTCTGAAGCAATTTACCTCATAAAAATCTCAAGCTAAAATCTGAAGGTGATCGTAAAACTGTGAGATGAAGTTTTTCTAGGGTCTTCTGTCTTCACTAGGCACAACAGTGATGGTGCCAGTCCTACCCCACATTGAGGTTGTCTTTCTTAGCTCCTCTGGCCAGTGTCTCAGTCTTCCAGATCATCTGTAGTGCAGGAGGATGAACAAGGAACAGCTCAAGAGCAGTGCTTTGGAGGCACACACCAAGAGGGGGTCCCAGCTCCTTCTAACATGACAGTGGTTTTCCAGTACTTAATGAAAAGCGAATGGGGAGTGCTCTGCTTCGGTCTGAATCGTAACAAGACTTCCCTTCTGAATTATTTCCTGGCTGTCTGCTGACAGAGCAGTGCTCTAGTATTTGGCTGTGTTTTGAGTATCGGTCACCTCAGGCCTGGGGCTTGAATCCTCTGGTTGTACATGGTTTGACAAGGGCTCGTGGTATTGTCTGCTGTAATATGGTCTGTAGAAAATTGTTTGCCTCGTCATTCTTGATAGTAGCAACAGCACTGCTTGGATCAGGATATGAACAGGGAATGGAACTGTAGTGTACTTCAGTGCTATTGCTAGGAGCTTTTGGTCTGCAAAGTGAAGTAACTGCTCCGTCTTTTTTGTTTTCTGTGAATGTTTTCCTTCCCTTGTTTTGTGAGAGTGACGATAGAGCCAACAGCGAGCCCAGGAATCAGGGGAAATGGCTGTTTCTAAGTATTTGTCAACTTGCTCTACAGTCCCGAGCTCTCCAGCTCCTGGTGGATAAGGGCCTCATTGAAACAGTGAGGTGGCAAGTGATGACGATGCTCTTTGAGGTATGGGGGTCGTCCAGATGCAAGGATTGGGCTGCTGCATGGGAGAGGGCAGGGAAGACGATGAGCACAGTAATTACAAAGTGAATATGGAACCATTGTTTACTATCTCTTGTAACACAAGGTATCCCCAGGTAATGATGAATCAGGATGACAACAAAAAGGAAGTTGTTTTTCACCTAATACATAGGGAGTAGGAACACTTGCTGGGAGGTGCTGGGGAGCATGTAGGGCTTTGAATACAGCTGAAAGGAGGATTAGCTCAACCAACAGAGGCCTGGTCCAACAGTGGCTATTAATCAGCGTAGTCTATACGTAACCTTATGCTCAGGAAGAAGCTGCTAGGGGGAAGGGAAATGTGTTGCTGTTCTGTTCAGTCCTCCGCACGTGGATGCCTGGCACGAGAAGGTAAACAAACATAAGCCTTCTCTGCATAATATCTTATGGGTATGCATTTTTGAACAGGCATCTTTTTTTCCTGCTGCATTGCATGGTGTTGTATCCCACATAAAACATTCCAAATGCATTTCATGTCATGTTCAAAAATATCCCATCCTCTCCGGACACTGATGCTGAGTCACTTCACGTGCTTGAGTGCTTCTAATTGCCAAGGATGCAGTTAAATTTGTGTTTGTCTCATTTGATTGCCTCTCTCTTAGGTTACCGATGAGATTTTGTTAGAAGCTTGTATCTGCATGTGGTGACACATTTCTAAAACATAACATTTTGTGAATACTGCACTAGCATATATGTGGGTGAGAAATCCACTTTAGCATTTGTGTAAACAAAACTCAGTTGTTTTCAGTATTTTAGGGCATGGAACAAAAAAGGAAGTTCTGAAATAGGTTCTTTTTTAAAAAAGTATGCATACTTTCCCGAAGAGTGCCTCGTGCCTCTTGTGTAAGGTAGAAGCATCTGGGAAACAGAAATCCAGATCTGATCCTGGCTGTGAGCACCACTTCCTGCACTGGAACAATGTTGTCCAGTTCACTCGCAGTGGGAATGGCAGCTGCTGCATCTCCTCTGTATGCAGCTGGGGCTCATAAGGGTATATGTATTTTACTGCAGATCAAGTGATACGATGCATAAAAGAAGCCATCTACGTGGTGACAAAAAGAAAAAGAAAAAAAGCTTTCTTAGAAGGCTGGTACTAAGGATTTCTATTTGATATGGTTTCAAAAGCTACAAACATTTTACATTCAGTGAGACTCTGGTGTTATGGGACTGGTGTAGCTAAGCAACACAGGAAGAAAAACTGCACCGATGCTGCAGTAAGGCCAGGATGTACAGTGTGTATCAGTGGAAATGTCTTTATAATCAAACCAGGCTAAACAAAATTTGATTAAACTCGCTTAGTGTCAGGTGGGGGGCCTGTGTAGTGCCTTTTGCTCTGTATGAAGGATTATGGGATACAAATGCTCAGAACCGAAAGAAGCTCCACATCTCCTTCCAAAGCAGAAAAATGTGTTATTTTTGTTTGTTTGTATTCTTATTGTTGTTGAGGCTCTTTTTATTTTGCCATTTTTTGGTTACTTCATTGTTGTTCTTGCCATTTTCGTTTTTGTTCTTCCTCCTATGTGCATTTGAAGATGAGGGAAAGCTTTATGGAAAAGATGTTTTTACAGGTAGAGGTGCTAAGAGTCAGGCTGGGCTTAGTTGATCCCATCTGGCAGAGGTTTCCAAATCTGCTTTTTCTCAAAGAAGATGTTCCCCTTTTCTGTGCTCTTGGTCAGTCGGTTTTAATCTGTCAGAGGAGAGCGGAGTTGGAGAGGTCAGAACAATCAAAAGAGCTTGTGAGCTCCTACATTACTGTGAGCCTTGTATGGACCTACAGGCTTTATCAAGCCCCAGGGTGTTCTTGTGTGTCTTATTATGCTACAAAAATGGCCAGTCTTTTATATTGAGATGGAGATAGAGTCCGTATGCTATTACGAAGATCCTGTTGGGTAGTAGCAGTGGTCCTGCGCTATCAAAAAGAAGTGATTTTCAATTGGAAGTAGACTAGATGAATGATTAGAAAGCTTCATAAGGCTGTTCATATAATTGCACAGATAGGTGGATGAAGCTTTGGGGCAAAGTTTCAGAAAGACAAGTGTAGTAAAGAAGAATAAGGAGAGTAAAAACCCACTCGGTCTTTTCCACTTCTGGGAATCTGATGTTATCGTGGTTTAGACAGTTTGCAGCAGGCTGGTACCCTGATCCACACTGCCACCTGATCCACAATTTGACAAAAACCTTTTCATTTGAGCAAGTGGAGACTGCCCTAAAATGGGATCCATTTTTCTCCATGTCTTGAAACTCGAGTACCACACATCTTCTGTTACTCTGGTGGAAAATGTATGGGCAGGTCGTGAAGTTCCTGCTAGGCAAATGCTTGAGGGCAGGAACTTTTTCAGCTGGAACCCTGTTTTAGTGTAACAAATAAAGCTCAGTGGGACAGCTGCAGCTGTCAGTGCTGAAAACTTTTATGTATTTTTAATTTTTGTTTTGAGGCATCGGCAGTATAATCACCAGTTTGTCCCTTCAGCCTCCTGTGCAGCTCATCTCATTGCTCCGCTTGCCGTTGTGCTGTGTATACAGGCTGCAGAGGGGAGTTTGGGCCATCTCACCGTGCTCTCCCAGCCCCTCCGGCAGTTACCTTTAATCCATGGAGCTGCTCTTGCATGAAGGTGCAGGCTGAGACATGTGGGTAGGCTGGATATCAGGAAGCAGCAGGAAGTGCTGAGAAGATGGACAAATACTGAAGGGTGAGACGAGGAAGCTGAGGAAACGTAGAAAGAGGAAAGCAGAAAGGAGCCAGCAGCATGCAGTACTGCGGGGGGTTACTGGGAGCCTGGGATGCAGGTCCTGAATGCAGATCAGACAGCTGCCTCCCGCAGCTTGGAGCTGGCCCTCCTGTAAGGGCTCTTCAATGCATGCACGGTTAGAAATAAAAGGTTTTTATATAGCACTGACTCTCAGCATGCTAACATGAAGAACAATGTGAATAGAAGTGTGAGCAACAAGGAGGAGGTTTAATGGCTTTGGGGATTAGCAGCAGTATTTAGAGCCTTTCACCTCTTTGTTCCTAACATTAATCTTAACACAGATTCATCGTTTTAGCCATCTGGCTTGTGTTTGTGTGTATACAGTGACTAGTGAGACAGAGAAAGAACCTGACCAGCAAGGCAAAAGTAAAAAAACGTATATGACAGAAGAAGGCATCTTCTTCTGTGTCAGTAGGAGCAGGTACAGTGCAATCATTCTGTTTCACCAAGCTCAGCAGGTAATGAGAGAGGAGAATGAAAGAGTAGCTAACGTCTCTTGATACATGAATCTACCACAGAGCCTGTGACTTAAACAAATGTGTGTGTGCTGAGCAGCTTGCACCCAATTGCAAAGCTCCATGATCTTATGAGATACAGTTAGCCCAGATAATGCGAGAGTTAGAGTGCCGGTTTCAACAACAGGTTGACTCCGCCCTGTAAATTATTTTATAGTTGACTAGAAAGTGTTCTCCCATACCTTCCCACCTTCATTTTATATACCATAGCCCAACCGTTTTTGGAAAATTTTGTGCTCTCAAACTTAGGAAATGTTTTGGATTAGATGGCTTCCTTGTACCCTAAGTCTTGTAAATACTGATGTGAATTTTCTTGGGAGTGGGCTGACCCTTGCAGGAAGTCACTGTCAGTTTCTCTCCCACTCCAGGCTGCAAGGTCTGTTATATTTGTCCAGCAAGAGCCAAGGTAGCACTGCCCAAAATCTGGAGTTTTAGTTAGGGAAACCACGTGAAAGGTCACTGCTCTTCTCTGCCAGACACAGGAGTAACCAAGAATGAGTACATGTGTGCATACACTCAGAACATGTTTTCCTATTAAATTGAATTTTTCAAGAGCTCTTGAGTACAAGTGAGTTACAGAGGGCCTCGCCTCTGTGCTTTCAAATGTGAGAGTTTGGGGAAGGAATACTGACCATTTATCTTCAAGGAAATGGTTACTGGCATCAAAGATTCACTCTTGGGTTCTTCTGTGGTTTTACTCAACTTTGCTTTGGGACTGACAGTCTGGTTTGCTTCGGTTTGAAATATGTATCACTCTACAAAGCTTATTCTAGGTGGGGTAAAAATGTGCACCGGGAACATGAAAAATAAACCTAGATATTACAGAGCTGATTTAAAGCAATTTTGGCACTGATTTAGCCTTATATTATGTATGTAGAGCTTCAGTTAAAAAAAATAGTTTTATTTGCTTTTACTTCTTCATAACTGGTAACCCAGAAACTGCCTGTAATATCATACTTCTGGGCAAAAAATGAAAGAATTTTGGATATAAATTTCTAAAATAATTGGTTTTGGCATAGAGCTGTGACAGCTAAACATGGTGTTTATCACTTTAGCCAGCCACACCAAGGTCAGTGAAAGAGACTGCTTTATATATGACAGAGAAACACTTCCACCAGATGCATTAATAGCATAAGAATAAGAATTATAGACACGTGAAATGACTGGGGAGTGCTGTGTGCCAAAAGAAACTCAGACTCAGATACCAGTTGGGACAGAATTTTCAAAGGCACCTGGAGATCATGTCACAAAACAACTGGGAGCCCATCTCCCATTTTAAGAAATGATGTAAGGACTGTACTGCCTTTCAGCGAGGCTTAGTTCCTTTTTCCAGAAAAAAAAAACAGCACTTAATTCACAATTAGTTCACAAAAGAAGTCTTTGCCTCTTCATAATTATATTGCATAATGACTTCACTACTTTTTAATAACATCAGATTTCTTGTCTGTGTCCATTATCACCAACTTAGAAGCTATTCTGTTGCTTTGGGAATTTCATATTCCAAGTCATTTACAGAACTATAATTAAGAACTTCCACAGAAGACCAGGTGATATATGTATGTTAAGATATTATATTATGCTGATTTAGTGTCAAGTTGTAGATTAATTTGAAATTGTATCATGCTGGTTTCATTATAAATGCTTCCATGGATAGAACATGTTATTGGAAACTGAATAATTAATAAGCTTTGTATTAACCAAATGCTTTCTGAGTGGTTTGTTGAAAAATGTCAGGACTCTGTTTGAAAATCCTGGCTCTGTTGAAGTCATGGCAGAATTCCCACTGGCTTTCTTCAGCGATATTTCTTTATCTCACAAGCTACTTGTCAAAGCTCCTTAAAGTTTCTGTGTACAAATTTTTTTGTACAATAGGGGTCAATACGCCATTTTGAACTCCAAAGCAATCGTTTGCAGAGTAAGGAGAAAGGAAGTGAAATGTGCAGCAACTTTGTTCAGTTCAGATCCTTTGTGCCAGACTGAAGTGTACTTGAGAGAAATGTAACCTGCTGTCATTTAGTGCCTTCTGCATCTCCCGCCCTCCAGGCCATGTCTGACTGCAATGGGAGGGGGCAAAAAATAGATACAGGTCCATCGACCGTAGATTCAGAATTTCCCATAAAAATTCTCCAGCTCACGGTTATTTTGTTTTAATGTTTTGATTCAAGCATAACTCCCAGTGGAGGCCTCTGTTATTAACAGATTGTTCTCTTCTCCTTGTACTTAAAATAAGTTTTCAGGCTCCAAATCATGATGAAAGCAGAGCTTCAGTCCTCCTAGCTTGTGTCACAGCATTTGAATCTCAGTGGAGTTTATGGCATAAAGATCTGATCCTGTAAATTAGGACTTAAACACTACTGTTAGTTTCCAAGACCATATATCACAATATTGCAGAGCTGCTCGGGTTCAAATGGTGGTCATGATATGCATATACACAAGTAGTTTGAAAGATGTAATGCTTTAGGCAGAAATCGCAGGCTTGCTACAGAATTTGCACCTGCCCAAATCCATTAAAAAGGATATAAATACAGTCTATATGAATTAGCAACCCAGTTGTCAAACTTCTGTGGTCAATAAGCTCTCCACCACATGATTAAAGCTCTGAAACGTTGTATTATTAGATGTTAACAAAGGCTAATTCCACCTCCACCACCCCGCCTCATCAAAACAGCTTGTGGTAAGAAATATCTTTGTTCCTCAACTGTAACTTTTTTCCAAAGGACCCTGCTTTCTGCATATATCATCTTAATAATTGTATGTGAATTTTGAGAGGGAACTTCTTTACTGTGAGGGTGACAGAGCACTGGAATGGGTTGCCCAGAGAGGTTGTGGAGTCGTCTTCTCCGGGGATATTCAAAACCCGCCTGGATGTCATACTGCGCAATGTGCTCTAGGTGGTCCTGCCTGGTAGGGGGGTTGGACTAGATGATCTTCAGAGGGCCCTTCCTACCTCAACCATTCTGTGATTCTGTGAATTTGCAGAATTCTGTATATTATGCAGAATTTTATTCCCTATCTTTTTGCCCTGCATTCCCTGCATCTGCGTAGTAAAAGTCTAGAATCAAAACTTTCTTTTCCCATCTATCTCCAGATCTCTTAACAAAATGTTAAATAGGAGGAGGTAAGCTAGGATATGTGGAATTTGAATCATGGAATATTTTATTTTAGATGTTTCCTGATATTAATTATTTGCGCTTTTTTCTTTTTCTTTTTTTTTTTTTTTTTTTTACAGATGACAATGAAGAGACTGAGATGAGTGAAGAGACAGGTGAGTAAGCAGTATTTTATGCCCAAACATATCACATTTGGGAAGCATGAACCAAACTGAGAACGTTCTTAAAACTAATTGCCTTGGTTGTGATAAGCAGTGCCAATCATTTATTGCCAACATTATAACAGTTTTCTCTGTTTTTTAACATAATGTAGGGAAAAACATCCCTGATGATAAATAATACGTAGTAAGAATGGCTGAGACTAACTTTTTAATATCATCTGTTACGAGCCTCTGGGTTATCTTTTACTTTTTATTAGTAAGTAGTTTGAACGTGAATGGGAAATAATTAAAATTCTACAGTCTCTTTGTAAAAAGGTGTTAATATAGCAATTCTTGAGTCATTTGCAATTGTGATTAGTGGCCATGTTTTTTTTGCAATGAAAACAGTAGCAAAACTCTCCCAGCAAACACTTAAACTGTGACTGGACAATATTTCAGAGCACTTTTTTTTCCTGGAGCTGACTATTGACTGTTGGAGTACTTGCCTTGTTACCACCTGCCAGTTAGCCATCAGCCAATTTTCAGCTCATCTAGCGGTGTGTTTGTCCAGCCAATGCTTCTGAGCATCTCAGAATGCTGCAATACCTAGTAGCAAAAGCTATACAAAACTGTATTATGTGTACTGTTCTCCTATTGTCCACTGAGCCAGTCATTTCTTCACAGAATGAAGTCAGGTTGGTCAAGCATAATTTGCCCTTGCTAAATCCATGTTGACTACTCCCAGTTACCTTCTTGTCCTTCCTCACCTGTTTGGAAAAGGATTCCAAGAGAACATGATACATGTTCTTCCCATGGACTGAAGTTAAAATGACTGCTTATACTTCTCTTGCTATCCTCCTCCATGCCTTTCTTGAAGGTTGATGTAGTGTAAGCCTTTTTCCAGCTGTCAGGGATGACTTTTTTTTTTTTTGGATGATAAACAGCAGCATTTGAATCAGATCAACCATCTCGGCTCCTCCAGGTTATCGTTAGCCTGCAGCCTCTCTGCTCTTGGCTGCTCCTCTACTTCCCGAATGACGCTGGAATGTGTGGGATCTGGGAGTGGGCTTTGCCCATGAGCTGAGTACCTCAAGCTGTTTCATATAGTCTATTACTAGGTTGCCTCCCCATTCATCCAAAGAGAAATATTTTGTCTGAACCAGCTTTTGCTAATAGCACGCTTGTAGGATCCCTTTGTGTTATTCCTCATGTCCCTACTTGGTTTTAGCTGCTGCTGGTCTTGGCATTCAGTCTTCCTGATTGCATCCCTGAGTACCTTTCTCCTCTCCTTTTGTTGCCTGTCACTCACTGTCTCTTTCTGTGTTCTAGTTCATGAAGTTCCTTGCTTATGCAAGTGAGCTTTCTGCTGAAATTCCCAGTCTTTCTGCACAACAAGATGGATTGTTCCTCAGTCGTCAGTTCCTGGACATCCTTCTTCAGGCCAGCTCCTTAGCGCATTCTGTCTAATAAGCTGGAAGTGCAGAGTCCTTACTCTGTCCCTTACCTTCCCAGCTTTCTCCGGAACTCAGTGATTCCTTATCTCATGATTCTGGAAGCCCAAGTTGCTATCTCTGGCCACATTTGCTACTGATTCTCCCACATCTGAGAGCAGCATACCAAGCAGGGCATTACTTCTCATTCTCTCTAGAAAGAATTTGCATTATGGGTGGTCCAGGCACTTCCTGAATTGCTTACGCAGTCCTATGTTGCCCTCACAGCAGATGGCTCAGGGGTTAAAATCTCACATGAGGACTAAAGCTTCCAGTCAGAAGACTTCTACTAGGTGTTTGAAGAGAGCTCCATCCACTTACATTTTCTTGATCAGACTTTCTGTAACAGGCTCCACCACCATACCATGTGTTACTTTCTCTGGTGACCTTCACCTGGAGGCTCTTAATGGACTTCTTCTGTTCTTTAAGAGACTTCTGTGCAGTTAAGGACCACCTTTTATATGCAGCGTAGCTTTCCCTACTCTTCTTCTCCACCTGTCCTCCATGACCAGCTAGCACCCTTCTGTGACAATGCACCATGTGCTTGTACTCCCAAGTCTCTGTGAGCCTGGTTGATCTGTAGTCCAGGAACTGTGCAGGAGCTTCCAGGTTTTCCCTTTATGGAAGGACATTGGAATTAAAAAGGAGAGACACTTGGAAAAAGGCAGAGAATATACCAGCCAGAAAGCAGAGGTAAAAGCTTTTGAAGCAGTGTGTTGGCTGCTTAAATTGGCAGGATTGTCCTAAAGACAAATGGATTATGATGATTTATGCGGCCGGTTAATTAGCTTAGAAATTATAAATTCTTTAATAACGGTATGTATGCATTAATGTGCAAACATGGATATACACAGATAGATATGTGTTACTGTGATGGATTAGCACATTCTTTTATGGCTTTCTGGCCTGTTGATTTTATTACATATAATTGTAATTACTTCTTGGTATCAAGATTACTGGATAGGAACTTTCAGAGATTTTAATACAATTAGTGTGATTAATATAGTTGTACATATATACATAAAAGAAGATAAATGAAGACTGTCATTATACAACAAACATTTGCCAAAGATTACCCTACAGTAGAATTTGCAGTATTCATCTAATGTTTCCAGTTTCATTTTTTACAGTTATCATGGCATGTATGCTTTTTAAAGTCCAATTATTTTGCATTTTTTGTCTTGTTGCTTTTATGGAGATTATGCAAATTACATTTTAAAAACCATTTAAAATTAGAATTAAAAGGAAGTATATTTCCACTTAATATCCAGTCTTTTCTTTCTTGCCTTGTATCCTTCACAACTTCATCAATTTAGGTGAAGCTGCGTAGCTGCTCTGGGAAATAATCATTGAATTAAGTCTTTTGAGGAAGATATTCCCCTACATATCTGCCTTTTTGTGCATATGAGACAGATGAGATCACAGGTTCACTTGTAGGGTGCTATGAACTTCAATTTGGTCCTTTCTTTCTGATTTGAAATATTTTGGGAATCAGTGCATTGATTGTCAGCAATCAATAGCTATATGGCCAAAGAGAAAAATCTTCTGTATAGCTACTCCAGTAGATGGGAGTTCTGTCATCTTGACTTATCTGTGTATGCACTTTTTAATGATTGCAAAATGCATTTGCAGGAGTTATAAATGCATACATAACTTCTGCACTGAGGAGAGTTTTCGGTTTTATGTTCAAATAGTTATCAGTTTGAAAGAGATCTACTTTTAGCCATTATGAGGGAAAAATAGAGTATGAACATCTAGTCACCTCTTCAGGATAATAATTGAATAATCATTCTTCATTCCACTTGACTTCATGGGTCATGACTCCAGCAGATGGAATCAGCAGTTAGCACCAGTATTGATGACCCTGTTTTGTTGAGCTGTCCATATCCAATCTGCTTTGGGGTTATTTCTCCAATTCCTGTGGTGTTTGTTTGGTTTTCGGTTTTGTTTTTGTTTTTTAAGAGGGAAAAGAGACACAAAAAAAAAAAAAAGAAAAAGCAACTGTTGGATTCATGGAGAGCACATGCTTCAGGCTACACACTTGTATGACCTTTGGCAGAGATTCATGTATGCTAAGTTTCTCCTAAATCCATGTGCCTACAGCACGTCGTTGGCTAGGTATTTCTGAGGGGCCAATATCTGGCCAAGAGAAAACATGGAGAAGCACAGGGACTCAAATGAAATGTAGACTCTGTACCGATTTCAGTTTGAAGAATCTAGTAGAACGATGTGGATATTACAGAATCAGTCCTAATTAAAACCCGGTGGTAAGAGTTATAGGGGAAAAAAAAGCTGATCCTGGTCTGGTGTCAGCTAAAGTCAGTGGGAATATGTCCAATGGTTTCAGTACTCAGCGATTTAGGCCTTGGGATTGGCTGAAGAATTAGCCAGGAGTAAGGAATAACAGATGACTAAATGTGCATCTTACTGAGTGATGTACACATTAGTAAAGTAATCTCTGTCTTGTGTTTCTACCACCCTGAAGTACAAATATCTCATTACTTGCACAAAGGCCTTTCTTTCTATGATTTCTCTTCAAAATAAATAAGGGAATATCTTAATTGCATGTCTGCCAGGTAATGTCCATTAATATCTGTGTTAATATTATACAATTAAACAGACAAGAATGATCATTTTGGTGAGTTAATCACATAACGTCACTGCATATATTGGAAATACTAGAAAAAGAAAAACATTTGAAAATACAAATAGCCTAGTCTTATTAAGTATACATACTCAAGACCACCCTTTTAATGGCATTTAACTTACAGGATTTTAACCCATCGGTTATGGATGCTGTTTCTTGTAGCAGCTGCTAGCTTAACTGCACCATTTAATTCAATGAGCTTTGATATTATCATATTTTATATGGCTTGCTGTTAGAATGGCTTGAAGCAAAAGGGCAGATACAGTAATACCAGGTACGGACTTGTGCAAGTCTACGTCTCAGCTTTCCATTATGAGTGATACCCTACAAAAGTAAAGAAAAAGACCAGATGACCTAATGGTCTTGTCTGCCTTTAACTTCAGGTTTTTAACGCTGCAGAGTCATGATGCTTAATGTTTTCAGCCCCATTAAGGGAAGATTATTCTCAACTTTATCTTCTGAAGGACTTGGCTTTTATATCCATAGCTTCACATATCCATGCATAGAAGCATGCAAAATAAGTCCTAATACTGCCATAATTGTGTGCGCAATTGCAGTGATTGCATCTGGAAATTACAGAACCATGTGCTATTATGAGAAGCATAGTCCAGATACGGAATAATACTACATTATTATGCATGGACATAAGTTAAATCTGCTATCATTATTAAAAAATAAAAAATAATAAAGTGTTTCAGTTCTGAAACTATGTTCTCCCCAGCCTGTTTGGCTTCACTCCCCACAGGGGGACCAAAGCCTTTTGGCCCCGTGTGTGTGAATGTTGCTGCGTTACTGTCTCTTGTTTCCCATCTAATAGTTGTTTATAAGAAATGTCCTGCTGGTTATGCCATTTCTGTCCCAAGTATCCTACCTAACCACCTATTCATTACTTCAGAAACTGCAGCCAGCTATAGGATGGCAGGCCAAAGGATCTCATTGACACTAACAAGAGAAGCACAATTATAAGCAGTGCTGAATAAATACAGTATTTTCTTGTACACTCCACTGTGTACACAGTCTTAAACTTGGACACATTTTTATTGGAGGAGACTTTCTCTTTTACTGAGAGGAAAATAGCAAACATTTGCACACAGTAAGATTTAGAAGCTATGAGGGATTTTGGAAATAGCTTATTTGGAGAGACACTGTCAGATCTAAGTGGTTTGTTGACCCTCTGTATTAGCCTACAAGGAAGAATAATTTCTACTAGTGTTAGATCTCAGAACACCTTTTGTACGGATGCTCATGCTCAGAAAAGCTTTGAATATGATCAGTTCAGACACCTATCTAGGTGTTCTGTTTTTAAACAGAAATTTGCAAGCAGACAAAGAATTTGAGGCACTCGACTCATGGGCAAAGACATGGATAATATTGTAGAGCAGAAAGGGTTAAGAGTTGGTGTTTTGACCACAACAAAAAGTCATTATTTTGAATCCTGCACAAATCCTTTTCTGTCTCTGAAATGACGGAAAACTGGTAAAAAGCAGTGAAATTGTGATTGAAATCTTATTCTCCTGGGATAGTGTCTCTACATCCTTTTGTGAGCATTTTAAGATCCTCTATAGAATGTAGAAAGACCATTTCTTTTGAGATAGTAACAGCTCTGACTTCTCTGAATATCAGCCTCCTCCTTCTCCGTCTTTGTGCTGTCAATTAAGATGTTGGTTGTACTATCTAATGTGTTCAGATACTCCTGAAAGACCTGGCTGGACACTTGCACTTAAGCTTGATTGACATTTGACTTGGGAGCCTGGAGGAAGTCTCACAGATTGGTTAGATGATAAAATTCATCATCACAGGGGTGAGTGTTGATTGAAACACTCCTATTGATTCAGTCCCCTGTTGTGAATTCATGCCAACCAAAAAAGGGAAAATAGCAGGTAGTGCAGAATGGCATTAGAACCAAAGAGTCCATACATCAATATGGTCCATTATAAATATTCAAGTTATTTTTGAAAGGAATGGGAGAGTGTTGGCAGGAACAAATCTTTAAAAGCCTGGTTATTTTCAGAATCTCTCTTTTGTATTGAAGTTCTTGTTGAACATCACTATTGCTCTTCAGTAACCCCTTTAAAAGTGTTGACCAAGTGTGTATTTCATGTATTTTTGCCTTTCTTTTTCCCCCACAGTATTTCTTGTGGTTACTTTTGCATTCTCAGCAGCCTAGAAGTTGATCTTAGTACTTGCTTAGTACTTGAAAACTCGTTTCCCTCAAAATATTGTATTTGAATCTCAAATTCAGATGAACCAAGGTGATGACATGAACGTGGTCCTAAGTTAAGTGCTGCCAGGACAGGTCTACTTCCTGATAGCAAGCCAAACCTCAAAGCATGTTCCGCTTTACAGCACATCACTTATTTACTGATCACTAAGGGCCCTTCGTGCTTTGAGCTATATGGAATTCTACAATGATATAGAAATTCTGTGCTGGAAGCAATTTTTACGATATTTTGACAAGTTTGACAGTATTCAGTTTGGACTTTAGGGGCTGAAATGTAATATTCATTCCTTAAAATGAAGCAAGTGAAATTGAATGTAATTGTTCACATGTAGATCTCCAGTTTTGTTGACATTTTGAGCTGTGACTTCTTGTAAACTCTTGCTGGCTTCTAAATCCATGGCAACTCTTTTAGGACTTAAGCACAGTAGAATAACCAGTGAACGTTTCCTAGGTTCCATATGGAGCAAATGATTTGCTTCCTTTTTGTCTCTCAAAAGAGCACAATCTTCCCTTTGACATTGCAAGGTCCATTTCCTCATTTCTTTCATACCTTGTGTTTGGAAACCTTTAGCACTTTGGTTCTATGTATGTGTAGTTGTGTGAGGTCAGGAGAAGGTTACTGAAGGATAATATCTACAGCTGTTAGCAGAGCCAATTCCTCTATGAGAAACTGGGCATCTGATTGCTGAGAGCTTTTTACAAATCCAGTGACATACGTAGATTATTGCATGGGGTATGCATGACAGCAGAAGAGATGGGAGGGTTCCCAACGTGAAGCAATTTATAACACACGTGTAAATTCTTTTTTTTTTTCCCAGTTGCTAATTAGGTAATTAGTTTGAAGTAATACTTTATCACAGCATGGCAATAAGGCTAGATCAAGCAAGGTCATATGTTTTCCTAAGTTTCCTGGTTACAAGCATTCATTTCTTTCCAGCAAAAACAAAAAATGTTTTCTTTAGGCTTTTCCTTCACCCAAGCCCTCAGTTGACCGTAAGGAACTGTGAGGTCTGATGGAAAGTCAAATGACAGAAAGTCATTTTCCCATCTCTGCTGAATAGATTATATATAGATTCAATATATGTAAGGAATTGAGTTTTAATTGTCTGCCATTCTCTTCTTTCAGCCCAGGCTTTGGCTAAGCAACACTGAAGAATGTTCCAATTAGTGAGCTTGCTTTCATTAAATGTCTTAATTTACAAATACTTTTTATGATTAATTTCCAGGTTGGCCCCCTTTTTGTGCTAACAGACTTTCTGTGCAACCAGTTTATGCCTTGAAGTCTGTCTTAGCAAACAAACAGTGATGTGATTTGATGTTTATGTGAAGACGACAAAATATTCTGAAAATGCTGTAGAAAACCTCATAATCTTTAGAATTTAACCAACTAATTTTAAATAATGTGAACTTCAATCTCTACAAATAGGGAAAACCTTAAACTTCACTGGCCTCAGTTACTCTTCTGCTTAGAAGGATTTCCTTTTCCTCTATCTTCCTGTTGCTAGCAGGTTGGAAAGCTTTTTTTTTTTTTTCCAACCAGAACATTTCTATCTCAAACTTTCATTTCCCTAACTTTACTTCACTATCAAACTTGCTTCCCTACCTCTCATTTCATTACTAATTTCAGTCAATATTAATTTGTTGCCATGTTATAACACTGAATGGAGAATTGAACTGAGACAGAAAAATCATTTCATTCAGATTATTTCTCCTCAGCTCCAAAATGCAGTATAATATATATTACTTTAAAAACTACAAATGAAAAAATATTTTTTGTTGTTTTTTTGTTTTTAGATTTCTGAAGAGATTAAGAGCCTGTAAGGAAGCAGGTCATTTTAGCATGAGCTTTCTTCACTGCCACATGTGAAAGTTAGGGAAAGTCCAGTCCAAGCTGAAAGATAGCTATTACGATCCTTTTATAGCTGATGATGCAGTAATTAATTTTCATAATAGAAAGGTAGGCATCAGGCACTGGATGGAGTGCTGAGGTAAAATGTACTCACGGTTGCAATGTCACACATAGTAAAATTCGATACGATACCACAGTTTCAAAATCATATATGTAATATTTTCTCTTTTTTTTTTTAACGTTTTAAAGAAGGGTTGGAACAAAAAGGCCAGCTTCCATCTCCCACAAAGTGCAAAGCAGAGCAGCCTGAGGAACTGCAAGATGATGCTGAAGGTAGGTGGTCTGACAGCTTTCAGAGCTATTAATCAATTTTATGTTTTGGGGGAAAAGTTTATCCTGAGTTCTTGTGAAAGAACTGGAATAGTTTTATTTAAGAATGTTTTTTGCACACACTTGGAAAGTTCCTTTTCACCTAGATCAAGACACTAATTCTTCCAAAGTGTATTTCATCTCGGTAGATTCAGAATTACAAATGGTATTTTTACTGATTATCGCTGATATAAAATAGGAAATTGTTGCTGTTTTATCTCTAACCTGTTCTGATTTTATGTAAGTAATAGAAAATGATTGCATGTTGTGCAGTGCTTGGGTCACTCTGGTTGCTTAAGCTGCTCAGGTAAATCAACTACCCACAGCAATACACAGAACAATATAATTCTTGCTTTCCTTCTCTACAAGAAAATTTTGCTGTATCCCTTTCCAATCCAGTTGTAGTGTTTATGGCTTCAAATCTTACGCAGTACGTTACATCTTTCCATGGTCAGAAGTCACAGATGCTTAACGTTGTGCCTACAGTGCTCTGGAAAGAGTGCTTTTCTGCGCTCCAGTCTTCACAGGGCAGCTAGTCCATGTGTACGGAGCCAAATGCAGTCTGTGTCACTCTAAAAATCGGATCAAGGTATCTTTTCTAATGTGTATCTCATTGGGAGAGTTGCTAGAAGATGTTAACATCAAAGACTAATTTTCAGAGTGCAGAGTTTGACGTTGCTGTTCTATGTGCGGAAGAGCAAAATGCCCACATGCTGCAGAATTCCCCTTAGGTGGAATACTTAAAAGGAAGAACCTTAATCTTTAATCCATGACAGTTCCTTATCATGGATTCTCTTTGACCTAATGTTCCTAAATTGACACATCTCATTCTGCACCTCAACCGGTGGCTCCATGTTCTTCATCATTTTGACCTAGCACTGTGCTTTCAGCTCCTAAAATATTCTGACTGGGGTATAGTGTGAGTCATAAAGAGCAGAAAAATGTTAACATCTATCACTTTAAGTAACTGCTAGTAACATCCTGTCACTAACATTGTGACTGGTTGTTAATGGCAAGTACTTAAAGTAATAGCTGTCATCGCCTGGAAGGTGTGGGGGGGACCCAAGAAATCTCATCCTGACTGGTCTTCTTTCATGCTTGCTTTCATGATGCGCTAAACCCAACTGAAATTAAAATACCAATTTTATGTTTGGATTAGAGAATTCCGTGATGACAAACCACACATCGATTTGTATGCAGGCTAAATGGGCTGTGGGATCATGGTGTCATTTTCCATACTCCTGAACTGGGAAAACAATAATAGAGTTTATGATATATATATATATATATATATGTATATATGAGTGCTACTAAAAACCTTCGTTGTATCAGTGTCTTAAAAAAAAAAAAAAAGAAAAGAAAAAGGAGGAGGAGGAGGGGGGAAAAAGTGTCGGAAAACTGTAAACTTTTCTTTCCATTGGAAAAAGAACCGATGTTCCACTATTTCTGTGGTTTACTAAATTCAGTCCCCTAGTTTACTATTCCTGTCAATGTTTTCCTGGTGACCTACAGTTCACTTTGTGGAATACAAACAAATGTGTTGGAAGGGCGAAGTAAATAGCATGGCAATAGAATGATTGCATTACCCTCGAGCTGTAAAATGCCTGAACTCCCTGAATTTGATGCTGCACAGTAGATTTTGCTGATGCAGAGTTGAGGCCTGTAACACATAATCACTGCTGCAGAATTTAATCTAGCAGGTGACGGAGTCCTTTTCTCCTTAGGCAGAAATCAGGCCTATAATGTTCAGGATTGAAAGTCTCAATTTAGACTTCAGAGTTGTTGAGTTGTTGTGTTGGGAAAAAAAGTAATTAAAGCGTTTGCTGGGGAGGGAGGTGCGGGGGAACCTGGATCAGATGTCGGTGGAATTACCTGTGCCTCTGTTTTGAAGAGGAATCACACAGCTAGGCTCCAGACACTGAATTCCTATAAAGTTGCAGAGTGGCCAGAGTCTAATGCAGCACACCTGTGAGTCATTTCCATTTAAGTAAATGGGATTTGCACACATTTGTCTGAGAATAGGACTTAGTTTCTGTTGTTCTAATTATTAGCTGTTGGTTTTGACTAATTGAAAGCAATGTTAACGTGCAGCTTTGACAATTACAAAAGCTGTGAATACGTGACATGAACCAGAACTGCGTGACCGCATGTATGAATGATTTTGTTTAGATAGGTAGGGGTTTGGCTTCACTTCCAAGGAAGTAAAGAAGTCTTTTTTGTAAGATTTCTGGATACCTAATGCATGTAAGCAGTCTCAGATAAAACACACTAAAGCCAAACTCTGTCTGAGGTCAACTTTGCTGAATTTTCCTCATGGTGAAACACAAGTGCTTTGTGTTCAGAGTGTTTTAACCTTCAGGTAGTTAACATGCTTTATGTACCCAAAGTTTTTTTTTTTTTTTTTTTTTTTTAAAAAGAAAAGAGATAAAGAAAGAAAGAAAAAAAGTAGCTTTTAGCAATAAAAGCTAGTCCAAAGATACTTACATTTAACACAATATATTATTTTCCCCTTGGTGCCATGACTAGGTATAAAATATTTAGCAAATATACACTGAGACAAAGGAAGCACCAGATATTTTTGCCTCTACATAGCTGTCAGTGCCCTTTTAGACCGACAGTGGGAGTACAGCTTGCTGTTTTAGCAGCCTCCCGCCACCCTGAGATGCGTGCCCTCGTGGCAGCTGGTAAAAACTATTCTACCAGGTTCAGTAATATTTCTGCAGTAATATTTTCTACAGCATGCCAAGCGGGTTCATTGGCTGGAGGTAATGGAGCAATATCTTTTCAGTGTGTGTTAAAGTCTCCACAGAAGATCGCGGAAAGTAGGCTCCTTCATTACTACCCTCTCCGCAATCAAGGAAAGTCGGATAAGTGGCTGTATGTAAGGAGCTTGTTTTGCAGTAAGCTAAAATAAACACTTGACATGCTAATGAAAGCAATTTTACACTGAACCTCTAAAGTATTAATGGTGTCTGTTATTATGCTATTAGATATATTGTTTTCTGCATTCAGACCATTGATAGCGAAAAGCAAATGTGAACTGCATAGCCGATTCTCCTGTCAGTTGTTGTATTTGAAGAAGTGAATATGCTGGATACACAGAGAAACTTTCTTTACTGCCAGGTTCCCTGCAGTATTTCAGGTTTTACATGTGAAAACATGCAGTGTAATTTATTTATTTATTTTCCCTGGGTCCTGCAGGGTGGGTAAAATCAGCCAGTGGTGATTTTGCTTTTCCCTTGGTCATTGACCAAGCGATTATAAAGTCTGAAGTTAGAAGAATAGATTATTATTTTTTTGCACTAAACCAAGCTTGGGATGTCTTCACTAGCTTCATAATGCAAGGATGAAGTAATTACATAAACAAAATAGTGCTTAGCACAGCAGCCATGAGCTAGCACGAATGCCAAAGGTCACGTGTTCTCATCCTACTCATCCCTACCAAGCAAAATCAAACTCTTTTTAAAGCAATCTAATGAATTTTAAAACGTTCCTTATTTCTCTTTATGTCCCCAAATGGCCTCCTATGCGTGCTGAACACTGAGGGGTGTGCAGTAGATTTTCTTGATGCTGGGAGAAGCATAGCTGTTTGCCATTTCCTTCCTTCTGGATTTCTCAGTGAGATATAAAATGGAGCCTGCCCAAGAGCTGCTTCATCTATTCCCCTGTGGCCTGCAGCTGATCAATGTCATATCAAAGATGACTAATACAGCCAATAACGGCAGCATAAATGCCTGATCTTTGTCCTCCTCCAGGAAAAAGCCAATCAATCCATGTGGCAAAAGCCATTTCTGTGCCTTCCCAAGGTCAGGATCCTACTTGTTCTCCATTGAGGGATGTGGAGACAGAAGTGGAGTTCTGCAAGGTGTCTCGCTTGACCTTTTCTCCTCAGCTCCTCCCAGAACGAAGTACTGGATTCTTCTGACAGATTGATAGCCTGTTGGTCTCGCACAGTCACCTCAGCTGAGGCCCAGCATAGGTGTGAGGAGCTGGTCTGTTGGAATTGCTCATCTAGGATGAACTTAGCCTGCTTTCACTTCTCCTGGTGGGAAGGAGAACGGTTTGATGGATAAGCCAAGTCAGGAGGATCAAACTGAACACAAATCACCTTTAGGATAGTTGGTAGAGTTGGTTCTGTTGCCTGATGGGGGTCATTGCACTACCAACCTCAGAGCTTTCAAGGGCAACATCAAACATCTGAAATGTTCAGCAGCGTCAGCAGTCAGGGCTCACTAGCAAGCTCCTGCCTCACTCCAGTCATGCTGCATCTACAGATGCCAGTCTTCTGATTTGAGTATGCGCTAGAAATGAGGCTAAATGGAGTTCCATCTTATCTCAACAACTCTTTGGTTCAGCAGGTCATGGCAATGAGATAGGATTCTCACCAAGAGGGAGGAGACATCCTCGCACCTCATCCCTTCACCAAGAAAGCTTTTGTCCAGCGACAAAAAATGCATAGTCTTGGGACTAGAAAATAAAGCTCATTTTACAGTTTAATCCCTTATTTGCAATATTAGTGTAAGGCTTCCCATTCTTGCTTCTCCTTTCTATACCATGATTTTTGCAGCTTTGCTGCTCGCTG